>NC_138065.1:27334764-27934764 GCF_964194185.1 Rhinolophus hipposideros
GGAAATAGACCACCTCCTGGTTTTTGTTTGTTTCTGTCTTACCTAGGAATCCCCACCCCTCCACAGCTGTGGATGTGGGCAGCCTCTCTATTCCTCTCCTTCCTTCTTCCCTCACTCGCCCAGTGTATGCTCGCCTTCCAGAAACCCTCGTATGAGTCTCTTAACCGTTCTGTGAGTGCGCAGAGTAATTTGACGTTCAATATGTGGTAAGTTCCAGAGAACTCAAGAAGACCACCTCGCTGCCACTGACGTCACTCGGTAAATTCTATTCTTAACAAGACAGTGATTTCCAAGATAGTATGAAAAGTCAGAGCAATCAAGCAAGAGAAAGAAATAAAAGGCATCCAACTTGGGAATGAAGAAGTCAAATTGTCACGTATTGCAGGTGCCAAGATGATATGTATACAGAAACCCCAAAAGATATTAAAAAGAGTAAACGAATATAGTAAAGGGGCCAGATACCAAAATCTACAAAAATCCATTGATTTCCTATATACGAACAACGAAATCGCAGAGAAAAGAATGTTTAAAAATTCCTGTTGCAACTACAACAAAAATAATAAAATGCTTAGAAGTAAACTTGCCAACCATGTGAAAGACCTAAGGTCTTCTTGCTGAAGACGAAAAGGTACACTGCACGGAAAACCTTAAGGTGTTTTCAAAAGAATTGAATACCCAAAGAAATAGAATGGCACTCCTTGTTCATGGCTGGAAAGAATCAACATAATTAAAATGGTCATCACTGGCCAGCATGAGAACGCCCGACTTCCGATTTGAAACTCGCCTCTGTTGGCCTGGGTCCACCCCAGGACCATTACCAAACCCAGCCTGGGTCAGCCTAGGCACCCGCAGAGGTCAGTCAGAGGACCGCCCAGGTCACCGCAAGCATACCCTGGGGCTGTTCCCACGGTGAGACAGGGTCAGCCCCAGAAACCCCCATTGTCAGTCACAGAAACTGCCCTGGATCGTCAAGGATCAGCGCAGCGCAAGTCACAAGATCCCCCCCCCCGAGTTCAGCCGTGAAGGTCGAAGTTTGGTCCTGGGACACGGTGCGATGTCTCTCTTTACCCCGTATGGGTGGTCCTGGAACGCATCGAGTTCGGATTGGATACCCGCACGGATTGGTCTTGTTCCCTGCAGGTGCCAGTCTGGGCAAGCTTGGGTTGTCCCAGGAACCCCAGAGACTAGTCACAGAACCCTCCCATGTAGATAGATGCTGCTGGGACGAGACTGTCTTGGCCTAGGCACCTCTTAATCCAGAAGGAGCATGGGCTTGTCCCAGGCACACCCTTTTTCGAAAGAGGCTGCCCCTAGGGCTGGTGCTGAGACACATCCTGGTCAGCCCAATCAATCCCCATGGCCGAACACATCGCAGAGCAAGTCCTGGACTTTCCCGCCTCGGTCCTGGCACCTGCTGTGTCCAGGGCCAGGACCTGTCTCGGTGGTCCTAGGAACTAGTTCCAGGACCCACCCAGTAGGTCTGTGCACACCCTGGTGACAGAGACAGGACCTGAATGGGTCGGAAACGGAGACAGCCCAGTTCTGGTCCTGGGACCCACCCGGTTCCGGCCTAGGCACACCATGGGGCACGGAAGGGTGGTCCCAGGCACCACCTGGGTCCAGACACTGGCTATCCGGAGGTCTGTCCTTGGATGTGAACGGGAGGTCTGGTTCACCTGGGACAACCACGAATTGGCCAGGGCATCCCTGAGGCGGCTGGTTCTGGGACAAGCGTTGGAGGCACATGACACCACCATGGACTGTCCCGGGATCCAGCAAGTTGGCTCCGGTCAACCCCTCATGGACAATCCCGTGACCCGCCCTTGAGGCCCCGGGCATTCCCAGGGAGAGTCCATGGCCAACCAGGATTGCGCTGGGCGTATTCCAGTGGCGGTATTGGGAAGTGTCAGTGTGACCCCTGGTCCCGACAGGTTCATTCACTGGACCGCCACTACGTCAGTTCCAGGACGCTGTTGTGTGAACGGGGACACCATCTCTAAGACTGTCCTGGACACAGCCAGGTGGCCCTGGTCACCTTTTGGGGACAGTCCACGGACTCACCCCGATAGCCTTGAGCATCCCTGCGTGATGGTCTCAGTACCCACTCATTGGCCCTCAACCCACCTTGGGGACAATCTCAGGACCCACTAGGGTAGATTCAGGCCTCCCTAGGGACAGTCACAAGACCAGCCCAGTGTACCCTGGGCACCCGGTTTGGAATGTCTCGACATAATGTTGGTACACAGGTGACACCAGCATCCCCCAGGCAGAGTCCTGGGAACAGGTTGGGTGGCTCCTGGTAACCCCCGAGGAAGGTATTGAAACCCACTTGGGTGCCCAAGTGCACCTCACATGGGGCAGGTATGGGAACCTCCTGGGTTTCCCGTAGAGACCACAGGAGGTGGTGCTGGCAACCACCTAATTGCCCCTGGCACGTCCTGGTGACATTCCCAAGACGCGTTTGTAGCCTCAGGCATCTCCTGGAGACGGCACAGATACCTGTACTAGACCTTTCTGGCTCTCCCCGGGACCTCCCAGGGATGGTCCCGTGTCTAGTCCCTGTGGCCTCTGTATCCACCAGGTAGTGTCCAAGGACCTGCCTGCGTGGCCCTGGGCCCACCCCGAGGACGGTCCCAGGACCTCAATTCCCTCTGGGAAACGGTCCTGGAATCCACACTGACGGACATGTGCATCATGTGCAGCCTTGATGGGATGGTCCTGGCCTGCGCCAGTGGCACCGGTGACGATTCTGGAACACACCCTGACGGCCCGGAGAATATCTCGGGGATGGTCCTCAGATAGGACCACGCTAGGATAGGTATGTCTAGACAAGGGGCTCAGAATGCACTGCATAGAAAGGAACAGTTGGAGAAGGGGTAGGGAGAATGGGGTGTTGGCATTTATCAGCTTCAGAACCCTTCTAGACAGATAATAGAATTTTCTATTGTAGCTTATTGTAGCTTATTGTAGGGAAAGAAGTTTATCTGTGCTGCTCCTAGAAACTTGTCCTTTTCTTTCCTCTTTTTAATTTAAGTTTACTGGGGTGACAAATGGTAGTAAACTTACATAGATTTCAGGCGTACAATCAGGTATTGCATCATCTATAAGTCCCATTGTGTGTTCACCACCCAGAGTCAGTTTTCCTTCCATCACCATATGCTTGATCCCCTTTACAATCCCCATCTACCATCCCGCCCTCCCCCCTTACCCTCTGGTAAGGACTAAACTATTGTCAGTGTCTGTGAGTTTTTGTTTCTCCTTTGTTTGTCTTGCTCTTTTGCAGTTTTGGGTTTATATATCACATATCGGTAAAAGCATATGGTTCTCTGCTTTTTCTGTCTGATTTGTTTCGCTTAGCGTTATAGTCTCAAGAGCCATACATGTTGTCACAAACGGTCCTATTTCATCCTTTCTTACTGCCGAATAGTAGTCGTTGTGTATATATACCACGACTTCTTTAGCTAGACTTCTTTAGATGGATATTCGTCTATCGAAGGACGTTTCGGTTGTTTCCATGTCTTGGCCAGCATAAATAAAGCTGCAGTGAAGATCGGAGCACATGTGTCTTTATGGATAAATGTTATCAGATTTTTTTGGTAGACAACTAGGAGGGGGATTGCTGGGTCATACGGTAATTCTGTTTGTAATTTCTTTGAAGACCCTCCACACTGCCTTCCATAGCAGCTGCACCAATCTGCGTTCCCACCAACAGAGTATTGAGGGTTCCTTCTTCTCCACAGCGTCTCTAACACTCTCTAGCAGTCCAATTTCATTCTTTTGGACGCGGCTATCCAATTCTGCCAGCACCATTTATCCAAGAGGCTGTCTTTTCCCTTTGTGAAACATTATCGGTCCACATCTATGTGGTTTTATTTCTGGGTTCTCAATTCTATTGCATTAACCTATGTGTCTGTCTTTCTGCCAATACCCTGCTGTTTTGATTATTGTAGCTCTGTAGTACAAGGTAAAGTCAGGGAGTGTGATACCTCCAGTATTGTTCCCTTCTCTTAAGATTGCTTTGGCTATTCGGGCGCTTTTGTGGTTCCAAAAAAATCTGATGACTTTTTTGTGCTACTTCTTTAAAAAAATGTCCTTGGGATTTTGATGGGGATTGCATTAAATCTGTATGTTGCTTTGGGTAATATGGCCATTTCATGAGCACGGAATGTCGCTCCATTTCTTTGCGTCTTCAATTTCTTTGAAAAAATGTCTTGTAGTTTTCAGCACATGGGTCTTTCACCTCCTTGGTTAAGTTTATTCCTAGGTATTTTATTCTTCTTGCTGCAATTGCAAAAGGAATTGTTTTTTGTGTTTCTTTTTCTGAGATTACATTGTCAGTATCTAGGAATGCAGTGGACTTTTCTACGTGGATTTTGTAGTCAGCAACTGTACTGTATTCCTTGATTGTTTCCAATAGCTTTTTGATGGAGTCTTTAGGGTTTTCTACATATAGCATCATGTCATCTGCAGAGTGGTAATTTAACTTCTTCATTCCCCATTTGGACGCCTTTGATTTCTTTCTCTTGCCTGATTGCTCTGGCAAGGACTTCCAACACTACGTTGAAAAGCAGAGGTGACAGGGGACAGCCCTGTCGTTTTCCTGAACGTAGAGCCAAGGGCTTTCGTTTTTCACCATTAATTATGAGATTAGCTGAGGGCTTGTCATATATGGCCCTTATTATGCGAAGGTATTCTTCCTTCTATACCTATTTTAGTAAGTGTTTTAATCATGAATGGATGTTGATGCTTTTTCTGCATCAATTGTTAAAATCATATGCTTTTTTTTCCTTTATGTGACGGATTTTTTTTTTTTTTTTGTATATGTGATGGATTTCCGGATGTTGAACCATCCTTGTGCCACGGGGATGAACCCCACTTGGTCACGATGATCTTTTTAATGCATTGTTGTATTCGATTTGCTATAAATTTGTTTAGGACTTTTGCATCTGTATTCATCAGAGATATTGGTGTGTAGTTTTCTTTATGTGTGTGTTGTCCTTCCCAGGTTTTGGTATCAGGGTAATGTTGGTTTCACAAAATGAGCTGGATTGTACTGTCTCATCTTCAATTTTTTGGAAGAGGTTGAGCAGGATTGGTATTAGATCTTCTTTGAAGGTTCGGTAGAATTCACCAGTAAAGCCCTCCGGTCCCGGACTTTTGCCTTTGGAAGGTTTTGGATGACTGATTCAATTTCGTTACTGGCGATCGTTCTGTTTAGATTTTCCAGTTCTTCGTGGTTCAGCCTTGTTTCTAAGGACTTGTCCATTTCTTCTAGGTTATTGAATTTGGTGGCATATAGACTTAGTATTCTTCGATGATCCTTTGTATTTCTGTGGTGTCCGTGATAACGTCCCCTTTTCCATTTCTGATTTTGTTAATTAGTGTCTTCTCTCTTTTTTATGTTAGTGAGTCTATCCAAGGGTTTGTCAATTTTGTTCATCTTTTCAAGGAACCAGCTCTTCGTCACGTTAATTTCTTTCTATTGTCTTTTTGTTCCCTATTTCATTTATTTCTGGTCTGGTCCTTGTTATTTCCTTTCTTCTGCTGACCTTGGGTTTCGTTTCTTCTTGTTGTAGTTCTTGAAGGTCTAACAGGAGGTTGTTTGTTTGGGATTTTTCTTGTTTCTTGGGATAGGCCTGTAATGACATACATTTCCCTCTTGAAAGTGCTTTCGCTGCATCCCAAAACTTTTGGTAGGATGTATTTTCACTGTCGTTTGTCGCTAGGTATCTTTTGATCTCTCCTTTAATTCTAAAGAACCCAGTCGTTCTTTAAAAGTATGTTGTAATTGTGTTTTTTCCTGCTTTCTTTTTGTAGTTGCTATCCCATTTCAAAGCCTTGGGATCAGAGGATGTGCTTCGTATGATTTCAGTCTTCTTAAATTTGCTGAGGCTGATTTTATGTCCCAATATATGGTCTATATCCTTGAGAATGTTCCATGCACACTAGAAAAGAATGTCTAGTCTGATGTTTCAGAATGAAGTGCTCTTTGTACGTCAATTGTGTCCATTTCATCTACTGTGTCATTTGGGGCTGCTATTTCATTATTTGTTTTCTGTTTGGATGATCTACCCATAGCTGACAGTGATGTTATTTAAGTCCCCTAGTATAATTGTGCTTTGGTCAATTTCTCCCTTTCGTTCTGTTAATAGGTGCTTGGTATATTTCGGTGCTCCCTGATTGGGGGCATGAAATGTCCATCTTTGTCTCGTATCATCTTTTTCACCCTGAAGTCTGTTTCATCTGATATCATTATGGCTACACCTGATTTTCTCTGGGTACCCTCTGCGTGGAATGCCCATTTCCCCCCTTTCATTTTGAATCTATGCTTGTCTTTGTAGCTGAGATGTGTCTCTTGGACATAGTTGGGTTTATTTTTCTGATTTAGAGTTTTGGGTTTCGCTTTTTGATCCAATCTGCTACCCTGTGCCTTTATATTGGTGAGTTCAGTCCACTTACATTTAGAATGATTATTGATATATGAGGATATCTTGTCACTCTATCTTCAGTTTTGTCGTAAGACTGTGTCTCCATTGTTTCTTTGCCTTTGAGTTGTCTATTAATTCTGTGTGATGGTATTCTATGATGTTTCCCTCTGTTTTTTTTTTTTTATTATTACAGTCTATATTTCAGTTCTGGATTTTGTTTTTTTGTTTTTTTGAGTGGTTACCCTTAAGTTTATGTAAAAGAAAGTTTGATATTTAGAGTATTCCATTTTCTTCAGTTCGCTTACTTTCTCCATTCCCTTATTCCGGTTCAGGCCTTTACTCTCCCCGTTTTTGTGTTGCCACAAATTGTCCCAGTTGATGGTGGTCGAATAGCCTCCTTTAGTATTTCTTGTAGTGCAGGTCGTGTATTGGAAAATCCCCTCAGCTTCTGTATGTCCTCCTTCATATCTAAAGGATATCTTTGCTGGATATATTATTCTTGGCTCCAAGTTTCTCTCTTTCAATAGTTTGAATATTTGGTTCCACTCCCTCCTGCCTTGCAGAGTTTCCGCTGAAAAATCTGGTGATAATCTAATGGGCTTTCCTTTGTAGGTTACCGTCTCCTTTACCCTGGCTGCCTCGAGGATTGTTTCTTTTTGTTGATTTTAGACAGCTTCAATACAATGTGCCTTGCAGAAGGTCTGTTGGGATTGAGGTAATTAGGTGTTGTATTTGCTTCTTGGATTCGAGGATCCAGTTCTGTCCACAAGTTTGGGGAAGTTCTCTTCGACAATTTTTGTGCATATATTCTCTGTTCCCTTCTCTCTTTCTTCTCCTTCTGGTATGCCCATTATTCTTATGGTGCTCTTTCTGACGGAGTCAGAAAGTTCTCGTTAGAGGTCTTCCGTTTCTTTTAAGTCTCAAGTCTGTTTCTTCTAACATCTGTGTAATTCCCAGGTTTCTATCTTCGATGTCACGGATTCTTTCCTCTTACTAGGTAGTAGTCAACTCTACTACCTAAGCTGGTTATTTCATTCTTAATTTCTTCTATTGAGTTCTTCATCTCTAGAAACTCTATTTGGTTCCTTTGAAAATTTCAATCTCTTTCGTTAAATGCTCATGTTGGTCGTTGATTGTGTGTCTGAGTTCCTTAAACTGCCTTCCTGTGTTGTCTTGCATCTCGTTGGGTTTTTTCAGAACTGCAATCCTGAATTCTCTCTCATTGAAGCCACATGTTTCCATATCTTTAAGTTCCCTTTCTGGGGACTTGTCACTTTCTTTCTCAGCTGTCTCGTTGCCTTGGTTATTCATGGCAATTGCTGATGTATCATTTCTCCCAGAGCTGGGTCTTTCCAGATCCTGAGCACCACTGCTTCTCTGTAATCTGACGACTACTCCTCAGTTCAGGGGCCAGCTTGAGTCTCTGAGAAGTCGGGCAAGGATTGGGTGAGTGCGGTGTGGTCCAAGGTATGGTGTTTATCTCCTTTGTCCATCCAATGTTCCAGCTGTACGTCTCAGCTGAGGTTACTGCCTCAAACGCTGGATGTTTTGCTCTCTCAGCAGGAGAGATCAGGGAAATAGACCACCTCCTGGTTTTTGTTTGTTTCTGTCTTACCTAGGAATCCCCACCCCTCCACAGCTGTGGATGTGGGCAGCCTCTCTATTCCTCTCCTTCCTTCTTCCCTCACTCGCCCAGTGTATGCTCGCCTTCCAGAAACCCTCGCATGAGTCTCTTAACCGTTCTGTGAGTGCGCAGAGTAATTTGACGTTCAATATGTGGTAAGTTCCAGAGAACTCAAGAAGACCACCTCGCTGCCACTGACGTCACTCGGTAAATTCTATTCTTAACAAGACAGTGATTTCCAAGATAGTATGAAAAGTCAGAGCAATCAAGCAAGAGAAAGAAATAAAAGGCATCCAACTTGGGAATGAAGAAGTCAAATTGTCACGTATTGCAGGTGCCAAGATGATATGTATACAGAAACCCCAAAAGATATTAAAAAGAGTAAACGAATATAGTAAAGGGGCCAGATACCAAAATCTACAAAAATCCATTGATTTCCTATATACGAACAACGAAATCGCAGAGAAAAGAATTTTTAAAAATTCCTGTTGCAACTACAACAAAAATAATAAAATGCTTAGAAGTAAACTTGCCAACCATGTGAAAGACCTAAGGTCTTCTTGCTGAAGACGAAAAGGTACACTGCACGGAAAACCTTAAGGTGTTTTCAAAAGAATTGAATACCCAAAGAAATAGAATGGCACTCCTTGTTCATGGCTGGAAAGAATCAACATAATTAAAATGGTCATCACTGGCCAGCATGAGAACGCCCGACTTCCGATTTGAAACTCGCTTCTGTTGGCCTGGGTCCACCCCAGGACCATTACCAAACCCAGCCTGGGTCAGCCTAGGCACCCGCAGAGGTCAGTCAGAGGACCGCCCAGGTCACCGCAAGCATACCCTGGGGCTGTTCCCACGGTGAGACAGGGTCAGCCCCAGAAACCCCCATTGTCAGTCACAGAAACTGCCCTGGATCGTCAAGGATCAGCGCAGCGCAAGTCACAAGATCCCCCCCCCCCGAGTTCAGCCCGTGAAAGTCGAAGTTTGGTCCTGGGACACGGTGCGATGTCTCTCTTTACCCCGTATGGGTGGTCCTGGAACGCATCGAGTTCGGATTGGATACCCGCACGGATTGGTCTTGTTCCCTGCAGGTGCCAGTCTGGGCAAGCTTGGGTTGTCCCAGGAACCCCAGAGACTAGTCACAGAACCCTCCCATGTAGATAGATGCTGCTGGGACGAGACTGTCTTGGCCTAGGCACCTCTTAATCCAGAAGGAGCATGGGCTTGTCCCAGGCACACCCTTTTTCGAAAGAGGCTGCCCCTAGGGCTGGTGCTGAGACACATCCTGGTCAGCCCAATCAATCCCCATGGCCGAACACATCGCAGAGCAAGTCCTGGACTTTCCCGCCTCGGTCCTGGCACCTGCTGTGTCCAGGGCCAGGACCTGTCTCGGTGGTCCTAGGAACTAGTTCCAGGACCCACCCAGTAGGTCTGTGCACACCCTGGTGACAGAGACAGGACCTGAATGGGTCGGAAACGGAGACAGCCCAGTTCTGGTCCTGGGACCCACCCGGTTCCGGCCTAGGCACACCATGGGGCACGGAAGGGTGGTCCCAGGCACCACCTGGGTCCAGACACTGGCTATCCGGAGGTCTGTCCTTGGATGTGAACGGGAGGTCTGGTTCACCTGGGACAACCACGAATTGGCCAGGGCATCCCTGAGGCGGCTGGTTCTGGGACAAGCGTTGGAGGCACATGACACCACCATGGACTGTCCCGGGATCCAGCAAGTTGGCTCCGGTCAACCCCTCATGGACAATCCCGTGACCCGCCCTTGAGGCCCCGGGCATTCCCAGGGAGAGTCCATGGCCAACCAGGATTGCGCTGGGCATATTCCAGTCGCGGTATTGGGAAGTGTCAGTGTGACCCCTGGTCCCGACAGGTTCATTCACTGGACCGCCACTACGTCAGTTCCAGGACGCTGTTGTGTGAACGGGGACACCATCTCTAAGACTGTCCTGGACACAGCCAGGTGGCCCTGGTCACCTTTTGGGGACAGTCCACGGACTCACCCCGATAGCCTTGAGCATCCCTGCGTGATGGTCTCAGTACCCACTCATTGGCCCTCAACCCACCTTGGGGACAATCTCAAGACCCACTAGGGTAGATTCAGGCCTCCCTAGGGACAGTCACAAGACCAGCCCAGTGTACCCTGGGCACCCGGTTTGGAATGTCTCGACATAATGTTGGTACACAGGTGACACCAGCATCCCCCAGGCAGAGTCCTGGGAACAGGTTGGGTGGCTCCTGGTAACCCCCGAGGAAGGTATTGAAACCCACTTGGGTGCCCAAGTGCACCTCACATGGGGCAGGTATGGGAACCTCCTGGGTTTCCCGTAGAGACCACAGGAGATGGTGCTGGCAACCACCTAATTGCCCCTGGCACGTCCTGGTGACATTCCCAAGACGCGTTTGTAGCCTCAGGCATCTCCTGGAGACAGCACAGATACCTGTACTAGACCTTTCTGGCTCTCCCCGGGCACCTCCCAGGGATGGTCCCGTGTCTAGTCCCTGTGGCCTCTGTATCCACCAGGTAGTGTCCAAGGACCTGCCTGCGTGGCCCTGGGCCCACCCCGAGGACGGTCCCAGGACCTCAATTCCCTCTGGGAAACGGTCCTGGAATCCACACTGACGGACATGTGCATCATGTGCAGCCTTGATGGGATGGTCCTGGCCTGCGCCAGTGGCACCGGTGACGATTCTGGAACACACCCTGACGGCCCGGAGAATATCTCGGGGATGGTCCTCAGATAGGACCACGCTAGGATAGGTATGTCTAGACAAGGGGCTCAGAATGCACTGCATAGAAAGGAACAGTTGGAGAAGGGGTAGGGAGAATGGGGTGTTGGCATTTATCAGCTTCAGAACCCTTCTAGACAGATAATAGAATTTTCTATTGTAGCTTATTGTAGCTTATTGTAGGGAAAGAAGTTTATCTGTGCTGCTCCTAGAAACTTGTCCTTTTCTTTCCTCTTTTTAATTTAAGTTTACTGGGGTGACAAATGGTAGTAAACTTACATAGATTTCAGGCGTACAATCAGGTATTGCATCATCTATAAATCCCATTGTGTGTTCACCACCCAGAGTCAGTTTTCCTTCCATCACCATATGCTTGATCCCCTTTACAATCCCCATCTACCATCCCGCCCTCCCCCCTTACCCTCTGGTAAGGACTAAACTATTGTCAGTGTCTGTGAGTTTTTGTTTCTCCTTTGTTTGTCTTGCTCTTTTGCAGTTTTGGGTTTATATATCACATATCAGTAAAAGCATATGGTTCTCTGCTTTTTCTGTCTGATTTGTTTCGCTTAGCGTTATATTCTCAAGAGCCATACATGTTGTCACAAACGGTCCTATTTCATCCTTTCTTACTGCCGAATAGTAGTCGTTGTGTATATATACCACGACTTCTTTAGCTAGACTTCTTTAGATGGATATTCGTCTATCGAAGGACGTTTCGGTTGTTTCCATGTCTTGGCCAGCATAAATAAAGCTGCAGTGAAGATCGGAGCACATGTGTCTTTATGGATAAATGTTATCAGATTTTTTTGGTAGACAACTAGGAGTGGGATTGCTGGGTCATACGGTAATTCTGTTTGTAATTTCTTTGAAGACCCTCCACACTGCCTTCCATAGCAGCTGCACCAATCTGCGTTCCCACCAACAGAGTATTGAGGGTTCCTTCTTCTCCACAGCGTCTCTAACACTCTCTAGCAGTCCAATTTCATTCTTTTGGACGCGGCTATCCAATTCTGCCAGCACCATTTATCCAAGAGGCTGTCTTTTCCCTTTGTGAAACATTATCGGTCCATATCTATGTGGTTTTATTTCTGGGTTCTCAATTCTATTGCATTAACCTATGTGTCTGTCTTTCTGCCAATACCCTGCTGTTTTGATTATTGTAGCCCTGTAGTACAAGGTAAAGTCAGGGAGTGTGATACCTCCAGTATTGTTCCCTTCTCTTAAGATTGCTTTGGCTATTCGGGCGCTTTTGTGGTTCCAAAAAAATCTGATGACTTTTTTGTGCTACTTCTTTAAAAAAATGTCCTTGGGATTTTGATGGGGATTGCATTAAATCTGTATGTTGCTTTGGGTAATATGGCCATTTCATGAGCACGGAATGTCACTCCATTTCTTTGCGTCTTCAATTTCTTTGAAAAAATGTCTTATAGTTTTCAGCACATGGGTCTTTCACCTCCTTGGTTAAGTTTATTCCTAGGTATTTTATTCTTCTTGCTGCAATTGCAAAAGGAATTGTTTTTTGTGTTTCTTTTTCTGAGATTACATTGTCAGTATCTAGGAATGCAGTGGACTTTTCTACGTGGATTTTGTAGCCAGCAACTGTACTGTATTCCTTGATTGTTTCCAATAGCTTTTTGATGGAGTCTTTAGGGTTTTCTACATATAGCATCATGTCATCTGCAGAGTGGTAATTTAACTTCTTCATTCCCCATTTGGACGCCTTTGATTTCTTTCTCTTGCCTGATTGCTCTGGCAAGGACTTCCAACACTACGTTGAAAAGCAGAGGTGACAGGGGACAGCCCTGTCGTTTTCCTGAACGTAGAGCCAAGGGCTTTCGTTTTTCACCATTAATTATGAGATTAGCTGAGGGCTTGTCATATATGGCCTTTATTATGCGAAGGTATTCTTCCTTCTATACCTATTTTAGTAAGTGTTTTAATCATGAATGGATGTTGATGCTTTTTCTGCATCAATTGTTAAAATCATATGCTTTTTTTTCCTTTATGTGACGGATTTTTTTTTTTTTTTGTATATGTGATGGATTTCCGGATGTTGAACCATCCTTGTGCCACGGGGATGAACCCCACTTGGTCATGATGATCTTTTTAATGCATTGTTGTATTCGATTTGCTATAAATTTGTTTAGGACTTTTGCATCTGTATTCATCAGAGATATTGGTGTGTAGTTTTCTTTATGTGTGTGTTGTCCTTCCCAGGTTTTGGTATCAGGGTAATGTTGGTTTCACAAAATGAGCTGGATTGTACTGTCTCATCTTCAATTTTTTGGAAGAGGTTGAGCAGGATTGGTATTAGATCTTCTTTGAAGGTTCGGTAGAATTCACCAGTAAAGCCCTCCGGTCCCGGACTTTTGCCTTTGGAAGGTTTTGGATGACTGATTCAATTTCGTTACTGGCGATCGTTCTGTTTAGATTTTCCAGTTCTTCGTGGTTCAGCCTTGTTTCTAAGGACTTGTCCATTTCTTCTAGGTTATTGAATTTGGTGGCATATAGACTTAGTATTCTTCGATGATCCTTTGTATTTCTGTGGTGTCCGTGATAACGTCCCCTTTTCCATTTCTGATTTTGTTAATTAGTGTCTTCTCTCTTTTTTATGTTAGTGAGTCTATCCAAGGGTTTGTCAATTTTGTTCATCTTTTCAAGGAACCAGCTCTTCGTCACGTTAATTTCTTTCTATTGTCTTTTTGTTCCCTATTTCATTTATTTCTGGTCTGGTCCTTGTTATTTCCTTTCTTCTGCTGACCTTGGGTTTCGCTTCTTCTTGTTGTAGTTCTTGAAGGTCTAACAGGAGGTTGTTTGTTTGGGATTTTTCTTGTTTCTTGGGATAGGCCTGTAATGACATACATTTCCCTCTTGAAAGTGCTTTCGCTGCATCCCAAAACTTTTGGTAGGATGTATTTTCACTGTCGTTTGTCGCTAGGTATCTTTTGATCTCTCCTTTAATTCTAAAGAACCCAGTCGTTCTTTAAAAGTATGTTGTAATTGTGTTTTTTCCTGCTTTCTTTTTGTAGTTGCTATCCCATTTCAAAGCCTTGGGATCAGAGGATGTGCTTCGTATGATTTCAGTCTTCTTAAATTTGCTGAGGCTGATTTTATGTCCCAATATATGGTCTATATCCTTGAGAATGTTCCATGCACACTAGAAAAGAATGTCTAGTCTGATGTTTCAGAATGAAGTGCTCTTTGTACGTCAATTGTGTCCATTTCATCTACTGTGTCATTTGGGGCTGCTATTTCATTATTTGTTTTCTGTTTGGATGATCTACCCATAGCTGACAGTGATGTTATTTAAGTCCCCTAGTATAATTGTGCTTTGGTCAATTTCTCCCTTTCGTTCTGTTAATAGGTGCTTGGTATATTTCGGTGCTCCCTGATTGGGGGCATGAAATGTCCATCTTTGTCTCGTATCATCTTTTTCACCCTGAAGTCTGTTTCATCTGATATCATTATGGCTACACCTGATTTTCTCTGGGTACCCTCTGCGTGGAATGCCCATTTCCCCCCTTTCATTTTGAATCTATGCTTGTCTTTGTAGCTGAGATGTGTCTCTTGGACATAGTTGGGTTTATTTTTCTGATTTAGAGTTTTGGGTTTCGCTTTTTGATCCAATCTGCTACTCTGTGCCTTTATATTGGTGAGTTCAGTCCACTTACATTTAGAATGATTATTGATATATGAGGATATCTTGTCACTCTATCTTCAGTTTTGTCGTAAGACTGTGTCTCCATTGTTTCTTTGCCTTTGAGTTGTCTATTAATTCTGTGTGATGGTATTCTATGATGTTTCCCTCTGTTTTTTTTTTTTTTATTATTACAGTCTATATTTCAGTTCTGGATTTTGTTTTTTTTTTTTTTTTGAGTGGTTACCCTTAAGTTTATGTAAAAGAAAGTTTGATATTTAGAGTATTCCATTTTCTTCAGTTCGCTTACTTTCTCCATTCCCTTATTCCGGTTCAGGCCTTTACTCTCCCCGTTTTTGTGTTGCCACAAATTGTCCCAGTTGATGGTGGTCGAATAGCCTCCTTTAGTATTTCTTGTAGTGCAGGTCGTGTATTGGAAAATCCCCTCAGCTTCTGTATGTCCTCCTTCATATCTAAAGGATATCTTTGCTGGATATATTATTCTTGGCTCCAAGTTTCTCTCTTTCAATAGTTTGAATATTTGGTTCCACTCCCTCCTGCCTTGCAGAGTTTCCGCTGAAAAATCTGGTGATAATCTAATGGGCTTTCCTTTGTAGGTTACCGTCTCCTTTACCCTGGCTGCCTCGAGGATTGTTTCTTTTTGTTGATTTTAGACAGCTTCAATACAATGTGCCTTGCAGAAGGTCTGTTGGGATTGAGGTAATTAGGTGTTGTATTTGCTTCTTGGATTCGAGGATCCAGTTCTGTCCACAAGTTTGGGGAAGTTCTCTTCGACAATTTTTGTGCATATATTCTCTGTTCCCTTCTCTCTTTCTTCTCCTTCTGGTATGCCCATTATTCTTATGGTGCTCTTTCTGACGGAGTCAGAAAGTTCTCGTTAGAGGTCTTCCGTTTCTTTTAAGTCTCAAGTCTGTTTCTTCTAACATCTGTGTAATTCCCAGGTTTCTATCTTCGATGTCACGGATTCTTTCCTCTTACTAGGTAGTAGTCAACTCTACTACCTAAGCTGGTTATTTCATTCTTAATTTCTTCTATTGAGTTCTTCATCTCTAGAAACTCTATTTGGTTCCTTTGAAAATTTCAATCTCTTTCGTTAAATGCTCATGTTGGTCGTTGATTGTGTGTCAGAGTTCCTTAAACTGCCTTCCTGTGTTGTCTTGCATCTCGTTGGGTTTTTTCAGAACTGCAATCCTGAATTCTCTCTCATTGAAGCCACATGTTTCCATATCTTTAAGTTCCCTTTCTGGGGACTTGTCACTTTCTTTCTCAGCTGTCTCGTTGCCTTGGTTATTCATGGCAATTGCTGATGTATCATTTCTCCCAGAGCTGGGTCTTCCCAGATCCTGAGCACCACTGCTTCTCTGTAATCCGACGACTACTCCTCAGTTCAGGGGCCAGCTTGAGTCTCTGGGAAGTCGGGCAAGGATTGGGTGAGTGCGGTGTGGTCCAAGGTATGGTGTTTATCTCCTTTGTCCATCCAATGTTCCAGCTGTACGTCTCAGCTGAGGTTACTGCCTCAAACGCTGGATGTTTTGCTCTCTCAGCAGGAGAGATCAGGGAAATAGACCACCTCCTGGTTTTTGTTTGTTTCTGTCTTACCTAGGAATCCCCACCCCTCCACAGCTGTGGATGTGGGCAGCCTCTCTATTCCTCTCCTTCCTTCTTCCCTCACTCGCCCAGTGTATGCTCGCCTTCCAGAAACCCTCGTATGAGTCTCTTAACCGTTCTGTGAGTGCGCAGAGTAATTTGACGTTCAATATGTGGTAAGTTCCAGAGAACTCAAGAAGACCACCTCGCTGCCACTGACGTCACTCGGTAAATTCTATTCTTAACAAGACAGTGATTTCCAAGATAGTATGAAAAGTCAGAGCAATCAAGCAAGAGAAAGAAATAAAAGGCATCCAACTTGGGAATGAAGAAGTCAAATTGTCACGTATTGCAGGTGCCAAGATGATATGTATACAGAAACCCCAAAAGATATTAAAAAGAGTAAACGAATATAGTAAAGGGGCCAGATACCAAAATCTACAAAAATCCATTGATTTCCTATATACGAACAACGAAATCGCAGAGAAAAGAATTTTTAAAAATTCCTGTTGCAACTACAACAAAAATAATAAAATGCTTAGAAGTAAACTTGCCAACCATGTGAAAGACCTAAGGTCTTCTTGCTGAAGACGAAAAGGTACACTGCACGGAAAACCTTAAGGTGTTTTCAAAAGAATTGAATACCCAAAGAAATAGAATGGCACTCCTTGTTCATGGCTGGAAAGAATCAACATAATTAAAATGGTCATCACTGGCCAGCATGAGAACGCCCGACTTCCGATTTGAAACTCGCCTCTGTTGGCCTGGGTCCACCCCAGGACCATTACCAAACCCAGCCTGGGTCAGCCTAGGCACCCGCAGAGGTCAGTCAGAGGACCGCCCAGGTCACCGCAAGCATACCCTGGGGCTGTTCCCACGGTGAGACAGGGTCAGCCCCAGAAACCCCCATTGTCAGTCACAGAAACTGCCCTGGATCGTCAAGGATCAGCGCAGCGCAAGTCACAAGATCCCCCCCCCCCGAGTTCAGCCCGTGAAAGTCGAAGTTTGGTCCTGGGACACGGTGCGATGTCTCTCTTTACCCCGTATGGGTGGTCCTGGAACGCATCGAGTTCGGATTGTATACCCGCACGGATTGGTCTTGTTCCCTGCAGGTGCCAGTCTGGGCAAGCTTGGGTTGTCCCAGGAACCCCAGAGACTAGTCACAGAACCCTCCCATGTAGATAGATGCTGCTGGGACGAGACTGTCTTGGCCTAGGCACCTCTTAATCCAGAAGGAGCATGGGCTTGTCCCAGGCACACCCTTTTTCGAAAGAGGCTGCCCCTAGGGCTGGTGCTGAGACACATCCTGGTCAGCCCAATCAATCCCCATGGCCGAACACATCGCAGAGCAAGTCCTGGACTTTCCCGCCTCGGTCCTGGCACCTGCTGTGTCCAGGGCCAGGACCTGTCTCGGTGGTCCTAGGAACTAGTTCCAGGACCCACCCAGTAGGTCTGTGCACACCCTGGTGACAGAGACAGGACCTGAATGGGTCGGAAACGGAGACAGCCCAGTTCTGGTCCTGGGACCCACCCGGTTCCGGCCTAGGCACACCATGGGGCACGGAAGGGTGGTCCCAGGCACCACCTGGGTCCAGACACTGGCTATCCGGAGGTCTGTCCTTGGATGTGAACGGGAGGTCTGGTTCACCTGGGACAACCACGAATTGGCCAGGGCATCCCTGAGGCGGCTGGTTCTGGGACAAGCGTTGGAGGCACATGACACCACCATGGACTGTCCCGGGATCCAGCAAGTTGGCTCCGGTCAACCCCTCATGGACAATCCCGTGACCCGCCCTTGAGGCCCCGGGCATTCCCAGGGAGAGTCCATGGCCAACCAGGATTGCGCTGGGCGTATTCCAGTGGCGGTATTGGGAAGTGTCAGTGTGACCCCTGGTCCCGACAGGTTCATTCACTGGACCGCCACTACGTCAGTTCCAGGACGCTGTTGTGTGAACGGGGACACCATCTCTAAGACTGTCCTGGACACAGCCAGGTGGCCCTGGTCACCTTTTGGGGACAGTCCACGGACTCACCCCGATAGCCTTGAGCATCCCTGCGTGATGGTCTCAGTACCCACTCATTGGCCCTCAACCCACCTTGGGGACAATCTCAGGACCCACTAGGGTAGATTCAGGCCTCCCTAGGGACAGTCACAAGACCAGCCCAGTGTACCCTGGGCACCCGGTTTGGAATGTCTCGACATAATGTTGGTACACAGGTGACACCAGCATCCCCCAGGCAGAGTCCTGGGAACAGGTTGGGTGGCTCCTGGTAACCCCCGAGGAAGGTATTGAAACCCACTTGGGTGCCCAAGTGCACCTCACATGGGGCAGGTATGGGAACCTCCTGGGTTTCCCGTAGAGACCACAGGAGGTGGTGCTGGCAACCACCTAATTGCCCCTGGCACGTCCTGGTGACATTCCCAAGACGCGTTTGTAGCCTCAGGCATCTCCTGGAGACGGCACAGATACCTGTACTAGACCTTTCTGGCTCTCCCCGGGACCTCCCAGGGATGGTCCCGTGTCTAGTCCCTGTGGCCTCTGTATCCACCAGGTAGTGTCCAAGGACCTGCCTGCGTGGCCCTGGGCCCACCCCGAGGACGGTCCCAGGACCTCAATTCCCTCTGGGAAACGGTCCTGGAATCCACACTGACGGACATGTGCATCATGTGCAGCCTTGATGGGATGGTCCTGGCCTGCGCCAGTGGCACCGGTGACGATTCTGGAACACACCCTGACGGCCCGGAGAATATCTCGGGGATGGTCCTCAGATAGGACCACGCTAGGATAGGTATGTCTAGACAAGGGGCTCAGAATGCACTGCATAGAAAGGAACAGTTGGAGAAGGGGTAGGGAGAATGGGGTGTTGGCATTTATCAGCTTCAGAACCCTTCTAGACAGATAATAGAATTTTCTATTGTAGCTTATTGTAGCTTATTGTAGGGAAAGAAGTTTATCTGTGCTGCTCCTAGAAACTTGTCCTTTTCTTTCCTCTTTTTAATTTAAGTTTACTGGGGTGACAAATGGTAGTAAACTTACATAGATTTCAGGCGTACAATCAGGTATTGCATCATCTATAAGTCCCATTGTGTGTTCACCACCCAGAGTCAGTTTTCCTTCCATCACCATATGCTTGATCCCCTTTACAATCCCCATCTACCATCCCGCCCTCCCCCCTTACCCTCTGGTAAGGACTAAACTATTGTCAGTGTCTGTGAGTTTTTGTTTCTCCTTTGTTTGTCTTGCTCTTTTGCAGTTTTGGGTTTATATATCACATATCGGTAAAAGCATATGGTTCTCTGCTTTTTCTGTCTGATTTGTTTCGCTTAGCGTTATAGTCTCAAGAGCCATACATGTTGTCACAAACGGTCCTATTTCATCCTTTCTTACTGCCGAATAGTAGTCGTTGTGTATATATACCACGACTTCTTTAGCTAGACTTCTTTAGATGGATATTCGTCTATCGAAGGACGTTTCGGTTGTTTCCATGTCTTGGCCAGCATAAATAAAGCTGCAGTGAAGATCGGAGCACATGTGTCTTTATGGATAAATGTTATCAGATTTTTTTGGTAGACAACTAGGAGGGGGATTGCTGGGTCATACGGTAATTCTGTTTGTAATTTCTTTGAAGACCCTCCACACTGCCTTCCATAGCAGCTGCACCAATCTGCGTTCCCACCAACAGAGTATTGAGGGTTCCTTCTTCTCCACAGCGTCTCTAACACTCTCTAGCAGTCCAATTTCATTCTTTTGGACGCGGCTATCCAATTCTGCCAGCACCATTTATCCAAGAGGCTGTCTTTTCCCTTTGTGAAACATTATCGGTCCACATCTATGTGGTTTTATTTCTGGGTTCTCAATTCTATTGCATTAACCTATGTGTCTGTCTTTCTGCCAATACCCTGCTGTTTTGATTATTGTAGCTCTGTAGTACAAGGTAAAGTCAGGGAGTGTGATACCTCCAGTATTGTTCCCTTCTCTTAAGATTGCTTTGGCTATTCGGGCGCTTTTGTGGTTCCAAAAAAATCTGATGACTTTTTTGTGCTACTTCTTTAAAAAAATGTCCTTGGGATTTTGATGGGGATTGCATTAAATCTGTATGTTGCTTTGGGTAATATGGCCATTTCATGAGCACGGAATGTCGCTCCATTTCTTTGCGTCTTCAATTTCTTTGAAAAAATGTCTTGTAGTTTTCAGCACATGGGTCTTTCACCTCCTTGGTTAAGTTTATTCCTAGGTATTTTATTCTTCTTGCTGCAATTGCAAAAGGAATTGTTTTTTGTGTTTCTTTTTCTGAGATTACATTGTCAGTATCTAGGAATGCAGTGGACTTTTCTACGTGGATTTTGTAGTCAGCAACTGTACTGTATTCCTTGATTGTTTCCAATAGCTTTTTGATGGAGTCTTTAGGGTTTTCTACATATAGCATCATGTCATCTGCAGAGTGGTAATTTAACTTCTTCATTCCCCATTTGGACGCCTTTGATTTCTTTCTCTTGCCTGATTGCTCTGGCAAGGACTTCCAACACTACGTTGAAAAGCAGAGGTGACAGGGGACAGCCCTGTCGTTTTCCTGAACGTAGAGCCAAGGGCTTTCGTTTTTCACCATTAATTATGAGATTAGCTGAGGGCTTGTCATATATGGCCCTTATTATGCGAAGGTATTCTTCCTTCTATACCTATTTTAGTAAGTGTTTTAATCATGAATGGATGTTGATGCTTTTTCTGCATCAATTGTTAAAATCATATGCTTTTTTTTCCTTTATGTGACGGATTTTTTTTTTTTTTTGTATATGTGATGGATTTCCGGATGTTGAACCATCCTTGTGCCACGGGGATGAACCCCACTTGGTCACGATGATCTTTTTAATGCATTGTTGTATTCGATTTGCTATAAATTTGTTTAGGACTTTTGCATCTGTATTCATCAGAGATATTGGTGTGTAGTTTTCTTTATGTGTGTGTTGTCCTTCCCAGGTTTTGGTATCAGGGTAATGTTGGTTTCACAAAATGAGCTGGATTGTACTGTCTCATCTTCAATTTTTTGGAAGAGGTTGAGCAGGATTGGTATTAGATCTTCTTTGAAGGTTCGGTAGAATTCACCAGTAAAGCCCTCCGGTCCCGGACTTTTGCCTTTGGAAGGTTTTGGATGACTGATTCAATTTCGTTACTGGCGATCGTTCTGTTTAGATTTTCCAGTTCTTCGTGGTTCAGCCTTGTTTCTAAGGACTTGTCCATTTCTTCTAGGTTATTGAATTTGGTGGCATATAGACTTAGTATTCTTCGATGATCCTTTGTATTTCTGTGGTGTCCGCGATAACGTCCCCTTTTCCATTTCTGATTTTGTTAATTAGTGTCTTCTCTCTTTTTTATGTTAGTGAGTCTATCCAAGGGTTTGTCAATTTTGTTCATCTTTTCAAGGAACCAGCTCTTCGTCACGTTAATTTCTTTCTATTGTCTTTTTGTTCCCTATTTCATTTATTTCTGGTCTGGTCCTTGTTATTTCCTTTCTTCTGCTGACCTTGGGTTTCGCTTCTTCTTGTTGTAGTTCTTGAAGGTCTAACAGGAGGTTGTTTGTTTGGGATTTTTCTTGTTTCTTGGGATAGGCCTGTAATGACATACATTTCCCTCTTGAAAGTGCTTTCGCTGCATCCCAAAACTTTTGGTAGGATGTATTTTCACTGTCGTTTGTCGCTAGGTATCTTTTGATCTCTCCTTTAATTCTAAAGAACCCAGTCGTTCTTTAAAAGTATGTTGTAATTGTGTTTTTTCCTGCTTTCTTTTTGTAGTTGCTATCCCATTTCAAAGCCTTGGGATCAGAGGATGTGCTTCGTATGATTTCAGTCTTCTTAAATTTGCTGAGGCTGATTTTATGTCCCAATATATGGTCTATATCCTTGAGAATGTTCCATGCACACTAGAAAAGAATGTCTAGTCTGATGTTTCAGAATGAAGTGCTCTTTGTATGTCAATTGTGTCCATTTCATCTACTGTGTCATTTGGGGCTGCTATTTCATTATTTGTTTTCTGTTTGGATGATCTACCCATAGCTGACAGTGATGTTATTTAAGTCCCCTAGTATAATTGTGCTTTGGTCAATTTCTCCCTTTCGTTCTGTTAATAGGTGCTTGGTATATTTCGGTGCTCCCTGATTGGGGGCATGAAATGTCCATCTTTGTCTCGTATCATCTTTTTCACCCTGAAGTCTGTTTCATCTGATATCATTATGGCTACACCTGATTTTCTCTGGGTACCCTCTGCGTGGAATGCCCATTTCCCCCCTTTCATTTTGAATCTATGCTTGTCTTTGTAGCTGAGATGTGTCTCTTGGACATAGTTGGGTTTATTTTTCTGATTTAGAGTTTTGGGTTTCGCTTTTTGATCCAATCTGCTACTCTGTGCCTTTATATTGGTGAGTTCAGTCCACTTACATTTAGAATGATTATTGATATATGAGGATATCTTGTCACTCTATCTTCAGTTTTGTCGTAAGACTGTGTCTCCATTGTTTCTTTGCCTTTGAGTTGTCTATTAATTCTGTGTGATGGTATTCTATGATGTTTCCCTCTGTTTTTTTTTTTTTATTATTACAGTCTATATTTCAGTTCTGGATTTTGTTTTTTTTTTTTTTGAGTGGTTACCCTTAAGTTTATGTAAAAGAAAGTTTGATATTTAGAGTATTCCATTTTCTTCAGTTCGCTTACTTTCTCCATTCCCTTATTCCGGTTCAGGCCTTTACTCTCCCCGTTTTTGTGTTGCCACAAATTGTCCCAGTTGATGGTGGTCGAATAGCCTCCTTTAGTATTTCTTGTAGTGCAGGTCGTGTATTGGAAAATCCCCTCAGCTTCTGTATGTCCTCCTTCATATCTAAAGGATATCTTTGCTGGATATATTATTCTTGGCTCCAAGTTTCTCTCTTTCAATAGTTTGAATATTTGGTTCCACTCCCTCCTGCCTTGCAGAGTTTCCGCTGAAAAATCTGGTGATAATCTAATGGGCTTTCCTTTGTAGGTTACCGTCTCCTTTACCCTGGCTGCCTCGAGGATTGTTTCTTTTTGTTGATTTTAGACAGCTTCAATACAATGTGCCTTGCAGAAGGTCTGTTGGGATTGAGGTAATTAGGTGTTGTATTTGCTTCTTGGATTCGAGGATCCAGTTCTGTCCACAAGTTTGGGGAAGTTCTCTTCGACAATTTTTGTGCATATATTCTCTGTTCCCTTCTCTCTTTCTTCTCCTTCTGGTATGCCCATTATTCTTATGGTGCTCTTTCTGACGGAGTCAGAAAGTTCTCGTTAGAGGTCTTCCGTTTCTTTTAAGTCTCAAGTCTGTTTCTTCTAACATCTGTGTAATTCCCAGGTTTCTATCTTCGATGTCACGGATTCTTTCCTCTTACTAGGTAGTAGTCAACTCTACTACCTAAGCTGGTTATTTCATTCTTAATTTCTTCTATTGAGTTCTTCATCTCTAGAAACTCTATTTGGTTCCTTTGAAAATTTCAATCTCTTTCGTTAAATGCTCATGTTGGTCGTTGATTGTGTGTCTGAGTTCCTTAAACTGCCTTCCTGTGTTGTCTTGCATCTCGTTGGGTTTTTTCAGAACTGCAATCCTGAATTCTCTCTCATTGAAGCCACATGTTTCCATATCTTTAAGTTCCCTTTCTGGGGACTTGTCACTTTCTTTCTCAGCTGTCTCGTTGCCTTGGTTATTCATGGCAATTGCTGATGTATCATTTCTCCCAGAGCTGGGTCTTTCCAGATCCTGAGCACCACTGCTTCTCTGTAATCTGACGACTACTCCTCAGTTCAGGGGCCAGCTTGAGTCTCTGAGAAGTCGGGCAAGGATTGGGTGAGTGCGGTGTGGTCCAAGGTATGGTGTTTATCTCCTTTGTCCATCCAATGTTCCAGCTGTACGTCTCAGCTGAGGTTACTGCCTCAAACGCTGGATGTTTTGCTCTCTCAGCAGGAGAGATCAGGGAAATAGACCACCTCCTGGTTTTTGTTTGTTTCTGTCTTACCTAGGAATCCCCACCCCTCCACAGCTGTGGATGTGGGCAGCCTCTCTATTCCTCTCCTTCCTTCTTCCCTCACTCGCCCAGTGTATGCTCGCCTTCCAGAAACCCTCGCATGAGTCTCTTAACCGTTCTGTGAGTGCGCAGAGTAATTTGACGTTCAATATGTGGTAAGTTCCAGAGAACTCAAGAAGACCACCTCGCTGCCACTGACGTCACTCGGTAAATTCTATTCTTAACAAGACAGTGATTTCCAAGATAGTATGAAAAGTCAGAGCAATCAAGCAAGAGAAAGAAATAAAAGGCATCCAACTTGGGAATGAAGAAGTCAAATTGTCACGTATTGCAGGTGCCAAGATGATATGTATACAGAAACCCCAAAAGATATTAAAAAGAGTAAACGAATATAGTAAAGGGGCCAGATACCAAAATCTACAAAAATCCATTGATTTCCTATATACGAACAACGAAATCGCAGAGAAAAGAATTTTTAAAAATTCCTGTTGCAACTACAACAAAAATAATAAAATGCTTAGAAGTAAACTTGCCAACCATGTGAAAGACCTAAGGTCTTCTTGCTGAAGACGAAAAGGTACACTGCACGGAAAACCTTAAGGTGTTTTCAAAAGAATTGAATACCCAAAGAAATAGAATGGCACTCCTTGTTCATGGCTGGAAAGAATCAACATAATTAAAATGGTCATCACTGGCCAGCATGAGAACGCCCGACTTCCGATTTGAAACTCGCTTCTGTTGGCCTGGGTCCACCCCAGGACCATTACCAAACCCAGCCTGGGTCAGCCTAGGCACCCGCAGAGGTCAGTCAGAGGACCGCCCAGGTCACCGCAAGCATACCCTGGGGCTGTTCCCACGGTGAGACAGGGTCAGCCCCAGAAACCCCCATTGTCAGTCACAGAAACTGCCCTGGATCGTCAAGGATCAGCGCAGCGCAAGTCACAAGATCCCCCCCCCCCCGAGTTCAGCCCGTGAAAGTCGAAGTTTGGTCCTGGGACACGGTGCGATGTCTCTCTTTACCCCGTATGGGTGGTCCTGGAACGCATCGAGTTCGGATTGGATACCCGCACGGATTGGTCTTGTTCCCTGCAGGTGCCAGTCTGGGCAAGCTTGGGTTGTCCCAGGAACCCCAGAGACTAGTCACAGAACCCTCCCATGTAGATAGATGCTGCTGGGACGAGACTGTCTTGGCCTAGGCACCTCTTAATCCAGAAGGAGCATGGGCTTGTCCCAGGCACACCCTTTTTCGAAAGAGGCTGCCCCTAGGGCTGGTGCTGAGACACATCCTGGTCAGCCCAATCAATCCCCATGGCCGAACACATCGCAGAGCAAGTCCTGGACTTTCCCGCCTCGGTCCTGGCACCTGCTGTGTCCAGGGCCAGGACCTGTCTCGGTGGTCCTAGGAACTAGTTCCAGGACCCACCCAGTAGGTCTGTGCACACCCTGGTGACAGAGACAGGACCTGAATGGGTCGGAAACGGAGACAGCCCAGTTCTGGTCCTGGGACCCACCCGGTTCCGGCCTAGGCACACCATGGGGCACGGAAGGGTGGTCCCAGGCACCACCTGGGTCCAGACACTGGCTATCCGGAGGTCTGTCCTTGGATGTGAACGGGAGGTCTGGTTCACCTGGGACAACCACGAATTGGCCAGGGCATCCCTGAGGCGGCTGGTTCTGGGACAAGCGTTGGAGGCACATGACACCACCATGGACTGTCCCGGGATCCAGCAAGTTGGCTCCGGTCAACCCCTCATGGACAATCCCGTGACCCGCCCTTGAGGCCCCGGGCATTCCCAGGGAGAGTCCATGGCCAACCAGGATTGCGCTGGGCATATTCCAGTCGCGGTATTGGGAAGTGTCAGTGTGACCCCTGGTCCCGACAGGTTCATTCACTGGACCGCCACTACGTCAGTTCCAGGACGCTGTTGTGTGAACGGGGACACCATCTCTAAGACTGTCCTGGACACAGCCAGGTGGCCCTGGTCACCTTTTGGGGACAGTCCACGGACTCACCCCGATAGCCTTGAGCATCCCTGCGTGATGGTCTCAGTACCCACTCATTGGCGCTCAACCCACCTTGGGGACAATCTCAAGACCCACTAGGGTAGATTCAGGCCTCCCTAGGGACAGTCACAAGACCAGCCCAGTGTACCCTGGGCACCCGGTTTGGAATGTCTCGACATAATGTTGGTACACAGGTGACACCAGCATCCCCCAGGCAGAGTCCTGGGAACAGGTTGGGTGGCTCCTGGTAACCCCCGAGGAAGGTATTGAAACCCACTTGGGTGCCCAAGTGCACCTCACATGGGGCAGGTATGGGAACCTCCTGGGTTTCCCGTAGAGACCACAGGAGATGGTGCTGGCAACCACCTAATTGCCCCTGGCACGTCCTGGTGACATTCCCAAGACGCGTTTGTAGCCTCAGGCATCTCCTGGAGACAGCACAGATACCTGTACTAGACCTTTCTGGCTCTCCCCGGGCACCTCCCAGGGATGGTCCCGTGTCTAGTCCCTGTGGCCTCTGTATCCACCAGGTAGTGTCCAAGGACCTGCCTGCGTGGCCCTGGGCCCACCCCGAGGACGGTCCCAGGACCTCAATTCCCTCTGGGAAACGGTCCTGGAATCCACACTGACGGACATGTGCATCATGTGCAGCCTTGATGGGATGGTCCTGGCCTGCGCCAGTGGCACCGGTGACGATTCTGGAACACACCCTGACGGCCCGGAGAATATCTCGGGGATGGTCCTCAGATAGGACCACGCTAGCATAGGTATGTCTAGACAAGGGGCTCAGAATGCACTGCATAGAAAGGAACAGTTGGAGAAGGGGTAGGGAGAATGGGGTGTTGGCATTTATCAGCTTCAGAACCCTTCTAGACAGATAATAGAATTTTCTATTGTAGCTTATTGTAGCTTATTGTAGGGAAAGAAGTTTATCTGTGCTGCTCCTAGAAACTTGTCCTTTTCTTTCCTCTTTTTAATTTAAGTTTACTGGGGTGACAAATGGTAGTAAACTTACATAGATTTCAGGCGTACAATCAGGTATTGCATCATCTATAAATCCCATTGTGTGTTCACCACCCAGAGTCAGTTTTCCTTCCATCACCATATGCTTGATCCCCTTTACAATCCCCATCTACCATCCCGCCCTCCCCCCTTACCCTCTGGTAAGGACTAAACTATTGTCAGTGTCTGTGAGTTTTTGTTTCTCCTTTGTTTGTCTTGCTCTTTTGCAGTTTTGGGTTTATATATCACATATCAGTAAAAGCATATGGTTCTCTGCTTTTTCTGTCTGATTTGTTTCGCTTAGCGTTATATTCTCAAGAGCCATACATGTTGTCACAAACGGTCCTATTTCATCCTTTCTTACTGCCGAATAGTAGTCGTTGTGTATATATACCACGACTTCTTTAGCTAGACTTCTTTAGATGGATATTCGTCTATCGAAGGACGTTTCGGTTGTTTCCATGTCTTGGCCAGCATAAATAAAGCTGCAGTGAAGATCGGAGCACATGTGTCTTTATGGATAAATGTTATCAGATTTTTTTGGTAGACAACTAGGAGTGGGATTGCTGGGTCATACGGTAATTCTGTTTGTAATTTCTTTGAAGACCCTCCACACTGCCTTCCATAGCAGCTGCACCAATCTGCGTTCCCACCAACAGAGTATTGAGGGTTCCTTCTTCTCCACAGCGTCTCTAACACTCTCTAGCAGTCCAATTTCATTCTTTTGGACGCGGCTATCCAATTCTGCCAGCACCATTTATCCAAGAGGCTGTCTTTTCCCTTTGTGAAACATTATCGGTCCATATCTATGTGGTTTTATTTCTGGGTTCTCAATTCTATTGCATTAACCTATGTGTCTGTCTTTCTGCCAATACCCTGCTGTTTTGATTATTGTAGCCCTGTAGTACAAGGTAAAGTCAGGGAGTGTGATACCTCCAGTATTGTTCCCTTCTCTTAAGATTGCTTTGGCTATTCGGGCGCTTTTGTGGTTCCAAAAAAATCTGATGACTTTTTTGTGCTACTTCTTTAAAAAAATGTCCTTGGGATTTTGATGGGGATTGCATTAAATCTGTATGTTGCTTTGGGTAATATGGCCATTTCATGAGCACGGAATGTCACTCCATTTCTTTGCGTCTTCAATTTCTTTGAAAAAATGTCTTGTAGTTTTCAGCACATGGGTCTTTCACCTCCTTGGTTAAGTTTATTCCTAGGTATTTTATTCTTCTTGCTGCAATTGCAAAAGGAATTGTTTTTTGTGTTTCTTTTTCTGAGATTACATTGTCAGTATCTAGGAATGCAGTGGACTTTTCTACGTGGATTTTGTAGCCAGCAACTGTACTGTATTCCTTGATTGTTTCCAATAGCTTTTTGATGGAGTCTTTAGGGTTTTCTACATATAGCATCATGTCATCTGCAGAGTGGTAATTTAACTTCTTCATTCCCCATTTGGACGCCTTTGATTTCTTTCTCTTGCCTGATTGCTCTGGCAAGGACTTCCAACACTACGTTGAAAAGCAGAGGTGACAGGGGACAGCCCTGTCGTTTTCCTGAACGTAGAGCCAAGGGCTTTCGTTTTTCACCATTAATTATGAGATTAGCTGAGGGCTTGTCATATATGGCCTTTATTATGCGAAGGTATTCTTCCTTCTATACCTATTTTAGTAAGTGTTTTAATCATGAATGGATGTTGATGCTTTTTCTGCATCAATTGTTAAAATCATATGCTTTTTTTTCCTTTATGTGACGGATTTTTTTTTTTTTTTTTGTATATGTGATGGATTTCCGGATGTTGAACCATCCTTGTGCCACGGGGATGAACCCCACTTGGTCATGATGATCTTTTTAATGCATTGTTGTATTCGATTTGCTATAAATTTGTTTAGGACTTTTGCATCTGTATTCATCAGAGATATTGGTGTGTAGTTTTCTTTATGTGTGTGTTGTCCTTCCCAGGTTTTGGTATCAGGGTAATGTTGGTTTCACAAAATGAGCTGGATTGTACTGTCTCATCTTCAATTTTTTGGAAGAGGTTGAGCAGGATTGGTATTAGATCTTCTTTGAAGGTTCGGTAGAATTCACCAGTAAAGCCCTCCGGTCCCGGACTTTTGCCTTTGGAAGGTTTTGGATGACTGATTCAATTTCGTTACTGGCGATCATTCTGTTTAGATTTTCCAGTTCTTCGTGGTTCAGCCTTGTTTCTAAGGACTTGTCCATTTCTTCTAGGTTATTGAATTTGGTGGCATATAGACTTAGTATTCTTCGATGATCCTTTGTATTTCTGTGGTGTCCGTGATAACGTCCCCTTTTCCATTTCTGATTTTGTTAATTAGTGTCTTCTCTCTTTTTTATGTTAGTGAGTCTATCCAAGGGTTTGTCAATTTTGTTCATCTTTTCAAGGAACCAGCTCTTCGTCACGTTAATTTCTTTCTATTGTCTTTTTGTTCCCTATTTCATTTATTTCTGGTCTGGTCCTTGTTATTTCCTTTCTTCTGCTGACCTTGGGTTTCGCTTCTTCTTGTTGTAGTTCTTGAAGTTCTAACAGGAGGTTGTTTGTTTGGGATTTTTCTTGTTTCTTGGGATAGGCCTGTAATGATATACATTTCCCTCTTGAAAGTGCTTTCGCTGCATCCCAAAACTTTTGGTAGGATGTATTTTCACTGTCGTTTGTCGCTAGGTATCTTTTGATCTCTCCTTTAATTCTAAAGAACCCAGTCGTTCTTTAAAAGTATGTTGTAATTGTGTTTTTTCCTGCTTTCTTTTTGTAGTTGCTATCCCATTTCAAAGCCTTGGGATCAGAGGATGTGCTTCGTATGATTTCAGTCTTCTTAAATTTGCTGAGGCTGATTTTATGTCCCAATATATGGTCTATCCTTGAGAATGTTCCATGCACACTAGAAAAGAATGTCTAGTCTGATGTTTCAGAATGAAGTGCTCTTTGTATGTCAAGTGTGTCCATTTCATCTACTGTGTCATTTGGGGCTGCTATTTCATTATTTGTTTTCTGTTTGGATGATCTACCCATAGCTGACAGTGATGTATTTAAGTCCCCTAGTATAATTGTGCTTTGGTCAATTTCTCCCTTTAGTTCTGTTAATAGGTGCTTGGTATATTTCGGTGCTCCCTGATTGGGGGCATGAAATGTCCATCTTTGTCTCGTATCATCTTTTTCACCCTGAAGTCTGTTTCTTCTGATATCATTATGGCTACACCTGATTTTCTCTGGGTACCCTCTGCGTGGAATGCCCATTTCCCCCCTTTCATTTTGAATCTATGCTTGTCTTTGTAGCTGAGATGTGTCTCTTGGACATAGTTGGGTTTATTTTTCTGATTTAGAGTTTTGGGTTTCGCTTTTTGATCCAATCTGCTACTCTGTGCCTTTATATTGGTGAGTTCAGTCCACTTACATTTAGAATGATTATTGATATATGAGGATATCTTGTCACTCTATCTTCAGTTTTGTCGTAAGACTGTGTCTCCATTGTTTCTTTGCCTTTGAGTTGTCTATTATTTCTGTGTGATGGTATTCTATGATGTTTCCCTCTGTTTTTTTTTTTATTATTATTACAGTCTATATTTCAGTTCTGGATTTTGTTTTTTTTTTTTTTTTTTTTGAGTGGTTACCCTTAAGTTTATGTAAAAGAAAGTTTGATATTTAGAGTATTCCATTTTCTTCAGCTCGCTTACTTTCTCCATTCCCTTATTCCGGTTCAGGCCTTTACTCTCCCCGTTTTTGTGTTGCCACAAATTGTCCCAGTTGATGGTGGTCGAATAGCCTCCTTTAGTATTTCTTGTAGTGCAGGTCGTGTATTGGAAAATCCCCTCAGCTTCTGTATGTCCTCCTTCATATCTAAAGGATATCTTTGCTGGATATATTATTCTTGGCTCCAAGTTTCTCTCTTTCAATAGTTTGAATATTTGGTTCCACTCCCTCCTGCCTTGCAGAGTTTCCGCTGAAAAATCTGGTGATAATCTAATGGGCTTTCCTTTGTAGGTTACCGTCTCCTTTACCCTGGCTGCCTCGAGGATTGTTTCTTTTTGTTGATTTTAGACAGCTTCAATACAATGTGCCTTGCAGAAGGTCTGTTGGGATTGAGGTAATTAGGTGTTGTATTTGCTTCTTGGATTCGAGGATCCAGTTCTGTCCACAAGTTTGGGGAAGTTCTCTTCTACAATTTTTGTGCATATATTCTCTGTTCCCTTCTCTCTTTCTTTTCCTTTTGGTATGCCCATTATTCTTATGGTGCTCTTTCTGACGGAGTCAGAAAGTTCTCGTTAGAGGTCTTCCGTTTCTTTTAAGTCTCAAGTCTCTTTCTTCTTCCATCTGTGTAATTCCCAGGTTTCTATCTTCGATGTCACGGATTCTTTCCTCTTACTAGGTAGTAGTCACCTCTACTACCTAAGCTGGTTATTTCATTCTTAATTTTTTCTATTGAGTTCTTAATGTCTAGAAACTCTATTTGGTTCCTTTGAAAATTTCAATCTCTTTCGTTAAATGCTCATGTTGGTCGTTGATTGTGTTTCTGAGTTCCTTAAACTGCCTTTCTGTGTTGTCTTGCATCTCGTTGGGTTTTTTCAGAACTGCAATCCTGAATTCTCTCTCATTGAAGCCACATGTTTCCATATCTTTAAGTTCCCTTTCTGGGGACTTGTCACTTTCTTTCTCAGCTGTCTCGTTGCCTTGGTTATTCATGGCAATTGCTGATGTATCATTTCTCCCAGAGCTGGGTTTTTGATAAAATGCTCATGTTGTTCTTTTATTGTGTTTCTGAGTTCCTTAACCTACCGTTCTGTGTTTTCTTGCATTTCATTGAGTTTTTTCAGAACTGCAATCTTGAAATCTCTCTCATTTAAGTCACATATTTCCTTATCTTTAAGTTTTTTTTCTGGGTACCCGTCCCTTTCTTTCTCAGCTGTCTTGTTTCCTTGGTTATTCATGGTAATTGCGGGTTTAGTATTTTTTCTTCTTATGCACCTATGGTTGTGGCTTTCTCATCCGGTTTATAATAAGAGGTCTTCATTTTTTTTTTTACCAGTACGTGTTCGCTGAATGTTTTATTTTATCTCACACTGTATTATGTTTTGTCTACTCTATTTCAGCTTCTCCCTCAATAGGGGGACACCCAGGAAGACAGGCTTCTCCTCTGTTAACAGTTTGCCTGAGTCATAGGGCGCTTCGCCCGAGTGGGTATGTGGAGAGGTTGTGATGTTCCAAATCTCTTCATGCACTAGATTCAGAGCCTTTGTGTTTCAGTGGTCCTGTTTACTCCTGCAGTGTTCTACCCGACTAAATGGGCACAGGTGCAAGGTGAGTTGGCCCAGAGCAATGGCGGCTACCACCACTACTGCTGGTCCTGCTTCCACAGCTCCCTCTCCTTTCTTGTAATTATTTAGGCTGTCAATCTATGTCTGCAGAACACTGTTCTCAAAATTGGAAATATTCTGTTCTTTTGATCTGACTGTTTCCTTTCTAGGATTGGGCTGGTGAGGGCGGGGCCAACTCTCGATTGGTAGGGAGAGGGAGGTTATTGTCAGCGCTTAAGGATTCCATTGTCTGTGGCACTAAGGGCATTAATCCACCGTTTTCTTCCTTCCTCCCTCAGTCTTTGCTCTGAAGTCTCTTTCGTGAGCATGACATACAGGGTGTCATGCTTGGTCTCCAGTCCCACTGTCATGCAGGGCGGCCTGCAGGGTTTCAGTTCCCGCTCCTCAAATAAGAATGCAGGATATGTCTAGTTGAAAAAGGAACACTCCAAGGAGGGTTGCTGCCACTGGTACTTTTCCCGGTCTGTGGTACCAGATCTTTATCGCAGTGCTTGGGGTCCCTTGTTTAGTTTCAACATGTAACAGAACAGGGAACCCCATAATAGGCCATAGTGAGAGCACATAGGTTCCCTGCAAAATCATCCTGGTATCAGGACCTCCATATACTACAGTCACTTGTGGTGGCCACTCAGCCACCACTCCTGGCGTCACTTGCAAATCATGAGTCAAACCGGTGCCCCATGGGGCTATGAAGCCCAACCACTGACAGTGGGGGCTTTTGATCTGCCAGGGCCAAGTGTATTGCTGCTGTTCCCCCGCTTTCAAGCATGGGGGTACTAGCAGCAAAATGTTTACATTTCTGCCATAGCCGGCTTTAACAGAGTCTCACTTGTCGTAACTTGTAATCCGATGGGAGTGGCCATTCAATGGGAGCGGCAGAGCTACTTACTGGTGCGGGACCTCCCTTCCGCAATGTCTCATTCAGGATTCTTAAGATGTCCCACAGACGTGAGGCCCATTCATGCATCGTGGTAGGATCTTTTAAAACCTGGAGACCTTGCTTCAAAAGGCCATTGTAGTGTCCAATCATGCCAACTGCTTATGGGTTATATGCGGTATGAAACAACCATTGTACGTCCATCCTAGCAGTCCATCACTGCACTTGTTACCCCGTAAAATGGGTACCCCTGTCAGTTTCAATGACTGGGTACGCCCATAGAGGGTGCACAGCCGTGTAAGAGTGACCACAATATGTCACTGATGTGCAACCAGACACAGCCAAGCAAACATCAACCCCATAGCACTGTCCACAGCTGTGAACACATACATAACATTGCGGTTGTTCGTTATGACTCCTTTTTCTGTATGTCACCACTAAGCTCCTTAAACATTTTTATCATCAGTGTTCTGAACTCTGTCTCTGATAGGTTGGTTACCTCTATTTCATTTTGTTCCAATTCTGGAGGTTTCTTCTATTGTTTTATTTGGGACATGTTTCTTTGCTTTCCTATTTTGGTTGACTCTCCATGTTTGCTTCAGTGCATTAGTTAGATTCCCTAGGGTTCTTGGTTTTTGCTGGGTTACCTTATGTAGTATGTGTTCTTTATATTTGACTTGCACCACTTCCCTATTCTCCTGTGCATGTGCTCCAAAGGTGACCTTTGTGTTGTGTATACTGTCCTGTTAAAGTGGAACTTTAATTGCTTTTGGCTTGTCAGTAGGTGGGATTGACACCTAGGCTGACTAGTTGTGAGACTTGGTTCTGCCCACAGTGGATGATCTGTTGCGTGAGGTTTGACCACTCAAATGAGGCATGACCCCTAATGGCTCTTGTGCCTGTAGAGAATTCCCTCTGGGTGTGTCACTTGTAGGTCTAACCCGGTAATACTGTGGTTTGGTCTGGAGTTAGCCTCTGGGTGTGTTGAATCTTGTGCCTCTTGGGTTGGGCCCTTGTGTAGGTTAATTTCAGAACAAAGCAAATCACCATACACAACAACAAAGAAAAAAACAAATACACTCACATATAAAAACAACCAATAACACACCCTCAACACAGGCAAAAATATCAAAAAATACAAAAAAAATAAAAAACAAAAAACAAAAGAAGCAGCGCCAGTCTTGGCTTAAGCCCACCAGGTTGTCCGCTGCTTTACCAAAAAGTCCTCTGCATCTTGTGCAGGCAGAGCCACTCATCTGGTGCCCAGAATGACCCTGAGACTGCAGTTCTAGGTAAGTGGGGCTATGGGGTCTGGATGGTAGTTTTTACAAAGTCAGTGCAGTTTCTGCTCTTGCCTGCACATATACACACTGAGAGTAGCACAGCCATCCTTGTGCCCAGGGCCGTTCTTCTGAGTGTGTGTGTATGTGAGTGTGTGTGTGTAGGGTGTGAGATTTCTGGGCTGCTGAACACTCCGAGCTGCCTCTGTAACCTGCTGCTGACTCTTGGGAGTTCTCCACAGTTGTAATTGCACTGCTCTAGGCTGGCCAGAAAGAGTGTGAGGGGGCTGGGGTTAGAGGAGTCTTCTCTCTCCCAGCCCAGCAGTGTCACAGTCTTCCCAGCCTCTTCCCTGGATCTCAACTGAAAACTGGGTCTTCCCAGATCCTGAGCTCTACTGCTCCTCTGTAATCTAACACTATTCCTCAGTTTGTGGGCCAGCTTGAGTCTCCGGAAGGGCGAGGGTAGGATTGGGAGAGTAGGGGAGAGGCCCAGGTAAGGTTCTTTATCCAACCTAGGCCCAGCTGTACATCTCTGTTGAGATTACTGCTTCAAAAGCTGTATATGCAGCTCTCTCAGCAGGAGACATTGTTGTGGGATGCAGGGGAAAAGCCCACTTCCTGGCTCTTGTCTCTTTTCTGCCCTGGGAACCCCTGTTTCTCTTCAGCCATGGATGCAGGCCACATCTCCACTCTGCTCCCTTCCCAGGGGAACTCCTCGCCCAGTTTGCCCACCTTCAAGTAATCCTCTTACAAGTCTCTTAGCTGTTCTGTGTGATGAGCAAAGAGTCCTTTTATGGGTTAAAGATGTTCAATTTGTGGTAAGTTCCAGAGGAGAACTCAAGATGACCACGTGGCTGCCGCCATTCCTATGACCTCACTCCCCTATGTGTTTTGACTGGAAATTTTAATTCATTTTACATTTAAAGTGATTTTGATAGATACATAGTTGTTGCCATTTTGTTGGTCATATTTCTTCTTTCTCAAGAAGTCCCTTTAACATATCTTATAATACTGGTTGTTTTTACTGGTTTTTGTAATACTGGTTTTTTTACTGTTTTTTTTTTTTCTTGTCTGGAAAGCTCTTTATCTCTCCTTCAATTTTAAATTATGGCTTTGACTTATGGAGTACCTTTGGTTGTAGGGCCTCGCTTTTCATCATTTTGAATATTTCATGCCGCGTCCTTCTTGTCTGCAAAGTTTCTGTTGAGAAATCAGGTGACAATTTTATGTGAGAGTGTCTGTAAGTAACTAGTTAACTTTCTCTTCCTGCTTTTAGAATTATCTCTTTGTCTTTAACTTTTGCCATTTTAATTGTAATGTATCTTGGTGTGGTCCTGTTTAGGTACATCTTCTTTAGGACTCTGTGCTTCCTGGGCTTGTATATCTATTTCATTCGCCAGGTTTGGAAAGTTTTCAATCATTATTTCTTTAAATACGTTCTCAATCCCTTGTTACCTCTCTTCTCCTCTTGATAGTCCTATCATGCAAATGTTGTTGTTTATGATGTCCCAATGGTCTCTATCATCATTTTTAAAAAATCCTTTTTGCTGCTCTGACTGAATGTTTTGTGTTACCTTGTCTTCCAAACTGCTGATTTGATTTTCTGCTTCATCCAGTCTGCTGGTGCTTCCTACTAGTGCATTTTTCATTTCAGTTATTGTCTTGTTCACTTTTGACTGGTTCTTTTTTTAATTGTATCTATGTCCTTTTTAATGCTTGCTATTTTTGTTGAAGATCTCACTAAGTTCTTGTACATACTTATAACTGTTGTTTTGAACTCTATATCTGGTAACTTGTTTGCTTCCATTTTGTTTAGTTCTTTTTCTGGGGTTTTCTCCTGGTCTTTCATTTAGGACATATTTCTTTGTTTCCTCATTTGGGCTGTCTCTCTGTGTTTATGTCTAAGTACTAGGTAGATCTGCTACATCTCTGTCTTGGCCGGATGGTATTATGTAGTAGATGTCTTTCGGGGCCCAGTGGCTCAGCCTCCCTGGGTGCTTCAGGAATGTCCCTTGTGTGGGTTGTTTGCCCTGCTGTTATAGGTGAGCCTTGATTAGTCTTGGCAAATCAGTGGGTGGGATTGACCCTCACGTTGACTGGCTGTGGGGTTTGGCCATGTCCACAGCTTATGAGCTTCTGTGCAGGGGGTTTACCCCACTGAATGGGATTTGCCCCAGTAGGCTCTGGTGACTATTGCGACCACCCTTTGTTCGTGCCACTTATGGGGTTAATTGGATGATTATCCACTGTGGTCTGAAGCTTACCTCCAGGTATATTTGTTCTGGGACCTCTTGAAAGGGGTTTCAGTGTAGGCCCAGTTCAGCTATGGTCTGTGATTGGCCAGGGACTATGTGGTAGAAACTACAAAGCAGTCTGTGGATGACTGCTGCCTTTACTGGATCTGAAAGTGTGTGGGAGACTCCATGCTGGAATCTGAGGATGGCTGCCACGAGTACCAGGACTGGGGCAGCTCCACAAAATGCCTAGGATACCAAAAAGACTGGTGCCACCTCCTGACTTCTGTTAAGTCTCAGTCGCTGATAAAGCCTTGTGCAATTTGGGTGAAGTGTGTTCAGGGAGTCACCAGAGTGATATGTGGTGTTCACTGGGTTAATGTAGATTCCAGTGCTGAGCTTGGAGCTACTCAGCAAAAGTCTCATAGCACACTGACACCAGCCACCACCTGCCTGGGGCCCATGGACCCCCAAGAGTTGTCCAAGAAAAAGTGCAATGCAGGCAGTGCTGGCTGTTCACTAAGAAAGTGCCTCCAGCATTGCATGAGTTGGGTGGGGTGGGGACTTAGGGAGTCACCAGGGTGGAAACAGCAGAGTTCACTAGGCTATTGCAGGTTCAGACTTAGTCATGTGCGGGAGGGCTCAACACAGGAAACAGGGCACCTGCCTGTCAAGTACATGGGAAGAAGATTCTACACAGGGAAAATTGTGACTCCCGCCAATCCTCACCTGAAGCCTCACAGAATTTAGTCTCTCCCTGTATGTTTCTGACACCCTCAAGTCACTGTGCCTCTGCTGGAGCCCTGGGTGAATGCCTGGGAGTGCCCTTTAAGAGGACATGTGGGTTTCTTACAGCCTTTCATCCCACCCAGACAGTTGGACTCCACAGTTTTTCACAACCAGATGTCATGGGGCTCCTCTTCTTAGGATTAGTACTCTGGGCTGGAAAGCCTCCTGTGGGCCTGAGATCCCTCACTCCTCTGTGAGGGGGAGATCTCCATGGCTGAGATATCCCATCGATTCTCAACCATCACACACAGGTGTGGGGTCAGCTTTTTCCATGTCTCTTCCCCTCCTACTAGTTGCAACGTCCCTTCTTCTATATATACGTAGTTATAAAACTTCTTTTCAGCTAGACTTCAGATGATTCTCCAGGTTGATTGTTCTATAATTTAGTGTAATTTTAATGTGGTCACTGGAGGAGGCAAGCATAGCATTTATCTACTCCACTATCTTGGATTATTCCCAGATTTAGCATAATTCTTAAAGGCCCTAGGAGTTTTGGAATGATAATTGAGCACTGGCTTCAACTTAAAATCACCAGCAATATTATATCTTAACAAAAGAATCGGACTGTTCTTTGCAGCTTTAAAGCTAAGCTTTGACTTGTCTCCCCAGTTATGAAAGTCCTAGATAGCATCTTATTCCAACATAAGGCTGTTTTATTTACACTGAAAATTTGTTTAGTGCAGCCACCTTCGTTAATTATCTTATCTAGATCTTCTGAATAAATTGCTGCACATTTTACATCAACATTTGCTGCTTCACGTTGCACTTTTATGTTAAGGAGAGGACTTCTTTCTTTAAACTTCATGAACCACACTCTGCTAGCTTCAAACTTTTCTTTTGCAGCTTCGTTACCTCTCTCAGCCTTTACAGAACTGAAAAGACTTAGGGCCTTGCTCTGCATTAGGCTTTGACTTAAGGGAATGTCATGGTTGCTTTGATCTTCTATCCAGACCATTAAAACTTTCTCCATATCAGCAATAAAGCTATTTCACTTTCTAATAATTCATGTGTTCACTGGAGTAGCATTTTAAATTTTATCAAAAACTTTTCCTTTGCATTCACAACTTGGCTAACTGGTGCAAGAGGCCTATGCTTAACCATTTCTAGCTTTTGATTTAAAGTGAGAGAGATCTGTGGCTCTTCCTTTCACTTGAACATGTAGAGGTCATTGTGGGGTTATTAATTGACCTAATTTCAATATTGTTGTGTCTCAGGGAATAGGGAGGCCTAAAGAGAGGGAGATGGGAGAATGGCCAGTCAATGGAACAGTCAGAACACACAACATTTATAGATTAAGTTTGCCATCTTATGTGGGTGTGGTTTGTGTTGCCCTGAAACAATTTCAACAGTAACATCAAAGATCACAGATCATCATAACAAATATAATAATAATGAAAAATTTGAAATATTGTGATAATTTCCAAAATATGACACAGACATGAAGTGGTGTTGTCACAAACACCACAAAAAAAGTTTGTTTGTCACAAACTTTACTCTCTAAAAAATGCAGTATCTGCAAAGTACAGTAAAATGGAGCACTATAAAACAAGGTATGTATGGATATACTTATAAAATACAATCCTTACATGTATTCTCACTATCTCTGTATTAGGAGCAATCTGTAGGATAAAGGCAACCAACTCAAAGTTTTCCTTTCTGGATGCCTTTTTATTTCTAAAGTAACTTTGGAGGTTGAAATGTAAAGAACATGTTAACAAACTGTGTGTGTGAGTGTGTGTATGTGTGTGTGTGTTCATCAAAATGCCAATAATTGTTAAAGCAAACTAGTGGCTTTGTTTCTGTATAAGAGGTAGATATTTCAACTAGTGTCACCTGTAAAAATGTTCTGAATAAAGAGACTGGTACCCTAAAGTCCTGAAATACAACAAAGGCAAAGGAAGTAAAGAGGGTGATTTTTCCAAAGATACACACATCCCGAAAAGCCTTATTTCTACTGTTCAAATAAAGGAAAAGATAATTAAGGTGAAATCCTTAGGCCAGTCTGGATCTTACAGTAAATTAAAGATTATTGAAAAAAAGAGAGTAATTATAACATAGCAGCCTACTTCCTGGCATTTACCTCAGGAAATAAAAATGTAAAATCAGATTTAAATAAATAGGTATTCATCCTTATTCAATTTTAACAGAAAAATATGAAGATACTATCTGAATATGGAAAACTAAGGGTCTAGCCACCAGCATGGTATTGAAGAATATGACACAGGAAATGGTTCACTACATTGCATTATTTGAAAACAGTAAGTTACTACATAATATATAGAAGAAGTTCTGAAGTTTATGAATATATATGCAGCAGGAAGTTGTGACAGCATATAACAGTTTTTGCCCTAACTAGGCATAAGTTAAACCCCACAAAATATGTTCCAAAATTACACAAATGAAAAACTGGCTCTCATTCTCTGCGCAACCCATCAGAATGAAGTAGGTTGAGGTTCTAATCTTCTAGGGGAGGGAGAGAAGATGGGGAAAGGTGAGGAGGGGTAGGGGACACAGACAGTCCATGTCAGGCAGCTGAGAGGGTGAGGGTGAATCCTTATGTCCCATTGTTTTCCAGGCTCAACCACACTCTAAGGATAGAAATGATTATGGCATTCATGTCTAGACTGAGAAATTTAGGTGTAAAAAGGATAGGTTATTTACCTGAAGTTATAATGATATATGACATAAGTAGAAGAGTGGAGTTTAATCCTGAGTAATTTTTCTCAAGAGTCTAAAATCTTAACCAAATTCCAATCTGCTTCTGCATAAATAAAATACTGGAAAAACATTAACACACACACACGCACACACACACATCCATGATATTTACAAATGGAAAATTATTAATTATGTCATATATAATTCCACAAGGTCTAGCATATTATTTCAATTTCTGTCTCTGGTTATATAATTTTAAAAGGCATCTGAATTTCCTGAGGGTCAGTAGAATGACATAACCATATATGTCATATTAGACTCTGGGAAGACAAACTGGATTTAATACTGCTACAGATTACCTAGAAAAAAAAATAAGTTGGTAATATTGATAAGTGGATTTTTAGTTGTTTTAAAAGCATCACCTCTGTAGTCTTGATTAGTGAATAAAATTCAGCTTAGAAGAACAATCTGGAGAAGTGTGACACAGGGTTCTCTTCTGACCTAGGTTTTTTTATTGTTCACTCAGATAAATGCATAGAAAACACTTATCAGATTTCTTGAAAACACAAAGATAAGGAGTGAAACTTATGTATACTGGTTAGCACAATAGATATCTCAAATAACCTAAAAGGACCAGAAAAAAATAAGCACCAAAAATTTGCAAAACTAATTTTTACAAATTTAAGTTATGGAACATAGAAACCATCAAATGTATAAGTGCATATTTAAAAGGAGAAATTAACAGTAATCTTATATTTCCATATGAAATAAAATATAATATACATAAATCAGCATCAAGTGACTGAAAATTTAAATAAGAAAAACCATAAAAACTTTTAGAAGAACACATATAGCTTTATGATAATGAGTAGTAAAGGATAGAGAATGAAAACCATGACAAAAATAGATTGATAAATTACTTTAAAATTGACACTATGTGTTGATTAAACAAAAAATTAGAGAAAGTGGAAAGAACAAATCAAAAACTAGGAGAAGATATGTACAGGTCCATATAACTGATAAAGGATTAGTACATAGAATATACAAGTACATAGAATATACAAGTACATAGTACATAGAATATACAATATATATAAGTTCTATAAATCTATAAGACAAAGACTAATAATCTAATAAATAAATGAGCAAAAGACAAGCAGAATTTTACACATGAAGAAACACAGCTAGCAAATTAATATATAAAAAGTTGTTTAAAGTCATCAGTGGTAATCAAGGAAATGAAAATTTAAATCACAGTGAGATGCCATTTCACAACCACCAGGGAAGAAAATATTAAAGTATGAAAATTGAAATATTAGTGAGGATGTGGATAAATGGAAAGTCTTACTCACTGTTGGTATAAATATAATGAGATACAACTTGTTTAAAACATAATGTAGCATTATCTATTAATTTAGAAAAAAACACATATCCTATGACACAGAACTCCCCATCTTATACAAACTTTTTAGCAGCATTGTTTATTAAAGAAAAAAAGAAAAAAGTGACTGACTGTAAAATGGACAAATAAATTGTGATATAGTTATTTGGTGGAATATTATACAACTGCAAAAGTGAAGTACAGTTACAAAATAACATGAATGAATCTCAGTGGTTGCAGAGAACATACATAATGTGATTCCATTTTTAAAGTATTAAATGTAATATATGAGGTCTGACAATTAAGGTTGTGAACTTTGTTGCAACAATGTTGCTAACCTTTTTTGATATCAGAGGGATTATACATTATATTTTGCACCAACTGGACAAACAGTTAATCAAGCTTACTATTTGTAAGTGCTAAACAGGCTCCCTGAAAAAGTTAGACGAAAATGAACTGAAATTTTTGCCAACAATTTATGGCTCTTCCATCATGACAATGCACCAGCTCACGTTTACTGTTAGCTGGTAAACAAATAACTATTGGAACATCCTCACCTGATCTGGCCCCCAATGACTTCTTCTTTACCCGAAGATAAAGGAAATATTGAAAGGAAGATATTTGATGACATTCAGGACATCAAGTTTAATACAAGGACAGCTCTGATAACTATTACAGAAAAAAAGCTCCAAAATTGCTTTGAAGGCTAGATTAGGCGCTAGCAACAGTGCATAGCTTCTCAAGGGGAGTACTTCAAAGGTGACCCATAGTGATATACAGCAATGAGGTATGTAGTACTTTTTCTAGGATGAGTTTGCGAATGTAATTGTCAGACCTTGTGTGTGTGTGTGTGTGTGTGTGTGTGTGTGTAGTTTATTGGCACAAAACTTAAAACAGAATTCAGGATAATAGTTACATCAGGAGAGTGGGAAGTAGATGGTACTAAAGGGGCATACAGGGGACTTCAGAAATAATGATATTATTCTATTTGTAAACTGGGTGGTGGATATAGGGATATTTATTGTGCTGTTATACCTTTGCATCTTAAATATGTGCTATGTATATCTATGCAATATTTAACAATTTTAAGAAATCAAGTGTTCTCAATGATTTTTTTTAATAGTGGAAACTTGGCAAACCATGAACCTCTTTTACAACTATATAGGAAGGTTTACATTACTTAAATATTTTTTTCCAAAATTGAAGATTTTGTTCTTTTTATTTTGTTATGCTGAATTTATTTTCAGCCAGTTATTTTTTAAATTAAATATATTTGGGGTGACAAATAAATGAGTAAACTTACATAGGTGTCAAGTGTACAATTCTATAATACATCAGTTATATATCACATTGTATGCTCATGACCCAGAGTCATTTCTCATTCCATCACCAAGTATTTGATCCCATTTACCGTCTTCTATCAGCCAGTTTTTCTTGTTGTAGTCTGCTTATGCTAGAAAAAAAGGTAAAACAACCTGAAAATAAGAAAAATATTTTATTATTTCTTTCATTAAGCTCAGTTTTTTATTGCTTTTGTTACAAAAGCAATAGAAATCATTACTGAAAAATTAGAAAACGTAGCCAAACAATATTAAGAAAAAAAACCTCATAATCTCAGCATCCAGAGACACAAGCACTTCTGACACTTCTGTAAAAAATCTTTTCAGATCATTTTCATCATTGGTTATACAATAATGTAATTATGGAAAGGGTGGTATTTTGCTACACATGTTTTATCATCTACCATAGTTTGCTTAAGTAAGTCTGTATCAAAGACCAGAAAACTCTGAATCTGCCTTCTTTCTCTTTTCCTCGGTATCCTAAAGGCTTTGCAAAATAATTCCCCCAAGGAAAGAAAAAAAAAGATAGAGCTTGGATGGAGAATAGTTCTCTATATTATAAATGTCTATTCCAATCAATTGGTGGTTTTTAGACACTTGGTGAGAATGCTGCTGAGCTGTGAATTCTGTCTGTATTGTCGACCAGAAATCATTCGGCCTAAAAAAAAAAAAAAAACTTACAAGGGTTTCTTTGAGCCAAACTGATGACAATTGCTGGGAAACAAAATCTCAACGGATTGAGAAAATGCTCCACAAAATGATAGTTTGCAGCTTATTTTATACATAAAATCAAAGGATGATGGTTACATGAAATACAATTGGTGATAGATTAAGGGGGTGGGAGAAAGCAAAGCTGGGAAATTATTGGGATTGGATAAAAGTAAATTGGAGAGGTACTTCTTTTACATAGGTGGGTGCAGGATAGTTAACAGTTTGCTTTTTACAGCACATAGAGGTGGTAATCAGGAGACAAGCATAATAATGAAGAATTTTGCAATTTTCCAGTTCTGGTCCAGAAAAAGGATTACTGACATTCCAAAGATGTTATCTTAGGTGCACAAAGACAACAGATCCACTTAAAGGCACAGATTAACTTTATGAAAGAAGCTAAAGATGTCACTTCCTGCCATGGCCCACTTAATTATAAAATTTTTAGGCTCATGCCATCTTACATGGTTATTGTCAGTGTCCTGAGCTTGTCAGGTTTAATATGTGGCTCCTTTTCCATCCACAATGTCAAAGGCTCAAGAAGATGGAAGTGGGTAAGAGTACTCATGCCATTCCAGCCTACAGGGATTCTTTGTTTACATGATAACTGATGAGGTAGAAAAGGGTTAATAAAAGTGAAACTGAAGGAGGATTACCCAGGCCTGCATCCCTTCCCCAGGAACCGCCCAGGCTCATCCCCTAGAAATAAATCTAAAAAGTTTAAACCCTCATAAAAAGAGGAGATAAGACCCAACTGTTACTAACTAGTTCCTCACACATGCACAAATTGCCAAAACCTGTCCGTTAGTTGAACTCTAGCCTAATTATAATACAATTAAAATGGAATGAACATTAAGGCTTGCCCCCCCCGCCCCCATGGGTTTTTCTGTATGCATTCTGGGTAAGAGCATGCACAGAAAGAAACTAGTTATATAACCATCATATGTCAATCAAATAACCTCAGTCTCCTGCTGTAAGGAAATTTACCTGCCCTGTCCTACACAAGAAAAAGCTAACCTAAAGTTAGGTGCAGTTTCCAGCCCTGGCAACTTCTATGCTGGCATCTTTCTTGTTGAATAAACTTGCTCTCCTCATTTCAGGCTGAGTCTGTGAATTTATTCACCTTTTGCAAATGACCAGGAGTTAATTCCAATGACACATCAATAACTCCCTCTGTTATCTTTATTTCCCCAGCTAAGTACTCTAGAATACTTCTACTACATTCTGCACCTTTTTTGTCTCACTGCTTTATGGCCTATGTTGAAAAGTACCTAGTTTACTCTATGATGGAAGTGTATGTAACAAGATCTTTAAGGTACCATACTTGCCTTGAAGTGAAAAGATCCTCCCTTAAAATATCACAGTGGATGCCTGGAAATCTGTAGCGGCTAGAAACATTTCAATTTTAATAACTTAAGTGGCAGCATCGTACATTGTATACCATCAAGAATTCCTGGGCCAGCACCGTGGCTCAGGTGGTAGGAGCACAGTGTTCATTACACCAAGGTCGCTGGTTCGATTCCCACATGGACCAGTAGAGCTGTGCCCTCTACAGCTAAGATTGTGAACAATGGCTCTCCCTGGAGCTGGGCTGCTATGAGCAGCTGGAGATTGGCGTGAGCTGCTGTGGGCTGCTGTGTGCTGCAGTGAATGGCCAGTGGCCAGCCTGAGTAGCCGGCAGCCTGCCTGAATGGCTGGCAAACATCGTGAGCTGCTGTGTGCTGCCATGAGCAGCTGGAGGCCAGTGTGAGTGGATGGCAGCCATTGTGAAATGCTGACAGCTGGTGAGAGCTACTGTGAGTGGCCAACCAATGACCAGCGACCGACTGCCTCAGCTCGGGGGGAGCATGGGCCAGGGAGCTGTGTCCTACACAACTAGAGTGAGAATCAATGGCTTGAACTAGAGTGTGGCAGGGAGGCGGAAGAAGAGAAAACAACAAAAAAAAAGAATTCCTTAAGAAGGATGTAAGAACATTTAAAAAGAAAACATCACCGCCTCAATTCATAGCTTACAATGATGACTACAGATGTACATTTTCAAATCAGGATTATTATAGTGATATGAGGGGACCAAACTGAGAAGAAATTGCAGAGTATTGAATTGGACTAGGGGCTCATATATTAAATCTCAATCAACTTTGGAACATCACACCACACCTGTTTATTTTTTAAAATTCTGCCAGTTACCATAAACCAGATTATAACTTATCTTGGTAGAGTAGGTTTGGGTTCTAAGAAGACTATCAAAGTGTTATTCCAGATACAACATAAGCTTTCTTCTGAATCTAACGTACAACTCTGATATTACCCATCTATAATGTTATTGCATGCTGTAAAGATCTTCCTTTAGTTATCCAAACCTTCTCATTTGAGCTTCAAGAGAGGCAACTTAGTGTAATGGAAAGGGTGGGGACTGTAACATTTTTACACATATTCAAATCCTGGTTCTACCATTCACTAGCTATTGGCCTTGGGCATGTTACTTAGCCTCTCTGAGTCTTATCTGTAAAGATATAATGTCCACCTTGCAGGAATACTATGAAGAGAAATACGATAATATGCAGTATCACCCAGCAGAATGGCTAGCTCATAGTACGAGTTTAATAAATTTGGTTGTAATATGTATATTGGTATGTAATATGTATATATAATATGTATACCAAGGGGATAATAACTTGGATTTAATAAACAAATTGCCATTTATTTTCACTTTAAAAATTTTATGGATGTTGATTCTACTTATCCAGGACAATCTCTTTTTTCAGCTTCAAAAAACATTTAAAAATTACTGTGTTTTAAGGAAGGAATAACTTCATAAGGCTCCAAACTTTTCATAACTTCTGTGGCCTACTAGTTCTTCCATGAAGTGTGATCACAGCCAGAACACAAACAGTACTCTCAGGCAGACACACCATGATGACAGAGGGCTGCTCATTGAAGAGTCGCAGCAAAAACCAGCCAAGAATAATGTGTGTGACTATTTGTAGGTATTAGCAGCCTTGAGAGCAGAGGTATATATAATCTGGGTTGCTTCAAACCTTAGAGGTGACATTCATCTCACATCAGGGGATGTGAGGGGACTGCATTGGCCTTTAGTTATAAAAACCAACCAACCAACCAACAAACAAAAAACAAAAAACCTCCCTTCATCCTTAAATCTCTTTCTTGCTGTGGTATGGCTGATTTCCTAGACAATGGATTACTCTGGGATTGAGGCAACTCCCAAACACAGAAAATGTGGAGTTGCAAGAAAGCCCTTAGGCCTCTCTTTTACCATCTAAGAGCATGAATCCTTGGACTGCAGGATACCAAAAAAGTCTGAATTCTCCCCAAATCTCAGACCCATCACTAAGTCTTATAGCTGTATGATCCCTGGCACATGGCATTGCTTAATGGACTCTGTGCCTGTATTTAAGATTCTCAGGCACCCATCCTACTGAAACCCTTTATACTTTATAAAGCCCTTTAACCTACATACTCATGTAATTTTAATAATCAAATGAGGTAAGTAATTTCCCAAAACTCCATAAATGAGAAAACACAGGCATCTAATTCCAAGGGGAATTATTTTTCACTGGACCATAGTTACATCATCCCATGCCTTATTAATTCCAGTCTTCTCACCTCTCAGGCTGTAACAAAAAACAAGCATCTTCAGGAAATGCTCTTCTCTCTCTCTCTCTCTCTCTCTCTCTCTCACACACACACACACACACACACACACACACACACACACACACACACAAATTCACAGCCACAGCAAACCTGTTCAGAGTTATGATAAGTACATAATGCAAGAGGCAATACAAGTGAGCGTAGGCTGTGGAACCAGAATGCCTGGGTTCAAATCCTCATTTCCCCATTTACCTGAGTAACATTGGGCAAGCCACTTATCCCATGTTTCAATTTCCTTAGCTGTAAAGTAGAGATAATAGTGAGACAGGTCAGTTAGCATGTTGTTAGGCAAATAGGAAGGTCCCTGGTAAAATAAACAAAAGAAAACCCATATCCTGAAACTTCAGGTTTTGAAATAACTCCTTCATTCCAGGACAAAATGTAACAGCACTTTAAGGCTAATAAATTATCTCATAAAATTACTTTTGGCCAGGAGAACGGAACAGATCTGATAGATAGGAATGGGTTATTTTGTTAATCCCTTTAGGATGGGCAAACAGAACAAACCTGGTAGATGAATTCCATTTGAAGGTGTCAGACCCCTTCCCCAAACAGGTAAGGGAAGGCATAAAAGTAAGACCTTTTGCCTCAGTCAGGGGGCACACCATTCAGGAAACCCCTCCCACTCAGAGCTTCATTTCTTTGCTTTTTAATAAACTATTCTATTTAACAACTCCTTGCCTCTCCTTGGTCCATGCTTCCATTCTTCAGTTTCATGAGACATGATCCTGGCACTCACTCACTCACTCACACATGGAAAAAATTTCCTACATCAATAGTAGTGTAAGGGTGCAATTTGTTAGACCAATAATGTAATTAAGCTTAGCTACCATGTTTCCCCGAAAATAAGACCTAATCAGAATATAAGCCTTAGCATGATTTTTCAAGATGACCTCCCCTGAACATAAGCCCTAATGCATCTTTTGGGCATTAATATAATATAAATCTTAATATAAGACCCAGTCTTATTTAAAAGGAAACATGGTAGTTTGTAGTTTGATCCATCCTGATATTCAGCTGTTTCCTCTTTGTTTCTCCTCCCACTGTTTAACTGAAAAACTGTTTGTTCTCTTTTTCAAGGATACCCATACCTTGTTAATTAACAAACATCCTAACCTGAAAAGAGCAGCTTCTTTAATCCTCAGGCACCGAGACATGGACTTCAGGACCCAAGATCACAACTCTCTAGCAGTTTTTCACAATTCTGTGGGGACAGAGCCAGGAGTGCAGTTTACAGGCTCTCGGCCTACGTGGAAAGGTGCTGGCTCAGGTAGTAAATGGCCATCAACTGTGATTGGAAGGCCATCAGCTGTGGCTAGTTGGCCGTCAGCTGTAACCAGTGAGCCATTGGCCACTAATATAACTGCTGTGGCTTTGCTAGCAGAAAAGTGGAGACTAGCAAGAGCGGATTGCAGAGAGGCGGATGCCGCTGGGAGAATATAGTGATATGACTCCTCTACTTATGGCTCTGTGGGTGTTCCTTTTTGGCCTCACCATGTCCTGCGTTCTTATGTGGGGAGCGGGACAGGAGGCCCCGCAGGCCGCCACGCAAAACATATGGCGCAGCGAGTGCCTGCCAAAGCTCTCCAGAGTGGTGGAGCAGTTTGTGTGGAGTGGGAGAAGAGACCCCACCTGACAACCTCCCTGACACTCCTGCTTCCTGTCTCCAACCCAGCTGCCAGAGAGAATATAGTGGTATGACTCCCCTACCTATGGCTCCGTGGGTGTTCCTTTTTGGCCTCACCATGTCCTGCATTCTTATGTGGAGAGTGGGAGCAGAGACCCCGCCTGTCACCCCGTGTAACAACTCCCTATCAGGTTTTCCGCAGATGACTATGGACAATAAGATTTAAGATAACATTGAGACAAACCTGAGGCCTTAGAAGACCCCTGGAGATGACTTCTCAACTATTAGCCCTGAGGCTTGCTTTCCTTTGTTCTTTCCCAATTACCTGATTATAAAACCTCTTAATCATTTTGGCTCGGGAAAGGTGGTATTTTAGGCATGAGTCTGCCATCTTCCCTAGCTGCTGGCATCTACAATAAAGGACACTTTTCTCTTTACCAACACTTGTGTGGGGACAAAGCCCCTGTGAGCAGTTTCCAGGCTCTAGGCCTCACATATAGGGGTGCTGGGTTGGGTAGTAGATGGCCATTGGCTGTGGCTAGTTGGCCATCAGCTGTAGCCGGTTAGCCAATTGGCCACTGATATAACTGCCACGGCTGCACTGGGGAGTGGGAGTCAGTCAGTTGGCAGAAAAGTGGACAGCAGTTCGCACGTCAGGTGACTCCAGCCTCCAGTGAGACTATAGTAGTATGACTCCCCTACCTATGATTCCGTGGGTGTTTCTTTTTGGCCTAGCCATATCCTGAATTCTTATGTGGGGAGCTGGAGCTGAGACCCGCAGACCGCCCCACATGACACCTTGTCACTCAAGTTTTTTGGACTCTATGGGCTGCAAGCCCGAACCTGAGTTCGGTAACAGTAGTACTTGAGGATCACATAAATTAATGCATATAAAACACTTAGATAAGTGCTTATTATGTGGCACAGAGTTAGCTCACATCCTTAAATTGGCAAATCAATTTTCTAACTCAAGATTTGCAGGCACTTAGCAAAAAAAGAGAAATAAAATACCCTCTACATTTGAAGGTTGTGTTCCATTCCTAAGAGGGATCTCCATCATTTTTATTATTTTGTAGATGTACAATGCATTTTTATGTATTTAAAATACTTTTTTAAAATTTTCTATGGTACAATTCAGGGCCAAGAGGGAATAAACATTTTCTATTACAAATTTAGCTACCTTAAGTCTAGCAGCTATTGCTAGCTCACACCTGGAGACCTTTCTCTCTCTCTCTTTCTCTCTCTTATGCACGTGCGCGCGCACACACACACACACACACACACACACACACACACTAATTTAAGTCTCTTAAACTCATTAGTACAAATATTCAAGTCCTTTTGAAAAAGAATTTTCTCATTCAACCTCCATCTCACCACAACCTCTAAGAGACATACCATCAATAGATTATATGCCAACTTTCTTTTTATTGGATTCCTATCATGTGCCAGAAACAACATTGGCCCTGAGAAATACAAAAGGAAACTAGACAGTCAGTCCCTTACCTCATAGACCTTCAAATTTAGAGTTGTGTGTGATCTCTAATGCAATTGGTGCTAAACATATGTGGCTAAGAAAACATACAAACAGCCATCAGATATATGAAAAAATGCTCAAGTTCACTAGCTATGAGGGAAATGCAAATCAAAACCACAATGAGATACCACCTCACACCTGTTAGAATAGCTTTTGTCAACAAGACAAGTAATAACAACTGTTGGAGAGGTTGTGGAAAAAAGGGAACCCTTTTAGTACACTGCTCGTGGGAATATAAATTGGTACGGCCACTATGGAAAACAATATGAAGGCTCCTCAATAAATTAAGAACAGAATTACCACATGACCCAGCAATCCTACTTCTGGGTATCTACCCCAAATATCTGAAAACACTTATCTGTAAAGACATATGTACCAGTATGTTCACTGCATGTTGCGTCCTGCACAACACAAGCCATGGGAAGGCGAGGGAGGCGGCGAGGGTTAAACTATCATAAAGAGACAGAGACTCAAATATAGTTAAATCACAGAGGACCAAGAGACTCACAGAGTCAAGGGACTGGAACCCCGAATCGGGTCACCGTGGGTATTTATTGATTTTTTACAATAGAAATCACATGATTAGGGGCAGGGTCTGTGAAACTCTTACACCACACAATAATCATTCATTCCAAATCCCATAATCGTCCCAAAGCAACCGATGCATACCATCCCCCAAATGACCAAGGTGTGGTGCATACAATCCCTGGGGGAACAAGTCTCACAAGACAAGATTATCCCATGAGCCAAACAGGCAGGGTGAGATGCTATTGTTCTAATGGGTCCATTACACCTGAGGGTAAAGGACAATAGTTGAGGCATGCCTCAGCAGCTTCTCAGAAGAGGAGGGGCACAGCTACCTCCTAACTTTACATTAGCTCATGGGGGTCCTAGAGGGGATCCCGTCTGGCTTAGGTTGTTTCTCTCGTAAGAAATCTTACCCGTCTTTGACTGCAGACCCTGCTTACAAGGACCAAACATGGAGACTTAGAGTAGCATAAACTCAACCCCAATGAGGGACAATCCCGCAGGGTCACCTTTCCCTAAGAAAAGATTGGAGGGGACAGACTGCTAGGTTGCTGTGTGACTACAACTGCAGAATTATTCACAGTGCCCAAGAATGGAAACAACCAAAGTGCACTTCGACAGATTACTGGATAAAGAAGATGTGGTAAATATATGTTATGGAATATTACTTGGCTGCCTGGCTCTCATGATATATGAAGAACTGTTCATCTTCAAACTTTTTGGCAGCTTGCAAGGCTGCTTGTTTTTCAGAACTCATGAGAGTCTGACTTAAAATTAAGATGACATCTCTCCAAGAGAGGTCAAAAATCAGAGTCAGCTTCTAGGAAGCTTCTATATATTTATCAGGATCATCTGAAAACTTCCCTAGCTCTCCCTTTATTTGTCTAAGGTCCTGTGGGGAGAAAGGGACTTGAACTCCGGCAGGCGTAAATTCTCCTGGCATTTCTTGTAAGGGTAGGAGGTGTACTCCAAGCTGGGGACACTTTTGTACAGTAGGTTCTGGATATAGAGGACAACTAGCCGGGGTAGGAACTGGCTTTGGAGGAAGAGCAGGATATAAAGTTTGGGGACAATCTCTTGATTGGGTGTCTGTTGAAGGGACCTCCTCAGGAGAGGAGGATCCCTTTGGAGGAGTCCCTTTAGGAGGGGTCTCCTTAGGGAAGGTGTCCTCAGGAGGAATCTCCTTAGGAGGGTCTCCTTAGGAAGAGGGGGATAAGAGACTATAACCACAAGGGCTGGGTCTGTCTTACACTTTTGGCAAAGATCTGTGTTCTCTCTTAGAGCAAAGAAAGCCTGTACATAAGGAACTTCTGACCATTTGCCTTCTCTCTTGCAAAATAAATCTAATTGCATGCTTGTATTATAGTTAGTACTTTCCTCAGAAGGCCAACCTATCCCATCTTCCAACTTGTATTGAGGGCAAACCTCAGAGCAAAAGAAAACCAGGCATCGCTTCTTCAAAGTCTGAAGGTCAAAATTTTCCCAATGTTTTAAGACACAATTCAGGGGGTGAAGGTATGTGAGGGCTGATTTCCCATTGGAAAGGGAAGAAAAACAGAAAGGTGGTCCCTTTGTAATTCACCTCCCACAACTTGGTCTAGGGTGTCCACTAGAAAACTTGGGCCACGGAAACCACACGACTGGTTCCAGGGTGAGTGGGGAGACATGGTGTGCCAGGGTTAGTTGTGCTTACCTGGGAAGCCCAGCCCATGCCTCTGGTTGGCACCTACCCAAATCAGTGTGTCCCAGCCTGAATGTCTGGAGCCGGCCCATAGGCCAATAAAGGCAGTGGCCAATAATGAGGTGTTTTAAAGTAAAGGGGTGTATGACCCGACTGGACATCTTGAAAATTGATGGCACAATTGATATAATAGCGACCTTCTGAATAGAGGTGTTTAAGGAGGGAGTATATACTCAAAGCCTGTAAGGAAGGCATATGACGTAGGTCAGAGGGAATGGAAGGAGGCCCTGAAGCCCAATATGTGAGGTAGACAAAAAGAGATATCTGAAGCCCCAAAAGGCTTTGGACAAGGCTGTTTTTGTAAGGAAAAGAAAGCTTGGAATATGTTGGTCCTCCTTAAAAATGTTGCCTGGTGGTGGCTGCGGTGGCCGGGCTGGTGGTGCTCTTGGTGGCCCCTTCCTCTTAGCTGTCACTGCAGCAGCCCTGAACTGGGGGCAGAGCCAGGCAGCAGAGAAGCCACGTGGTCCCCAGAGGAGTACAGTGAGATCACAGAAGAACAGAGAGGATAAAAAATCAAGTCTCTAGAGAAACATTATGCCATACAAACACAGACCTCACTAGTGCTTGGATTTATCTTGAAACTGGCAGGTCCTAAATGACCTCTTCCAAGACCGAGTTATCCTATCACAGGAGTTTTCAAGATGCAGGTGCCCTAATGGTCATTTAATTGTCCAACGCATGCCCGCAAAGGATGGCAAACAAAAGAGGTTTAGGAAAGTCCGCGAGAGATTTTAGGGTCTCCTAAAAGAGGCTTACCTCCTGGCTGGCTTGTCAAAACATGTTACCGGAAAGTGTTGAGGAGGTCTCACAGGGAAGGGACCCTGGACCAACGTCTCAAGAGCTGGAGAGAGATAATGACAGGATGAAAAGAGTAGCATGGTTTGAAGAGACATCCCACTGGCACCCTTTTGGGTGGTCGGGCTGGGAAGGGACCAGAAAGAACTTTGGGGCCTACTGCAGAGTAGCCACAACCAGGGTCTTTCAGTTGTCTGCAAAGGCCCACAGTCTTGGCCATGAGCCAACCTTGCGCCATTCTCAGGCTCCCCTCCTTACAAGAGAAAGCAGTCGGACTGTAGCCAACATTCCCCCAACTCAGTGCCAGAGGGGATTGATCAGAACCCTTCCTCAAAGCCTTTAACTCTGCGGCCTAAGGTAGGCAGCCACGCTAGTCACTTTTAAATGGCTGATGGAGGCCCGATATTTGTGTGACAGGAGAAAGAGACAAAAAATAATGAAGGCCCATAGGTGGGCAAGTAGAAAGGCACAGATAATATTTACCTCTTCTTCAACCCCTCGTCGAGCCACCAAATGATGTAAGATATTTTCTTTGTGCCGGGATCATATCTCATGAATCCGAAGAATGGAAGCATGGACCAAGGAGAGGTGAGGAGTTTTAAAAGAGGATAGTTTATTAAAAGTAAAGAATAAAGAGTCGCAGCTCTAGGAACGAGACGGGGTCTGACCAGGTTGCCAAACGTGGAACAAAAGCTCTAGTTTTTGTATCTTTTCTTGCCTGCTTGGAGAATGGCCTGGTGCTTTCTAATGGAATTCGTCTATCAGGTTTGTCCTGTTTGCCCACCCTAAAGGGATTAACGAATCCATCCTTATCTATCAGATCCTAAAGGGATTAATGAACCCATCCCTATGTGTCACATCTGTTTCTTTGTCTGGCCAAAAGGGATTTATGAGATAATTTATTAACCTTAAGGCACATTCTCATATCTTTGTCCCTCACATTCCAGAACCTGGATTTTCAGGATATGGCTGCCTTTGTTTATTCCACCAAGGACCTTCCTGTCTACCTAACGACATGCTAACTAACCTGTCTCATTAGTAATTGTCTTCTCTGGGCTTACAAAATGATTGCAGAATGTAATTCGTACTCTCAGTCTTAACCATTCATCTTGGTTTCTACCATGGAAATCACTTTTGCCTCAGTTAGGACTTCATTATCTGCAATCAAATGAGAAATAGGGCATGCCCAAAATAGGCAAAAAGTGAATTGGTAGGTGAATTTGTAGATCAAAACTAGTAAAAATCAGGATATATTGAAACCAGAGGACAAATGAGTCTGGGGCACATGCTGCCTGCACAGCTCAGCCACTAGACCAACACAGTAGTTGGGTTATAGCATAAGCATTTATTATCAGAACATCGGTGGTCTGAGAAGGCCATGGGTTACCACCTCCAAAAACTGCCTTAACATTCTCAGACCACCTTGGGTTTTTTTTTTTTTTTTTTGTGGTTTTAATTTGCATTTCTTTTTTTTTTTTAATTAATTTTATTGGGGTGACAATTGTTAGTAAATTTACATAGATTTCAGGTGTACAATTCTGTATTACATCGTCTATAAATCCCATTGTGTGTTCACCACCCAGAGTCAGTTCTCCTTCCATCACCATATATTTGATCCCCTTTACCCTCATCACCCACCCCCACCCCCTTACCCTCTGGTAACCACTAAATTATTGTCTGTGTCTATGAGTTTTTGTTTCTCATTTGTTTGTCTTGTTCTTTTTGGTTTATATACCACATATCAGTGAAATCATAGGGTTCTCTGCTTTTCCTGTCTGACTTATTTCACTTAGCATTATTCTCTCGAGATCCATCCATGTTGTCACAAATGCTCCTATATCATCTTTCCTTAATGCCGAATAGTATTCCATTGTGTATATGTACCACAACTTCTTTATCCATTCATCTATCGAAGGACATTTTGGTTGTTTCCATGTCTTGGCCACCGTAAACAAAGCTGCAATGAACATTGGAGTACACGTGTCTCTATAGAGAAATGCTTTTATATTTTTGGGGTAGATACCCAGGAGAGCGATTGCTGGGTCATATGGTAATTCTATTCGTAATTTCTTGAGGAACCTCCACACTGCCTTCCATAGCGGCTGCACCAGTCTGCATTCCCACCAACAGTGTATGAGGGTTCCTTTTTCTCCACAGCCTCTCCAACACTTGTTACTATTTGTCTTGTTGATGAAAGCCATTCTGACTGGGGTGAGGTGATATCTCATTGAGGTTTTCATTTGCATTTCTCTGATGATTAGCGATGTTGAGCATTTTTTCATATGTCTATTTGCCATTTGTATATCCTCTTTGGAGAAATGTCTCTTCAGGTCCTCTGTCTATTTTTCAATTGGGTTGTTTGTTTTTTTGTTGTTGAGTTTCATGAGTTCCTTGTATATTTTGGATATTAGCCCCTTATCAGAGGAACTGTTTATGAAAATCTTCTCCCATTCAGTTGGTTGCCTCATTATTTTGTCAATAGTTTCTTTTGCTGTGCAGAAGCTTTTCAGTTTCATATAATCCCATTTGTTTATTTTAGTTTTTACTTCCATTGCCTTTGGAGTCAAATTCATAAAATGCTCTTTGAACCCAAGGTCCATAAGTTTAGTACCTATGTTTTCTTCAATGCAGTTTATTGTGTCAGGTCTTATGCTTAAGTCTTTGATCCATTTTGAATTAATTTTGGTACATGGTGACAGAGAGCAGTCCAGTTTCATTCTTTTGCACGTAGCTATCCAATTCTGCCAGCACCATTTATTGAAGAGGCTGTCTTTTCTCCATTGTATGTTTTTAGCTTCTTTGTCAAAAATTATCTGTCCATATTTATGTGGTTTTATTTCTGGGTTCTCAATTCTATTCCATTGGTCTATGTGTCTGTTTTTCCTCCAATACCAAGCTGTTTTGATTATTGTAGCCCTGTAGTACAAGGAAAAATCAGGGAGTGTGATACCTCCAGTATTGTTCTTTTTTTTAAATATTGCTTTGGCTATTCGGGGTCTTTTGTGGTTCCAAACAAATCTGATGATTTTTTGTTCTATTTCTTTAAAAAATGCCATTGGGATTTTAATGGGGATTGCATTAAATCTGTATATGGCTTTGGGTAATATGGCCATTTTAACTATGTTGATTCTTCCAATCCATGAGCACGGAATGTCTTTCCATTTCTTTGTGTCTTCTTCAATTTCTTTCAAAAATGTCTTATAGTTTTCAGCATATAAATCCTTCACATCCTTGGTTAAGTTTATTCCTAGGTATTTTATTCTTTTTGCTGCAATTGCAAAAGGAATTGTTTTTTCTATCTCTTTTTCTGAGATTTCATTGTTGGTATATAAGAAAGCAATGGACTTTTGTACGTTGATTTTGTAGCCAGCAACTTTACTGTATTCATTGATTGTTTCTAATAGATTTTTGGTGGAGTCTTTAGGGTTTTCTATATATAGCATCATGTCATCTGCAAAGAGTGACAATTTAACTTCTTCATTCCCAATTTGGATGCCTTTTATTTCTTTCTCTTGCCTGATAGCTCTGGCGAGGACTTCCAACACTATGTTGAAAAGCAGAGGTGATAGGGGACAACCTTGTCGTGTTCCTGAACGTAGAGCAAAGGGCTTAAGCTTTTCACCATTAATTATGAGATTAGCTGAGGGCTTGTCGTATATGGCCTTTATTATGTTGAGGTATTTTCCTTCTATACCAATTTTAGTAAGTGTTTTAATCATAAATGGATGTTGTATCTTATCAAATGCTTTTTCTGCATCAATTGATAGAATCATGATTTTTGTACTTTATTTTGTTTATGTGATGTATCACATTGATGGATTTGCGAATGTTGAACCATCCTTGTGCCCCGGGGATGAACCCCACTTGGTCGTGATGAATAATCTTTTTAATGCATTGTTGTATTCGATTTGCTAGAATTTTGTTTAGGATTTTAGCATCTGTATTCATCAGAGATATAGGTCTGTAGTTTTCTTTTTTTGTGTTGTCCTTACCAGGTTTTGGTATCAGGGTAATGTTGGCCTCATAAAATGAGTCAGGGAGTACTGACTCTTCTTCAATTTTTTGGAAGAGTTTGAGCAGGATTGGTATTAGATCCTCTTTGAAGGTTTGGTAGAATTCACTGGTGAAGCCATCTTGTCCAGGACTTTTGATTTTGGGAAGGTTTTTGATGACTGATTCAATTTCGTTACTGGTGATCGGCCTGTTAAGATTTTCCAGTTCTTCATGATTCAGCCTTGGAAGGCTATATGTTTCTAAGAACTTGTCCATTTCTTCTAAGTTATTAAATTTGGTGGCATATAGTCCTTCATAGTATTCTTGGATAATCCTTTGTATTTCTGTGGTGTCCGTGATAACTTCCCCTTTTTCATTTCTGATTTTGTTAATTAGTGTCTTCTCTCTTTTTATCTTAGTGAGTCTAGCCAAGGGTTTGTCGATTTTGTTAATCTTTTCAAAGAACCAGCTTTTTGTCACATTAATTTTTTCTATTGTCTTTTTGTTCTCTATTTCATTTAGTTCTGCTCTGATTTTTGTTATTTCCTTTCTTCTGCTGACCTTGGGTTTCGCTTGTTCTTCTTTTTCTAGTTTTTTAAGGTGTAACATGAGGTTATTTATTTGGGATTTTTCTTGTTTCTTGAGATAGGCCTGTAATGATATAAATTTCCCTCTTAAAACTGCTTTCGCGGCATCCCAAAAATTTTGGTAGGATGTATTTTCATTGTCATTTGTTTCTATGTATCTTTTGAGCTCTCCTCTAATTTCTTCTTTGACCCAGTCGTTCTTTAAAAGTATGTTGTTTAATCTCCATGTATTTGTGTTTTTTCCTGCTTTCTTTATGCAGTTGATATCCAATTTCAAAGCTTTGTGATCAGAGAATATGCTTGGTATGATTTCAATCTTCTTAAATTTGCTGAGGCTGATTTTGTGTCCCAATATATGGTCTATCCTTGAGAATGTTCCATGTACACTAGAAAAGAATGTGTAGTCTGATGTTTTAGGATGAAGTGCTCTATATATGTCAATTATGTCCAATTCATCTAATGTGTCATTTAGGGCTGCGATTTTGTTATTTATCTTCTGTTTGGATGATCTATCCATAGCTGTCAATGATGTATTTAAGTCCCCTAGTATAATTGTGTTTTGGTCAATTTCTCCCTTTAGTTCTGTTAGTAGTTGCTTGGTATATTTCGGTGCTCCCTGATTGGGGACATAAATATTGATGACTGTTATGACTTCTTGTTGTATAGTCCCCTTTACCATTATGAAATGTCCATCTTTGTCTCTTGTTATCTTTTTCACCCTGAAGTCTGTTTCATCGGAAATCATTATGGCTACACCTGATTTTTTCTGGGTACCATTTGCTTGGAGTGTCAATTTCCACCCTTTCACTTTGAGTCTATGCTTGTCCTTGTAGCTGAGATGTGTCTCTTGTAGGCAGCATATGGTTGGGTTTAGTTTTTTGATCCAATCTGCTACTCTGTGTCTCTTTATTGGTGAGTTCAGTCCATTTACATTTAGGGTGATTATTGATATGTGAGGATTTCCTGTCATTCTGTCTTTAGTTTTCTGGTAAGGCTGTGTCTCCATTGTTTCTTTGCCTTTTTGTTGTTGTCTGTTATTTCTGTGTGGTGGTATTCTATGATGTTTCCCTCTGTTTCTTCTTTTATTACAGTATATATTTCAGATTTGGATGTTTTTTGAGTGGTTACCCTTGAGTTTATGTAAAAGAAAGTTTGATATTTAGAGTATTCCAGTTTCTTCAGTACGCTTACTTTCTCTATTTCCATATTCCAGTTCAGGCCTTTACGCTCCCCATTTTTATGTTTCGGTTGCCACAAGTTGTCCCTGTTGATGGTGGTCTAATAGCCTCCTTTAGTATTTCTTGTAGTGCAGGTTGTGTATTAGAAAATTCCCTCAGCTTCTGGATGTCTGGAAAGGTCTTTATTACTCCTTCATATCTAAAAGAGATCTTTGCTGGATATATTATTCTTGGCTCATGATTTCTCTCTTTCAATAGTTTGAATATTTGGTTCCATTCCCTCCTAGCTTGTAGAGTTTCTGCTGAAAAATCTGATGATAATCTAATGGGCTTTCCTTTGTAAGTTACCGTCTTCTTTTCCCTGGCTGCCTTGAGGATTCTTCTTTGTCACTGATTTTAGACAGCTTCAATACAATGTGCCTTGGTGAAGGCCTGTTGGGATTGAGGTAATTAGGTGTTCTATTTGCTTCTTGGATTCGAGGATCCAGTTCTGTCCACAAGTTTGGGAAGTTCTCATCGACGATTTGTTTGAATATATTCTCTGTTCCCTTCCCTCCTTCTTCTCCTTCTGGTATGCCCATTATTCTTATATTGCTCTTTCTGATGGAGTCAGAATGTTCTTGTAGAGTTCTTTCATTTCTTTTAAGTCTCAAGTCTCTTTCTTCTTCCATCTGTGTAAATTCCAGGTTCCTATCTTCGATGTCACTGATTCTTTCCTCCATCTGGTCAACTCTACTACCTAAGCTGGATATTTTATTGTTAATTTCCTCTGTTGAGTTCTTAATCTCCAGAAATTCTATTTGGTTCTTTTTCAAGATTTCAATCTCTTTTGTAAAATGCTCATGGTGTTCTTTGATTGTATTTCTGAGTTCATTAAACTGCCTTTCTGTGTTTTCTTGCATCTCGTTCAATTTTTTCAGAATTGCGATCTTGAATTCTCTGTCATTTAAATCACAAAGGTCCATATCTCTAAGTTCCTTTCTGGAGACTTTTCACTTTCTTTCTGAACTATCTTGTTGCCTTGGTTATTCATGGCAATCACTGATTTACTATTTCTCTTCCTAGACATCTACAGGAGTGTCTTCTGCAACAGGTTGATAGGTATGCGAAGAGCTTTTGGAGTTCCAAAGCTCTTTCTGCACCAGATTCAGAGCCCGTTTGTTTCAGCAGTTCTGTTTACTCCTGCAGGGATCCGCCCAGATAGGTGGGGCTAGGGGCGGGGTGAGTTGTGAGAGGTGGCCCAGAGCAATGGCGGCGACCACCACCACAGCCAGTCCTGCTTCCACAGCTCCCTCCCCTTTGCCGGAACTAGTTGAGCTGCGAATCTGTGTCTGCGGTCCACAGTTCTCAGAGCAGCAAATATTCTGTCCTTTGATCCAACACTGCTACTTTATGGATTCTAGCACCGGGCAGGTGGGGGCGGGGCGAGCTCTGGGAGGGTAGGGAGGGGGCGGCTAGTCTCCGTGCCTAAGGCTTCCGTTCTCCGCTCGGCAGTGAGGGCTTAAACCACCGATTTCAGCCCTCTTCCCTCAGTCTTTGCTCCGAGATCTGCTGTGAGTGAGCGTTGGGTTCAGCCGTTTTGTATGCTGCTACCTGAGCCCTGTGGGCCATAAGCGGAGCCCTAGCAGTCCAAGTCTTTCCCTCTACCGCAGCTGCAGCTGCGATAGTTCCGGGATGCAGTGAGCACGGAGCACTGAGCTAGGTCTGCGTCCTGCGCCCGCGTGGCTCTGTCTCCGCACTTCTCCTCTCCCTCCTCCCTTGCTCGCGCGATTCACTCACCTGGAGGTTAATTCAGCAGTGGGCCTCTTCATCTTGCCTGTGTGCTGTGCAGGGAGTCCTTTGTGGAGTTATTGTTGTCTGATTCATTGTAAATTCCAGGGGAGCGCTACAGAGGCTCACCTCATGCCGCCATTTTTTCCAAGCTCTCTTTTTCTAGTTCTTTAAGGTGTAACATGAAGTTATTTATCTGGAATTTTTCTTGTTTCTTGAGATAGCCCTGTAATGAAATAAATTTTTCTTGTAAAACTGCTTTCACTGCCTCCTAAAAATTTTGGTACAATGTATTTTCATTTGCATTTGTTTCTATGTATCTTTTGATCTCTTATTTCTTTGACCCGGTCGGTCTTTACAAGTACATTGTTTAATCTGCACATATTTGTGATTGTTTCTGCTTTCTTTTTGCAGTTGATCTTCAATTTCAAAGCCTTTTTGTCAGAGATATACTTGGTATGATTCAATCTTCTTAAATTTGCTGAGGGTAGTTTTATGTCCCAATGCATAGTCTATCTTGAGAATGTCTCATGTATACTACAAAAAAATGTAGAGTCTGATGTTCTAGAATAAAGTGCTCTGTGAATGTCAATTATGTCCATTTCATCTAATGTGTTATTTAGGACTGCTATTTTTTATTTATTTTCTTTAGATGATCTATCCATAACAGTCAATGATGTATTTAGGTCCCCTACTACAGTTGTGTTTTGGTCAATTTTTCCCTTTAGTTCTGTTAATAGTGTTTGGTACATTTTGGTGTTCCCTGATTGGGTGCATAAATATTGATAACTGTTATGTCTTCTTGTTGTATAGTTTCCTTTATCATTATGAAATGTCCATCTTTGTCCCTTGTTACCTTTTTTATCCTGATGTCTGTTGCACCTGATATCAGTATGGCTACACCTCATTTTCTCTGGATACCATTTGCTTGGAGTGTCAATTTACTTCTTTCACTTTGAGTCGATGTTTGTCCTTGTAGCTGAGATGTGTCTCTTGGAGGCATAACATGGTTGAGTTCAGTTTTTTGATCCAATCTGCTACTCTGTGCCTTTTGATTGGTGAGTTCAGTCCATTTACATTTAGGATGATTATTGACATGTGAGGATTTCCTATGATTCTACCTTAGGTTTTCTGGTAAGACTGTGTCTCTATTGTATCTTTACCTTTTGTTGTTGTCTATTATTTCTGTGTGATGGTATTCTATGATTTTTCCTTCTGTTTCTTCTTTTATTACATTATACATTTCAGTTCTGATTTTTTTTTAGGGGGTGGTTACCATTAAGTTTCTGTAAAAGAGTGTTTCATATTTAGAGTATTCCATTTTCTTCATCATGCTTACTTTCTCCATTCCCATATTTCTGTTCAGGACTTTACTCTCCTCCCTTTTATAGTTTGGTTGTCACAAATTATCTCTGTTTATGCTGGTCAAATAGCCTCCTTCAGTATTTCTTGTACTGCAGGTTCTGTGTTAGAAAATTCCCTCAGCTTTTGTATGTCTGGAAAGGTCTTTATTCCTCCTTCATATCTAAAGGATATCTTTGCTGAGTATATTATTCTTGGCTCATAATTTCTCTCTTTCAGTAATTTGAATATTACACTCCCTCCTGGCTTGTAAAGTTTCTGCAGAAAAATCTGATGATAATCTAATGGGCTTTCCTTTATAGGTTACAGTCTTCTTTTCCCTGGCTGCCATGTGGATTCTTTCTTTGTTGTTAAGTTTCTTTGTTGTTAAGTTTCTTTTGTCTCCAATGTTTCTTGGAGAAGGCCTGTTGGGGTTGTGGTAATTAGGTGTTCTATTTGCTTCTTGGATTCGAGGATCCAGTTCTGTCTACAAGTTTGGGAAGTTCTCATCAACTATTTGTTTGAATATACTCTCTGTCCCCTTCTCTCTTTCTTCTGTTTCTGGTATGCCCATTATTCTTATAATCCTCTTTCTGATGGAGTCAGAAAGTTCTTGTAGAGTTCTTTCATTTCTTTTAAGTCTCAAGTCTCCTTCTTCTTCCATCTGTGTCATTTCAAGATTTCCATCTTTGATGTCACTGAATCTTTCCTCCATCTGGTCAACTCTGCTACCTAAGCCGGCTATTTCATTCTTCATTTCTTTTATTGAGTTCTTAATTTCCAGAATTTCTACTTGGCTCTTTTTTTTAATTCAATCTCTTTGGTAAATGTTCATTTTGTTATTTGATTGTGTTTCTGAGTTCATTAGACTGCCTGTCTGTGTTTTCTTGCATCTCATTGAGTTTTTTCAGAACTGCAATCTTGAATTCTCTGTCATTTAAATCTCATAGTCCCATGTCTTTAAGTTTATTTTCTGGAGACTTTTCATTTTCGTTCTGAGCTGTCTTGTTATCTTGGTTATTCAAGGCTATTAATGGTTTATTATTTCTCTTCCTAGACATTTACAGGAGTGGGTCTGCAACAGGTTGATAGAAATAAGTCTTTCTTTTGTTTTCCAGTAGGTTTTGGTAGAATATTTTATTTTCTTTCCGATTGCAGTCTTTTATGCTCTCTCACACTGTAGTGTTATATTTTCTCTGCAGTATTTTGGCTTATCACACAATGGGGAGATTCCCTGGAAGGTGGGCTTCTCCTCTTTGAACAGTTCACCTGGGTCATAGCGCACTGCCTCCATGGGTGGATGTGGAGAGCTTCTGAAGTTCCAAAGCTCTTTTTGCACCTGAATCAGATTCCATGTGTTTCAGCAGCTCTGTTTGCCGGGATCCACCCAGATAGGTGGGGCAGGGGTGAGGTGGGTTGTGAGAGGTGGCCCAGAGCAATGGCGCTGACTATCACCACAGTCAGTCCTGCTTCCATGGCTCCCTCCTCTTTGCCGGAACTAGTGGTGCTGCGTGTCCATGTCTGTGGACTGCAGTTCTCAGAACTGCAAATATTCTGTTCTTTTGATCTGACACTGCTTCTAGCACTGGGCAGGTGGGGGCGGGGCAAGCTGTGGGAGGGTAAGGAGGGGGTGTCCAGGCTCAGTGCCTAAGGCTTCCGTTCTCTGCTCAGCAGTGAGAGCTTAAGCCACCATTTTCAGCCTTTCCCTTAGTCTTTGCTCCAAGGTCTCTGCTGTAAGCATTGGATTCAGCCATATTATATGCTGCCCCTCAGCCCTGTGGGCCCTAAACAAAGCCCTAGCAGTCTGAGTTCTTCCCTCTCCCACCACTGTGGTAGTTCCAGAATGCAGCAAGCTCAGAACACCAAGCTAGGTCCGTGTCCTATGCCCGCGCGACCCCGTCTCCACACTTCTCCCTTCCCTCCTCCCCAGCTCGCACAATTTGCCCACCTTTAGTTGCGTTCAGTAGTGTGCCTCTTAATGTTTCCTGTCTGCTGTGCAGGGAGTTCTTTGTGGAATTATAGTTCTTCAGTTTGTTGTAAATTCCAGGGACGATTCCAAGAGGCTCACTTCACACCGCCATTTTTATGATGTCAGACATTTTTATTGATATGATCAATCACAAACATTAATTTTTTTTATGCTGATGTTTTTCCAAATTTGGCAAGTGACAACTCATTCACCTGGATCCTCTTAATGAGACCCCAATTAGTCTTTAGCATTTTCTATCATTCTGATACAATAAGAGATCTTAAGTTCACCTTAAACTTTCTCTGCCTCAAACCTAGAACTGACCATTTAGTGGTTCTCTTTAGAGACTGGTGTTTTAAAAAACAATACTTGAATGTCAACTGTTCTCATTGCTACTGAAACAAAATGGCTTCTAAGCTCTTTCACTGGACAGAACATATTGTTGCATTTTTCCCTTTCTCTCTGTCCTCTCCACACGCACATATGTATATGTATATGTATGCATGTATAATATAGACTTATATATTATATGCAGATAAATATAGGTTACATAGATTATACTGTATATAACACATGCTATAGTTTATATAGATTATGTATAGATTATATCATATAAGCCTGTGCTCATATTGCTATTTCCAACTCAGATATGATATTATAGGGCTACTCTCACCCCATTAACTTCTCTGTTTTTACATTTTTTCTCTTTTCTCATACACTGAAAATCTTGGACCCTAATATTATCAATATAAATGAAAATCAAAACCACAATGAGATAGCATTTCACATCAGTAAGAATGACTATTATAAAAGTCAACAAATTACATGCATTTGTGAGAATGTGGACAAAAGGAAATCCTAATGCACTATTGGTGAGACCACTAATAGTGAATTGGCATACCCACTATGGAAAACAGTATAGAGAATCCTCAAAAAATTAAAAATAGAGCTGCCATATGACCCAGCAATTCCCCTTCTGAGTATTTATCCAAAGAAAATTTGAAAAGATATATGCACCCCTATGTTCACTGCAGCACTGTTTATGATAGCCAAGATATAGAAGCAACTTAGGTGTCCATTGATAGCTGAATGGATAAAAATGTGAATCACATATACAATGGAATATTACTCAGCAATAAAAAAGAATGAAATCTTGCCATTTAGAACAACAAGAATGGACCTAGAGGGTATTATGCTAAGTGAAATAAGGGTATTATGCTAAGTCAGACAGAGAAAGGCAAATACTGTACCATTTCACTTTTATGTGGAATCTAAAACAAAACAAACTCCTAAACAAACAAACAGAACTGAAACAGACTCATAGAAATAGAGATCAAACTGATGTTTTCCAAGGGCAAGAGGGTAGGGGGCTGGGAGAAAAAGGTGAAGGGGAATATATAGTCAATAATGTGATAAGTCTACATGGTGACAGATGGTTACTAGTCTTAGTATGGTGATCACACTATAAGGTACATAAATGTTAAATCACTATATTGTACACCTGAAACTAATATAATATTATATACCAACTATACTTAAGAAGAATTTTTAAAATAAAATAAAAATTGTTTGAAGTTTTGCTTATTTGTTTTATTCTACAATAGACATGCAATAATTTCAAAATTACAACACCAATAATAAAAGTATTCAGTGAAGTTTAACATTCCCTTGAGTTCTTTTTGTCCTTAGAAAACATGCCACCAAAATCTATACCATCAGAGTCCTGTGTGCAAAAGACACTTGAAATAATTATTTTTGCCATGTAACTATAAGTTAGTATTTATTGGATATGCAATTAAGTTAGTTTGTTACAGTGTTTAGTTGGAAAGCCACAATATGTATAATTTGTCTTGAGCAAGGATCCTAGGGTACTTTGCTCTGTTACCACTCCCCCTCTTTCTGATAGACTATGTCATTATCACAGCTATTATTGTCTTTCACTCCTAAACTAAAGTGTTCTCTCCTGCCACAGAGCTGGCTGTGAAAAATGTTAGATATTTAGTAGCCAAACCAATTTAAAAGAAAATTCTTCATAATTATAACTCTTGAATCAGATCTAGAAGGTTAAATTAGCATGTGTAAAATTGCCAGTGGGATGAGGATATGATTACAGGTAAGATAGAAAGAATCAATAGAGAGATGGGGAGGAAAAAGAGCTGCAGCTCAAGAGAAAAAACTGTGACTATTGGAAAGGAAAGGTAGCTATGGACATCTAGTGCCATGAATATACCCTAGAGAAGGCTGAAGGAACTTGAGTCCGGACCTTAACATGTCTGAGCCCATTAGCAACTCTGTTCCAGTACAAGATAAGCTCAAACATGAGGAAATGCATTTAATCCAAAAAAGAAAAACGATAGCAAAAACTGATTCTTATTTAGCAATTGCTGTTGCAGTGATTTACTTCTATTAGCTCATTCAATTTCTCTGATAACTCTATGCAGTAGGTCCTATGATTAAGTCCATTGTACTAATGAGGAAATTGAGGCAAAAAGAGGTTTATATAACCTACCCAAATTCATGGAGACAGTAAGTGGCAGAGTCAGGATTCCAACCTGGAGAGTCTTGTTCAGAATCCAGCACATCATAAGAAGCTCTTCCCCCAAGAGCCATGTATTCAGCTGTGGAAAGTTAAGCATTATTCAAGACAAGTGAAACCCTCTACTGCCTGTATAAGCTGGTGATAGAAACTACTGAGAGAGCCCTCAACCATGTTTTCAATTTCAGTTCAGTCACTTCATCATAATTGATTATGGAGACATCTTCTTGTTTAGAAACCATAGCCTTACCCAACTCTACTACTCAAATAGCAGGCTGTCACAACGTTTTAAGTACAAACTCCACTTGATCATACTGAAAGTGAATCTCTAAGCACAATCTATATAAGTGGGAAAGTTATGATATCTCAGAAGTCAGTTTGCTGTGCTTCTGTAAGCTCTTATTTTTAGTTTTGTTTTGTTTCTTGGTTTTAGTTTCATTATTTTTGTATGTGTAAGTTTATCTTCCTTCAACACATGGACTCTCAGTTTCTCTCCCATTCCAGTATTTAAACCTGGGCTTCAGGAACAAAGCTTGGTTTTAGGTAGAAACAACTCTCTGATCTTCCTGTGCCAATTTTATAAACCATGTAATGACCGCAGGCTGCTCCACTGACAAATCTTACATTTCAAGGGCACTCTGCCAAATGGAAAGTAAGAAATGAAAAAGAAACAAATTTCACAGATGTAAAGTGGTGAAAAAGTACTCTTCCTCTTGGCTTTCACTTTAAAATCATGTAATTGAAACTATGGCCTTCCCTGTTTCTGCCTTTTAAAAATCTCGCACAAGTTTATGCCCAGTGCCTACAGACATCTATCCTTGGCCCCCATCCAGCCCCTGGGCTACTACCATGCAATCAAGTCAAGCAGGAAAAAAATGAATGAATGAATGAATGCATGCATGCATGAAATAAACATTCTTCTCCTCTCTTTGCTCTGTGTTGATGCCATTATTCATATGAAGACATGACTGCAAGGAGGGCAGAAAGCATCTGGGGAGAAAAGGGAAAGGCCAAGGGTCATTGCTCAAGAGAAAAGGCTAGCTGGTCACAATTTGTGGAAAACAGAATAGTCTAAAGAAGTTTGCTAATCTCAGTAGGTGCATTAATCCAAGTGATATGAGCTGCTGTACCAGAAAATGCCAAAATCTCATTGGATTTCTTGCTCATATTCTAGTTCAATATAAGTGTTCCTGGTCAGGCAGCTCTCCTCCAAGCATTGACTCAGATGCCCAGTTTCTTTCTAGTTTTGTTCCATCTTCAAGATTTGCTTTTTGGTGTTGCCAATGGTGTCAATACCCAGTAAGCAGGCAAGAAAAATGAGTGGAGAAAATGTATTTGCTTTTTAACCATCTCAGCCTACAAGAGACACATATCACTTCCACACATGTGCCATGGGCACCCAGTCCCATCCAGATACAAGGCAGTCTGAAAGGGTGGATCCTGGAAGTGGACCATGAATTTTTGATAAAAAGTTAGATGTCTATGTTATAATAGCTCTGGGAGGATTTGTTCTAAAAAAATTGTTTAGGAAAAAAATGGCACTGAGAAAGAATTCAAAGGAAAAAAGATCATAGGCTGCCACCTTAGACCTAAGCAAAACTAGACTAAGTTACAATTGTCAAGTCATTTGCAGAAACCTTAACTCTCTTCTTTACTGCCTTGCTCCTTATTACTCTGACAGGATTTAGTACTTTCATGGTGACCCCAAACTCTTTGGACTTTTCTATTTGATGGCAATTCTGCTCCATTCTCTCCAGACATTTCTAGGTGACCAGCAAAGTAAGAGCTCAAATGTCCACAGTTAAATTGAGTCTCGTCTTTCCTACATTTGCATTTTAATGATCCAAATTTGCATAATCTGAGAACTGTAGAAACTTTGAAGTCCATGAAAATGACTTAATCATGTTACCACAGTTCAACTAAGGAAGACTTTGACAGGCAGCTAGTCCTTTAGAAATCTCTCAATCATAGTACACAACCTGCTATGTATAGGTGATGTCAACCCACTAACAAAATACTAAGAAACAATAATAAAATAGTAGATATCATCAAAATGGCGGAATGAGGTGAGCCTCTGTAAATCTCCCTTGGAATTTACAACAAATCAAACAACTATAACTTCACAAAGGATTCCCTGTAAGCAGACAGGCAAGACAAAGAGGCCCACTACTGAATTCACCTAAAGGTAGGCGAATCGCGGGAGCAGAGTAAGAGGGAAGGGAGAAGTGAGGATAAGAAGCCGCGCGGGTGCAGGACGCAGACCTAGCTCCGTGCTCCAAGCTTGCTGCATCCCAGAGCTACCGCAGCTTCAGGAGAGGGAAGAACTCGGACTGCTAGGGTTCCATTTATGGCCCACAGGGCTGAGGGGACAGCATATAACACAGCTGAACCCAACGCTCACGGCAGAGACCTCAGAGAAAAGACCGAGGGAAGAAGGCTGAAAACCGCAGTTTAAGCCCTCACTGCCGAGCAGAGAACAGAAGCCTGACGCACTGAGACTAGCTGCTCCATCCCTACCCTCCCAGCACTCACCCTGTCCCCACCTGCCCAGTGCTAGAAGTGGAACAATAGCAGTGTCAGATCAAAAGAACAGAATATTTACTGTTCTGAGAACAGTTGGACTGCAGACAGATTGGCAGCTAAACGAGTTCTGGCAAAGGGGAGGGAGCTGTGAAAGTGGGAACAGATGTGGTGGTGGTCTCCACCATTGTTCTGGGCAACCTCTCACAACTCACCCCACACCTGGCCCCACCTATCTGGGCAGATCCCTGCAGGAGTTAACCGAACTGCTGAAACATACGGGCTCTGAATCTGGTGCAGGAAGAGCTTTGGAACTTCAGAAGCTCTCCGCATACGCACATGGACCCTGTGCCCTGTGACCCAGATGACACATTAACAGAGGAGAAGCCTGTCTCCCAGGAATCCCCCCATTGTGTGAGAAGCTGAAATAGTGCAGAGAAAACATAGCACTACCGTGTGAGAAAGAAAAAAAGGCTGCAGTCAGAGAGAAAATAAAACATTCTACCATCAAGTACTGGAAAAGAAAATAAAGACCTCTTCCTATCAACCTGTTGCAGAAGCCACTCCTGTAGATGTCTAGGAAGAGACATAATAAATCACTAATTGCCATGAATAACCAAGGTAACAAGACAGCTCAGATAGAAAATGAAAAGTCTCCAGAAAATGAGCTTAAACATATGGAAATATGTGACTTAAATGAGAGAGAATTCAAGATTGCAGTTCTGAAAAAACTCAACGAGATGCAAGATAACACAGAAAGGCAGTTTAATGAACTCAGAAACACAATCAAAGAACAACATGAGCATTTTCTGAAAGAGATGGAACTTTTAAAAAAGAACAAAATAGAACTTCTGGAGATTAAGAACTCAAAAGAAGAAATTAACAATAAAATATCCAGCTTAGGTAGTAGAGTTGACCAGATGGAGGAAAGAATCAGTGACATCAAAGATAGAAACATGGAAATAACATGGATGGAAGAAGACTTGAGACTTAAAAGAAATGAAAGAACTCTACAAGAACTTTCTGACTCCATCAGAAAGAGCAATATAAGAATAACAGGCATACCAGAAGGAGAAGAAAGAGAGAAGGGAACAGAGAATATATTCAAACAAATTGTTGATGAGAACTTCCCAAACTTGTGGACAGAACTGGATCAATGAATCCAACAAGCACATAGAACACATAATTACCTCAATCCCAACAGGCCTTCTCCAAGGCACATTGTATTGAAGCTGTCTAAAATCAATGACAAAGAAAGAATCCAGCCAAGGAAAAGAAGATGGTAACCTACAAAGGAAAGCACATTAGATTATCATCAGATTTTTCAGCAAAAACTCTAAAGCCAGGAGGGAGTGGAACCAACTATTCAAACTATTGAAAGAGAGAAATTATGAGCCAAGAATAATATACTCAGCAAAGATATCCTTTAGATATGAAGGAGGAATAAAGACCTTTCCAGACATACAGAAGCTCAGGGAATTCTCTAATACATGACCTGCACTACAAGAAATACTAAAAGAGGCTATTCGACCACCATGAACTGGGACAATTTGTGGCAACCAACACATAAAAAGGGGGAGAGTAAAGGCCTGAAGCGGAATATGGGAATGGAAAAAGTAAATGTGCTGAATAAAATGAAATATTCTAAATACCAAACTTTCTTTTACATAAACTTAAGGGTAAACTCTCAAAAAAATCCAGAACTGAAATATATACTGTAATAAAAGAAGAAACAGAGGGAAACATCATAGAATACCACCACACAGAAATAACAGACAACAACAAAAAGGCAAAGAAACAATGGAGACACAGCCTTACCAGAAAACTAAAGATAGAATGACAGGAAATCCTCACGTATCAATAATCACCCTAAATGTAAATGGACAGAACTCACCAATCGGAAGGTACAGAGTAGCAGATTGGATCAAAAAACTAAACCTAACCATATGCTGTCTACAAGAGACACATCTCAGCTACAAGGACAAGCATAGATTCAAAGTGAAAGGTGGAAATTGACACTTCAAGCAAATGTTATCCAGAGAAAAGCAGGTGAAGCCATACTGATATTACATGAGACAGACTTCAGGGTGAAAAAGGTAACAAGAGACAAAGATGGACATTTCATAATGGGAAAGGGGATTATACAACAAGAACACATAACAGTCATCAATATTTATGCTGCAATCAGGGAACACCGAAACATACCAAGCAACTACTAATAGAACTAAAGGGAGAAATTGACAAAAACCAATCATACTAGGGGACCTAAATACATCATTGATAGCTATGGATAGATCATCCAAAGATAAAATAAATAACAAAATAGCTGCCCTTAATGGCACACTAGATGAAATGGACATAATTAACATATATAGAGCACTTCATCCTAAAACATCAGACTATACATTCTTTTCTAGTGTACATGGAACATTCTCAATGATAGACCATATATTGGGACATAAAATCAGCATGAGCAAATTTAAGAATATTGAATTCATACCAAGCATATTCTCTGATCACAAACTTTGAAATTGGATATCAACTGCAAAATAAAGCAGGAAAAAACACAAATACATGGAGATTAAACAACATACTTTTAAAGAAGGACCGGGTCAGACAAGAAGAGGGACTCACTAGGGACTGCGAGCTCACCAGCGCACCTCATTATCAAGTATGTTTGAGAGATTCATTCAAGGCTTTTGGATCACAGACCAGTTGTTCAAGGTGAAACCCATTATTTTGTGAAAGAATTTGAAAAATTTGAGTGACGTCATAGGAATGGCGGCAGCAGGGCACACTTTTTGAGTTCTCCTACGGATCTTATCACAAACGGGACATCTATAACCCATCAAAGGACTCTCTGCTCATCACGCAAAACAGCTAAGAGACTCATGCAAGGATTACTTGAAGGTGGGCATATTGGCGAGCAGGGGAAGAGGGAAGGGAGCAGAGTGGAGATGCTATCCTCACCGCATCTATGGCAGTGGAAACGCAGCCTGCATCTGAAGCTGTAGAGACGCAGGGAATCCCAGGATGGAACAGAGAACACAAAAGCCAGGAGGTGGGCTCTTTCCCTGCATCCCACAGCTGATCTCTCCTGCGGAGGCAGCAGCCAGTTGGGCCGTAGGTTGGACAAAGGACACAAACTCCATACCTGCCCCCACTCTTCCAATTCCACCCCTGCCTTTCCAAAGATTTAAACTGGCCCCAGGACTGAGGAGTAGTGTCACATTACAGAGGAGCCTTAGTGCTCAGGCTCTGGGAAGACCAGCGTGCAGCTCTGACAAAGTGAAGAGGCTGGGAAGAGTGGGATTTTTGCTGTGCTAGGAGAGAAGAGACTCCTCCACCCCCAGCCACTACCTTTTCTGGCCTGCGAGAAGAGTGTGACACGGCTGGGCTGGGAGAGAGAAGACCCCTCCGTCCCCAGCTTCCACCCTTTCTGGCCTGCCTAGGGCAGGGCAATTACAACTGCGGAGGCACTCCCAGGGATCAGCAGTAGGTGGCAGATGCAGCTATGGGCTTTCAGCAGCTCAGAAATCTCACGCCCACCACACACACACACACACACACACACACAGAAGAAGTGTCCTAAGACTCAGGAAAACTTGACACAGGGCTGGTGGTGCTACTCTCAGTGTGCTTATGTGCAGGCAAGGGCAGAAACTGCACTGCCTTCATAGAAACTATCATCCAGACCCCTCAGCCCCACGCATCTAAATCTGCAGTCCCAAAGTCACTCTGGGTACCAGGTGACTGGCTCTGCATGCACAATACACAGAGGACTCTTTGGTATAGCAGAGGACAACCTGGAGATTACTTGGTGGGCTTAAGCCGAGACTGGTGCTGCTTTTTGTTTTGTTTTGTTTTGTCTTTATATCTTTGATATCTATGCCTGTGTTCAGTGTGGGTTGTTGGTTGTTTTTACATGTGAATGTATTTCATTTTTTCTTTACTGTTATTGTTGTTGTTGTTCTTGGTGATTTGCTTTGTTCTGAAATTGCCCTATGAGTGCCTAGCTTAAGAGGCACAAGATTCAACACACCCAGAGGCCAACCACAGACCAAACCACAGTACTACCAGGTTTGCCCTTCAAGTGACACACCCAGAGGGAATTCTCTACAGGCACAAGAGCCCATAGAGGCCAAACCACATTTAAGTGGTCAACTCTCATGCAACAGAACACTCTGCGGTAGGCAGAGCCAACTTTCACAACTTGTCAGCCTAGGAGTTAACCCCACATACTCACAAGTGAAAAGCAATTAAAGATCTTTAACAGGACAATATACACAACACAAGAGTCACCTTTGCAGCACATGCAGAGGAGAAGAATGAAGTAGTGCAAGTCAAACATAAAGGACACATACCACATAAGATAACCCAGCAAGAACTAAGAACTATAGGGGATCTACCTAATACATTGAAGCAAACACAGAGACTCAGCCAGAATGGGGAAACAAAGAAAAATGTCTCAAATACAAGAACAGAAGAAACCTCCAGAGATGGAACCAAAAAAAACAGAGCTAACCAACCTATCAGAGACAGACCTCAGAACACTGATGATAAGAATGTTTAAGGAGCTTAGAGATGACATAAAGAAGGATAGAGAAGTCATAATGAACAACCAGATAGAAATAAAGAACACAATTACTGAAATAAAGAACTCACTTGAAGGAATTAACAGCAGGTTAGATGAAGCAGAGGATCAAATCAGCGACTTAGAAGACAAGTTAGCAGAGATTACCCAAGCAGAACAACAGAAAGAAAAAAAAATAAAAAACAATGAAGATGTTTTAAGAAACATCTGGGATAACATCAAGCACAACAACATGCGTATCACAGGAATACCAGAAGGTGAAGAGAGGAAGCAAGGGATTGAGAACATATTTGAGGTAATAATATCTAAAAACTTCCCTAACCTGATGAAGGAAACCAACATACAAGCCCAGGAAGTGCAGAGAGTTCCAACCAGGATAAACCCAAACAGGTCCACACCGAGACACATTACAGTTAAAATGGCAAAGCTTAAAGACAAAGAGAGAATCTTAAAAGCAGGAAGAGAAAACAGAGGGTTACATACAAGGGAACTCCCATAAGACTATCAAATGACTTTTCTACAGAAACATTGCAGGCCAGGAGGGAGTGGCAGGAGATACTCAAAGTGATGGAACACAAAGGCCTACAACCTAGACTGCTTTATCCAGCAAGGCTATCATTTAAAGTTGATGGAGAGATAAAGAGCTTCCCAGAAAAGGATAAGCTAAAGAAATTTATTACCACCAAGCCAGCATTGCAGAAATACTAAAAGGACTTCTGTAAATAAAAGAAAGATGAAAACTATCTAACTACAAATTTAAAAATGGCAATAACTATGTACCTATCAATAATCACTTTAAATGTAAACAGATTAAATGCTCCAATCAAGAGACGTAGGGTGGCTGAGTGGATAAGAAAGCAAGACCCTTGTATATGCTGTATACAAGAGACTCACCTTAGATGAAAAGACAGACACAGGCTGAAAGTGAAGGGTTGGAGTAAGATAGTGAAGGGTTGGAGTAAGATATTTCATGCAAATGGAAATGAGAAAAAAGCTGGAGTTACAATACTTATATCTGACAAAATAGACTTTAAAATGAAGAACATATTAAAAGACAAAGATGGGCACTATATAATAATAAAGGGATCGATCTGACAAGAGGACATAACCCTAGTAAGCATCTATGCACCCAACACAGGAGCACCTAAATATATAAAACAGATATTGACTGACGTAAACACAGAGATCAACAGTAACACTATCATAGTAGGGGACTTCAACACACTTCTGACAACTGGGGACAGGTCTTCCAGACAGAAAATCAATATGGAAACAACAGCCTTAAATGACACATTGGACCACGTGGATTTAATTGATATTTTCAGAGCATTTTACCCCAATGCTGCAAAATACACGTTCTTCTCAAGTGTACATGGAACATTTTCCAAGATAGACCATATGTTAGACCACAAAACAAGTCTTGATACATTTAAGAAAATTGAAATCATACCAATTGTCTTCTCTGACCACAGTGCTATGAAACTAGAAATGAACTACAAAAAAAAAAAAAACTGGATGACACACCAATTCATGGAGGCTGAATAACTTGTTACTAAATAATGAATGGGTCAACGAGGAGATTAAGGAAGAAATCAAAAGATGTCTTGAGACAAATGAAAATGAAAACATGACGACCCAAAATCTATCGGCTGCCGTGAAAACAGTCCTAAGAGAGAAATTCATAACATTACAGGCTGACATAAAGAGACAAGAAAAATTACTAATCAACAGTTTATCTTCACACTTAAGGGCTCTGGAAAAAACCCAGCAAAATAAGCCCAAAGGGAGTAAAACAAAGGAGATAATACAGACCAGAGTGGAAATAAATGAAATAGAAACCAGAAAAACAATACGAAAGATCAATGAATCCAAGAGTTGGTTTTTAGAGAAGATAAACAAAATCACAAACCTTAAGGCAGACTAATTAAACAAAAGAGACAGAGGACCCAAATTAATAAAATCAGAAATGAAAGAGAAGTGACAAGACACCACAGAAATACAAAAAATTTAAAGAAATTACTGTGAGCAACTATATGCCAACAAATTTGACAATCTGGAAGAAATGGACAATTTCCTGGAGTTGTACAACCTTCCAAGGCTAACTCAAGAAGAAACAGAAAACCTGAATAGACTGATTACCACCAGGGAAATTGAATCAGTAATCAACAATCTCCCAACAAACAAAAGCCCTGGAGCAGATGACTTTACAGTTACATTTTACAAAACATTTGAAAAAGAATTATCACCTATTCACCTCAAGCTCTTCCGAAAAATCCAGAAGGAGAGAAGGCTCCCAAACACTTTTTATGAAGCCAGTATCATCCTGATCCCAAAATCAGACAAAGACACCACAAAAAAAAAAAAAGAAAACTACAGGCCGATATCTTTAATGAACATAGATGCAAAAATCCTCAATAAAATATTAGCTAACAGAATTAAGCAATACATTAAAAAGATCATACACCACGATCAAGTGGGATTGTTCCCTGGTATGCAAAGGTGTTCAACATTCGCAAATCAATTAATGTGATACACCACATTAACAAAATAAAAAATAAAAATCACATGATGATATCAAAAATGCAGAAAGAGCGTTTGATAAAATCCAGCAGCCATTTATGATAAAAACACTCAGGAAAGTGGGAATAGAGGTATCATATCTCAACATAATAAAGGCCATATATGATAAACCCACAGCTAACATCATACTCAATGGGGAAAAGCTAAAACCATTCCCTTTAAGATCAGGAACAAGGCAAGGTTGCCCACTTTCTCCACTTTCTCCACTTCAACATAGTGCTGGAAGTTCTAGCCACAGCAATCAGACAAGAAAAAGAAATAAAAGGCATCCAAGTTGGTAAGGAGCAAGTAAAATTGTCAATGTATGCAGATGACATGATACTATATAGAGAGAACCCTAAAGACTCCACCAATAAACTATTAGAGTAAGTAGATGAATTTAGTAAAGTAGTAGGATACAAAATTAATACTCAGAAATCAGTTGCATTTATATATACCAATAATAAAACATCAGAAGGAGAAATTAAATAAACAATCCCATTTACAATTGCTTCAAATAGTATAAAATACCTGGGAATAAATTTAACCAAAGAAGTAAAAGATCTGTACTCAGAAAATTATAAGACACTGAAGAAAGAAATGAAAGAAGACATAAATAGATGGAAACACATACCATGCTCATGGATAGCGAGCATTAATATAGTTAAAATGTCCATACTGCCTACGGCAATATACATATTCAACACAATTCCTATCAAACTACCAACAACGTTTTTTACATAAATAGAACACATAATCCTAAAATTTATATGGGACCATAATAGACCCTGGATAGCGTCAGCAATCTTGAGAAATAAGAACAAAGTGGAAGGTATAACGATACCTGACATCAAATTATACTACAATGCTACAGTAATCAAAACAGCATGGTACTGGCATAAAAAACAGGTACATAGATAAATGGAACAGAATAGAGAGTCCAGAAATAAATCCATGCCTATATGGCCATTTAATCTATGACAATGGAAGCAAGAATCTACAGTGGGGTACAGACAGTCTATTCAATAAATGGTGCTGGGAAACCTGGACAGACACATGCAAAAAATTGAAGCTGGATGACCTCCTTACACCATATACAAAAATAAATTCAAAATGGCTTAAAGACTTAAATGTAAGATCTGAAATCATAAAATTCCTAGAAGAAAATATAGGAAGAAACTTCACAGACATTACCCAGAGTAAGATTTTTACTGATACATCCCCTTGCGCAAGAGAAATAAGAGAAAAAATAAACATGTGGGATTACATCAAACTAAAAAGTCTTTTCACAGCAAAGGAAACCATCAATAAAACCAAAAGGGACCCTACTGAATGGGAAAAGATATTTGCCAATGATATATCTGATAAGGGGTTAATATCACAAATTTATAAAAAAACTCACTCAACTCAACTCCAAAAAAACAAACAACCCAATTAAAAAATGGGCAGTGGACATGAAGAGACATTTTTCTAAAAAGGACATACAGATGGCAAACAGACATATGAACAAATGCTCAAACTCACTAATCATTAGAGAAATGCAAATGAAAACCACAATGAGATACCACCTCACCCCAGTCAAAATGGCTATCATCAATAAATCAACAAACAACAAATGTTGGTGCAGATGTGGAGTAAAGGGAACCCTTGTGCACTGTTGGTGAGATTGCAGATTGGTGCAGCCACTATGGAAAACAATATGGAGATATCTCAAAAATCTGAAAATGGAACTACCTAATGATCCAGCAATTCCATTCCTATGTATCTATCCAGAGATATCCAAAACTCTTAATTCAAAAAACTTTATGCACTCCTATGTTTATTGCAGCACTATACACAATAGCCAAGACATGGAAACAACTGAAATGCCCATCGGTAGATGACTGGATTAAGAAACTGTGGTACATTTATACAATGGAGAACTACACAGCCATAAAAAAGAAAGAAATCTTACCATTTGCAACAACATGGATGGACCTAGAGAACATTATGTTAAGTGAAATAAGTCAGACAGAGAAAGACAAATACCATATGATCTCACTTATATATGGAATCTAAAGAAAACAATGTGAATGAACTAATCAGAAAGTTTTGGAGACATAGAGGAAAAACTGAGGATTGTTAGATGGGAGGTGGGTGGGGATAAGGGGGAAGATGCTGGAATTAGAAAACAGTCAGTAACCACAAGATACCCACAGGGTTCTGAAAATTAATTTGTGGAATATAATCAATAATGTTTTAAAGATTTTGTAGGGTATCCAATGAACACTTGTCTCATTACGGAGACCACCTCAGGGATTTTGTAGATGCCTGAGCACTGCATTGTATACCTGAACCTGAAGCTGAACAATAATGAATGTCAACTACAAGTTTGTATGTATATGTATATGTATGTGTGTGTATGTATCTATGTGTATATGTACTTACAAGAGATGGAGTACAGCATTAGGAACAGACACAGTGGAAATGTAATGGCTCTGTGCGATGTCAGAGGGATAGTGAATGGGGGTAGGAGGGTTCACATAGTGTGGAGGATATAAAAGATAAATCTCTAAGTATTACTTTGTCATGTGCACCTGAAACTAATAAAAAATAAAAATTTAAAAATTTAAAAAAACGGAACGACCGGGTCAAAGAAGAAATTAGAGATCAAAAGATACATAGAAATAAATGACAATGAAAATACATCCTACCAAAATTATGGGGATGCAGCGAAGCAGTGTTAAGAGAGAGATTTATATCATTGCAGGCCTATCTCAAGAAACAAGAAAAATCTCAAATAAATAACCTCCTGTTATACCTTAAAGAACTAGAAAAAGAAGAACAAATGAAATCCAAGGTCAGCAGAAGAAATGAAATAACAAAAATCAGAGCAGAACTAAATGAAATAGAGAACAAAAAATGCAATAGAAAAGATTAATGTAGAGACATCATCAAAATGGCGGCGTAAGGTGAGCTTCTGTAAAGCTCCCGTGGAATTTACAACTAATCGAACAACAATAAATCCACAAAGGACTACCTGCACAGCAGACAGGCAAGAAGAATAGGGCCCACTACTGAATTCACCTAAAGGTGGGAGAATCACGCGAGCAGGGGAGGAGGGAAGGAAGAAATGTGTAGACGGAGCCGCGCGAGCGCAGGACGCAGACATAGCTCAGTGCTCTGAGCTGGCTGCATCCCGGAACTACCGCAGCTGTGGGAGAGGGAAGGACTCAGACTGCTAGGGCTCCATTTATGGCCCACAGGGCTGAGTGGGCAGCATATAACACGACTGAACCCATTGCTCACAGCAGGGACTTCAGAGAAAAGACGGAGGGAAGAAGTCTGAAAACCATGGTTTAAGCCCTCACTGCCGAGCAGAGAACGGAAGCCTTAGGCACTGAGACTGGCCGTACCCTCCCTACCCTCCCAGACCTCGCCCCGCTGCCACCTGCCCGGTGCTAGAAGAAGAACAGTAGCAGTGTCAGATCAAAAGAACAGAATATTTGCTATTCTGAGAACTGTGGACCGCAGACACAGATTCGCAGCCCAACTAGTTCCAGCAAAGGGGAGGGAGTTGTGGAAGCGGACCGGTTGTGATGGTGGTCACCACCATTGCTCTGGGCCACCTCTCACAACTCACCCCGCCCCTGGCCCCACCTATCTGGGCGGACCCCTGCAGGAGTAAACAGAACTGCTGAAACATGGACTCTGAATCTGGTGCAGAAAGAGCTTTGGAACTTCAGCTCTCTGCATCCCCATAGGAACGTGGCGCCCTATGACCCAGGCGAACTGTTAACAGAGGAGAAGCCCGTTTCCTAGGGAATCCCCCCCATTGTGAGAAGCTGGAATAGTGCAGAGAAAACATAGCACTACCGTGTGAGAGAGGGGAAAAAAAGGCTGCAGTCGGAGAGAAAATAAAACATTCTACCAACGAGTATTGGAAAACAGAAGAAAGACCTGTTACTATCAACCTGTTGCAGAAGCCACTCCTGTAGATGTCTAGGAAGAGAAATAATAAATCACTAATTGCCATGAATAACCAAGGCAACAAGATAGCTGAGAAAGAAAGTAAAAAGTCTCCAGAAAACAAACTTAGAGATATGGAAATATGTGACTTAAATGGGAGAGAATTCAAGACTGCAGTTCTGAGAAAACTCACCGAGCTGCAAGAAAACACAGAAAGGCACTTTAATGCCTTTCTAACTCAGAAACACAATCAAAGAACAACATGAGAATTTTATAAAAGAGATTGAAATTTTAAAAAAGAACCAAATGGAATTTCTGGAGATTAAGAACTCAATAGAAGAAATTAACAATAAAATATCCAGCTTAGGTAGTAGAGTTCACCAGATGGAGGAAAGAATCAGTGACATCGAAGATAGAAACCTGAAAATTACACAGATGGAAGAAGAAAGAGACTTGAGACTTAAAAGAAATGAAACAACTCTACAAGAACATTCTGACTCCATCAGAAAGAGCAATGTAAGAATAATGGGCATACCAGAAGGAGAAGAAAGAGAGAAAGGAACAGAGAATATATTCAAACAACTTGTCAATGAGAACTTCCCAAACTTGTGGAAAGAACTGGATCCTCGAATCCAAGAAGCAAAGAGAACACCTAATTACCTCAATCCCAACAGGACTTCTCCAAGGCACATTGTATTGAAGCTGTCTAAAATCAACGACAAAGAAAGAATCCTCAAGGCAGCCAGGGAAAAGAAGACGGTAACCGACAAAGGAGAGCACATTAGATTATCATCAGATTTTTCAGCAGAAATTCTGCAAGCCAGGAGGGAGTGGAACCAAATATTCAACTATTGAAAGAGAGATACTTTGAGCCAAGAATAATATATCCAACAAACATATCCTTTAGATATGAAGGAGGAAAAAAAGACCTTTCGAGGCATCCAGAAGCTGAGGGAATTTTCTAATACATGACCTGCACTACAAGAAATACTAAAGGAGGCTATTTGACCACCATTAACAGGGCAATATGTGGTAACATAAAAAGGGGGAGAGTAAAGGCCTGTACCACAATATGGGAATGGAGAAAGTAAGTGTGCTGAAGAAAACGAAATACTCAAACTTTCTTTTACATAAACTTAAGGGTAACCACTCAAAAAAAATCCAGAACTGAAATACATAATGTAATAAAAGAAGAAACAGAGGGCAACATCATAGATTACCACCCCACACAGAAATAATAGACAGCAAGAAAAAGGCAAAGAAACAATGGAGACACAGCCTTACCAGAAAACTAAAGATAGAATGACAGGAAATCCTCATGTATCAATAATCACCCTAGACGCAGAGAAAAAACCGAGAGTGGTTAGATGGGTGTGTGGGAGGGGGTTGGGGATAAGGGGAAAGGTGAAGGGATTTGGAAGCAGCTGGTAACCACAAGATGGCCTCAGGGTTTTTCTTTTGAAAATTAATTTGGGGAAGGTATTCTATAATGTTGTAAAGATTTTGTTGGGTATCCGATGGACATGCGTCCTATTTGGGAGACCACCTCAGGGATACTGTGGATACCTGATCATGGCATTGTACATCAGAAGCTAAACATTAATGAATGCCAACTATAATTTTATATATATAATGTGATGGTTCAGTGTGAGGTCGGAGGGATAGTGGATGGGGGGAGGGGGGTTCACAGTATGAGGGATATAAATGATGAACGTCTAAGTATTACCTTGTTTTGTACACCTGAAACTAATAAATAAATTAATTAATTAAAAAAAAAAAAAAAGAAATTGTAATTATGTGAGGCGTTGGAGGTGTTAGCTAATGCGACAGTAGTAATCATTTCACAATATATCAGTGTATCAAATCAACATGGGATTTATAGACGATGTAATACAGAATTGTACACCTGAAATCTATGTAAATTTACTAACAATTGTCACCCCAATAAATTTAATTTAAAAAAAAAAATAAATAATCACCCTAAACGTAAATGGACTGAACTCACCAATAAAAGGCACAGAGTAGCAGATTGGATCAAAAAACTAAACTCAACCATATGCTGTGTACAAGAGACACATCTCAGCTACAAGGACAAGCATAGATTCAAGGTGAAAGGGGGGAAATGGACATTCCAAGCAAATAGTCCCAGAGAAAATCAGGTGTAGCCATAAAACAGACTTCACATGAAACAGGTTTTAGGGGGAAAAAGGTAACAAGAGACAAAGATGGATATTTCATAATGGGAAAGGGGACTATACAACAAGAAGACATAACAGTCATCAATATTTATGCCCCCAATCAGGGAGCACCAAAATATAACAAGCAACTACTAACAGACTAAAGGGAGAAATTGACCAAAATACAATTATACTAGGGGACTTAAATACATCATTGACAGCTACGGAAAGATCATCCAAACTGAAAATAAATAACGAAATAGCAGTCCTAAATGACACATTACATGAAATGGACATAATTGACATATATAGAGCACTTCATCCTAAAACATCAGACTAGACATTCTTTTCTAGTGTACATGGAACAATCACAAGGATAGACCATATATTGGGACATAAAATCAGCCTCAGAAAATTCAAGAACATTGAAATCATACCAAGCATATTCTCTGATCACAAAGCTTTGAAATTGGATATCAACTGTGAAAGAAAGCAGGAAAAAACACAAATACATGGAGATTAAACAGCACACTTTTAAAGAACGACTGGGTCAAAGAAGAAATTAGAGGAGAGATCAAAAGGTACATAGAAATAAATGACAATGAAAATACATCCTACCAAAATTTTTGGGATGCAGCGAAGGCAGTTTTAAGAGGGAAATTTATATCAGGCCTATCTCAAGAAACAAGAAAAATCCCAAATAAATAACCTCATGTTACACCTTAAAGAACTAGAAAAAGAAGAACAAGTGAAATCCAAGGTCAGCAGAAGAAAAGAAATAACAAAAATCAGAGCAAAACTAAATTAAATAGAGAATAAAAGGGCAATAGAAAAAATTAACGTGACAAAAGATGGTTCTTTGAAAAGATTAACAAAATCGACAAACCCTTGGCTAGACTCACTAAGATGAAAAGACAGAAGACAGGAATTAACAAAATCAGAAGTGGAAAAGGGGAATTTATCACTGATGCCACAGAAATACAAAGGATCATGCAAGATTACTATGAAGGACTATATGCCATCTAATTCAATAACCTAGAAGAAATGGACAAGACATATCGCCTTCCAAGTCTGAACCATGAAGAGTTGGAAAATATAAAAATATAAAAATATAAACAGACCAATCACCAGCAACGAAATTGAATCATTCATCCAAAACCTTCCCAAAGGAAAAGTCCGGGATCAGATGGCTTCACTAGTGAATTGTACCAAACCTTCAAACAGGATCTAATACCAATCCTGATCAAACTCTTCCAAAAAATTGAAGAAGAGAGCACTCCCTAACTCATTTTATGAGGCCAACATTACCCTGATACCAAAACCTGGTAAGGACAACACAAAAAAAGAAAACTACAGACCAATATCTGTGATGAATACTGATGCAAAAATCCTAAACAAAATTCTAGCAAATCGAATACAACAATGCATTAAAAAGATTATTGCTCACGACCAAGTAGGGTTCATCCCCGGGGTACAAGGATGTTTCAACATCCGCAATTCCATCTTTTGATACATCACATAAACAAAATAACGGACAAAAATCATACAATTATATCAATTGATGCAGAAAAAGCATTTGACAAGACACAACATCCATTTATGATTAAAAAACTTAATAAAATAGGTGTAGAAGGAAAATACCTTAGCATAATAAAGGCCATCTATGACAAGCCCTCAGCTAATCTCATAATTAATGGTGAAAAACTGAAGCCCTTTGCTCTACCACAACTGGGCTGTCCCATATCAGCTCTGCTTTTCAACATAGTGTTGGAAGTCCTTGCCAGAGCAATCAGGCAAGAGAAAGAAATAAAAGGCATCCAAATTGGGAATGAAGAAGTTAAATTATCACTCTCGCAGATGACATGATGCTATATATAGAAAACTCTAAAGACTCCACCAAAATGCTGTTAGAAACAATCAACGAATACAGTCAAGTTGCTGGCTACAATATCAATGTACAAAAGTCCATTGCATTCCTATATACTAACAAGGAAATCTCAGGAAAAAAAATCCAAAAAACAATTCCCTTGCAATTGCAGCAAAAAGAATAAAATACCTAGGAATAAACTTAACCAAGGATGTGAAGAACCTATATGCTGAAAACTATCAGACAGTTTTGAAAGAAATTGAAGAAGACACAAAGAAATGGAAAGACATTCCGTGCTCATGGATTGGAAGAAGCAACATAGTTAAAATGGCCATATTACCCAAAGCCATATACAGATTTAATGCAATCCCCATCAAAATCACAATAGCATTTTTTAAAGAAATAGAACAAAAAATCATCAGATTTGTTTGGAACCACAAAAGACCCCGAATAGCCAAAGCAATATTAAAAAAAAAGAACAATACTGGAGGTATCACACTCCCTGATTTTTCCTTGTACTACAGGGCTACAATAATCAAAACAGCATGGCTTTGGCAGAAAAACAGACACATAGACCAATGGAATAGAATTGAGAACCCAGAAATAAAACCACATAAATATGGACAGATAATTTTTGACAAAGAAGCTACAAACATACAATGGAGGAAAGACGGCCTCTTCAATAAATGGTGCTGGGAGAATTGGATAGCCATTTGCAAAAGAATGAAACTGGACTGCTGTCTGTCACCATGTACCAAAATTAATTCAAAATGGATCAAAGACTTAAGCATAAGACCTGACACAATAAACTGCATAGAAGAAAACATAGGTACTAAACTTATGAACCTTGGGTTCAAAGAGCATTTTATGAATTTGACTCCAAAGGCAATGGAAGTAAAAGCTAAAATAAACAAATGGGACTATATGAAACTGAAAAGCTTCTGCACAGCAAAAGAAACTATTGACAAAATAAAGAGGCATCCAACTGAATGGGAGAAGATTTTTGCAAACAGTGCTTCCGATAAAGAGCTAATATCCAAAGTATGCAAGGAACTAATGAACCCAACAACAAAAAAACAAACAAGCCAATGGAAAATAGGGCCAACGACCTGTAGAGACATTTCTCCAAAGAGGACATACAAATGGCAAATACACATATGAAAAAATGCTCAACATCACTAATCATCAGAGAAATGCAAATAAAAACCACAATGAGATATCACCTCACCCCAGTCAGAATGGCTATCATCAACAAGACAAATAGCAACAAGTTTGGAGAGGCTGTGAAAAAAAAGGAGCCGTCATACAATGTTGGTGGGAATGCAGACTGGTGCAGCCACTATGGAAGGCAGTGTGGAGGTTCCTCAAAAAATTACGAATAGAATTACCATACGACCCTGCAATCAGTCTCCTGGGTATCTACCCAAAAAATTTGAAAGCATTTCTCTATAGAGACACGTGTACTCCAATGTTCATTGCAGCTTTGTTTACGGTGGCCAAGACATGGAAACAACCAAAATGTCCTTCGATAGATGAATGCATAAAGAAGTTGTGGTATATATACACCACTGAATAGTATTCGCCGGTAAGAAAAGATGATATAGGAACATTTGTGACAACATGGATGGATCTTGAGAGTATAATGCTAAGTGAGATAAGTCAGACAGAAAAAGCAGAGAACCCTATGATTTCACTGACACGTGGTACATAAACCAAAAACAACCAAAGAACAAGACAAACAAATGAGAAAGAAAAACTCATAGACACAGACAATAGTTTAGTGCTTACCAGAGGGTAAGGGGGTGGGGGGTGGGAGATGTGGGTAAGGGGATCAAATATATGGTGATGGAAGTGTAACTGAGTCTGGGTGGTGAACACACAATGGGATTTATAGATGATGTAATACAGATTGTACACCTGAAATCTATGTAATTTCACTAACAATTGTCACCCCAATAAATTTAATAAAAAAAACAGAAAAAAATAAGTCACGTGTGCTCCAATGTTCATTGCAGCTTTATTTACAGGTGGCCAAGATATGGAAACAACCAAAATGTTCTTCGATAGATTAATGGATAAAGAACTAGTGGTATATAAACACAATGGAATACTACTCGGCGGTAAGAAAAGATGAAATAGGACCATTTGTGACAACATGGATGGATCTTGAGTGTATAACGCCAAGCAAAATAATTCAGACGGGAAAAGCAGAGAACCATATGATTTCACTGATATGTGGTATATAAACCAAAAACAACAAAAGAACAATACAAACAAATGAGAAACAAAACTCATAGACACAGAGAATAGTTTAATGGTTACCAGAGATTAAGGGGGAAGGGGGATGGGAAATGAGGGTAAGTGGGATCAAATATATGGTGATAGAAGGAGAACTGACTCTCGGTGGTGAACATACAATGGGATTTATAGATGATGTAATACAGAATTGTACACCTGAAATCTATGTAATTTTACTAACAATTGTCATTCCAATAAACTTTAAAAAAGTGAGAATAATAAAATACTAAAATAATAAGACCTCTGTCACTGTTATGGTGATTAATACTTTACAAAGCCCTTTAATGTCCATGTACAAATCAAAACATCAGTATGAAATAGGAAAAACATATTATCTTCATTTTACTGATGAGGAAACAGACTCGGGCAAGCTAAGAATTTTCTGAAGTCACAAGGCTGATAAGGAACAAACTACAGACTAAAGCCAACATTTTTGGACTCCTAATTCCGTCCTCTTTCATAATTCAGGTAAAATGGGCTTTTTCTTATAATGTCCAATATCTCTAAGGTATTTAGAAATGTCTGTCTTTTAAATTATCTTCTAGCAAAAAGCAGACTATTTATCTGTTTTTCTACCTGGTCTTACATTTGAAATTAATTTCCTTACTTTCTCTTTGACATATTACCTCATAGTTCACATTCTGATTTTTCTTTTTCTTCATCTCAAATATTTTCTGGTAGTCAATTATCTGGGGGAAAAAGGTTAATATTTTGATTAAAGCTACATGGCCTATATTACTTCATTTACTATTCAATTCACAGAGAGTTTTCCACAATCATTGCTGTCCCTCCCATTCAACCTTGCCAACCAACGCCCCAGGATAGTGACTCCCTGACCACCCTCCTTTTTTTTTCAAATCATGAAAATTGATTTAACAAGCACTAAACCACAGCATTGGAACATGAATGGAAAGCATATAAAGGCCTATGACCTGACACATATGTAGCTGTAAGCCACAGACGGGAGTGAATTCCTTCTAAAATTCCCATGCAAATCCATTCTGTTATACAGCAGGACTCCTGTGTATTTGCCACTAACCATGCTTAGGAGAAAATCTACCTATTTACTCCATTGTTCCAGATTCTCTGCTTTGTTCAAGATACTCTGTTCAGTGCTTATCCCACACCCCTTCTTATAACCACATCCCAAATCACTTTAAATCATTTTCTCACAATCTCTGCCCTTCCTTTCTTTTGCTGATTTTTTTTTCCTAGAAATTCTTCCCTAGTTATCATGCTTGATCCTGATATTCTGGCTCATTGCTGCCTGTCAAAGTTTATCATATCATGTCTCTAGAAGATTTTTCTCTGATATTTTGTTGCTCTAAAATTGAGAATGAACTTATAGAACTGGAGTTGGAAAACTACAGGCCACATTGTGCCTGTGGTCCACTTTGTTGTAAAGATCCCAAGCTAAGAATGGTTTATACATTTCCAAAGGATTGTAAATACAAACAAAGATTCATATTCCGCAGAGTCAGAAGGTTCCACAAAGCTTAACATATTTACTATCTGGCCCTTTACAGAAAGTTTCCCAGCCCCTATTCTAGACTGTGCCATCCTTGTTTATGCCATCCTCAGTAACCTTTCTTATTCTCTGAGAATCTCTCCCCACTTTTAAAGTAGAGTATATAGGATTACATGGCACCAGCTGCAAAAAGGAACTTAAGACCTCTAATATTTTCTTTCACATGGTATGACTATTAGAAGAATTTAGCACTTCTTTTTATTTCAATTTACTCTTTTGGGTGTGGAGTATTTTGGGTCAGACAGAACAACTCCTCAAATCATGAGCTTTATATTCTCAATGTATCAGGAGTCCACTGGAGAATCAACATTCCCTTCTTTCCATCCCAGGAAATAAAAACAAACAAAAAGAAAAACAGGTGAGGTGGTACCTGCATGTGAGACAGCAGGAAGATTGTATAGTGGAAAGGTTTGAATAATTTATCCTCCCAGTGCATCCTGGGTGGTGGCAACTGGATCTCCCCAAGCCATACCAAGATTAAGACTGATTTTAATATTTTCCCCACATTTGAATGATGCCTTCATGCTCTGCTTCTGAACTTTCCAGTTCGCAGATGAGGTGCGATTGAAGAAGTAAATAGCATGGAAAACTGTGTTAGCAGTGTCCCCAGGGATCAGGATATTGGCATGTTGGTTGTGCTGCCAAGCCAGACCTCTTCTCTGAGACAAATATGAGATCCAGGGAGTATGTGAGTTTGTAACAGCATATCCTGGGAGAGCCTCCACTAAAAACTGATTATTATGAGGGAAAATATACTCTCTGCCAGCATCATAGAATGAAAGCAAAATAACAGACAACCAACAATACACCAGAGCAAATATTGAGCCAAGACCTACTTTACTGCAGGCACATATTAGCTATAAAATAAGTTAAACTCACATGCTTAGCTAAAGGCTATGAAAACAGATTTACAAGACAAATATAAAAACAGTAACAAAGACAATAATAATAATATCAAGGGAGAAAGACCCTTTGCCAACCTGGAACATTGCTCTTACTTAAAATGTAAGAGTCTATAGAATGATTTTTATTTTTTAATAAATATTTATTAAATTTATGTGAATTGTTACTTTTTAATCTAAAGCTCAGAAAGGATAACAAAACACTTATTGAAGGCCACATGGTTAAAAAGGACAAGAAAAATAATAGAAGAACAGAGAGAAATATTGAGAGAAAGAGCACAGATGAAATTAAATAGATGTGTAATATTTCCGGTCAAGATGGTGGAGTATGTAAACATTGTGCTTGCCTCTTCTCATGACCACATCAAAATTACAACCAAACTACAGAACAACCATTACTGAGAATTGTGTGAAGTCTAGCTGAACCAAAGTCTTACAACTAAGGACATACTGAAGAAGCCACAGCAAGACTGCTAAGAGGGGTGGAGACACAGAAGGGGCTGGTCCCACACCTGTGAAAGACCATTAAAAATTAGGAGAGGTAGCTTGGCTGTGCAGGTTCTTGGCTCCCTGGAGGACCAAGGAGTCCCAGCCCCATACCAGGCTCACTAGCCCAGATTTCTAGTGCCAAGGTGAGAAGTCCCCAGAATTTCTTATTATGAAAACCAGCAGAAATTGTGGCTGAGTGAGACGAGGGAGGTTGGAGTCCTAGGCGCTCCTCTTAAAGGGCCTGCACATGGACTTACTTGCTGACAGACTCACTCACTCTGAGCTCCAGCTCTGGGACAGCAGCTCAAAAGGCTCAAGGGACATATGAGGAGGGATTGAATTGTCTGGCTTCAGAGTGAGGGCTGGAGGGACAACTTTCTCTCAGAGAAAAGGGCTGGCAGAATCCAATTTTTTGTTGTTGAGCCCTTCCACCTTCCGGCATGCAGACTCAGGTAGCTGCCATATCTGAGTCTCCATTCACCTGGTTAACACTGTTCCCCCACCCTGATGATTCCCTAAGACCTCACCCCACCCATCTTTTGGGCCCACCTAAGCCACTTCCAGTGGCTTTTCCATATAAACAGCCTGTCTTGGTTTATGCTGTGGACTTTTCTAAAATCTCTCAAAGGTTCACAAAATCAGAACAAGCAGCATCTGGCTTCAGCATGTCCCATATCTCCTGCTGAGCAGCCCTAAGACTGGCACTAGCGGCAGATGGCCTCGGTTTGAGACTTGGCCGCTCAAGGTACCTCCAAGCCCAGTACAGGTGGTGGCCGTCTGTGGATTGCTTTGTGGCTCATGCCAGGTGGCCCCAGGCAGGGCACAGGCTGCAGCTGAACTTGGCTTGAAATGGGGCCCCTCCTATGAGGCCCTGGGGCCAGCACACCCAGTGGTCAGCTTCAGAATGAGCTGGACCATCACTCAACTGCCTCCAAGTACAACACACAAAAAAAGAGCAGACTGGGCAGGCACCAGAGCCCTGCTAAAGCGAATCACAATCTGTAGGGTTAGCATCTGCAAAACAGCTCCTTCACTGTAGTCACAGTCAGTTCTCACAACCAATCTTTTCCACTGATGTACAAACAGTATCCAAGGCTCAAATACAACAGGAGGGCACATACAACCCGAACAAGGAGTACACCTGGAGAATCTGGTTCAGGTGACGAAGGAAACTGTGCCATGGACCCCACAGGACACCTACTACATAAGGCTACTCTACTAAGACCAGGAGGCATAGCGGCCCTATCTAATACATAGAAACAAAGACAGGGGGGCAGCAAAAATGGGGAGATAAAGAAACATATCTGAACTGAAAGGACAGGACACAGCTTCAGAAAAAGAACTAAGCAAAATGGAGACAAACAATCTACCAGACACAGAGTTCAAAACACTGGTTACAAGGATGCTCAGTGATCTCAGGGACAACTTCAAAAAGAGATAGGAAACATAAAAATGGAGAGAGAATACATTAAAAAGAAGCAGTCAGAAATGAAGAATACATTAACTGAAATCAAGAATACATTAGAGGGAATCAACAGTTGATTAGATGAAGCAGAGCATCAAATCATTGATTTATAAGATAAGGCAACGGAAAACACCCAATCAGAACAGAAAAAAAATCCAAAAAAAATGAGGATAGGTTTAAGGGGCCTCTGAGACAACATCAAGCATACCAACATTTGCATCATAGGAGTACCAGAAGGAGAAGAGAAACAGCAAGGAATTGAAAACCTATTTGAAGAAATAATGACTGAAAACTTCCCTAACCTGGCAATGGAAAGAGACATATAAGCTCAGGAAGCACAGAGTCCCAAACAAGATAAACCCAAAGAAGTTCACACCAAGACACATCATAATTAAAACACCAAAGGTTAACGACAAAGAGAATATTAAAAGCAGCAAGAGAAAAGCAGTTAGTTACCTGCAAGGCAGCTCCCATAAGATTGTCAGCTGATTTCTCAACAGAAACTTTGCATGCCAGAAGGGATTGGCACAATTTATTAAGAATGATGAAAAGCCAAGACCTAAAACCATTATTCTACTGAACAAAGCTATCACTTAGGATCAAAGGACAAATAAAGAGATTACCAGACAAGAAAAAGCTAAAGGAGTTCATCACCACCAAACCAGTATAACAAGCATTTTTAGAGGGACTTAAGATAAAGAAAATATGAATAATAAAATGTCAATAACTACATATCTATCAACAGTTACTTTAAATGTAAATGGAGTAACTACTCCAATCAAAAGACACAGAGTGGCTGAATGGATATGAAAAAAAGACCCTTACATAGGCTGCCTCAAGAGACTGACTTCAGATAAAAGACACACATAGACTGAAAGTAAAAAGATGGAAAAAGGTGTTTCATGAAAATGGAAACAAACAAGCAAGCAAACAAACAAACAAAAGCTGGGGTAGCAATACTTATACCAGACAAAATAGACTTTAAAACAAAGGCAATAACAAAAGACAAAGAAGGACCCAGTAATCCCACTGCTATGTATTTATCTGAAGAAATCCAAACACTACTTCAAGGGCACGTGTGCATTCATATATTCATTGAAGCATTTGTTTACAATGGTCAAGATGTGGGGGCAGCCAGGGTGTTCATAGATGGATGAGTGGATAAAGAGGAGGTGGTATATATTTGCAATGGAATATTGCTGGCCATGGAAATGAATGGGTTCTTGCCATCTGCATCAATAGACCTGAATAGTATTGTGCTGAGTGGAGTACGTCAGACAGAGAAAGACAAATGCAATGTGATTTCACTTAAATGTAGAATCTAAAGAACAAAATAAACAAAACAAAAAGAAACAAACTCATAATACAGAGAACATTTTGACGGTTACCAGATGGGAGTGGTCTTGTGGGGGTGGGTGTAAAAGGGGAAGGGATGAAGAAGTATAAATTGGTTGCTTAACAGTAGTCATGGGGATGTATGGTATAGTATGAGGAATATTGTCAATAATATTGTTGTAACTATGTATAGTGTCAGATGGGTACTAGATTTGTTGGGGTGATAGAAGGCAGGAGGTTCAGGGGAGGGTGAAGGAATTAAGTACAAATTGGTAGTTACAAAATAGTCATGGGGATGTAAGTAAAGCACAGGGAATATAGTCAATAATATGGTAACTATGTATAGTGCCAGGTGGTACTAGTCAGAGGGATCACTTTGTAAATTTTATAAATGTCTAACCACAATGCTATACACCTGAAATTAATATAAAATAATACTGAACATCAACTGTAATTGAAAATTTTTAAAATGTAGGGGAGAGGTGGCTGGATGGCTCAGTTGGTTAGAGCACGAGCTCTGAACAACAAGGTTGCCAGTGCAATTCCCACATGGGCCAGTGAACTGCGCCCTCCGCAACTAGACTGAAGACAAAGAACTACCACTGAGCTGCCAGAGGGGCGGCCGGATGGCTCAGTTGGTTAGAGTTGCATGCTGTTAACAACAAGGTTGCCGGTTCAAACCCCGCATGGGATGGTGGACTGTGCCCCCTGCAACTAGATTGAAAGTGGTGACTGGACCTGGAGCTGAGCTGCACCCTCCACAACTAGATTGAAGGACAATGAAGCTGAAGGACAATGGATTGAAGCTGATGGGCCCTGGAGAAACACACTGTTCCCCAATATTCCCCAATAAAAAAATAAAATAAGAAAGAAATTACTTAATTGTGTCAGAATTCATGGTTTAAAAAACAAAAGAAAAAAATGGGGGGAGTAAAGTGAAGGAGAATAAGAGATTCAAGGTATAAAACAAATAAATAATGGGATGTAATGAACAGCATAGTTAATATAGTCAATAATATTGTCATAGTATGGTACAATGTCATATGGTTGCTGGACTTATGGTGATCACTTCTTTAGGTATATAAATGTTGAATAACTATGGTGTACACCTGAAATGAATGTAATATTGTATGTTAGCTATATTTTAATAAAAATCTTTAAAAAATAAAAATAAAATAAATTAGATAGATGTGACTCTGACTCTCAAATCTGCCAGCTAGAAGCTAAAATTCATAGAATCACTTTGGAATACAATAAGGCATACCGTGCTGAAGGTGGCAAGGAATATAACCTATGACTCAGCAATCTTATTTCAAAGTATATAATCTGAAAACTCTTGTACTATGAGATACAAGAATTTTCTAACAGAATTGTTTATGACAGAAAAACTTGGAAACAAAGCACATATCCATCAAAGATAGGATATATTAATGATTTGTGGTATATTCATACCATGCAGCACTATGCATCAATGAACTTTAATAAACTGTTGCACATCTAAGAACATGGATGAACTTCAGAAAATATAATAATAATGAGGGCACAAAAACAGCATAAAAAATATGCTTCCATTCATATAAAATTTAAAAATAAGTAAAACTGGGTAACATATTATTCAGGAATAGTAACATGTGAGATAAAACTGTAAAGAAAACTAATGGAATGATTGGTTACCTCTGGGGGCTGAGAGGGGAATGCAATTGAGGTTCACCCAAGAGTCTTCAAAGGAACTGACAATGTTCTCATTTCAAGCTGGCTGGTTGGAACTTGACTGTTTATTTTATGATTCTAATTATGCATTTTAAACTGTTCATATACATTATACACAATTTTGGGTATGAATAATTTATTTCACAATTTAAAAATTCATGTAACCCAAGTTCATGGGGTCCCTTGGGTAGCTTCTGCACCACTCCACACTATCTTGAGCCCAGTAAGAGCACCAGTGTAAGCCTTGACTGGTAATATGCTTCATTAAAAGTTTCATGGAAATGTTATATATTGTACAGCACATGGCAAAACTTAAACTTTATCTGTAATTATCCCGTCTTCTTTTTTTTCCTACATAGAGAGACTTTTATAAACTCTAATACATCTGTCCCCTCCAATACCTGTAAGAAGCCCCTCTATAAACTACAACAATCACTTCTCCATCCCCCCATAGTCCACTGTCCTGGCCAGCTCTTATCCTCAAAGCATGCTTTGTGAGCACTTATTGTTAGAGAATTTTGAATTTCCTCAAGGAACTATTGACTATCACAACAAACTACTTTCGGTGGTGGGGGGGATGGGAAGCACAGATGAATAGGAATCCATCTATGCCAAAAAAGGAGTGTGAAAATTCAGAGTACTGACAAATAAAAGAGATGTTTACTATCTTAGTAATAAGCGAGATTAGTTTCATTGTCATCAGGAGCAGAATAGGTCCAATCCCTTGTTCACTCATTCTTAACTAACAGTTTCACCTCATTTTTCACTGATAAAACAGAAGTCCCTGGATGTGAAGTCTCACATCTTCTTACTTACAAACACACCTCATTATATTCTTCTTTATTACGACAGGGAAGAAAAACTCCTCCCATCAAAGATCATCTTTCTTCTTGGGTTGTGGACTCCATTTTTTCTTAAATTCTAGAGGACTTCAAGCCTTACATTATCCCTTTTCTTCTCTGAACCTCCAACTTCTCCCCGCCTCCTTATTTTTCTTCGTTGGTATAAAAACATGATCTGCTATCTCTCATTAAGTATATAACAACAACTGTAATTCTTCTCCACACCTCTACACAACTACTGATCCACTTCTTTGTTCCCTTTAGTCAAACTTCTTTAAAAAACTCTATACATGCTGTCTCCACTTCCTGAACTCTCATTCACTCTTACCCAGCTGTGATCTAGTTTCTGACCTTAACACTCACTGAAACTGTTCTTTCCAAAGCACCCATTGACCTCCATGTTATGCAAGCTTCAGTGGATACCTCTCAGTCCTCATTTCATTAAACTCAGCTACAACATTCCCTCTTCTTTGAAGCTCTCCTCTTTTTTGCTTCCAAAAAATCATCCTCTTACTGGCTGCTTCTCCTCAGTTTTTCTTTTTGTTGTTTTGTTTTTATGGTTCCTCCTCCTTTACCTAAATTTCAAACCATGGAGATCCAAAGAGCTTGTTTGAGTCCTTTTTGTTCTTCTCTCTACCTTCTTTCCCTAAATGACCTCATCAGTTCCCACAGATCTATGTATGATCTTCGTGTGGAGGCCTCTTTCATTCATATGTGAAGATGCTGAGCTCCTCTGAACTTAAAATTAATATCCAACTTCCCACCTGGAACCTACTCTTGGATAAATTACACAAGTCTCAAATGTAAATGGAACACTTGGCTTTCTCTTGAGCCTGTTTATTTCTCCTTCTTCCAAATCACTCCAAATCGTACATGACAATCCATTACTCAAGTCAGAGACTTTCGTGATTCCTTTCTTTCCTTCCTTTACCACATCCAAATCATCAACAAATCTAATCAAGTTTCACCCTTAAAATTAGTATCAAGTCGCCACTATTCTGTCTATACTGCCATTACATTATGCCAAGACAATAATATCTCCTTCACTCATGGTGTTACTGCAGTGCCTCCTTATTGGTCTCCCAAGTCCTCTCATCTGAACTTCTAACTATGGAGCAACATCTCTGTATAACTCACTCCTGTGTCTCTCCAGGCTGCATTGCTCATTCTACTCTACCCACGTTTAACTCAGGTTCTCCATGCTGCTGTTTCCACTGCCTAGAGTATTTATCTCATTGCCAGCTGAGAAAGACTGCTTGTACATCTTAACCAAAGTAGGTATGACTGTCAGTCTCTCGCAGTCTCTTATTTATTCCCTTCATAACAAACTAATTACAAATGGTAGCCACTTCATTTATTTATTTTTTCTGCTGCCTTCCTTTTTGTCAGTTGTGTTTATTCAAAATGAATACATGCTTCACAAGGGTTAGGACTCATATGTCTCGTTTATCATTATTCTCTCAATTGCTAGCACAGTGACTGGCATAAAACAGTTGTTAGACATGGGGACAAAAGACAATGACAAACTGATTATAAGTCCACAATAAAATGACTTTAGTGTAAATTAATTTATTATGTCTTATATGTCAGATATTGTGTTGGGGAGACAAAAATAAGACAGGTAAATATAACATAGTGAATGCCCTGACAGAGGATGAGACAGGCGAACAAATGTAGGGCCTGTGATCTAGATCAGGGCGAGTGGGGAGCTAAGTCAAGAGAAGCTACTCAGAGGAGTCTGATGTTTCAGGGGATATTTTAAGTCATTGGGGGAAACATGGAGGAAGGGCATTCCAAGTGGAGTGAAGATAAAGTGTACCAATCTGAGAAGACACTGACTCTCCTGACTCTTCTCCCTCTGACTCTTCCAGCTGGAAGACTGAACCAAGGCCTCATCTTGCTGCTGTACTCACACTCTCCTTTCTTTAACCCCAAACTAGACACACGTGTCACACTTCAAAATGTCATCTCTTCCTACCTCTCCAGGAGGTCTTTATTTATCTCAGGCATACCTACTCAGCCTAGATTGAATCTGGGCTTAAAATGCCCAGATTTCAAGCAAAAATAACAAATTGGAGTACATTTTCTGAGAGCAAGTTTGCTGCATTAACCTAAATGAGAAACTCACTTCAGAGATGACCACTGCAGCATCACAATGTCAGTCACTCCATGCTCAAAAAAGGTACAGATTCAGCAACCCAGAACTGGGACCTGATGTCCAAGAATCTTTTGGAACAGTGTTAATGACAGAGAATTTTCCATGGCTGTACTGTTAAAGTTGTTCTATCAAAACCTTTATGGTTAGAAAACAAAATAAACAAACAAACAAACAAACAAAAAACAAAAACAAAACAAACAAAAAAAAAACAAGTAAATAAAAACAGGTAGGTAGAGAGTACTAGCCAGATTCTGAGTATAATCATAAGTTTCTAAGATCTGTGGATTTACAGTTATCATTTCTGAATTACACTTTGTTAAGAAGAACTTTAATACAATGTTTCTTTCTACCGTAAGGACTAGTAATTCTGCTTTAAAACAGGAAAGTTAAAATCAGAAGAATCTTTTAGAAATTTTGTTCACCCCTCCATTTTATTATCAATGAGACTGAAGTTAAGTATATTAAGACCATTTATAAAATCCAGGTGTTTGTGATGGTTAATTTTTTGTGTCAACTTGACTGGGCCATGGGAGTACCCAGATATTTGGTCAAACATTATTTCTGGGTGTTTCTGTGAATGTGTTTCTGGATGTGATTAACATTTGAATCTGTAGACTGAGTAAAACAGATTGCCCCTCCCCAATGTGGTAGGCCCCATCCAATCTATTGAAAGCCTGAATAGAATAAAAAACTGAGCAAGAAAGAATTCTTTCTCTCTCTCTTTGAGGTGGGACATCAGTATTCTCCTTCCTTCAAATTTGAACTTAGACTAGAACTTACAACATAAACTCTCCTGATTTTCAGGCCTTAGGACTCAAACTGGAACTATACCAACAGCTCTCCTGGATTTGAACTTCTCAGCCTCCATAATTGTGTGAGCCAATTTGTCATTCTCTCTCTCTCTCTCTCTCTCTCTCTCTCTCTCTCTCTCTCTCTCTCTCTCTCTCTCTCTCTCTCACACACACACACACACACACACACACACACACTCCTATTTGTTCGATTTTTCTGAAAAATCTTAACTAACACAGTGTAAATGTCATCCCAAGGGAACCACAACACCCTCCCTTAACAGCCTTCTCCAACTGCTAACAATTCTAGAGGTCCAGCTGAAACACAACACCGTTAACAGCATTCTCCATACAGGCCCTTCCATTTTCCTGTGTGGCACTATGTCAACATGGGTGACCTGTCCAGAATCCTGCCTTCTGTTTTCTTTGATTTTTTTCATCTCTATTAACCTTCTCTTTGTGTCTACTGCAACCAGATTCATTTCATGTGAAATAACATAATTCAATATGCTATACACTGAGATTAACCTTATATCATTACTGATAGTTTACTAAATTGCTCCCAGTGTTTTGTCTGCTTTCTGACCCAGGCATTAGCCTCCCTTCTGACCTCACTTCCGTGCATATCTAGCTTAACTCCTATGTCCTGTAGAAAACCACCACTTGCCAGTATTCTAAAACTCTTCTTTGTCCTTCCTTCAAATCCATGCTCCCTTCTCCTAGGCTGTAACTTGAGTTACTTCGACTGTCAGCTTTCTCCATGTTTGTACCCATGCTGCTAATCACTGCTAGAGAAAAATCACACAACCATAAATTAATGGTAACAAACTTTATCTGTGTTCTCCACACCACTCCACAAACATACTATGTTTCCTACTCAGCTGACTCCAAATGGCAATAATAATTAACTTCAATATTTTTTCACCTCTTCAGACATTTGATCCCTTTTTACCTGTGCTTACTCCCAGAAAGTGACTCATATTCCTACTTCATAGAAGATATGGAATCCACTGGACTGGAACTCCTTTAATTTTCTAAGTTGCCCCAAAGATAAGTCCATATCCTAACCCTCGACCTGAGAATGTGACCTTATTTGGGAAAAACATCTTTGCAGATGTAATTAAATTAAGGTTCTCAAGATGAGATCATTCTGGATTTGAGGGTGAACCCTGAATCCAATGGCAGGTGTCCTTATAAGAGAAAGACAAAGATTTGAGGTATGCAGCCACTTCAGAGGGAGTGAGACCTTGATGACACCTTAATTTTGGACTTCTGGCTTCCAAAACTGTGAGAGAATAAATTTCTGTTGTTTTTAAGCAATGCAGTTTGGGGTATTTTGTTATGACAGCCCTAGAAAACTAAAAATGCTGACGCTTACCTGCATCCATACCTGCCTTGTTACACCTCACTTCAGTTATAATAGGAAGGGTGGGTGCCTCCTATTTAAGTCTCCAGCTAGGCTGGGGATTCCACAATAAGGTCTTGTGATTAATGGTGCAAGTCTTAAGTCAGATGTGTGGGCATGAACCTTAGGTCCACCACTTACTGTCTGGCCTTGGTTACATACAGTACTTGTCTGTGCCTCAGTGTTTTCATCTCAAAAAAATGGGATGACAATAATAGTATCTCTCTCAGAGAAACTGTGTAAGAGTTAAATGAGATAATGCTATTAGAATAGTTCCTGCACAAAGAACACAATAAATTATTATATTTTAAAAATCATCTCCAGTTGCCTTCTCAGGGAATAAACTGTCTATTGACTACGCCCTCTCTTAATCCTTTAGCCTTCTATTTCTTTATGGGATAATTTCCATGAGCATTTAACCATTCTCAACCATTTTCTTTCCAAAAAACAAAACAACATCACTATCTTAATCAGACTTCTCCTTCCAGCTCCAACCTCATTCCTAACCTCCATTTCACAACAAATATTATGCACTCAGTGCCTCCACTTCCTTACCTCTACTCACTAAAATCAACTCTGTCACTCCACTAGAACTGCACTTGACAAGGCCATATACTACTACTAAATCCTAAAGGAAACATCAGGCCTTAACAGCAACATTTGACATTGTTGTACATGCTCTTCTTGTTAGAAAAGTTTCTTTTCATTGGGCCTGGCTGCAGCCCTCCTGGTTTTCTTCCAGCCTTTCTGACTGGTCTCATTTGCTGGCTTCTACTTCCTCTTACAAATCCTTAAATGATGCGTTCCTCATGCTCCTGTTTAGCCATTCTTCTTTTCTCACTGCACATTCTATGTGATATCAAACCACTCCCAAAACGTTAATGTACTCTCAACAGACTAATCATTCCTATCTTGTATCTCTGGCCCAGATTCCTCTTCAGAGTTCCCAGTTCATATATCTAATTGCTCAATAGACATATCTACCTATACACTTTAAACATCTCAAATTCAACATGTCTGAAGGAAAAATACTTATCTTCGCTGGCCATTTTGAGAATCTACTTTTCTACTTCTCCCTGTCTCATTAACTGTTACTTCCATTCACTCATTTGCTCAAACCAGAAAGCTAGAAGTCATCCTGGACTCTTCTCTTTACCTTTTACAACCAATTTCTATCAAGCCTTTTCCATTCAAAATCTTAAATATGTATCAGATTCATTCACTTCTCTCTTCCATTGCCAATGGAATAAATAAGCCAATGCCACATGCTTTTAAACTAATATTCAATCTGGCTTCCCTCCAGCCCCTCTCCAAACTTCAGCTAGAATAATCTTTCCAAAATATAAATCTGACTATGGTCACCACCACCTCCACTACCACTGCCCCACACACACATTTAAAATCTTTCATTGGCTGGTATTTGCTCTTAGACTAAAATCCAAACTCCTTAAAAAGGTTTATCAGGCCCTCCACAATCTGGCTCTCAGCATTAGATTTCCATCCGATAGCCTGCCTGACATCATGGCTTAATAACACTTCTTCCAAGAGTACCTCAATGACTTTGTAGCTTCCAGAAATTCCATAACTTTATCTGTACTTCCCCCATCAGAGCACTCATCAAAACTTGTTTGGATGACTTAATCAATGTCTGTTTTCCATACTGTATAGCAAGCTCTGTAAGAACCAGATAATGCCTGTCTTTTTCCCTATCAGATATATCTCCATGCTCTCAAAGCTCCTGACACACAGTAGGCACTTAATGAAGACTGGTTAAGTAAATGAACCAATGCTGCTTTTCTTGTGAATGAGTTAGTACTTTATATTGGCATTTCTCTAAATCCCCTATGTATCATGACTGAATTTGTACATGTAAAGTGACTATAATTAATAAATCATTGACTGAATTAAGGAGAGGAAGCAATCAGAGCAATTTTATTACCCCTGAACTCTTTTTTTTAAATTAGTTTCAGGTGCACAAGACAAAATAATACTTAGACGTTTATCATTTATATCCCTCACACTGTGGACTCCCCTCCCCCATCCACTATCTCTCTGACATCGCACCGAACCATCACATTTCCACTGTCTCCACTCCCAATGCTGTACTCCGCCTCTTGTAAGTATATACATACATATATATACATATATATATAAAAAATTATAGTTGGCATTCATCATTATTGTTCAGCTTCAGGTGTACATACCCCTGAACTCTTTCATAGAATAAGTTAATTTGAAAACAAAGAATTGTTTAATGAACCTAGAACCTGGGAGCAGTTTAGTGGTGTGACCTAGAGATCTTGAAGAAAACGTTTTAATGGACATTATACTCAGGTTAAGATAGACTATAAAAAGGATCATTTATAGCAGCCTAGTTTCCTGAAGGGTCATATTAGAAACTACAAAGAAACACATGTTTTAGTTAAAGAGTCTAAAAGAGAAGATTTGGGGACAGAAAGTGGGTGGACAACAAAATCCAAATTTGAGGGATTGTAAATAATGCATCTCTTAATCTGAATAAAGTTGGACTCTGTATCATCTATACACTTAACTAATAATCTATTTCTTATTAATGTCATTTCATATAGGTCTGACATTTTATTTCTCTTCTTTTCTGTATGGATCATGGATGAGGTTTACAGACAACAAATGGATTGAAATGGGATAGATGTGGTCTTTGACTAAAATCAAGTCAGGAAAAAAAGACAGTTTAATGTCCCTGCTTTGTAAAAGAGTATCTAAAAAACGAAACTCACAAATCATGAGGTAAATGCTTCACGCAAGAACATTCATTGTCTTATTCAGAGAATAAAGATTTTAGATTATTGCATTGGAAAAACCTGGCTGGAGACGTTGAGAACACTTTCCAGCAGGTGGCGCCCTAACCCAATTAATGTGAAACATAGTGCTTGTACTCAGACTCGCCAACATTTTAAGAATTATAATCACCTGCCTTTTATCATCTCAACCATAGCTCACACGTGACTGACTGTACCAAAAAAGTTGAAACCTGCCACACACTGTTACTAAGGTTCGATGCACTGCTTCCGTATTGAAGATTCCTGCCTTTCCGTTGGACAGCACTCGGCAGCTGCATTCACAGTATTTTGTGATCACAACAGAAAGACTCCATGTCACACATCGCTTCTGGCACAGAAATTTCTGTCAAATAAAAACATTAAGGTATGTCCTTATCTACCTTATTCACTGGATCTGGTACCATGAGACTTCTGGCTCTTCCCCAAAGTCAAAATGACCATGAAAGGTAAGCGTTTTGAATCTATTCAGAACATCGAGGCAGCCACAACAGCACAACTAAAGACATACATGAAAGAGGACTTCTAGAACTGCTTCAAAAAGTGGCAAGAACAATAGAATAAGTGCGTTTGAAGCAAGGGGCAGTATTTTGAGGGTGATTGATGGCAATGTGTCTTTTACTGTAATAATTTTTTAAAAGTTTAAACATTCACTGTATTTGTTGATCACACCTCATATACATGTGCATAGACAAATCCCTCCATTAGGGAATAGAGTAACAACACTAATATATTGTTTTATGTTACTATTATGATGAAGGCAAACATTAATATGCCAATGTACATATAGTATGTGTATATAGATGTACACATATATATGTGAATTGAATGTTTTTCAGAGCCAATCCATCTCTTCCAAATGGATCTTTAACACTGTCTAGTAAATATTCCACATTTCTCTGGTACATTATCATTCTCTTCCTCTACAATAACTAATCCAACTTTCTATGTTCTCTTCAAACATCCAATATCCTCTTTTTCCCAGTTATTCTCTAAAGATGACATGACTACTTAATTTAAAAGATGGAGAAGGGAGTTCCAGTCAAGATGGAAGAAAAGATAAAGAATATGCTTACCTTCTCTCATGACCACATCAAAATTACAACTAAACTATGAAACAAATATCATTGAGAATCGCCGAAGTCTTGCTGAACCAAAGCCCTACAACCGCAAACATTCAGGAGAAGCCACCTCAAGACTGGTAAAAGGGGCAGAGATGTAGAACGGGCTGGTCCCACACCTACATGTGACCATTAAAAATCGAGGGGGATATCTCCAGAGCAAAGGTCTCCCCAAAGCACCACACCAAGTTCCTCTGCTCAGGGTTTCAGTGCCAGGGAGAGAAGTCCCCATAATTTCTGGTTGTGAAAACCAGCAGAGATTGTGGCTAAGTGAGATGAAGGGTGGCTATAGTCCCCAAGCTCCTCTTAAAGGGCCCACACACAGACATACTCTCTGATGGAGTCACTGGCTTTGAGCTCCAGCACTGGGGCAGCAGCTAGAGAGGTGACAGGAACATTTTGTGGGGAACTGAGCTGTCTGGCTTCAGGACAAGAGCTGGAAGGGTGCTTGCTCCTGAATGGAGGAGCTGGAAGAAGCCATTGTTTCTTTGTTGAGGTATCCTCTTTCCAGCGTGCAGATGCAAGCATCTGCCATATCTGGTTCTCTATCAAGCTTGCTGACACCATTTGTTAACCATGTCCTCCCCAACCCAATTTTTGGCACACCCAAGCTGCTTCCAGTGGCTTTTTCATACAAACTGCCTGCCTTGAGTTCATGCTGAAGACTTTCCTAGGGTCTTTCAAATGTTCATGGAACCCAGAAAATTCACATCTGGCTTGAGCATGTCTTATACTTCTGGCTGAGCAGCCTTAAGCCTAGCAGTAGTGGCAGTTGGCCTTGGTTTGAGGCTTGGCCTCTCAAGGCACTTCCAAGCACTGTATGGGGCAGACACCTGCAGATTGCTTTGTGGCTCCTGCTGGGTGGCCCTGGGTGGTTAACAGGCTGCAGCTGAACTTGACCTGCAGTGGGTCCCCTCCCAGGTGGTCCTGGGGCTGGTGCACCAAGTGTCCAACCTAGGAATGAGCTGGAGCATCACCTAGCCACCTCCAAGGACAACACAACCAAGGAGCAGATTGGCAGGCACCAGAGCCCTGCTGAAGCAGATCCTGCTCTGTAGGATCAGCCCCTGTAACACAACTCCTCCACTGTAGTCATGACCAATGAGCCCGAGGGGCAAGCTCTATCATTGACATGTAAACAGCAACCAAGGGTCAACTACAAGAGGGCACACACAAGGGACACACCTGGAGTGGGTGGCTCACGTGACCAGGAAGACTTTGCCACTGAGCCCCATAGCATACCTACTACATAAGGCCACTCTACTAAGACCAGGAGATATACTGTGTTTCCCCAAAAATAAGACTTAGCCAGACTGTTGTCACACAGCAGCCTACCCGTCTGTCTTCTCGTGCCTACCCATAAAGAAAGAAGAGTCTGTGAGGCTGATCCTTTCAAGGACTTTGCTTCACCTTTGTGCTTACATCTTATGTCTCCCTGTTTGGCCCCAAAGGATGGCTGGTTAATCGATGACCGGTAAGATTCCTCAAGGGAGGAACAACCTAAGAGAGGCACGGTCACATAGGGGCCATCAAGAGAACTCATGGGGCTGATAGAGGTGGGCATAGACCCCTATCTTCCCCCGTCTAAGGAGAGCTTCTGCCTCTGTGGCTATATTCCTTCCCACAACCTGCTTGGGAAGTGATTCAATGATGTGATAACATCAGTTCTCCATCTATTCTTATCAGTAAGTTTCAGCATAAAGGTTTTGTCCCTTGGGGAGTACATACAACAATTACTAGTACATCATGGGACTTTTGGTACCATCTGCTTGCAGGCAAAGGTGATTGGTTTGAAACAGTTTTCTGGTATGATGCATGGGACTCACAGACCGTGGAAAAAACAATGCTACTTCCTTGTGTGTACATCAACAAAAGCCACATGATGGCCCAAGGCTCTCAGTCCTCTGAGGCTGTGAGAGCCTTGGCCCCTATTACATAAATCTCTTGACTTCAGTTTCTTTCCTAACCCTTTGCTGCCGCTTCTTGTTCTCTCACTGCCTGTGTCGTGCTGGACACGACACCAGACAATCAGCTCTAATGTGTCTTTTTGAGCAAAAATTAATATAAGACCCAGTCTTATTTGACTATAATATAAGATCCGGTCTTTATAATTACATAATGTAACATAATATAATAATAATAATAATAATAATAATAATAATAATAATAATAATATAATACCGAGTCTTATATTAATTTTTGCTCAAAAAGACACATTAGAGCTGATTGTCCGGGTAGGTCTTATTTTTGGGGAAACACGGTAGCAGCTCCACCTAACACATAGAAACAAACACAGGGAGGCAACCAAAATGGGGAGACAAACATGTCCCAAATAAAATAACACAACAAAGCTCCAGAAAAAGAACTAAATAAAATGGAGACAAGCAATCTACCAGACACAGAGTTCCAAACACTGGTTATAAGGATGCTCAGTGATCTAAGGGAGAACTTCAACAAAGCAATAGGAAACATAAAAAGAAACCAGTCAGAAATTAATACATAATCGAAATGAAAAATACATTACAGGGACTCAACAATAGATAAGACGAAGCAGAGAATCAACAGTAGATAAGATGAAGGAGAGAATCAAATCAGTGATTCAGAAGATAAAGTAGAAAAAACACCCAATCAGAACAACAAAAAGAAAAAAAAATAACGAAAGTTTAAGGGGTCTCTGGGACAACATCAAGTGTACCAACATTCACATTATAGGGGTACCAGAAGGAGAAGAGAGAGAGCAAAGAATTGAAAACCTATGTGAAGAAATAATGACTGAAAACTTCCTTAACCTGACAAAGGAAATAGATATATTAGGTTGGTGCAAAAAATAATTGCGGTTTTTGCAATTATTTTTACTCTTTTAAACCACAATTACTTTTGCACCAATCTAATACAAGCCCAAGAAGTGCTGTTTACCGAGAAAGATGAACCCAAAGAAGCCAACACCAAGACACATCTTAATTGAAATGCCAAAAGTTAGAGAGACTCTTAAAAGCAAGCAGCGAGAGAAAAGAAGTTAGTTACTTACGAGGGAGCTGCCATAAGATTGTCAGCCGATTTTTCAACAAAAACTTTGCAGGCCAGAAGGGATTGGCACAATTTATTCGAAGTGATGAAAGGCCAAGACCTAAAAACCAAGATTATTCTACTCAGCAAAGCTATCACTTAGAATCAAAGGACAAACAATGAGCTTACCAGAGAAGAAAAAGCTAAAGGAGTTCATCACCACCAAACCAGTATTACAAAGAATCTTAGAGGGACTAATTAAAGACAAAAATGAAAATAAAAAAGTATGAATAATACAATGAAAAGAACTAAATACCTATCAACAATTACTTTCAATGTGAATGGATTAAATGTTCCAATCAAAAGATGGGGAGGGGGGCTGAATGGATAAGAAAACAAGACCCTGGAGGCTGGAAAAAAAATGGCGGCGTGAGGTGAGCCTCTGTAACGCTCCCCTGGAATTTACAATGAATCGGACACCAATAACTCCACAAAGGACTCTTTGCACAGCAGACAGGCAAGACGAAGAGGCCCACAACTAAATTCACCTCCAGGTGGGTGAATCGCGCGAGCGGGGGAGGAGGGAGAGGAGAAGTGCGGAGACGGAGCCACGCGGGCGCAGGACACAGACCTAGCTCAGTGCTCAGAGCCTGCTGCTCCCGGATCTTCCGCAGCTGCGGGAGAGGGAAGGACTCGGACTGCTAGGGCTCCGCTTACGGCCCACAGGGCTGAGGGGGAAGCATATAGCACGGCTGAACCCAACGCTCGCTCACGGCAGATCTCGAAGCAAAACTGAGGATAGAGGGCTGAAATCCGTGGATTAAGCCCTCACTGCCGAGCGGAGAATGAAAGCCTTAGGCACGGAGACTAGCCGCCCCTTCCCTACCCTCCCAGAGCTCGTCCCGCCCCCACCTGCCCGGTGCTAGAAGCGATAAAGTAGCAGTGTCGGATCAAAGGACAGAATATTTGCTGCTCTGAGAACTGTGGACCGCAGACACAGATTCGCAGCTTAACTAGTTCCAGCAAAGGGGAGGGTGCTGTGGAAGCAGCGCTAGCTGTGGTGTTGGTCGCCGCCATTGCTCTGGGCCACCTCTCACAACTCACCCCACCGCTGGCCCCACCTATCTGGGCGGATCCCTGCAGGAGTAAACAGAACTGCTGAAACATACGGCTCTGAATCTGGTTCAGAAAGAGCTTTGGAACTCCAAAAGCTCTTCGCTTACCTATCAACCTGTTGCAGAAGACACTCCTGTAGATGTCTAGGAAGAGAAATAGTAAATCAGTGATTGCCATGAATAACCAAGGCAACAAGATAGCTCAGAAAGAAAGTGAAAAGTCTCCAGAAAAGGAACTTAGAGATATGGACATTTGTGATTTAAATGACAGAGAATTCAAGATTGCAATTCTGAAAAAACTGAATGAGATACAAGAAAACACAGAAAGGCAGTTTAATGAACTCAGAAACACAATCAAAGAACACCATGAGCATTTTACAAAAGAGATTGAAATTTTGAAAAAGAACCAAATAGAATTTCTGGAGATTAAGAACTCAACAGAAGAAATTAACAATAAAATATCCAGCTTAGGTAGTAGAGTTGACCAGATGGAGGAAAGAATCAGTGACATCGAAGATAGGAACCTGGAATTTACACAGATGGAAGAAGAAAGAGACTTGAGACTTAAAAGAAATGAAAGAACTCTACAAGAACTTTCTGACTCCATCAGAAAGAGCAATATAAGAATAATGGGCATACCAGAAGGAGAAGAAGGAGGGAAGGGAACAGAGAATATATTCAAACAAATCGTCGATGAGAACTTCCCAAACTTGTGGACAGAACTGGATCCTCGAATCCAAGAAGCAAATAGAACACCTAATTACCTCAATCCCAACAGGCCTTCACCAAGGCACATTGTATTGAAGCTGTCTAAAATCAATGACAAAGAAAGAATCCTCAAGGCAGCCAGGGAAAAGAAGACGGTAACTTACAAAGGAAAGCCCATTAGATTATCATCAGATTTTTCAGCAGAAACTCTACAAGCTAGGAGGGAATGGAACCAAATATTCAAACTATTGAAAGAGAGAAATCATGAGCCAAGAATAATATATCCAGCAAAGATCTCCTTTAGATATGAAGGAGGAATAAAGACCTTTCCAGACATCCAGAAGCTGAGGGAATTTTCTAATACACGACCTGCACTACAAGAAATACTAAAGGAGGCTATTAGACCACCATCAACAGGGACAACTTGTGGCAACCGAAACATAAAAATGGGGAGCGTAAAGGCCTGAACTGGAATATGGGAATAGAGAAAGTAAGCGTACTGAAGAAACTGGAATACTCTAAATATCAAACTTTCTTTTACATAAACTCAAGGGTAACCACTCAAAAAACATCCAAATCTGAAATATATACTGTAATAAAAGAAGAAACAGAGGGAAACATCATAGAATACCACCACACAGAAATAACAGACAACAACAAAAAGGCAAAGAAACAATGGAGACACAGCCTTACCAGAAAACTAAAGACAGAATGACAGGAAATCCTCACATATCAATAATCACCCTAAATGTAAATGGACTGAACTCACCAATAAAGAGACACAGAGTAGCAGATTGGATCAAAAAACTAAACCCAACCATATGCTGCCTACAAGAGACACATCTCAGCTACAAGGACAAGCATAGACTCAAAGTGAAAGGGTGGAAATTGACACTCCAAGCAAATGGTACCCAGAGAAAATCAGGTGTAGCCATAATGATTTCCGATGAAACAGACTTCAGGGTGAAAAAGATAACAAGAGACAAAGATGGACATTTCATAATGGTAAAGGGGACTATACAACAAGAAGACATAACAGTCATCAATATTTATGCCCCCAATCAGGGAGCACCGAAATATACCAAGCAACTACTAACAGAACTAAAGGGAGAAATTGACCAAAACACAATTATACTAGGGGACTTAAATACATCATTGACAGCTATGGATAGATCATCCAAACAGAAGATAAATAACAAAATCGCAGCCCTAAATGACACATTAGATGAATTGGACATAATTGACATATATAGAGCACTTCATCCTAAAACATCAGACTATACGTTCTTTTCTAGTGTACATGGAACATTCTCAAGGATAGACCATATATTGGGACACAAAATCAGCCTCAGCAAATTTAAGAAGATTGAAATCATACCAAGCATATTCTCTGATCACAAAGCTTTGAAATTGGACATCAACTGCAAAAAGAAAACAGGAAATAACACAAATACATGGAGATTAAACAACATACTTTTAAAGAACGACTGGGTCAAAGAAGAAATTAGAGGAGAGCTCAAAAGATACATAGAAACAAATGACAATGAAAATACATCCTACCAAAATTTTTGGGATGCCGCGAAAGCAGTTTTAAGAGGGAAATTTATATCATTACAGGCCTATCTCAAGAAACAAGAAAAATCCCAAATAAATAACCTCATGTTACACCTTAAAAAACTAGAAAAAGAAGAACAAGTGAAACCCAAGGTCAGCAGAAGAAAGGAAATAACAAAAATCAGAGCAGAATTAAATGTAATAGAGAACAAAAAGACAATAGAAAAAATTAATGTGACAAAAAGCTGGTTCTTTGAAAAGATTAACAAAATCGACAAACCCTTGGTTAGACTCACTAAGATAAAATGAGAGAAGAAACTAATTAACAAAATCAGAAATGAAAAAGGGGAAGTTATCACGGACACCACAGAAATACAAAGGATTATCCAAGAATACTATGAAGGACAATATGCCACCAAATTTAATAACTTAGAAGAAATGGACAAGTTCTTAGAAACATGTAGCCTTCCAAGGCTGAATCATGAAGAACTGGAAAATCTTAACAGGCTGATCACCAGTAACGAAACTGAATCAGTCATCAAAAACCTTCCCAAAATCAAAAGTCCTGGACCAGATGACTTCACCAGTGAATTCTACCAAACCTTCAAAGAGGATCTAATACCAATTCTGCTCAAACTCTTCCAAAAAATTGAAGAAGAGTCAGTACTCCCTAACTCATTTTATGAGGCCAACATTACCCTGATACCAAAACCTGGTAAGGACAACACAAAAAAAGAAAACTACAGACCTGTATCTCTGATACAGATGCTAAAATCCTAAACAAAATTCTAGCAAATCGAATACAACAATGCATTAAAAAGATTATTCATCACGACCAAGTGGGGTTCATCCCTGGGGCACAAGGATGGTTCAACATTCGCAAATCCATCAATGTGATACATCACATAAACAAAATAAAGGACAAAATTCATATGATTCTATCAATTGATGCAGAAAAAGCATTTGATAAGATACAACATCCATTTATGATTAAAACACTTACTAAAATTGGTATAGAAGGAAAATACCTCAACATAATAAAGGCCATATACGACAAGCCCTCAGCTAATCTCGTAATTAATGGTGAAAAGCTGAAGCCCTTTGCTCTACGTTCAGGAACACGACAAGGTTGTCCCCTATCACCTCTGCTTTTCAACATAGTGTTGGAAGTCCTCGCCAGAGCTATCAGGCAAGAGAAAGAAATGAAAGGCATCCAAATTGGGAATGAAGAAGTTAAATTGTCACTCTTTGCAGATGACATGATGCTATATATAGAAAACCCTAAAGACTCCACCAAAAAGCTATTAGAAACAATCAATGAATACAGTAAAGTTGCTGGCTACAAAATCAATGTACAAAAGTCCATTGCTTTCCTATGTACCAACAATGAAATCTCAGAAAAAGAGATAGAAAAACCAATTCCTTTTGCAATTGCAGCAAAAAGAATAAAATACCTAGGAATAAACTTAACCAAGGATGTGAAGGATTTATATGCTGAAAACTATAAGACATTTTTGAAAGAAATTGAAGAAGACACAATGAAATGGAAAGACATTCCGTGCTCATGGATTGGAAGAATCAACATAGTTAAAATGGCCATATTACCCAAAGCCATATACAGATTTAATGCAATCCCCATTAAAATCCCAATGGCATTTTTTAAAGAAATAGAACAAAAAATCATCAGATTTGTTTGGAACCACAAAAGACCCCGAATAGCCAAAGCAATATTAAAAAAAAAGAACAATACTGGAGGTATCACACTCCCTGATTTTTCCTTGTACTACAGGGCTACAATAATCAAAACAGCTTGGTATTGGAGGAAAAACAGACACATAGACCAATGGAATAGAATTGAGAACCCAGAAATAAAACCACATAAATATGGACAGATAATTTTTGACAAAGAGGCTAAAAACATACAATGGAGGAAAGATAGCCTCTTCAGTAAATGGTGCTGGCAGAATTGGATAGCTACATGCAAAAGAATGAAACTGGACTGCTCTCTGTCACCATGTACCAAAATTAATTCAAAATGGATCAAAGACTTAAGCATAAGACCTGACACAATAAACTGCATTGAAGAAAACATAGGTACTAAACTTATGGACCTTGGGTTCAAAGAGCATTTTATGAATTTGACTCCAAAGGCAATGGAAGTAAAAACTAAAATAAACAAATGGGATTATATGAAACTGAAAAGCTTCTGCACAGCAAAAGAAACTATTGACAAAATAATGAGGCAACCAACTGAATGGGAGAAGATTTTCGCAAACCGTTCCTCTGATAAGGGACTAATATCCAAAATATACAAGGAACTCATGAAACTCAACAACAAAAAAACAAACAACCCAATTGAAAAATGGACAGAAGACCTGAAGAGACAGTTCTCTAAAGAGGATATACAAATGGCAAATAGACATATGAAAAAATGCTCAACATCGCTAATCATCAGAGAAATGCAAATGAAAACCACAATGAGATATCACCTCACCCCAGTCAGAATGGCTTTCATCAACAAAACAAATAGTAACAAGTGTTGGAGAGGCTGTGGAGAAAAAGGAACTCTCATACACTGTTGGTGGGAATGCAGACTGGTGCAGCCGTTATGGAAGGCAGTGTGGAGGTTCCTCAAGAAATTACGAATAGAATTACCATATGACCCAGCAATCGCTCTCCTGGGTATCTACCCCAAAAATATAAAAGCATTTCTCTATAGAGACACGTGTACGCCAATGTTCATTGCAGCTTTGTTTACGGTGGCCAAGACATGGAAACAACCAAAATGTCCTTCGACAGATGAATGGATAAAGAAGTTGTGGTACATATACACAATGGAATACTATTCGGCGTTAAGGAAAGATGATATAGGAGCATTTGTGACAACATGGATGGATCTTGAGAGTATAATGCTAAGTGAAATAAGTCAGACAGTAAAAGCAGAGAACCCTATGATTTCACTGATATGTGGTATATAAACCAAAAAGAACAAGACAAACAAATGAGAAACAAAAACTCATAGACACAGACAATAATTTAGTGGTTACCAGAGGGTAAGGGGGTGGGGGGGTGGGTGATGAGGGTAAAGGGGATCAAATATATGGTGATGGAAGGAGAACTGACTCTGGGTGGTGAACACACAATGGGATTTATAGACGATGTAATACAGAATTGTACACCTGAAATCTATGTAAATTTACTAACAATTGTCACCCCAATAAATTTAATTTAAAATAATAATAATAATAATAAAGAAAAGAAAACAAGACCCTTACATATGCTGCCTACAAGAGATTGAAACACACACACAGACAGAAAGTAAAGGGCTGGGGAAAAGATATTACATCAAAATGGAAACAAACAAAGAGAAAAAGCTGGGGTAGCAGTTCTTAAACCAGACAAAATAGTCTTTAAAACAAAGACTAAAGTATGAGACAAAGAAGGACCTAGTAATCCCACTTCTGGGTATTTATCTGAAGAAACCCAAAATGCTACTTCAAGGGGATGTGCTCATCCATATGTTCATTGCAGCATTACAATAGCAAAGATATGAAGGCAACCTGTGTTTCCCTGAATGGATGAATGGAAAAAGAAGAGATGGTACGTATATACAATGGAATACTACTCAGCTGTAAAAAAAATAATGAAATCTTACCACCTGCGACTACCTGGATGGGCCTAGAGGGTATTGTGTTGACTGTAGTAATTCAGAGAGTGAAAGACAAATGTAATATGATATCTAAAGAACAAAGAAGTGGAATCTAAAGAACAAAATAAACAAATGAAAGAGAAACAAACTCATTGATACAGAGAACATTTTGATGGTTGCCAGATGGGAGGAGTGTTGGGGGTGGGTGAAAAAGGGGAAGGGATTAAGAAGTACAGATTGGTTGTTACACAGTAGTCAGGGGCATGTAGGGAATAGTATAAGAAACATAGTCAGCCAATAATATTGTAATAACTATGGTGTCAGATGGGTACTAAATTTATTAGGGTGATAGATGGGAGGGTGTTGGGGTAGGGTGGAAAAGGTAAAGGGATTAAGAAATATAAACTGGTAGTTATAAAATAGTCATGGGATATAAAGTAAAGCATAAGGAATATAATCAAGAATATGGTTATAACTATGTATAGTGCCAGTTGGGTACTGGTCAAGGGACCACTTGGTAAATTATATAAAGTCTAACCACTATGCTGCACACCTGAAATTAATATAATATTGAATGTCGACCATAATTAAAAAATTAAAAAGGGAGGAATGGTAAAGGGCAATGATGTTCAACATTCCAGGTATAAAACAAATAAGTCTTGGGGATGTAATATACAGCATGGGAAATATAGTCAATGATATTGTGATAGCATGGTACTATGTCAGATGGTTGCTGGATTTATCATGGTGATCACTTCTTTAACATAAGGAATATAATCAAAAATACGGTAATAATTCTGTATAGTGCCAGGTGGGTACTGTTGAATAACTATGATGTACACCTGAAACTAATATATTTTATGTTAGCTATATTTTAATAAAAATCTTTAAAAAATAAAAAATAATAAAAGATGGAGAAGGAAGAAGAGGAGGAAGAGGAGCTACCTCCATCATCAGGTGACATTTTCTCATTTGCCAGATGATGTTAAACATGTAAATATACACCTGCACACATCATACCACCTCACCCACTTTCTCTCCTATGGCAATAGAGGAGCTGGTTCCCCAGTTTCCTAAAGTTAATCCCTTCTCCTGTGCCCCTCTCACCTTCTCAGAAACCTTGGCTATCACTTATGCCTATTTTTTTCCTCTCTCTCTCAAATATTCAAACTCTCCTTTCAACAAATTCCTTCCCAATAGCTTTCAAATTAGCTCGTCTCTCCCACTAAAAAGAAAATTAAATGGGTGGAGGTATAGATAAAAGTTTGTTCAACTGTTGATCACTGTTAAAACTTAGTGATGGGTACAAGTGGGTTCATAATACTATTCTAATTTTATGTATGTTTGAAAATTTCCATAATTCAAAGTTTTAAAATACGGAAAAACAAAAGAATATTTTGTTTGCCTCCTGTCACCACCTGCTCCTCATCCCTCCAACCAAACTTCTAAGAGTTGCCAATTTGTATTTCTTCAATGTCCTCACCTCTCATTCCCTCTGCAGTCCACTTCAGTCCTGTTTCTTGCCGTGGTACTCCATAGAAACTGAAACAACTTATTTCTATGTCACTTAATCTAATAGGTAGTTTTTAGTGATAATCATTCTTGACTTCTCAGAAACACGTGGTGCCCTACCAAGTCCCTTCTCGAACATTCCCTTCCCATGTCTTTGAAAGTGATAATATTTTGGTTTTCCTCCTACCTCTTGGCCACTGCTTTTCTAACTCCTCTCATCAAATGTTGAAGTTCTTCTTAGCTCATTTTAAAGTCTTTCTTCTCACTCTACACTTTCTCCTAGGTGATTTCATTCATACTATGGCTTCAAATTCCACCAACATGCAGATGAGTCCCCCAAATCAAACTATTAATTTAGACCATGACCCCAGCTCTCAACTTCACATACTTGACATCTGTTCTTGGATATCTCAAAAACACCTCAAATTTGAAAGTCAAAACTAAACTCACCATTTTCTTCACCAAATCTGAACTTCTTCCAGTGTTTCCGTCTTGGTCAAGGGTAGGCAAGCCAGAAATCTTGGCACCATCCTTGACAACCCCTTCCTCTTTCTGCAATTTCCATTCATCATCAAATCCTGCACGTTTTAGCTCACAAGTACTCTAAAACCTATCTTCTTCTACCTCCACCATTACCACCACCAATACCATCATCGAAGCTAATATCACTTCTCACAACTATTGGTGGTAATTACTGATTCACCTCCAGCATCTACCCCAGCATCCTTACTCTCTGTACTTGGAGCAGCAGCTGGAGTAATATTTCTGAAATGCAAATCTAAGCATGTTATTCTTTGGCTTAAAACCCTTCAGTGGTTTTCCCTTGTCTTTTGGATAAAGACAAAACCCCCTACAGGTACTATAACGCCCTGTGGGGTCAGCCTCCTGCATCTCTCTCCAACATCATTTTTCACCACCTTCTGCCTCATTTCTGTAGTCAAACTACCCTTGCTCTTCATTCCTTTGTTCTCCTTCCCAACACAAGACCTTTGTGCTCCTTATTTCTGTCTGAAAAAGCTCTTTCCTTCATTCTTTACCTCGTCATTTCCTACTGATCTTTCATACTCAAGTCAAGAGACAGTTCCTGGAAGAAGCTTTCCTCTGAAGAGGTCAGCTGCCCAAACTTTCTTTGCTCCATAGATTTCTCTTTCGCTCATAGTTACAATTTTACGTATATTTGTGTGATCATTCTGTCTCTTTTTGCTCACCATTGCATCCCAGTACCTAGTTCAATGATTCACACATAGTAGATACTAAATAAATATTTGCTGAATGAATAAGTGAATTACTGTTTACTCTGTCAGGTTTCTATCTACTTAACCTGTCTCTGGACTATCTCCTTCTCATCTCTGAGTGGATATTCTGGGATCACAAACTCATTTTTAATATTAATTTATTTCTGCGTTTTTATACCTAGGGTATGCCAGGCAACAATATGTGGGGTATGCCAGGCATCACTTTTACTATAAGATTTTGGACCAGATAATTTTTGTACTTAAAAAAGTGGAAGCATGATGATGTATAACTCAAAATTTGTACTATAATGTAGCATAAAATATAAAACTTCAAAGGAATGTTATACTTGATAAAGGTCACTTTAGGCTCTGCTTCTTGATACCTAGGGGTAAGCAATCATTCTCCTTCTATTAGGGGCACGCTTAAGTACAAAAATTTTAAAAGCACTGTTAGAAGTTTGTACATAATTTGAAAACAAAAAAGTTTCACATTCCTTCAAAATAAACATAATTAGTTCTAAATTGTCTGTTATTTTGAATGGCACCATTTTCTTCCTTAAAAGTGGCCTGTAGATATAGCAAAAGAAAGGAAGGAAAAGATTATTAGGAGTTATTGGTGATTCCAGAGACTCAGGACTGAGACTCAGGACTACGCTGTGTCTGTGGCAGGGAAGATTCCCAGAAAAGGCCCCGGGCCAGGCACACAGAAGCCGAGCTCTGGTCTCCTTTCTCCTCCCACCTCTCCAGGAATTTGTCTTCAGTCTAATTCCACCTCTAGAGACACCTACCTGCCTTCTCTAGATAGACACATTTGCCCTCATTCCTGTCATTAACACCCTGCATTGCTCCCTGTAGAAGAGGCTTCACGTGACCTTCTCCACAGGGCGTGTGAAACTTTGTTCCTGGGGCTGGACTAAGGATTGTGGCAAAGTTTCTATGCACATAGCCCCAGAGAGAAATTCAAGGCTCCCACCATGACTGCAGGAAACAGAAATTTCTCTTGGAGGGTAACAGCTACTGAAGATATATTATACATTTTTTACTTCCCCTAGCACTGCACTTTGCCCAAGCATTTTCAAGGGTAAGAAATATGAGGTCCATGGATAAGTCCACAAACCCACGATCTCCAAGAAACTAGCATGATACATGCAATCTGAAGACTGTTTGAAAGAACTGTCTGTGGTAGCATTGTTTTTGCCTGTATACAACTACACAGACGCTTTCATATTTTCCTTTATTTAATTCTAGGTATTATTATATTGGATCATTTTCTAGATGAGGAAACCAAGGCTCAAGAGACCTAGTATGTGCCCAGTTGTATGAGTAAAGAGACAGGCCTCAGATGCAGACCCACGTCCACATCATTCCCATGCAGTTGCTTCTTCCACTATGCTCATGTTTTCAACTTCTCTTATTATAATGCTCCATGTCTCACAATCCGTTCTCTCAACAGAACCATCACAGAACAACATTACAAGCAAAAGACCCAAATTCCAAGGAGGATACAGAGAAGTTAAAGACATTCTATTCCATTATAATTTATAGGAACTGCTAAGGACATAAACACTGAAATATTATTTGGGGGAGTAAGTTCAATTTACTACAGCTTTTAAATACAAACAAAACAAACATTTTCATTAGTAGATAACAACCATTATAATGACAATAAATCAAAATAACTAGTTCCCACACACAATATAAGTGATCCATGCCAGGTCAGCCCTCCGGAGATAATAAATCACTTTTGTAGGTGGGCACCACTTGGCAACCACAACACCACTCTTGGATACTTCTAAAAGGCTTTCAGTCCAACAGACCTGAAAACCTGCTCCCATCCCTAACCCAGTCTATTCTCTACCAATAGCTAAAATTAGGCATTTAACACAAATCAAATTCCTTCACTCCTCTGGTGAAACTCACTAATGGTTTTCATTAACATGTAGGGAAGCTGGACCTAAAAGCCTTATTCATCACTTGCCAATGGGTCTGGAATCGCCTCTAGGAATTGGTTTGAAAATCTGGTGGAGTCGTTTTTGTTTTCACAATGACTGGGGACCACTATTAGCTGAAGACAGGAAGGGTAGCTGGAATTTATGTGTCCTACAACGTGCAGGTGCATCTTACATGAAGAAGACTTGCCCCATGTTGTCTGTCTCCTTTGAATGACCTACTAGAAATCTAGTTGTTGGCATCTGAGCCTAGAATCGAACTCATTTTTACAAATAAATATACAGAGTTTTCTGCATGGTTTAAAACTTTCTTAAATATCCTGTGTATTTAAGGATATTAGATTGGTGCAAAAATAATTGCAGTTTAAAAGGTTAAAAATAATTGCAAAAATCGCGATTACTTTTGCACCAACCTAATAAATATCCTAAAAATACTGTGTATTTTGCAAGAAGATTTAAATTGTTTTAATCATAAATTTATCAAGAAGTGTTCAGCAGTTTGGAAAATCACAACACTGATGGTAAATAACATGCTTTGTGATATGTGTCAGCAATGCAACATGCTAGCATTGGTATAAATATAAATAAATGCAGATATAAATATAAATAAGTATAAATATATCTGTTTCAGTGAAAGTAAGTTCATATAGATACAAGACTGCTAGTGTATCATTTACATATTCAAATACATATTATTACAAATTTATTTCCTTTTATTTCTCTCATATTACACCTAAGATTTATTTCTTTTAATTATGTGTGTATTATTTCTTTAATTATGTGTGTTATAGTACCTAGGAATTTCATTGCAGGATAGTAAAGGAGAAGTGAGAAAATACTAGAATTATTATACAAGGCACATTCGAATGTGATAGAGTTGAGAATATTGTCCTATATGGCATGCCCATATTTATCTCTGGACCTAAATCTCCCCATCGCTCCCTCCACTCCAGTCATGCTGACCTTTATGTTTTCCCCCAAAGCCATCAAGCCCACCTCATGGTCTCTTCTTGTTTTTCTGATTGAAATGCCTACCATATATCTCTCATTGATCTCTTTTGTTTCATTCATTCTTCACTCAAATGTTATCTCCTGAGAGAGGTCTTCTGTGACCATCATTCACAACTGCTACCTCTTACCATCAGTTACGTTCATGTACACTAGTCCCCCCTTATCCATGGGGGATACATTTGAAGACCTCAGTGGATGCCTGAAATGATGGATAGTACCAAACCCAACATACTCAAATACTGTTCTTTCCTATATGTACATACATACCTACGATAAAGTTTAATTTAAAATTAGGCACAGTAAAAAATTAACAATAACTGATAATAAAATAGAACAATTGTAACAATACTGTAATAAAACAAAACTGTAATAAAACTTATGTGAATGGATTTACTTAATAAGTAAAATAAGGGTTACCTGTACATAAGCACTGTGATGACAGTAGATCTGATAACTGAGATGCTCCTAAGTGTCTAATGGGAGGTTAGTGTACAAAGCATGGACATGCTGAACAAAGGGACGATTCACATACCAGGCAGGATGGAGTAGGATGGTGAGAGATTTCATCATGCTACTTAGGATGGTGTGCAATTTAAAACTTATGAATTGTTTATTTCTGGAATTTGTTATTTAATATTTTCATACCGTACTTAACCATGGGAAACTGAAACCAAGGAAAGTGAAACTGCGGATAAGTGTCTCTACTTACAATTCTATGATAATGTTATTTACCTATCTATTCTTTGTCTTTGCCAAGGAAATAAGCTCTCCATGACGGAGGTGGGCACTGTTATTTTGGATCTCAGTGCCTGGAACTTGGAAAGTGGCACAAAATGGGTACTTCATGAAAGTTTGTAAAGTAAATGAATTAATATATGAAGATATTGCCTATGTTCCTTAGAAGCTATGTCTCTTTCTCTTTCCTATCTACATGATTTATAGCCAATCTAAACATCAATTCTTCCAAATATATCCATCAAATGCCTACCATATTTCAGGCACTGAGAATACAATAGTAAATAAGATACATCCTGCTGGCATACTTTGTAATTAAGGATGAGCTCCAAACCTCTGAAGCATTTGGGTGAAGTAACTTTAGGGAAAAAAAAAAACACACACTCATCTTTATTTTATATTATATCTTTAAAATATAGTAATTATGACATTCATAAATTAGGAGTTAGCTCTCATGTATTAAGAAAGGTGTTACAATATATAGAGGAAATTTTACCAATATGGAAAATCTTACCCCCTGTCTTATGATATTCTTCTTGAAGTCCCCGAAACAGCACTTCTCAGAGACTGAGGGGGCTGAAGGCTGGGTGATATTTGAGTCAGTGGAAGCTTCCAGTTCCCTTAAGTAGTGTAGCCAGCAAGGACCTCAACCTACCTGCTGAGATGAAGCCCCTAGTTATCCACAGAGGGACCATCTCCCCTCTGAAGGACTCCACCAGCTAGAAAGGTCCAATTTACCCTCTTTCTTAGGATAGCACAAGTCAGCATCAGCTCCAACTGAAGGTATACAGTCAACCTGGATGTTTCAGGCAGGGGCTGATCATTTATATCCTTTATTCCCCACTTTACAGCCAAGCACCTTTTCCATATGTTGAGGAGAGAGAGGCAAAAGCAACTAGAATGCTAACATAGCCTCTATATCTGTACATAGTTGTATAATGGACTTTCTCATTTATTTTCACATTTGGAAGATAGATAATAAAATCTTGTTTTTATAAACAAGCAAAGAGAGGTTTAGCAACTTGGAAAAGCTGCAACTCAAACCAAGATCTTTTGATTCCTAGTTAGAAAATAAAAATGATTGGCAAAAATCAGGTTTGAGGAATTATCTTTGGGTTTTAATTCTCACTGGTATAGAACTTCACCTAAGGAGCTGGCTACATTGCACCCTGATCAAACATTTGAACAAATATCAGTTTGATGCCTACTTGGGCACACATCCCCTCTCAGTTCTCAGCTCACACTCCCAAAACTTCATGAAGTCTTTATTCCTAGAAGCTTCTAGCACTGAACAAACCTTAATGTGGGCCATAATGGACCTAGACGTTTGCTCCAACCTTTAACAGTGATAGAAAGACAACCTCCTTACTTCTCATTATTGTTGAGCAGCCTCATTGCAATACAATGATACAGGGGGAACTAGAAAGATGGAGTATTTTAGATATGGTTGAAAAATGTGACAGGCCACTTCCCTAAAATGCCCCCATCCTCCATTACCTCCCACACACACACCAATTTTTCCTTTCAGGCCAGAGCTTAAAGTAAAATATTTATCATAGGCTGAGCTAATAATAATAAAAGACAAGTTCCATAAAGGTCTCTGTGCAGCGATTTCTGGTCCACGGCAGTATCCTCCAAAGGGCATGTCCAATGAGACTTATGGAGGTAGTTGATATCTGAATTTGCATTCCACCAAGATAACTCAAAGAAGGAAAGCTATGTGGGTTTTTCCTACAAGAATTGTTATGTGCTTTAAAGTACCTCATTACTTCGAATTTCAAGAGTTTCAATTTGCTAAAAATGTGCACATGTCCTAAAGACATAAAAGCATCAGTCTCCCTCCAGAGTCCTCCTTTCTGCCCTGTCAACTCCTACCTTTTGGCATGGTGTTTGTATGATTAAACCATGTGTGAATTTTCCCCCTTCACCCCACCCTAGCTTTCTCAGAGCCCAATCCACGGCTGACTGTGTCCTTTGGTCACCTGTCCAGAGTCCCATGTGGGCAAGAGGCTCACTCCCCAGCAGTGGGAGGAGGAGTGTGTCTTCTCAGTTATCCCGGGTTTACAGGAGGTGGAGGTAAGTTCCTGGCTTGGGCAGCACCCTCTAGCTAATAGGCTGGAGGCTGTGATATGCAAGGGAGAAAGAGCCAGACCAGCCCAAAATAGAAACCCAAGCTCCCTGCCAATCTTGCTGAAGGTGAGACAGGGAAAGAGAGCAAAAATGAATGCAAGGTGAGAGAGGTGGTGAGAAGATGGCTTGTTGGAAACTGGGAATTATGAAAATAACATATAGATACAATCCTCAAAGTTGCTCTGCAAACAGGAAAAGCTTCAAACTTTTCACAGTAACGAGCATTCAAGTATAAGAACTTTGAGTTTCTGGGAACAAATTCATCTGCCACTAGTAATTAGTGTGCTGCTGTGTAGTTTATTCCACTGAGACAAAGAGCAATGATTACATCTCACCTTGTAAATGAGGAAATGCATGATGAGCTTTAGCACAAAAAGCCCTAGGAATATAATAATAGTTGACAAAGATAGCACAAGAAATTATCCTCTGCATGACCCCATCCATCTCCTGATCTATCTAGGTCAAGGTAGGTGTTACCTTAGAGGACTACTGGACATTTCCTTATTGGCAGATGGGGAAATCTGCCTTCTTGTGTTTACAGATGCAAAAGGAGCAAACTCTGGTGGTCCAAGAACCAGTGACCTGGCATCTCAGTCATCAGTGAAGCAAAGGATGCAAAGGCTGTATTATTCAGTCTGAGTAGAGAGATGCAGCAGACACCTGAGCCTTCACTAGCAATGAAAATCAGTAAGGGAGGAAAAGAGAAAGAATCAAAGGTGGGGAGGGAAAAGGAGAGGAATTCCAGGATTCCCAAGGAAAGTGGTTTCCTTTCTCTGCACTAGAGCCTCCAGAGAGAGATAAATATAATTATAAACCTAGCATGACAGCATACAAAATGAAAGGGGTACCTGCCAGGTGATCATCTCTGCCGGGACTCGAACCCGGAACCTCTGGATTAGAAGTCCAGCGCGCTCGTCCATTGCGCCACAGAGACCTCACCACACACATAGCATCAGCACCAGAACTGAAAAAGCACATACCTTCTGCATCACAGAATCATCTCAGCATCCTGCTCTCTCAGCGGTGGGGGGGGACAGGGACAGCTGGAAAATCTGGAGTGGAGATCCACCAGCCGGCACCATCAAAGCTTTTCTCAATACTGTGGGTCCTGAGGTCCTCAGAGGATAGGAAGAATGTGATTATGGTCACTTGCTGAGTCCCAGAATCTCTGATGGAGTAGGACAGAGCTAGAACCTTCTCTCTCCTTTCCTCTCTAAAAGAGGATATGGAGAAAACCTCCCTATTCTCATGCTAACTAAGCAGAGCACACTCTGTCCAGCAGAGCAATGAGAAGCCACATCTACCTCCACCCCCTCTCCCTCACTGTGGTTTCATCCCAGTCAAGCTATTCTCAGACAGGCTGAGCAAAGCTAGGGAATTCAGGAAAATCCTTGATCCCTGAGACAAAGGAACCGCTTCTGTAAAGAAACAGCGTGAACAGAGGCAGAGACTGCCAGGGAAGCTGGGTCCAGGAGACTGGTCAAGTTCTCAGCTTTGAGAGCTGTATTTGTGAAGCCTAGGGAAGAGGTACCGGGAGTCTGATGTGGTGTTCCTTCACCATCTTCACTAGAATTAAGGATGGAGGAGGAGACGAAACAGTGGTGAGTGTGTGTGTGTGTGTGTGTGTGTGTGTGTGTGTGCACGTGCGCGCGATCGCCAGCGGGACACCGTGGGGGGGGGGGAGGAGAGAGAGAGAGAGAACATGCATATAGGAAGGAGGGTGGGAGCAGCAGCTCCCTAATGAAACACAGATGATCCTCACAGACCTCTATGAATACCTGCTTCCCCTCCCCCATCTTCCCTAGCTCTAACTCTCTGCCATTCTTCCTCCCAGCACTGCCTAATTCAAAGAATGAGGATTTCTCAGCTGTCTGGGCTTTCTAGAGGCCTCCTAAGAAAATCAAAATGACCATTTCTCCATAACCATGTATAAAGGCCTCCGTACCAGCCCAGATCCAAGAAAATAGTTGCTATTTTTAAAAGCCTCCTACAGAAGACAATCCCATAATCACTGTTGGTTATAGTTTCCACTGTGTCAGTTCTTCTGAATGCCTAATCTAAGTCCTCTTTACTTCACCCTCAGTTCACCTTTTCCTATTTGATTCCCAGATACATCAGGGGACAACTGGCCTCTATACTCCAATGACAACGCATTAATTTAAAGACTGATTCAGTGTTCACCATAGCACTCCCACTCAAAGTTTTTATTTTCCACAATAAAAGCAGGAAGCTGGCTCAGACTCCCTCCTCCTCTGTCACAGTGTGTGCTTCTATGGCTCACAGATCTGGATACTGCCAACTGACTCCAATCATAACTCAAGCTAGTTCTTTCTAAACTGTGAGACAAAGTGACAGCCAAGTGAAGAATAGGACAATATGAAGTGCTTAGATTGAAAGATCTTTTAGGGCCCTTCTAAGTCTAATACTATAATTACTAATCACTGATATCTCACACTTCCCTACCTATTCATATAGCCTCAAGAATGAGATCTGAGACAGAACAGGACGAAGGTGATTCAGTCAGGTTGGAATATAAGGAGAAGACTGTAACACCTGGGGAAAAGCAGCCACTCCAACCAAACTTGCCTTCCATCTAGGACCTCGAGATGGGGGCTCAGAAAAGTAAAACTGATGATGTATATAATAAAGAAAGAATAGAATAGGCCTTTCTTAACATATCTATCCTAGACAACTCAACAACCTGATACAGAAGTCAGTGCTAGCCAGAAATTGTATTGAGAGTCTAGTAACAAGGTACTAGTTAAAGAACTAATCAGGAGGTCCATGTGACTGTAAAAGGAAGCTCAACCCCACTGGCCAGCCGTGAACCACATGGATGCAGTACAGATTCTCACAACACTTCCAACAAAGCTCCATCACTGTTCTCTCAGACGCAGACATACACCCTCTGCTCTTCATAAAGATATTGTCCTATAACCAAGAAATCTGTCAGACCAAGTTTGTTTATTTGTTTGTTTAAGGAGGGCGTAGCTCACAGTGGCCCATGCAGGGATCAAACCAGCAACCTTGGTGTTATCAGCACCATGCTCTAACCAACTGAACTAACCGGCCACCCCCAAATCAAGTTTTGCCCAAAGCTTCACTGCCTCTTTAGAGATCATGTGTTCTCCACAAGCTGAATGAAGAGTCCAGCTCTCCAACTCCCTCCAGCAATTTCATTCATTGTTTGCAATGTTCTCATTCATCATTGGAGATACAATAATGAGAGATAAATAGGTGACATGGTAACTACGCTCAGGATCCTGTAGGCAAATTCTCATGTAGCAACTACTCTGTAAGACATGTGGGAGAAAAGACAACATCAATCTTATTGTCCACCAAATAAGGTGTCAATTTTCCGAGTTAACACCAAGACCATAAGTCTGGAAGTAAATAGATCCAGCCTCAATACAAGCTGTGCAGCTTACTTTCTTCAAAACCCTGAGAAAATTACTTAACTCCTCAATTTTCCATTTCTACATTATAAACTGGGGTAATAATAAATGCTATCCCTAAAGATTAGCTGGTTCAAGGTTTTGTCCTCTTCCTTCCTCCGTTCCATGAGTTATAATTCTTGACTCCATTGTCTGAGCTGCCTCCTTTTTAAATACCCTTCCTTTATCTTTTCCTTACCTTCCACCCCAAACAGCAATCTATCCAGTGTAGCAAAAAACACTCCTCCTCAACAAGTCTTCCCAGGACCGCTTATACTCTAATAATCTATATCAGCAAAAATACTCTGGGCTTTGCCTGAGGGCTTTTCTCAAATAAGAGATGTCTCTCTGACATTTCTGGTTTCACTTTATCAACCATAAAACAGATAAATCTTCTTGATAAGTATGAATAATGTCTCTAAACTAGGTTTTCTATTTAAATAAGGGAAGCAATCAAAGAGAGTGGAAGTTTTAAAGGGAGGAGCAGGAACGATGAGGTCAAGCCATTCAAAGTGATGAAGACAGTACATGTCATGCAGGGTCTCGGCTCCACTCCCCACACAAGAATGCAGGATATGGTGAGGCAAAAAGGAACATCAATGAAGCCATGGATAGGGGGTTCATACCACTATATTCTCGATGGTGGCTGGTCGAGACAAAAAAGCAAACATCTGTCAGTACCGCAGCGAGGGGTCCTCCTGCACTCCAGTCTCACTGGTAGCCAGGCGAGACACAGGAAGTAGGATCTACACGATCGGCAACCCGCCATCCGTGCTTGCTAACCCCACTTGATAGCTGCAATCCATCATCCACTTCTCTGCCAACCAACTAACCAACCAATGCAGCCACGGCAGCTATATCAGTGGCTAATGGCTAACCAGTAACAGCTGATGGCCACTCAGACACAGTGGATGGCCATCTGATTACAGCTGATAGCCATCTAATAACTGAGCCAGCACCTTTCCACACGAGGCTGAGAGCCTGGAAACTGCTCTCTGAGACTCTGTCCCCACAGTACATCTTTTTCTTCTTTTAAGCCAGGTGTGGAGACAAAGCCCCAGAGAGCAGTTTCTAGGCTCTCGGCCTCGCGTGGAAAGGTGCTGGCTCAGTTATTAGATGGCCATCAGCTGTAATCAGATGGCCATCCACTGTGTCTGAGTGGCCATCAGCTGTTACTAGTTAGCCATTAGCCACTGATATAGCTGCCGTGGCTACGCTAGCAGGAAAAATGGGGGCTAGCAAGAAGATGGTTGCTGACCCTGCAAGCGGAGCAGTGAGGGTTGCAAACAGTGTGGCTCCTGCTTCCTGTGTCTCAAACCCAGCCGCCAGCGAGAATGTAGTAGTATGACTCCCCTACCTATGGCTCCATGGGTGTTCCTTTTTGGCCTCACCGTGTCATTAGTTCTTATGTGGGGAGCAGGAGCAGAGACCCCGCAGGCTGTCCCACATGACAAATGGCGCAGCGAGCAGGGTACGGTGCCGGCCAAAGCTCTCCGAAGGATGATGGAGCAGTTTGTGCCTATGAAAGCTCAGTCTGAGGAAGACTAGGAGGAGCAGCTGCCAGAGAGCTGGACCCTGTGGAGGGGTGGGAAGATGTGGATGGTTCCCCAACCAGCAGAGGCCGAAGAAAGCGAAGGTTGTTGCGGCCCTGTGGGCTGGGAAGTGCTTACTGAGGCAGCCCAGATGTAGGACTTGTAGTCCCAGGAGGAAACGCTTGCTGAATCCTCCATGGGAGCTGAGGGTGAAGTCAAGGTCGTCCATCACCTCCAGGACAGCCCTGGCGAATGACTATGGGAAATTGTCTTCTATCCTTAATTTATTGAACAGCTTGACTGTTTGCTTGGGAACATACCACCATGTAGTGGAACTGGTGGACGTTTGCTTTTGTGTCTTGACCGGCCACCATTGAGAATAGTAAGCACCTTGACTGTGAGTCGCTGTTGTTCCAGCACGGTACCCTGAGAGACCAGAGAGAGTGGCAGTGACCTGAGAGCTCTGATTGAGTCCAGGAAGTCTGGCTGTGCCCAGAGAGAGTGGCAGTGCCCTGAGAGGCCCTGGCTGAGTCCAGGCAGTCTGGCTGTGCCCAGACAGAGTGGCAGTGCCCTGAGAGGCCTTGGCTGTGCCCGAGGAGACTGGTGGTACCCTAAGAAGCCGAGGAAGTCTGCTGTGCCCAGAGAGTGTGGCGGTGCCCTGAAGGCCCTGGCTGTGCCCAGGGAGAATGGTGGTACCCTAAGAAGCCCAGGAAGTCTAGCTGTGCCCAGAAGTACTGGTGGTGCCCTGAGAAACCCTGGCTGTGCCCAGAAAGCCTGGCTGTGTCCAGGATATTGCATTCACCTCCAGGCTCCTCACACAGGGCACCTCACGGAAGATGCTTGTCACGTAGATTGTGAGGCGAGACCCTGTAGGGGTGGAATGTGGGGACAGAGCCCCAGAGAGCCGTTTCCAGGCTCTCGGCCTCACATAGAAAGGTGCTGGCTCGGGTAGTAAATGGCCATCAACTGTGATCAGATAGCCATCAGCTGTGGCTAGTTGGCCATCAGCTGTAATCAGTGAGCCATTGGCCACTAATATAACTGCCGTGGCTACGCTAGCAGGAAAAATGGGGGCTAGCAAGAAGATGGTGGCTGACCCTGCAAGCGGAGCAGTGAGGGTTGCAAACAGTGTGGCTCCTGCTTCCTGTGTCTCCAATCCAGCCACCAGCGAGAATGTAGTAGTATGACTCCCCTACCTATGGCTCCGTGGGTGTTCCTTTTTGGCCTCACCGTGTCCTGTGTTCTTATGTGGGGAGTGGGAGCAGAGACCCCGCAGGCCGTCCCGCATGACACCAGGTATGTCATTTGTGTTTATGTAAGCACTTAAGAAGACAAATACATTCCCTTCCAAAAATTTTTTGTACTTATTTAATTCTCCAAAGATCTGTGATTCAAACATTACTAATACTTCTAATTGAGTCCCACTCTTTGACCCCACAGGCAAATTGGTAATACTCATTCATTATTTTATTCATAAAGCATTGGTGGGATACATATGATAAATGCCAAAAAAAAAAAAAAATTCCTGTTGGCCCAGAAACAAAACAATTAACATCCTACTATGGTCCTAATCACAGTTTCCGTAAAGCTACCAACTAGTCTGTGTTTCTTTTTTCAATTTTTTAAAAAATTTTTCTATTATAATTGACATACAATATTATATTAGGTTCAGGTGTACAACATAGTGATTAGATATTTATATTACTTATAAAGTGATCACCCCAATAAGTCTAGTACCCACCTGATACCATACATAGTTATTGATAGGTGACCGGTAAAGGAATGTGCATGGTCAGGCAAGTTAAGAAAGTTTTTATTGTAAGAGACAAAAGTTTATCAGGCTGAGCAAAAGATGGCTACAGCCCAGGCTAAATGTCTAAAGGAGACTTGCAGCCCTAAGTGAGGGGATGAAGAGCGTTATATAGAAGCAGTACTGACAGGGTAGCATTGTTTGAACAGAAAATGCTGACTGCCTCTAGCCAGTAGCTGTTTTGCTGCATTTTCTGTTATGGCAAGTTTGGCTCTGTCTACAGGTGCAGGCCGACAGATATTTTGTTGTTTTCTTGCAGACATGGCTCTGTCTGTAAGTTAAAGTATTAAGTCAAGGTCTCTAATATTCAGAGACCTAACAGTTATTAGACTATTATTGACTATATTAAACTAGTCCATGTTTCAAATGCTACGGGATATTAGATGGACCAAAATAGTAAAGTAGTCATTTGGATAGCATAGTTCTTAAATGCTATACTTTATCTCCCAGTCCCTACAAGGTATTTTGCTGTGTATAATGTACACTCATGTTTTTGGCTCAAACTTTCAGGTAAAAAAATCTTTTAATTCAAATTTTCATTTGTTTACATTACTTGGTTTTTGTATTATAAAGGAATTTTAGCATTCATTTTTCAGACATATTGTGGTATAAGAAATGTTATGTAACAAATAATTACAAAACACAAGAACAAATACAAGGTACAAGAAATTTTATGTACCGGTAACAAATTTACGATATTTACTTATCATAGAAGGCCGAGAACTCTTCATCATTGCAAGTTCGTCGTAAGTTCAACAAAACCAGTTATCATATTCCAGGGTATTATTTTGCATACGGATATCATTATAGATTTCTAGAGTTACACTTTTAATTCATAAGCATATATAAAAGAATTAAAAACATTTATGTAGATACAGAATTAGTACTACCCATGTATAATGCATATCTTTATTTTTCCCTCACAAATTTGGGCAAAAAAGTGAGCATTATACACGGTAAAATACGGTAATTGACATCTGTTGTGGGAAAATCCTGTAGAAATGATTTCCATATACCATCATTTCATGCTCTTAAGTACAGTCAGTTACCTCTTAGTATTTCACACCTGAGAGTTAGCTCACCTTATTCCTGCCCTCAGCACCTCCCAGGGAGGTTGAAAAGGTGCTTTTTGTAGTCAGGGTTATAACAGTCAGTCCACTCTGCAGAACTAATAGATGTTTAGCTCATAACTCCCTACACTTTAAAGAAGGGCAACATGGACATGTCTATAAGGCAAAAAGGCCCATCACTTCTTTTCTAGACATTTTGTCCTTGTGCGGTCTTTCCCTGTGCTCATTTGTTTATTCCTTTCATGCATTTTTCTAACCCATCATCATGAAGAATTTATGTTCATAAAGCCTTCTGTTTTCTTCTATCCTCAGATGATGAGCCCAACTGAGGATTGCTTATTCTTTTCCCATCCCACTTCCTATCCTCTAAGATGGAGGAAGTGAGATAATCCAAATAATAACTGAGTCTGAGAATTAAGCCAAAGGAGGACAAATACAGGGCAAATTTTGCTTTATATCACATCTTACTTTCAGAAACCACTCTAGGTCTAGCCCAGTACAATTGATTACCCAGGCCTCTCAAGCCTCCCCACAAAATAGACCTAGAACCAATCTATCTCAAAATGGGTTAGACCTCTAGTGACTAGTAAAACTCACAACACAGTCCATGCAGAGGTCAACTCCCTAAAGGAGTCTGAGGAATGATGAAGAATATGGAGATAGAATATGGAGTTAGATAATTCCTTTATCTCAGTCTTCTCTAGAAAACAGTCTAGAGAATTCCAGTGTATGTCTCCAAGGACATGAATTCTCTTTGGTTAAGAAGGATGAAGAAGTTAGCAATGTTTAACAAAAGGAGAGGCAGTGGGCGATCGTGTCCCACCAGATCTTTCTGGGAATTTGGTGGGAAACATGGCTCTCTGCTTCATCTTCATTCCCCAACAAATGAATTAATTCTTGGTGCTACCTCTCTAGTTAAACACCCTTTCTCCTCTTTAGAATCCAGACTCTCTGCCTCTGTTTCTAACTCCAAACCATCACCTACTTGTATATTCAGTACTAATTCCCCAGTTCTCTTTTCTTACTGTTTCTTCTTGCCATGTCCATCAATTTCTGCTTCTTCCTCAGGTGCATCACCGTTAGTCATTTCCTGATTTAAAATGCCCTTTCCCTCTCTGTCCACACCTCTCCTCATTCATGTTAATTTCACTTCTCCCACATTCTGCAGTTGGCATTCCCTAATCCTATCCCATCTACTCCCTATACTCTGTAAAACTCAATTTCAGTTTTGGCCATACCCCCATCTGTTTTCATCTAGGGTCCATCTATTCCAAACATTGTTGTCCAGACACTATTGTTCCTGATCTCCTGCAGATTCAGCCCACTACCCCCTCTGTCTCTGTCCCCTTTAGACATCATCCTTAGGACTGTCTGCGTTTCTCAGGCCTTCAGGCCTCTCTACCCCTGCCCTCAATTATTATACTCTGTCACTTAGCTCTAGAATCTTCTTGATATTGTTATTCCTTCATCATCAAACCCTATTTTTCCTTCCTCTAGAATTCATTCTACATACTTCTTTACTTCCCCCTAATCCTTTTAGTCCAGATCTCTCCTCCTTAAATATTCAGTCTATAGTGCCTGTTCTTCTGAGTCTTCTTCCACCCACTCCATAGGGTACCAGATTCCTGAGCATTGTCCAGAATGACTTGCTGGTCCTTCCCGTCTATGTGATGTTCACCTCCAGATATCCTGGGATCTTCCTGACTCTATAGCACACATGTGTTTGTTTTACTGCTTTGCCTGGGACTCTATGTAATACTGGATTTAAAACTGGGAGGTCCTGTATAGGGCCCTCGTAATCCCCACGGCATTGAGTTACTATAGGGATAGATGGGCTGACAACTAGATTTCTTTATCTTCCCAGTCACCATAGAGCCTCTGGTCATTAAAGGGGCAGATACTCTAGACCCAAGGCCAAAGAATTAGAAGATGGATCCTTAAGGATTCTGTGGTCATAGGCCAAGAGATTCAAGAAAACTGGTTTTGCCTAATATTAAGAAAAAACAGGGCTTTCTTCATCTTTTGCCTACCTCAGCTCCACTTCTCATTCAGCCTGGAAGGAGACTTGAGGCGAACATAATAAAGTAGATTCTGCAATGGCCAGAGAAGACAGGGGTTCATACTTTACAAAGCATCAGTTTAAACAAAACATATGACGATGAAAAGTTCAATCCCAGGGACTAAACCTGTCCTTACACACCCTGTTTCCCCGAAAATAAGACCTAGCCAGACAATTAACTTTAATGAGTCTTTTGGAGCAAAAATTAATATAAGATTATTATATTATATTATATTATATTATATTATATTATACCCAGTCTTATAGTAAAATAAGACTGGGTCTTACATTAATTTTTGCTCCAAAAGACGCATTAGAGCTGACTGTCCAGCTAGGTCTTCTTTTCAGGGAAACACAGTAGGAACTTCTGACAAATTATAGCAAAGTCTATACACAGTTTATGCTACACAACAGTCAGTCATTGTCTACACAGTACGGGCCCTTCTAAAGCATGTCCTAAAGAACATTCAGTCCCCACCCTGAGGATAGTGTCAGGGTCAAGGGGAAGCATTTTACCTTGAGTAAACCAGTTAGTCTCCTTCAGGCTTAGGGTCTCCTTTAAAAAGTGGTGGCTGAATTTCCAAGGCCCTTCCTCATGCTACCTATCTACAATTCTAAAAAACAGTATTAACAGTAGTCATAATGATGATAAAAGTATTTTGAATTCTTTATCTTATTTTATCATCAGAACTATCCTAGATTATAGAAAAAATGATTATCATTATTCTCCTTTTACAAAAGAAAAACCTTGATCAAAGACATTAACATAGCTTGCACAAAGTCACTCAGCTAAGAAGTGGTGGGGCTCAGGAAAGCTACAGGCACAATGTCCTGACCTCTGCCACCAATCCAAGCAGGCATCCACAGAAGATATCGGCTGAGAGGCATGGGCTTACCCATTATAATTTTTCCCAGGAAGTGAGATTTTGAGAACTTTCCTTACAAGTCTCTTCCCTGTCTTTGCAGAACATAAAAAATTGATGACCAGATAGATAAAATGATTTGTTCAAGATCAGTCAGCTCATCATTCACAAAGCTGGTCCTCAACTGCAGGTTTTCTGACTCCTACTTCAGGGCTCTCTTTATTCCACCATAAGGTCACTCACTGAATCGCTAGTGAATCCCCAATAGTCATTATGTACAATGTGAAGAAGGGAAGGGAGAAAAAGAGCAAAATGCTTAGTATTCAGTCTTAGCTGATAAAAAATCAAAAAGATAGAATAAACTCTTCCTGGAATAACTGAATGCTCAAAATGGAAAAAAATTATAAAATAATTCAGTCTCATTTTTAATCTTATGCATCAGTTGAAGTTTTACAACATATTCTAATTACTTGTATAAGTTAAAAAAACTAGTTTGAAGATTAAATTAATAATGCTAAGTGGGTGAATGTTTGCACTCTATTTTCTATATTTCTCTAGTCTATATTTTTTGTCAACCCTCTCCATCTGTAATTACGCAATGGTGACCCGCTATCTTCTATTTATGAAATTTAAACCTCCGATGTAATTTAATTCAACAGTGCTTTGGCTTATGACTTTTTGAAAGTTTTTTCTTTTTTTTCCCCTTTCTTTGCTTCCTTCTCCTCCCCCCAAAACTTGATAACTCTGTTTACTGTGCATTTACTATGCGTACCAGTTTTAATGGTTCTGTTTACTTCAGACCAGTGTGTATACCTGGCACTGGTCATTTGGAAGGGGTGTTTTGCATCTCTGTGGGGTTCACTCCTGACCCTGGGGCAGAATAGCTTCTAGGAACCACTTTTTCCTGGCTAACTTTTGCCTGGCTAACTTCCTTTGTTCTGCCCCTTCCTGCGTGTCTATAAAACCTTTTGATGGAATTGAGAGAAGAAGCCAGTCTTTGTGACAGGGAGTCCACTGTCTTCCCTTGACTCTAGCACTCTGGAATAGAACCTACCTTTCTTTCCACCAACCTTGCCTGTTGAATTTTGGCTTTTGCATGGTGAGCAGCTAGACCTTTTGCACAGTAACATTTGCATAAGAAACTGCAAGAAATAAGGAGTTGCTAAAGTCCCAGGCAAGAAGTGACAAAGAATGTGGTGGAAAAGACCAGACCATAGAGACCTTCATATGTCAAGTTGAAGACCTTCAATTTTAATCCTGCAGGAGGTGAAGAGGCAGCAAAGGGTTTCAAGTAAGGAAGAACTATGATTTGATTTGCATTTTAGTTCACTCTGATAGCTGTGTGGTGAATAATTTCAAGATGGCTCAGTGAGGAGGCTTTTGGTAAAGGTCAAGGTAAGTGATAATGGAGATCTGGACCCCATTAATAGAACTGGCTACACAATAATAAATTGAAAGAAGATTGATTTGATAAAAATAGTTTAGGGAGAAATAATTAGTCATCCAATCACTTAAGCTAGAAACATGGAGCATGTCAAGCGTCCTTCCCTCACTTTGTTACGGATACCAAAAACGGAAAGAACCCAAGTGGCACTCAGAGAGTTAGGAAGGTCAGCTTTATTATGCCTGTGGGCTCAGCGGGATCTTTCCCAAAATGCTGAGCCCCTAGGAAGGTTTTGAGCAGGTTTTTATGGGTTGTGGACTTCCTTGAGTCGGGGAAAGGGTAGGTGTCGTCTGGTGATTTGCTCGGGGTGTGTCTTGCAGGGGGTTATGCGGAAGTGGGCTGGGGCTTAGGCTGGGGAATTCTCTCTTTGCTTGGGCCACCATTTTAGGTCAGTTCCCCCGTCATGTCCCCCCTGTTGATGATCGTAAGTGGTAACAACTTAGAGATCATCATATTGGCTAAGAGGATAATAACCCCGTGGGGCAAGGATCCAGGATGTAGCCCGATGGGTGACAGAGGTCTCTATGAAATGTATAACAGTGTTAACTATGCATGGCCTGATGGTAGCAAGGAGGAGGATCATGAGGAGTGGACCGGCTAGGGGTAGGAACCAAGAGCACCAGCAAAGGCTAGAAATAGGAGGAGTTCAATGATGGCGAAGATGGACGCTGGGCAGACGACGGCAAGGCTTATCCAGGCTGTTTCTTGAGGGTCAGACAGAGTGGATGGGCCAGGTAAGGCTGGGCGATCCAGGTGTTGTCCTCCAGTTGGACTCTTTTAACCCGAGTGTGAAGGATCCACGGAATGATGCCTTTAAGAGCAGTGGGAGTAACAAGTATGACAGTGTGAGGACCTGTCCACTGAGGTGGGAGGGGCTCGTGCTTCCAATCTTTGACCCAGACTTGAGCTCCCAGGGTAAAGGGGTGTACCAGAACCCCAAGGGAAATGGGGGTCCTTTCCATAATGTAAGCACGTACATCTGTGCAGACCTTGCCTGGCGCAGCTATCTGGTTTTGGAGACTGGAGAACCCCCGCCGGCAAATGTCACCAGCGAGGTTGGTTAGCTGGGGAGGGGGCATCCGGAACATAATTTCGAAGGAAGAGAATCCAGATTTGCCAGGTGTACAGCGCGCCTGAAGGACAGCTAGTGGTAGGAGGTCCACCCACCCTAGGAAGGTCTCCTGGTGGAGTTTAGCTAATGTCTCCTTGAGGGTACAGTTCACGCATTCAACTTTCCCTGAGCTTTGTAGTCAGTATGCTGTATAGAGTCTCCAGTTGATGCCCATGGCTTTGGTTACCGTCTGGAGGACTTCTGCTATGAAAGCTGGCCCGTTGTCACTGTAGATAGAAAGTGGAATCCCGTATAGCAGGGGATAATCTCCCTGAGGAGGACCTTGGCTACTTCGTGGCTCTTCTCAGTCTGAGTGGGGAAGGCTTTGACCCACCCAGAGTAGGTACAGACCAGGACCAGCAAGTACTTAGTACCCCAGCAGTTTGTCATGTCAGTGAATTTGACTTCAAGGTCCTCAAAAGGTGTGCTACCGCTTCTCTGAATCCTGGGGATGGGATTAGGGCTGGACTTTGGATTGTTCTTTGCACAAGTGAGGCAGCGTTCTCCAGTTGACTTTCAAAGAGCTGACAGCTGGCTAATGTAGAAGTTTTTGGCTAGGAGGCCCTCGAGAGCAGTTTTTCCTAAGTGTGTTAACTTGTGATATTCAGCAGTTACTTGAGGACTTAGCAGGGCTGGGATGAAGAGTCTTCCATCGGGCAGCTGCCACCATACTTGTGGCAATCTGGTGGCCCCTTCTGACTTTGCTCATCTGAATTCTTCTTTTGTGTACTGCGGGAGGGACATGGTGGTAATGTTAGTGACCAAGACTAGTTCACTAGGGCTTCCCATCGCTGCTGATTTAGCCGTGGTGTCGGTGAGCCAGTTTCTGACTGCTGAGGGCTTGTTGCCTCTCTGGTGGCCCCAACAATGGCTAAATGCAACCGTTAGGGAAGCCAAATGGCTTGTAGGCACTTAAGGATTTCTTGTTTATTTTTGATAGTTTTTCCCTCTGCAGTCAGAAGGCCTCTTTCTTTGTACATAGCCCCATGGATATGGACGGTTGCAAAGGCATACCGAGAGTCGGTGTAGATGTTGATTTTTCGGCCCTCAGATAGAGTAAGGGCTCTTATTAGTGCCCATAGTTATGCCTGTTGGGCCGACCACCCCGATGGAAGTGTCCCTGCCTCAAGTACATCATCAGTGGTAGTTACTGCATACCCTGCATGATGTTTTCCGTCCCACAGGAAGCTGCTGCCGTCAGTATACAGAGTATACTGGTCTGGGTTATAGGATGTGGGCTGTCCCAGAGGTCGGGTTTGATGGCGTAGACCTTTTTGATAACCTCTATACAGTCATGTTCTGGATCCCTTTCCTCGGTTGGCAGGAAAGTGGCTGAGTTCAGGGTGCACACAGTTTCTAATGAGATCTGAGGGTTTTCCAGGAGTAGCCCTTGATACTGAGTCAGGCGTGCATTTGACAGCCATCGGGGTCCTTGACTGTTCATTAAGATGGTGACCGAGTGGGGTACTTTAACTGTAAGTCTCTGGCCTAAGGTGAGCTTATCTGCCTCTTTGATGAGAACCACAGTGACTGCTAGGGCCCACAGGCATGGTGGCCAACCCGTTGCTACTGGGTCTAGTTTCTTTGAGAGGTAGGCAAAGGGACGGAGCCATGGTCCAACTGTTTGGGCCAGCAGTCCTAAGGCTATTTTGTCTCTTTCATGAATGAATAAGTGTAATGGCCTCTCAGCATCAGGTAACCCGAGGGCTGGGGCCTGTCCAAGTGAGGTCTTGAGCTGCTGGAAGGCGTGTTCTTGATCTTCTGTCCATAGTATGGGGGCCTTTTCTTGACCAGTTATAGCCTCATATAAGGGCTGGGCTATTGCTAAAAAGCCAGGAATCCAGATCTGGCAGAAGCCAGCGGCCCTGAGGAACTCACGGAGCACTTTCCGGTTGGTGGCCTGAGGGAGGGAAGTGATGACTTTCTTCCACTCAGTGCTGAGGGCCTGCTGTCCTTTGGAGATGACAAAGCCCAAGTATTGTACTTGTTTTCTGCAGAGCTGAGCTTTCTTCCCGGAGACTCTATACCCTGTCTTGGCCAAATGGGACAGGAGTGCCCACATCGTGGTTTGGCACTCGGTTTCGGTGGCACAGGCTAAGAGCAGATTATCCACATATTGCAATAGGGTGCAGCAGTATTCTTCTCGAGGGAAGGTGACTAAATCTGAGGCTAGCGCTTCCCAAAAGAGGGTTGGGGAGTTTTTTGAAGCTCTGTGGGAGCAAGTCCATGTCAGCTGGAGCTGCTGGCAGGTATCAGGTTCAGTCCATTCAAAGGCGAACAGTGATTGGCTCTGGGGCACAAACCGAATGCAGAAGAATGCATCTTTCAGGTCCAGGCAGGTGAACCATCCGGACTCCGGGCGCAGCTGACTAAGGAGAGTATACGGATTTGGGACTACGGGGTGTAGGGAGACTGTGGCTTGGTTTACCGCTCTTAAACCTTGTTCTGGCCGGTATTCTCCATTAGTCTTCCTTACCGGCAGGAGGGGTGTATTTCATGGTGACTGGCATTCTATGAGTATCCCTGCTTCTCTGAGATGGGCGAGGTGTTTTTGAATCCCTTCCTGAGCTTCCCTGGAAATGGGGTATTGGCGTAGCTGTTGGGGTTGAGCTCCAGGTCTCAGTTCCTCCAAAACTGGGGCTTTATGTTTTGCTAGCCCAGATGGGTTATCTTTAGCCCAAACCTCTGGGAAATAGGCCCTGTAGGCTTCTGGGTTCTGTTCTACACTTCCGGTCCCGTAGAGCCTCCATTCTTCTTCCCTCAGGGTGGTGATAGACAGAATAAGTCCCTCTGAAGGGGGCTGCAATGACATGGTGGCTTGGCCTGATGGTTCGAAGGAGATTTGTGCCCCTAACTTGGTAAGAAAGTTGCATCCCAAGATTGGGCAGTCTGGTAAGTAGAGGACTCGTGCGACATGGTGTGTCCTCCTAATTTACAAGTCCGCGCCTGGCAGAACATTTGGCTCTTAGCTTGATCCCCAGTGGCTTCCATTATAGTGACTCTGCGGTCCCCAAGTGGTGCCACCAGCATGGTGACTACTGAGTGTTCTGCTCCGGTATCTACCATAAAAGTCACTGTTTGGCCCTCTACATCTAAGTCAACCGTGGGCTCGTGGGGGCCTAGTTCGAAGGAGCCCGGTCTTCGTCAGTCCCACTTGATTCCTGCTAATCCTATTTAGTCGGGCTCCAGGCTGGTTGGGTGGGGACCACAGGGAGGCCGAGGCTGGAAGTGGAGTGTCTGGAAGCGGCGGGGCTGCACCAGCCTTTGGCCGTGGTGTGTAGGGAGGTGCTGGCGGCTCTTCGTGGGGTCTCCCTGGTAAATGGTCTTAGTCTTGTCTTTCTGGGCATGGCCTCATGGGTTCCATGCAATGAGGATCCTGGACTGTCCCTTACTATTGGAGCAGAACCATACACAAGGAGGAAGGGTTCGAGTTTTTTCCAACCACGAGTCAATGTAAGGGAACTGGTCTGGATGTCCTGGGGTCCCGGTGACAACTATGTAGACTCGGCAAATCGTGGGGAGGTCGAGTGCCTCTGGAGGCCATCCCACATCAAAACTTGGCCATTCCAGTTCACATAAAGTGCAGAGACATCCAGGGGTCATTTTGACCCCATAGTCGCCTCTGAAACCCTTCCTGAAATTCTTTAACATGCTGTCTTGAACTGCGGGCTTCCCGTGACTCCCTCCCATGATGTTCGGTGTCACGTAGACAAGGGAAGGGTCTCAATCAGGCGCCCGCCTGATGGTGTCCCTCGCGGGAACTTTGTGTAAGTCTTGGCTAAGGTGTGCCCATATAAGCCCCAGACTTGGTCGCACTCCGAGAGTGTGAATCACCGTTAAGTTGTACGATGCTACCACGGAACGCAGATTGGGGCTCACTCGGGCTGCATAGCCAACAGGCCGTGGATCCACACAGAATCCTGCTTGGGACCAAGCACACACACATTCATTCAGGGAGGAAAGACACCCCCAGAACGGCCCTAACTAGAGTCCAAAGTGGGACTCAGTGGGAGGTGATCAGCTCTCCTTCTGCCCTTAGGCAGGTCTAACTGGGTCCGGGCCCCGGGGTCTTACCGTGTCCAATGTCCTGGTTGACTGTCCGTCCTTTCTCTCTACTGGGGGTTCAACAGGGAGTCACGGGCCAGAGCCAGCAGGAGGTCGCCGGTCCTGGGCCTGCCGAAATCAGCAGGGTGCACCTAGCCCCTACTCGGCTCTCTCGCCACTCTACGGCCCACTCTCACCCAAACCGGTGGTTCAAGGGGCCAGCACGGTTGGGTTTCCCGGTCAGAGAACCAAGAATGTTACAGATATCAGGACCAGAAAGAACCCAGGAGGCACTCAGAGTTAGGAAGTTCAGCTTTATTATGCCGGTGGGCTCAGTGGGATCTTTCCCAAAATACTAAGCCCCTAGTAAGGTTTTGAGCAGGTTTTTATGGGTTGGGGACTTTGAGTTGGGGAAGGGGTAGGTGTCATCTGGTGATTGGCTTGGGGTGTGGCTTGGAGGGGGTTTTGCGGACGTGGGCTGGGGCTTAGGCTGGAGACTTCTCTCTTTGCTTGGGCCACCATTTTAGGTCAGTTCCCCCATCAACTTTTATCCTCCAAATTTAATTAACTACAGAATTCTATCAATTCTACCTCTTTACTAGCTCTCAAATCTATCCCTCACTTTCTATCCCCATTGCTTTGGATGTAGTTCAGAAAGTTTACCCTTTGTAACCAGAGCTATTTGAACATTATAATAACTCCTCACTTGTCTACCTGCAACCACCTCTGCTCTACTCCTACTCATCTTCCACACCACCAGCAGAACAATTGTGATTTTTCACAATGTTTTTCCATTGACCAGAGACAAAATCCCTCAATGTTTCTCCATTGCCCAAAGAAGAGCCTAAAGGCCATGTACGATCTGATTCCTTTCCCTCTTTTCAACTTATTCACTATCATCTCCCACCCTCACCCTTGGCTTTATGTTGTGCAATGCCAAAGTACGTACAGTTCCCTAAAATAGAAAAATCAAAAACAAAAAAACAACTGTTCCAGTTCCATGCTAACATGCATTGGTATGAGATTATTTCCTCTTTCTGGAATGCCCTTGTCCTATCTCCTACCAGATGATGAGTAACATGAGTTCCTCCTACCCTTGTCAGCCTGAGTGATTAGAACAGGTCTTTCTCCCCCAAGCCCAGAGATTGTTCCATAATGCCATAATTATTTATTTTTACAATGGAAAATATTAAAATGAGACCTGAGACCTTGAGACTTTTTCTGCAACTCTACCTCTAAGTGGTATTTGAAGCTTTCAACTTTCTCCAGAACTCCAGTCTACTGTATCTTTCCTATAAGATGGGCTCCCATAAGCTTAAACTCAACATAGTTTAAATAAAACTAATCTTCCTCCATACCAAAATGCTACACTCCACAAAAAAGTTCTCCTGACCCCACTATTTCTTTCCATGGCTCAACATTTTCTAAGTCAATCACTCAAACTCCCAAACTTTGAGCCTCTTTCTTCTCCCTCTCTCTGCTTCCCATAACCAACACCAACTTTCTATAATCATCTTTTAACAGATCTCCTTAGATAAGCTTTTAAAAAAATGCTTCAGTCACTCGACACATAAGCACATGATCACTGTAAAAATATTAAACATAGTCAACACTTGACCTTGGGCAAGATACTTAACCTGTCAGTATTTTATTCTCTTTATATGGAAAATGAAGATAATAATAGTAAATACCCCCCAGGGTTGTATGATAAGTCTTAAATAAATTAATCAACTTTAAGTGCTTTGAATAATGCCTGGCACACAGTAGGCACTTGATAATATCCTGTTATTCAGATACATATTAAACTTGGGAAATTATTATTCTTATTCTTGGATAATAATAATTATTATTATTATTATTGGGAAATTATTATTTATTTGTAAATAAAAAATTCCTAGTCTTTAACTTAAAGTAAGTTTCCCGCCAAACACTTGCCAACACTGGATATTACAGAATATAGCGCAAGGTACTAAATTCATAAAATGCAAAATATTCAATAAATACACATCAAAAGACAAACAATTAAAGAGAAAATTACACAAAGGATATGAGTAGGAATTCTCAGAAAAATACAATTGTCCAGTAGATATCTGAAAAAATGATCAACTGAATTTGAATTTTGAGAAATACAAGTTAAAGCAGCTAAGAGACCCTAGATTGTTGAAAATTAAAATAATGGGTAATATCCAGTGTTGGCAAGTGTAATGTAAACAATTACAGCCCCCCCCCCCTTATGCCTTAAATCTCACTCCCACCCCAAGAATAATAATTTCCCAAGTTTAATATGTATCTAAATAACAGGATATTATCAAGTGCCTACTGTGTGCCAGGCATTATTCAAAGCACTTAAAATAGATTAATTTATTTAAGCCTTATCATACAACCCTGGGGGGTATTTACTATTATTATCTTCATTTTCCATATAAAGAGAATAAAATACTGACAGGTTAAGTATCTTGCCCAAGGTCACACAGCCAGTAAGTAGATATTCATTTACTTAAACACGCACTTACCTATATATGAAGGTGAATCATATCCTTGTTTCCGGTAGTGAGAATGGAAAACAACCTAAATATTCATTAGTAATGAATTAGTTAAATAAATTATGGTATATTCAAACTTTGTAATAACACATAACAGTTAAAAAGAATGAGGTAAATTTATATGTACCAAGATGTATTGTTAAGTAAAAACACAAAGAAAATACACATACTATTTATTATTATTCCTTTTGTGTAAAATAGGAAAAAAAGCCTAAAACAATATATTTGCATGTTGCCCTTCGGTAAGACCAAAACAGGTGTATTTTTTTCTTACTAACTTAAAGAGATCTAATTTTGAAGACAAAAAGAGGGGATTTTTATAGTTTAATAGTCTATGGCAACATACTGCTCTTTCAGCATTCATAGGACAGAGAACTTGGTGTTGAACAGGACAAGATATTTGAAACTTAGAGACCTTACTGGTATCCAAACTCTCAACATGAAGAATATGTCTCCTATAGAATCTCTGACAGATAAACTATGTAATAGAAAAAAATAGGGAAAGGTGAGAAGAACTGAGATAATACTACCTGAGAATAGAAGGCTGAAATTACAAAGAGATACCACCTCACACCTGTTAGAATGGCTATTGTCCACAAGACAAGAAATAACAAGTATTGGTGAGGATGTGAAGAAAAGGGAACTCTTGCACACTGTTGATGGGAATATAAATTGGAAAACAGTATGTAGATGCCTCAAAAAAATTAAGAATAGAGCTACCATATAATCCAGCAATTCCACTTCTGGCTTACCCAAAAAAGTTGAAAATATTTATTTGTAAAGACAAGTGTACTCCTATGTTCACTACAGCATTATTCACAGTGGCCAAGACATGGAAACAACCTAAGTGTCTTTTGATGGACAATTGGATAAAGAAGATGTGATACATGTATACAATAGAATACTACTCAGCCATAAGAAGGATGAAATACTACTATTTGTGACAATATGGATGGATCTTTAGAGTATTATGCTAACTGAAATAAGTCAGATGGAAAAAGATAAATACCATATGATTTCAGAGGTGGCTGGATGGCTGGTTGATTAGAGTGCAAGCTCTTAACAACAGGGTTGCACGTTTGATTCCTACATGGGCCAATAAGCTACGCCTTCCACAACTAGATTGAAGACAACAGCAGAAGGAGTGGCCAGATGGCTCAGTTGGTTAGAGCGTGAGCTCTCAACAACAGGTTGCAGGTTCAATTCCTGCATGGGATGGTGGGCTGCACCCCCTGCAACTAAAGATTGAAACCGGCGACTGGACCTGGAGCTGAGTTGTGCCTTCCACAACTAGATTGAAGGACGACTTGACTTGAAGCTGATGGGCCCTGGAGAAACACACTGTTCCCCAACATTTCCCAATAAAATAAAAATAAAATAAAATGACATTAAAAAACACATGATTTCACTTATATGGGAGATATAGAACAAAATGTAACAAATCAACAAACAAATTTATAGCTACAGACAACTGAAGGGTGGTCATCAGACCGTAGGGTGGTTATCAGAGGGGACATGGTTTGGGAGACAATGAAGGAGGCCAAATATATGGTGATGAAAGGAAATTAAGATTTTGGGTGGTGAGTATACAATAAAGTATACAGATATATTACTATTACAAAGTTATACACCTGAAATTTATATAATGTTATTAACAAATGTTACCCCCAATAAATTTTAAATTTAATTAAAAATGAGAAACAACCGTACAGTAAAAAAATTGATTAATTAATTAATCTAAAAAATGTTTTATGTACATGTTCATAACTCAGATGAGCTGAGAGCTAGTATGTCCAAGAAGCTGGGAAGAGGCTGCATTACAGCAAAGCGACCACACCGAGGGAGCAGAGGATCAGAAATGGCAAGGGGTCAGGATGACCACATGAGGGTAGCAGAGAGCAGGCTAAACAGTGGAGCTCTGGGTAAAGAGTGAACAAGTAATTGGAACTGAAAATCTAAATTCAAGCAGTACTTTACATTTAGACAACAGGCAGAGCAAGATTCTATGGTACAAGCAGGTAGATCAGAGAAACAGCTCTCACACTACTGCTCCAAAGTGAAGGGGGTACTAACGTGCATTGAATTCTCAACTAGGAGTTTTGCATAAATGTCCTCACAACAAGCATACGAGATAGTAAGATCTTCACAAGCCTACAAGATAGTAATAATGTCTAATGTTTAACGAAAAAACAGACCTCAAATAAAGTGGAATAGTTGGCATTCAAGCCCAGGTGAGTAAAATTTCAAAATCCATGCTTTCTCACTGCCCTGTACTGTCTCCTTAATGAATCAGGAATGATTCCTTGCAGGTGGACCCAGAACCAGTTTATCTTTCTTTCTTAAAGCAGGACACACAGTCATTCCTGGACCTTCACAGTCCACACCATTCACTACCTTCATATGAATATAGTGAGAATACCCCCAAAGTATTTCTGGTTTAAGCACAAGAATAGCAGCTGCAATGGTCAGCCTGACAGGCATGTGCATGTGGGGACACTAGTCCACAAGGAAGCCCTGGGATTGGAAGCACAGGTGGCAAATCTCATTAGGTGTCACCTGGCTAAGGAATATTACTCTAGTGGTAGCAAGTTCTGGAATTTCAGGGCTTAAAAAGATCTTAGGACCAAAATGGACCACAATGACCATGAATTAACCAAAGAAGGCAGTTTAAAAATCAAGAAAACAGGAAAACATACAAGAGGACCTAGAATAGCATCTCGTGTTCAACTCATAACCATCAGCCATGGCCTTATTCACCTACCAGAATCTATTCTGAACCCAGCTATGTAAGAGAAAAGGATCAAAGAAGAGGTTCCAAAATGATAAAAGAACTGGCAGAAGGTTAAGAATTAGGACACTTCACCTGTTATATGGGAGGTTGAAGGGCAATTTAATAACAGTCTTAAAGCCGCTAGAGGGACATATGTATGAGGAGTGATCAAACAATATGATGAATGTTTAAATTTAAAAAATTATTACAGTAATTAAACACATTGCCATTAATCCCCCATAAAATACTACCCCTCACTTCAAATACATTTATCTCATTTTTTCTTGCCACTTTCTGAAGCAGTTCTGTAAGTCTTCTTTTGTAAGAGTCTTTAGTTGCACTTTAGTGGCTGCCTCAATGTCCTGAATAATTTTGACTTTGGGAAAGAGCCAGAAGTCGCACAGTGCTAGATCTGGTGAATGAGGTGGATGAGGACACACCGTAATGTTTTTATTTGACAGAAATTGCCGTATACCAGAAGCGATGTGTGACACAGAGCACTGTCATGATGGAGGATGATTTATAGCACACTTTAAAACTCACCTTCTCTCAACTGTAGCTCATACCCGACAGACTGCATCGAACAAATTGAAACTTGTCACACACTGTTACTAAGGTTCAATACACTGCTTCTCGCATTGAAGATCCCTGTCTTTCCGTTGGATGGCATTCGGCAGCTGCATTCACCATATTTGTTGATCAAAATGGCTCCATGTCACACATCGTTTCTGGTATACAGAAATTTCTGTCAAATAGAAACATTATTTTGTGTCCTTATCCACCTTATTCACTGGATCTGACAGCATGCGACTTCTGGCTCTTCCCCAAAGTCAAAATGTTCATGAAAGGTAAACATTTTGAATAGATTCAAGACATCAAGGCAGCCACGACAGAGCAACTAAAGACACTCATGAAAGAGGACTTCCAGAACTGCTTCATAAAGTGGCAAGAATGATGGGATAAATGTGTTTGAAGTGAGGGGGAGTATTTTGAGGAGGATTAATGGCAATGTGTCTTTTACTATAACTTGTTTTTAATTTAAACATTCACTGTAATTTTTTATCATGCCTTGTAGAGGCAAGTAAAGAGAAAGAAATGTCTTCTTTCACCAACCAGAGGGAAAAGCCTTAAATGGCAGCGGAAGGTTTACTTTGGGCCTAAGAAAAAAGTTCTTTTCTTTTATTTTTTATTCCCCCACCCCCACCCCACCCCGATCTTCTGCCTCCCTCCCCCTGCACTCCCCTTCTCTGGTTCAAGCCATTGTTTCTCAGTCTAGTTGTGTAGGACACAGCTTCCTGGCCTATGCTGGTATTATGAGCCTTGCGCCCCCCAACCCCACTGAGGCAGTCGGTCACCAGTCATAAGTTGGCTGTTCACAGCAGCTTAAGGCAGCTCTTGCTGGCTACCAGCCGCTCACGATGGCTGCTGGCCACTCATGCTGGCTAGGCCACTCACACTGGCTACCGGCCACTCCTGGAAAGCAGCACGCGGTAGCACACAGCAGCCCACGTCAGCCCACGCCGACCTCAGGCTGCACACGGCAGCCCAGCTCCAGGGAGAGCCGTTGTTCACAATCTTAGCTGTAGAGGGAACAGCTCACTGGTCCACGTGGGAATCAAACTGGCAACCTCGGCGTTAGGAGCATGACGCTCCAACCACCTGAGCCACTGGGCTGGCCCCATTAAAAAGTTCCCAATTGTAAAATCAACTTGTAAGATCAAAGAATGTGGATACTCTTCTCCAAATATGATGAGTGATAGTATTCTCTTTTATGCATTCATTCAAACATTTAATAAGCACCTATTATGTGCCAGGAGTTGTTATGTGCAATATCCTTTTTTTTTTTTAATTAATTTTATTGGGGTGACAATTGTTAGTAAATTTACATAGATTTCAGGTGTACAATTCTGTATTACATCGTCTATAAATCCCATTGTGTGTTCACCACCCAGAGTCAGTTCTCCTTCCATCACCATATATTTGATCCCCTTTACCCTCATCACCCACCCCCCACCCCCTTACCCTCTGGTAACCACTAAATTATTGTCTGTGTCTATGAGTTTTTGTTTCTCATTTGTCTTGTTCTTTTTGGTTTATATACCACATATCAGTGAAATCATAGGGTTCTCTGCTTTTTCTGTCTGACTTGTTTCACTTAGCATTATTCTCTCGAGATCCATCCATGTTGTCACAAATGCTCCTATATCATCTTTCCTTAACGCCGAATAGTATTCCATTGTGTATATGTACCACAACTTCTTTATCCATTCATCTATCGAAGGACATTTTGGTTGTTTCCATGTCTTGGCCACCGTAAACAAAGCGGCAATGAACATTGGCGTACACGTGTCTCTATAGAGAAATGCTTTTATATTTTTGGGGTAGATACCCAGGAGAGCGATTGCTGGGTCATATGGTAATTCTATTCGTAATTTCTTGAGGAACCTCCACACTGCCTTCCATAGCGGCTGCACCAGTCTGCATTCCCACCAACAGTGTATGAGAGTTCCTTTTTCTCCACAGCCTCTCCAACACTTGTTACTATTTGTTTTGTTGATGAAAGCCATTCTGACTGGGGTGAGGTGATATCTCATTGTGGTTTTCATTTGCATTTCTCTGATGATTAGCGATGTTGAGCATTTTTTCATATGTCTATTTGCCATTTGTATATCCTCTTTGGAGAAATGTCTCTTCGGGTCCTCTGTCCATTTTTCAATTGGGTTGTTTGTTTTTTTGTTGTTGAGTTTCATGAGTTCCTTGTATATTTTGGATATTAGCCCCTTATCAGAGGAACTGTTTGCGAAAATCTTCTCCCATTCAGTTGGTTGCCTCATTATTTTGTCAATAGTTTCTTTTGCTGTGCAGAAGCTTTTCAGTTTCATATAATCCCATTTGTTTATTTTAGTTTTTACTTCCATTGCCTTTGGAGTCAAATTCATAAAATGCTCTTTGAACCCAAGGTCCATAAGTTTAGTACCTATGTTTTCTTCAATGCAGTTTATTGTGTCAGGTCTTATGCTTAAGTCTTTGATCCATTTTGAATTAATTTTGGTACATGGTGACAGATAGCAGTCCAGTTTCATTCTTTTGCACGTAGCTATCCAATTCTGCCAGCACCATTTATTGAAGAGGCTGTCTTTTCTCCATTGTATGTTTTTAGCTTCTTTGTCAAAAATTATCTGTCCATATTTATGTGGTTTTATTTCTGGGTTCTCAATTCTATTCCATTGGTCTATGTGTCTGTTTTTCCTCCAATACCAAGCTGTTTTGATTATTGTAGCCCTGTAGTACAAGGAAAAATCAGGGAGTGTGATACCTCCAGTATTGTTCTTTTTTTTTAATATTGCTTTGGCTATTCGGGGTCTTTTGTGGTTCCAAACAAATCTGATGATTTTTTGTTCTATTTCTTTAAAAAATGCCATTGGGATTTTAATGGGGATTGCATTAAATCTGTATATGGCTTTGGGTAATATGGCCATTTTAACTATGTTGATTCTTCCAATCCATGAGCACGGAATGTCTTTCCATTTCTTTGTGTCTTCTTCAATTTCTTTCAAAAATGTCTTATAGTTTTCAGCATATAAATCCTTCACATCCTTGGTTAAGTTTATTCCTAGGTATTTTATTCTTTTTGCTGCAATTGCAAAAGGAATTGTTTTTTCTATCTCTTTTTCTGAGATTTCATTGTTGGTATATAGGAAAGCAATGGACTTTTGTACGTTGATTTTGTAGCCAGCAACTTTACTATATTCATTGATTGTTTCTAATAGCTTTTTGGTGGAGTCTTTAGGGTTTTCTATATATAGCATCATGTCATCTGCAAAGAGTGACAATTTAACTTCTTCATTCCCAATTTGGATGCCTTTTATTTCTTTCTCTTGCCTGATAGCTCTGGCGAGGACTTCCAACACTATGTTGAAAAGCAGAGGTGATAGGGGACAACCTTGTCGTGTTCCTGAACGTAGAGCAAAGGGCTTCAGCTTTTCACCATTAATTACGAGATTAGCTGAGGGCTTGTCGTATATGGCCTTTATTATGTTGAGGTATTTTCCTTCTATACCAATTTTAGTAAGTGTTTTAATCATAAATGGATGTTGTATCTTATCAAATGCTTTTTCTGCATCAATTGATAGAATCATATGATTTTTGTACTTTATTTTGTTTATGTGATGTATCACATTGATGGATTTGCGAATGTTGAACCATCCTTGTGCCCCGGAGATGAACCCCACTTGGTCGTGATGAATAATCTTTTTAATGCATTGTTGTATTCGATTTGCTAGAATTTTGTTTAGGATTTTAGCATCTGTATTCATCAGAGATATAGGTCTGTAGTTTTCTTTTTTTGTGTTGTCCTTACCAGGTTTTGGTATCAGGGTAATGTTGGCCTCATAAAATGAGTTAGGGAGTACTGACTCTTCTTCAATTTTTTGGAAGAGTTTGAGCAGGATTGGTATTAGATCCTCTTTGAAGGTTTGGTAGAATTCACTGGTGAAGCCATCTGATCCAGGACTTTTGATTTTGGGAAGGTTTTTGATGACTGATTCAATTTCGTTACTGGTGATCGGCCTGTTAAGATTTTCCAGATCTTCACGATTCAGCCTTGGAAGGCTACATGTTTCTAAACTTGTCCATTTCTTCTAAGTTATTAAATTTGGTGGCATATAGTCCTTCATAGTATTCTTGGATAATCCTTTGTATTTCTGTGGTGTCCGTGATAACTTCCCCTTTTTCATTTCTGATTTTGTTAATTAGTGTCTTCTCTCTTTTTATCTTAGTGAGTCTAGCCAAGGGTTTGTCGATTTTGTTAATCTTTTCAAAGAACCAGCTTTTTGTCACATTAATTTTTTCTATTGTCTTTTTGTTCTCTATTTCATTTAGTTCTGCTCTGATTTTTGTTATTTCCTTTCTTCTGCTGACCTTGGGTTTTGCTTGTTCTTCTTTTTCTAGTTTTTTAAGGTGTAACATGAGGTTATTTATTTGGGATTTTTCTTGTTTCTTGAGATACGCCTGATATAAATTTCCCTCTTAAAACTGCCTTCGCTGCATCCCAAAAATTTTGGTAGGATGTATTTTCATTGTCATTTGTTTCTATGTATCTTTTGAGCTCTCCTCTAATTTCTTCTTTGACCCAGTCGTTCTTTAAAAGTATGTTGTTTAATCTCCATGTATTTGTGTTTTTTCCTGCTTTCTTTTTGCAGTTGATATCCAATTTCAAAGCTTTGTGAACAGAGAATATGCTTGGTATGATTTCAATCTTCTTAAATTTGCTGAGGCTGATTTTGTGTCCCAATATATGGTCTATCCTTGAGAATGTTCCATGTACACTAGAAAAGAACGTATAGTCTGATGTTTTAGGATGAAGTGCTCTATATATGTCAATTATGTCCAATTCATCTAATGTGTCATTTAGGGCTGCGATTTCGTTATTTATCTTCTGTTTGGATGATCTATCCATAGCTGTCAATGATGTATTTAAGTCCCCTAGTATAATTGTGTTTTGGTCAATTTCTCCCTTTAGTTCTGTTAGTAGTTGCTTGGTATATTTCGGTGCTCCCTGATTGGGGGCATAAATATTGATGACTGTTATGTCTTCTTGTTGTATAGTCCCCTTTACCATTATGAAATGTCCATCTTTGTCTCTTGTTATCTTTTTCACCCTGAAGTCTGTTTCATCGGAAATCATTATGGCTACACCTGATTTTCTCTGGGTACCATTTGCTTGGAGTGTCAATTTCCACCCTTTCACTTTGAGTCTATGCTTGTCCTTGTAGCTGAGATGTGTCTCTTGTAGGCAGCATATGGTTGGGTTTAGTTTTTTGATCCAATCTGCTACTCTGTGTCTCTTTATTGGTGAGTTCAGTCCAGTTACATTTAGGGTGATTATTGATATGTGAGGATTTCCTGTCATTCTGTCTTTAGTTTTCTGGTAAGGCTGTGTCTCCATTGTTTCTTTGCCTTTTTGTTGTTGTCTGTTATTTCTGTGTGGTGGTATTCTATGATGTTTCCCTCTGTTTCTTCTTTTATTACAGTATATATTTCAGATTTGGATGTTTTTTGAGTGGTTACCCTTGAGTTTATGTAAAAGAAAGTTTGATATTTAGAGTATTCCAGTTTCTTCAGTACGCTTACTTTCTCTATTCCCATATTCCAGTTCAGGCCTTTACGCTCCCCATTTTTATGTTTCGGTTGCCACAAGTTGTCCCTGTTGATGGTGGTCTAATAGCCTCCTTTAGTATTTCTTGTAGTGCAGGTCGTGTATTAGAAAATTCCCTCAGCTTCTGGATGTTTGGAAAGGTCTTTATTCCTCCTTCATATCTAAAGGAGATCTTTGCTGGATATATTATTCTTGGCTCATGATTTCTCTCTTTCAATAGTTTGAATATTTGGTTCCATTCCCTCCTAGCTTGTAGAGTTTCTGCTGAAAAATCTGATGATAATCTAATGGGCTTTCCTTTGTAAGTTACCGTCTTCTTTTCCCTGGCTCCCTTGAGGATTCTTTCTTTGTCATGGATTTTAGACAGCTTCAATACAATGTGCCTTGGTGAAGGCCTGTTGGGATTGAGGTAATTAGGTGTTCTATTTGCTTCTTGGATTCGAGGATCCAGTTCTGTCCACAAGTTTGGGAAGTTCTCATCGACGATTTGTTTGAATATATTCTCTGTTCCCTTCCCTCCTTCTTCTCCTTCTGGTATGCCCATTATTCTTATATTGCTCTTTCTGATGGAGTCAGAAAGTTCTTGTAGAGTTCTTTCATTTCTTTTAAGTCTCAAGTCTCTTTCTTCTTCCATCTGTGTAAATTCCAGGTTCCTATCTTCGATGTCACTGATTCTTTCCTCCATCTGGTCAACTCTACTACCTAAGCTGGATATTTTATTGTTAATTTCTTCTGTTGAGTTCTTAATCTCCAGAAATTCTATTTGGTTCTTTTTCAAGATTTCAATCTCTTTTGTAAAATGCTCATGGTGTTCTTTGATTGTATTTCTGAGTTCATTAAACTGCCTTTCTGTGTTTTCTTGCATCTCGTTCAATTTTTTCAGAATTGCGATCTTGAATTCTCTGTCATTTAAATCACAAAGGTCCATATCTCTAAGTTCCTTTTCTGGAGACTTTTCACTTTCTTTCTGAGCTATCTTGTTGCCTTGGTTATTCATGGCAATCACTGATTTACTATTTCTCTTCCTAGACATCTACAGGAGTGTCTTCTGCAACAGGTTGATAGGTATGCGAAGAGCTTTTGGAGTTCCAAAGCTCTTTCTGCACCAGATTCAGAGCCCGTATGTTTCAGCAGTTCTGTTTACTCCTGCAGGGATCCGCCCAGATAGGTGGGGCTAGGGGCGGGGTGAGTTGTGAGAGGTGGCCCAGAGCAATGGCGGCGACCACCACCACAGCCAGTCCTGCTTCCACAGCTCCCTCCCCTTTGCCGGAACTAGTTGAGCTGCAAATCTGTGTCTGCGGTCCACAGTTCTCAGAGCAGCAAATATTCTGTCCTTTGATCCGACACTGCTACTTTATCGCTTCTAGCACCGGGCAGGTGGGGGCGGGGCGAGCTCTGGGAGGTTAGGGAGGGGGCGGCTAGTCTCCGTGCCTAAGGCTTCCGTTCTCAGCTCAGCAGTGAGGGCTTAAACCACGGATTTCAGCCCTCTTCCCTCAGTCTTTGCTCCGAGGTCTGCCGTGAGCGAGCGTTGTGTTCAGCGGTTTTGTATGCTGCCCCCTCAGCCCTGTGGGCCGTAAGCGGAGCCCTAGCAGTCCGAGTCCTTCCCTCTCCCGCAGCTGCGGAAGATCGGGAGCAGCGGGCTCCGAGCACTGAGGTAGTTCTGTGTCCTGTGCCCGCGCGGCTCCGTCTCCGCACTTCTCCTCTCCCTCCTCCCCGGCTCGCGCGATTCACCCACCTGGAGGTGAATTCAGTAGTGGGCCTCTTCGTCTTGCCTGTCTGCTGTGCAAGGAGTCCTTTGTGGAGTTATTGTTGTCCGATTCGTTGTAAATTCCAGGGGAGCGTTACAGAGGCTCACCTCACGCCGCCATTTTTTTTGATATGTGCAATATCCTTTGATTTCCACCAATACAGCTTTGAACAAAATTGAGGTTTCTTTTCTTATGGAGCTATGTCTACTGTGAGAAGGGGTACAGACAACAAATAAACAAACAAGATAAATTATAAAGAAAGTAGCAGAAAATTGGTAAGTGACTGAAAGGGAATGAAAAAGCTCTTTGAGGAGGTGACATTTAAACTGAGATGTGTAAGCAAGAGCACCTTTGCACAGAGCAGAGAGGGAAAGTTCCAGTTTAGACTATCCAGCCAGTGCAAAGGTTTAGTGTGAGCATGAGCTTGGTGTTGAGAAATACAAAAGGAGAGAGAGTGTGGCCAAGAGGTTACATGAGGTCAGAGAGAAAGGCACAGGTCAGATTGCATAGCATTTTATAAACAAGATTAGCAATCACTGGAGAGAACAGTCAAGAAAATTATTTGTTGAAAGTCTCAGTAATACTTTGGTTTTAAAACTTAACACAACTGTGTTCTAATGAACTATTCACACATATGGTTCTCTCAGGAGTCAGTGAGCTCTTTGTGAGGTGTGCTGCTTGTCAAGATTGTCAGGGCCTGGGGATCACCTGGGAGCATTTGTTAACAGAAAGGTTGGGATCTTTGTCATTAAAATTCGGAATCAGAATCTCCTGGGTACCTGTATTATTTTTAGCAGGTGCCCCATGTAACTGTTATGATCAGGCATAGATGGATACACTGGTTTGTGGGAATGACCAGGGACTTTGGTGACACACCTGAATTAAGATCTCAGCTCCACCAGTTAATGTGTGATTTGTAGGAAGTTACCACACTTTTTGAGCTTCATTTTCCTCATCTGTAAAATGGGAATATTCCTACCTACAAATCACAGGGCTGTGCTTGAAGACTAAATGAAAGAACATATGTAAAATGCCAGATAGACAGTAGGCACTCCATGAATGTTGAATGACTACATGATGAATATAAGAAGACTACACATGAATGAAAAGCTATATATACACAGTGATTCTTTACAATGCTTGTTGTATTGAGTCTGCAATGTTTCTTACCACCAGCAGAGACCCCAGGATCTCAAAGAGTGGAGGTAAGATCCTGGACCAGAAACCAACCTCTACCCTCTGTCTCCTCTTTAGCCTTTCTTCTGTTTCCTCCTGTTCAACTGGCCTGCCTTTTCTCCTCTCCACCTCTACCCTCCCCTCAAACATAACATAACTCACAAAGCTTTGCTCCCACTCCAATATGCCCTGGAGATTACCCCCAGCTTGTTGCCAGAAAGATGGTCTGAGTAACAGGTACCACTGAGTGCAGGCTGTTCCTTTTAGGCACTGCCTAAGGCGACCATCCATCCCAGTTTGTAAGGGACTTTCCCAATGCTAGCACTGAAAGTCCTGGAAAGTGCCTCACTCAGTCTCTGGCAAGCCAGGACAGCTGGTCATCAACACTAACCCTTTACTCCATACAACTTCATGTTGCTGTGCACCACTGTCGTGCTGGGCGTCCGGCAGGGTCTCTGGTCCCGCTCCTCACATAAGAACGCAGGACACGGTGAGGCCAAAAAGGAACACCCATGGAGCCATAAATAGGGGAATCATATTATTATATTCCCACCGGCGGCATCCTCCTCTCTGCAATCCGCTTTTGCTAGCCCCCAATCTTTTCTGCTAGCGTAGCCACAGCCATTGGCTTACAGCCAATGGCTTACGGGTTACAGCTGACGGCCAACTAGCCACAGCTGCTGGCTATCTGACCACAGTTGATGGCCCTTTACTACCCGAGCCAGCACCTTTCTATTGTGAGGCCGAGAGCCTGGAAACTGTTTTTTGGGGCTTTGTCCCCACAACCACTGTCTGTATCTGCATGCTCCATGACACTGGCCACACTACGGTGTTTCCCTGAAAATAAAACCTAACTGGAAAATAAGCCCTAGCATGATTTTTCAGGAGGACATCCCCTGAACATAAGCCCTAATACATCTTTTGGAGCAAAAATTAATATAAGACCAGTCTTATTTTCGGGGAAACACAGCATGTATTGTTGTCTGGATCCTACAACAGTGTTGTAGGTGTTATCTCCACCTACAGGATCACCACCATAGGATCAGACAAGACCACACTCAGTGGGTCCTATGCAATGTCATGCTACTAGATTTGTGGTTCCCAGAAAGATCAGGCTTCTGACTCAAATGATATGTATCCTCTAGCCCATCTATCCACCATTGCCAGAGTTATTGCTCTAAAATGAAAATCTGGGAGTGGACGGGTTGGCTCAATTTGTTAGAGAGCGAGCTCTGGGCAACGGGCTGCCAGTTCGATTCCCACATGGGCCAGCTAGCTGCACTCTCTTCAACTAGAATAAAGTCAATGAGCTGTCACTCAGCTCCTGGGTGGCGAGATGGCTCAGTTGGTTGGAGCACGGGCTCTCAACCACAAGGTTGCCAAAAAACGCCCCCTGCAACTAACAAAAGCAACTAGACCTGGAGCTGACCTGCACCCTCCACAACTAAGATTGAAAGGACAACAACTTGACTTGGAAAAGTTCCGGAAGTACACATTGTTTCCCAATAAAGTCCTGTTCCCCTTCCCCAATAAAATCTTAAAAAAAAAAAAAAATGAAAGAAAATCTGGCACTGACAATTCCCTGCTTAAAACCCTTCAATGACTCTTTGTCTGCAGAATAAAGAACAATCTCAAGCATAAATTCCCTTCACAATCTAGCCACACTCACTATACTGTTTCCTGCTTTTGCATATGCTGTTCCCTCTTTTGTAATGACTTTCATCCTTTTTACACCTGGCCAACATCTAGTCATTCCTTAAAGTCTTCTACAAATTTAATTTTGGCCTCTTCTTTGATTCTGTGGTGACTTATATATAATTGTACTGCAGCATTTATCACATGGTGTAGTAATTACGTGTTTGCTTACCTTCCCTACTGGTCTAGGAGTTCCTTGAAGGTAAGTTTCATGACTTACTGATCTTTGTACTTTCAAGAGCCCAGTATCAGACACTGACATTTTGTTGTGGCATTTTTTAACAATCACTCCTGTTCTATGATTCTAAAAAGCAAACTATTACTATCAAATTGATCTTGATTATCAAGTATTTTGTATCCCTAAATATTACCCTATCCCTGACCCTTGCATTATTGCTAACAAATAAAATAAGGCTCAAAAATGGGATGGGAGCTGGGGATGGCATAAGAGCATCCAATGATCATTTTACTTTGTAATTACAAAATAAAACCTGGGAGTTTATAGATTTTTTTTAATACAGAGCAATAAAACAGCAGGGACAAAACACCTAATTTCAACTAGCATTGTGTGTTGCATATAAAAACTCAATAAACTATAAATGAATAAATGATCAGGAGTTCTATTCTAGGCATATAATTTTTTTTTAATTTATTGGGGTGACAATTGTTAATGAAATTACATGGCATATAATTTTTTGTGTTCTTATACGTTCACCAAGTATGACTATAAAGTGACAAACCTCTTGTTTTGTTCGTATTAACAAACAAACAGGAATGACATTGCTCAGAAATTTTTAGAATTCCTCTTTGGGAACTGCCTTAAGAACCAACATATTAGTCAACCTATAAGCCATTTCTTATTACTTTACAGTCAAATCTGCTTTTTGTATTACCCAGTATGATCCTTCACTTATCCATAAGGCTTGGATCCAAAGACATTTGGCTATTTTCAAAATGAAAAGCCAAACTCAAAGAATGAAAATTTTCTATAACTGATGATATGCAAAAGGATGTGGCAGGCTCTAACGTCAATTCCAAGAATTACAAAATATACTGTGAATAAGTGGGTGAAAATAAGTGTACATGTATATTAGAACCATTCATCTTATTTTGGACACATTGCATCTATAAGAACACATACATACCTTCAGCGAGTATGCCAATGAAATGTGGTTATATACAAATGTGCTTCTGAAAAACAATGGTTTATTAAGCCTATGTGTTTAGAAATAGATTATTTCAGGTTAATTTAGTAGAATTAACTGAGAATATACTATTTTTTCCATTTCTATGCTAAACAGGAATAGCAAGATTCATGAAATATCATTCCTGCCCTCAAAAGGCTCACAGTTAGAGAAGAAAAACATGTAGACAAACCACTGCAACACAGTGAAAAAAGTGGAAGTATATATTCAATGTAGTGGTAGCACCTAGCAAGGAGTGATGAGCTCTGGGTAGAAGGCTTCACAGAGGTGGTGACACCTCATCAAAGTCTGGGTGGATAAACACAAGCACAAGTCTCATCAGGCTTAATGAGATGGGCAATCCAAGTACAGAAAACAGTATGTGCAAAGACACTGAGGCATGAAACAACAGTGTGTTTGGGAAATTACAAGCCATTTGATGTTGCTGGAGCAAGAAATGCAAGTGGAAGAATGCAAAGATATTTTGCTGGAGAGGTTACAGACACAGATACATGTAACTGAAATTGTGTATTTTTGTTTGCAGAGATGATTGTGTGTGTCTGCTTCCTTTCCAAAATACATCAATCAGCCTGTAACTGAAGCAACAGTGGCGCTCATATTTACTACATTGTTTATTTTTGCCTGAATTTATCACAAAAAAAATGTTCCTGGTCTCCACTCATATTTGTTCTATTCTCCAATTACTCTCTCACCTTTTACTCTTTTCCCTCTGAGCGCTAGTTCTCTTGCTTTTCCCCCTTGTGCTGTTTCCTCCCATTGATTTGAATCCATCTATAGTCTCATAGTAGGTCATCCTTCTTTCCAATATCTCTCCTTCAGAACCAAAATCAAATGACCTCTTCTCCCACAAGCCTTCCTGGCTAAGTCTAGTGATTAAAAATTTAGGTTTTACAAAAGACCCCGAATAGCCAAAGCAATATTAAAAAAAAAAAGAACAATACTGGAGGTATCACACTCCCTGATTTTTCCTTGTACTAGAGGGCTACAATAATCAAAACAGCTTGGTATTGGTGGAAAAACAGACACATAGACCAATGGAATAGAATTGAGAACCCAGAAATAAAACCACATAAATATGGACAGATAATTTTTGACAAAGAAGCTAAAAACATACAATGGACGAAAGACAGCCTCTTCAATAAATGGTGCTGGCAGAATTGGATAGCTACGTGCAAAAGAATGAAACTGGACTGCTCTCTGTCACCATGTACCAAAATTAATTCAAAATGGATCAAAGACTTAAGCATAAGACCTGACACAATAAACTGCATTGAAGAAAACATAGGTACTAAACTTATGGACCTTGGGTTCAAAGAGCATTTTATGAATTTGACTCCAAAGGCAATGGAAGTAAAAACTAAAATAAACAAATGGGATTATATGAAACTGAAAAGCTTCTGCACAGCAAAAGAAACTATTGACAAAATAATGAGGCAACCAACTGAATGGGAGAAGATTTTCGCAAACAGTTCCTCTGATAAGGGGCTAATATCCAAAATATACAAGGAACTCATGAAACTCAACAACAAAAAAACAAACAACCCAATTGAAAAATGGACAGAGGACCTGAAGAGACATTTCTCCAAAGAGGATATACAAATGGCAAATAGACATATGAAAAAATGCTCAACATCGCTAATCATCAGAGAAATGCAAATGAAAACCACAATGAGATATCACCTCACCCCAGTCAGAATGGCTTTCATCAACAAAACAAATAGTAACAAGTGTTGGAGAGGCTGTGGAGAAAAAGGAACTCTCATACACTGTTGGTGGGAATGCAGACTGGTGCAGCCGCTATGGAAGGCAGTGTGGAGGTTCCTCAAGAAATTACGAATAGAATTACCATATGACCCAGCAATCGCTCTCCTGGGTATCTACCCCAAAAATATAAAAGCATTTCTCTATAGAGACACGTGTACGCCAATGTTCATTGCCGCTTTGTTTACGGTGGCCAAGACATGGAAACAACCAAAATGTCCTTCGATAGATGAATGGATAAAGAAGTTGTGGTACATATACACAATGGAATACTATTCGGCATTAAGGAAAGATGATATAGGAGCATTTGTGACAACATGGATGGATCTCGAGAGAATAATGCTAAGTGAAACAAGTCAGACAGAAAAAGCAGAGAACCCTATGATTTCACTGATATGTGGTATATAAACCAAAAAGAACAAGACAAATGAGAAACAAAAACTCATAGACACAGACAATAATTTAGTGGTTACCAGAGGGTAAGGGGGTGGGGGGTGGGTGATGAGGGTAAAGGGGATCAAATATATGGTGATGGAAGGAGAACTGACTCTGGGTGGTGAACACACAATGGGATTTATAGACGATGTAATACAGAATTGTACACCTGAAATCTATGTAAATTTACTAACAATTGTCACCCCAATAAAATTAATTTAAAAAAAAAAATTTAGGTTTTAGAACAAGACAAATCTGTATTTAAAACCTGGGTCTTTCATTCACCATCTTTGTGCTCTTGTGCTAGTCACTTGGCTTCTCCAGGCCTTGCTGTCCTCATCTGTAAAATAGGGGTAATGCATACTGTACAGAGAGATTGTAAGTATTAAAATATATAATAAATGTAAAGAGCTTAGTATATAAAAGTTTGGCCTTTCACATTGTTAATCATAAATTCAAATTGTCCAGTGATCTTCATGTCTAAGTCATGTCTAACGTATTAGACATGACTAGATGGTCCAAAACTGCAATTACTTTTGTACCAACCTAATACATGCATAGGTGGTTTCACAAGTATTTACCTTGACTTTATATGTCTTCTGATGACTTGGGAGGCAGGGCTGCTTCACTGCACAACTCCAACACGAATGGTGCAGTATGACCAGTTTGGGAAGGAGAAGGAGGCTTTTCCTTTCAGTTTGTTTCTTTCTACAGTTTGATTGTTTTAACTTTATAAATACATTACTTTCATGTTTTAAAGTGTCAGTGGGGTTTCTGGGCAGGGAGATTTGGGCTTTTTGTTGGTTGGTTTGTTCAGTTTCTATTTTGTACTACTATCTATTTAAAAAAAAACTCATCTAACAATATACTTTTGAGAAACTCAGTATATTAGAAATCATTCTAGTCAGAATTAGTTAGGATTTTAGAAAAAGGTCGCTCAAAAAATATTTGTTGACAGAAAGAGAAATGGGCACAGGCTTTCCAGTCAAGCAGAAATTAAACAGTGGATTTGGATCCAGTATTTACAAATTACATAATCTACTTAAACCTTTGTTTCCTCACATTTGTAAGACAACTAATAATTCCAACCACATTAGTGTACTTTCATGTACCTAAATGAGATACTGTGTGTGTAAAGTACTCAGCGCAAAGTCAGCATACAATGAAAATGGCTTCTTAGTAAATGGTACCTGTAATAATTTTTATTATGTGCAAATCACTGTCCTAGTTGGAATTAAGATACTGATTAAAATTGACAATTAAATTGGGGTTGGTATTAGGATTAGTAGTTAGTGTTTATAATAAATTAGGGTTAAGACTGAAATTATTATAGCATTCAATTAAGGTTAGAATTAAAATGCATACAGAGATTATTATTAAGGATAGGGTTGATTATAACTGGATAATAGAAGAAGCAGAATAAGGAGTACTGGTTTAGTTGGGTGGAAAATAAAAGAGGAAAACCATGTGGAAACCTATGTAGAATTTACTAATAAAGAAAAAGTCATACAGAGAAAAAAGGTTAGAGTGCAAAGCAGAAGTGAGTCACATCTTCTAAGTTTTTTCCCCCAGGTGCTGGCATCCCCATCCCAGAGGAATATGTAGTGTTCACCAGACTCAGGTTGAGTTCCCTCCTCTCCTTCCACAGAAGGAGAAAGGAATACCCAGGGCCCACACAGCTGGGTCGAGTCCAGCACCAGTGCCAGCTCCACATTCCACACCCCCAGCTACCCAGGCTGTTGCTGAGTGGACCAGCATCCAGGAGCCAAAACCCGCCTTCTCTTCACTCCCCTTTTCTGTTCCCCCCACCCCCTTTTTCACTGTAGCTATCAGTTTTTTAATCCCACAGACAACCGACTACAGATTTTGTGCAAGTCTCTGGGACATATTGTATATCATAGCATTTTAGAGTGGTAAATAACCATAGAAATCACTATCCCACAAGGATACTTTTATTTTACCTATTTTTATGATGGGAATAATCCTTGTAGATCAGCTTTCTTTCTTTGTGAAACTCTATTCCTAGTTAATAGGGGGCCTGTAAGAAGCTAGATGCACATGTACAAGGGGCATTAGAATGATTACAGACAAGGAGTTATTCCAATGGAGACATCACATCTGTAGGAAAAACTGCCGTTTCACTCTGAGCTATGCATGAGTGAGGAATTACTCAAATTATACACTTCTGGGGAGTACTGGGAGAGAGTCTCCTGATTCCTCTTGCCTCCAGGGGTACTATGTGCCTCCCCATCCAACATTGGTAACCCGTTACTACACAGCTTTGTGAACAAAGAAAGTCGCTTAACTTCTCTGAGTTTCATTTTCTTCATCTGTGCAACAAGGGGTATTAATTAGGTAATCTTGAAGGTCCCTTACAACTCTAATACTCTTTTATTCTATTATTCTAAAAGCCAATGACTGTTTCTTATTCCCAGGGTCTAAAGTGCTACCAAACTGATGATGATGATGCAGAAAAGGGAAAGGGAGCCAGGAGGAAAAGAGCATTCCAGAGTCTCATTTGCTCACTTTTAATACTGTCTCCAAAACAGCTCTCTTCCTTTCCTCCCACCCTTGGTTCTCCTCCCATGCAGTTCCAGTGCAGGGTGAGGCCAGACCAGCAGAGTCATTAAGAGAATTAAGGGAGGACAGTCAGAAAAGGACCACCGCAAAGCAGCAGATAGAAAAGATGATTAGTTAGAAGTACTTGGGACATAATCCCACAGTCTGTCGTCCTCATCCCACCCATCCCCACTCTCACTCCTCCCATCCCACTAACCTGTCCTCTCTTAAGCCCACTTACATGACTTCTAATGTTTCTTCTAGTTCCAAAGAAAATACTCTTTATCCATCAAGACACTTTAACTAGGATAGCTCAATCCTTCCACTCTGAAGCCCCATTCTCTTTTTGAAAACACACCCACTCCTTGCTTTTGTCTTCATGACTAAACTTATGTCAACCTGGTCCCACCTCTGTCAGAAAGTTCAGTCTTCCCCTTATCTCCCCTTCCCCCAAACCATAGTCCACCCTCCCCTCTCGCTTATACCCAGGTCTCCATATCCCTCAACTACACTATTCCCTCTATCTTTGCCTCTGAGATTTCAAGATGCCAGAGAACCCAGACAAGAGGAATGATTTAGAATCACTGAGATGTGTCAAGGCAGGAAAGTCAGGCAGCCCAAGGTGGTCAAACACTTTCCTGCCAGTAATTCTTAATATCCAGACACTCAGGAAATGTTCAAGAGGCAGGCAGAGCTTTTTCCCCAGAAACCATAGTAAGCTCCAGAAATAGTGAGAGAAAAACAGTGGGCAGCATTCTGACCATCCTAAAGGATGTCCCTAGAGAATATTCTCTCTTGGTCCCTCCTTCAGTGACTAGCATTTTTATAGAGCTTTGCTAATGACAAAGTGCTTTCCATAGGCTTGTCCTTGTATCCATCACAAGAGCTGAGAAAGCCTGTCTGAGAGGGAGAAAGATTACTTAAACATTAAGGATTAGCAGGATGAGGCACAGTCACCAGTACAGGAGGGACTGGTCCAAGAGTTGGAAGTCAGGCACCCAAATCCCTCATCAAGGGACAAAATATGGCCTCACAGGATGGGAAAGAACTTTGAAAATCATATTGTTCCATGTCCTAGCCAAGAGTTGTGTTTTCTACTATTAACTGTAAGTATAACCTTGGCTGGGTCAGTTAATATTCTGTGGACCTAAGTTGCACCAGAATAATAAGGAGTTGGACCAAATGTTTTCTAAGAATGCTTATAGTTTGATTTGGAGTTTCTAAAATTTAGAAATTGATTCCCCAAAACTGAACAAATTGACTCAGAAGGATTCTTACTGAGATGTACCAAGACTCTTCCAGAGATACTCAACTACAAAGAACAGCAACCCCAGGGACTTGGGACTCTTGAGCCAAGCGCAAGTACAGACACCCTGCCGCTCATCCATACTATATCTGGACTCAAGGACACAAACTGCATCAGTCACAGATGCACTGGTCCTTGAGGGGCAGCTTCCAGAGAGTCAGTAGATCAGACCATTCATTGAGAAATTTTACTCACTAAAACGTGAGAAGGGAGGAAAAGATCCTCTGAATGATTAAGAAAGAAAAAAAAATATTGGGGGTAAGGCCTGGGAGTAAAGGGATAGGAAGGATTAAGGGAGAAACTATTGCGTTGCTTTGTAGCCCACTTGGGTTGGGCAAGAGTCTGAAGTGAAACCACTGCTTTTTTTGGGGGGCGGGCGTAATTTCTGTGACAAGGGGTTGAGGGAAATGTTGAGTCCCATAGGCTGGGGGTTGTTAGAAGATGCTTTTCAAGGGATAGTGCCTGGGGCCACAAATTGTTGCTGGAAAGATAACTAGGGGCTCTTGGATCAGAGGATCTAGGGATGTTAGTCTTTAGGAGAATGGTCAAGGAATCTGGTCACCCACTGGGGAGATGTCCCAGGATACATTGTTGATAAGTAGACCCCCTTAGGCTCTTGGGGATCCCAGTTGCCAAGGGGGGGATATCTAGCTGAAGGATTTTAGGCTCGTGGGCACGCCCTTGTCCAGGCCTGCAGTGGCCGCTCTTGCCAGCTGGCCTAGGGCCCTGTCCCACTCCCCTCTCCACCCCAAACCTAAGAGGGGTGCACACCGGGTCCCGCTGTTAAGCCAGCTCCCTCCCTCTGCTCCACACCGGAGCCAAGCTGGCGAAGATCCCGGGGGACAGGGTGGAAGGCACCACCACGGCACGGAAGGGGCGTGGGGGCGGGTGGAGTGGGGAATGCGGCAGCCTCCCCCCCCTCCGCGACCAGCCCATCCCCCCATTACCCCCCCTCCACCTCCAACCGAATGGTTTGCTCCAAGCGCCCTATTTAATCCCCGCGACTGCAGCAGCGCAGGCTCCCTCCCGGTCCCCGCCTCGGCCCCGGGCTCCCAGCGGCTCCGGGGCGCCCTTTCGGTCAGTCATCGTCTACCCCTTCCCCTGCCCCTCGGGACCCAGGCTCGCCCGCGCCCAGCAGGGAGCCAGCCGGGAAGCGTGATGGGGATTTTTTCCGTCCTGCCCCTGCTCCTGCTCTTTGCCTGCAGCTGGGCGCCCGGCGGGGCCAACCTCTCCCAGGACGGTGAGTGAGGGAGGGGGCGGCGTCAGGGGAGGTGGGCTGCTACCGGGGCGGGGGTTCCGAGCGCCACTGGGGGCGGAGGTAGTCTGTGGGCTTTGTTTGGAACGTAGGGTTCAAGTCTCCAGCCGTTGGTAATACCCCTGTGCTTGTCTGAGCATTCGTGTCTCTGTGTCGTAGGTGTGCCGGGTATGCACGTTCCTTGTACACCGTCGAGTGACTGCGTGTGCACCGTGGTTGGGGTCTGCTATATAGCAGCCCGGGGTCTGTTGATGTCCGTGTGTTTCTGGGTGTGCGTGTCTCTGTTGGTGTCTGGTTCTGCGTTCCTGTGTCAGCATCTGTGTGTATGTCTGTGTCAGTGTGTGCTGGGGGGCGGAGTGAGACAGGGCGTGTGTCGGGTGTTTGTGTATGTCTGGAGGATTGGATGGCCAGTGCAATCCCCCAAACTGCTGTATGCAAATATTTCTGCTCCCCCACCCGTGGCGGAGCTCAGAGTGCCCAGGGAAAGGGGCTGGGTGAGGCTGCTGAGGGGGGCGTGGGCAAAGAAGGCGGGGGTGGGGGAGCCTTCTCCTTGGAGCAAAACAACAACATTGGGCGGAGGAGGCCCTTCGATGGCAATATCCCTAGCGGTGGCTGAAGCTGGAAGAAGAAACCCAGACCGGAAAAGGTGGGGATAGGTTAGGCAAAAGAAAGGATCAAAAATATATTTGTGAAGGAGGATGCACAGAAAACCCGAAGCTTTCCTAGGCTAAACACTGATTTTCCCAAATTTGGGGAGGAGTAGCATGCCCAACCCCTTTGCCCCAGTCTGGAACTCAAACCTTCTTTGGTTTGTAATGGTAGAGAGATGGAGGAAGAGAGTGGGGAGAGAAAAGAAGTAGGGCCAGAGGTGAAGGGACTTGGGAAGAGCCCCTCCTGTCCTGGACCAGGCTATGTAGGTCAGCATTGTGTGGGCACCTCAGCTTTCTTAAAGGCTGCTTATGGTTAATAGGGTGGCAGGGGCAGTTCGTAAGGAGACCAGGAAGAGAGCCAGAGCCTGGGTTCCCAGAGGAGGGAGGGCAGGCTGTGATGGGACTAAAGGAATGCATCTTCCAGTCTCCTTCACCCTAGTAAGAGCGAGGGCTGAGGTGGAGGAGGGGGAAGAGGAACTGAGCACTCTAAGGAGCAAAGGGATGTGGGGAGAGTGAGGGGGAGGGTGGTGGCTATGCCAGGCCAGATGCCAACGAAAAACAGAAAGAACCGCAGGGGAGGAGAAAAGGGAGGAGGCTCCTGATGATGGACCCAGTGGCCAGCAGGAATGGGCACAGGGTGGGGCAGGGGTGGAGAGGGGAGGGGTTGAAACTGGGGAGGATGATGTAGAGAATATCATCTGAAGAAAACAGGCAAAAAGCCAGGGTGCTGGAGGAATAATTGTTCCATTTCATCTGACTTCCCCCAGCCCCATTTCCGTCATGGTTAAGGAGCTTCTGCTGGTATGGGGGACACTGAGGATCCCCTTCCTACAGGGTGGCTGACTCCTTCCACCCTGTACCCATCAGCACTCCCCAAAGGGAAGTGCTGCCTGAGGCACCACAGAGACAGCTGCCCCTTCTCTCCCCTATGTAGAATCGCCCTTCCTCAGAGGCCTGCACTGATGACCCAACTCACCGAGAGGGTGCAGAGAGTCTGGGGGGAGGGCAGGCTAAGTGCAAGGCAAGGAGAGGCATTGGGTGTTTGTATCTCAATAATGATCCTCTACTAGGTCTTGACTTTCAATTGCAGCCCCTGGCCTTCCCATTCTGCTAGCTGCATTAAAGACAGACAAGTGTGACCCAAACTGCACCTGTAGGGCAATGGGAACTGATGGTGCCAGGCTGGTACCTAAACAGAAAGAAGTCATCCCAGAAAGCTGTGAGCTCCTCAACTCTAGAATATAAACACTGGAGAACAGAGTAAATCTGTATGCTAGCTAAGTCTTCATCAACTGTGGTATTCTTTCCTGGTCCTTAACTTGGGAGCCCAGTCCCCACTCAGACTTAAGGTTGAAGAGAAATGAAGAGAAATGCTCTATCCTCCTATTTATAAATATGTCTTACAGCAGCTGTGTAAGGGAAAGAATAGAGACACTAAGTTTTGAATGGAGAATTTTTAGAGGAGAGGGTGGGAAGTCGGGGATGGGGAGAAAGGTCTGTTAAATAGGAAGAGTGAAATCTAGCATCGTTTTCTTTGTAGAGCATTATCTGTCCAGATGGTGAGTGTATGTCTGATGTGCAATGTCTCAGGATGCACTAATATATGAGAGACACAACCACATATGATCTCTCTAAATTAATTCTACATCCTAGTTTCTGGATCTAAGAAGAAACTAGGAAGGCCAGATCTGATATGGGAGGTAGGTGCATAGATTTAATGCTCATTGATGAAGCCATTCTGACCAGGATGTTGTGAAAGGGATGTCTACCCCTAAGTTGGTCTGGTGCTTCTGGGCAAGAGCTAGGAAGTTCATAGCTTACCTGGTAATGTTTGACCAAAATAGGGAGAGATGTGATGTGGAAATTTAAGGACAAAATACCCTAGTACACTAATTGTTTGAGGGGTCAAGTGTATGTGGTAGAGTGGCTATTTCCATTTAGAATAAGAAAAGCAGATTTCATGTGCTGCTGAGGCATATAGCTCCCTGCAGTACAGCGTACATTTTTTAGGCTTCCTAAGGCTGAACAGGGATTGAGAGCCTGGAGAAGGGCAAGCAATGATATCTGAACCTGGCTATTAGTGCTGTGGCTAGAAGCTCAGGAACAGTTTAGATGTTCAGAGTTTGCTACCTGCACCTTCCTACTCACATTTCTCCATTAGTATTGGCAGAAGTTCGCAATTCCAGGTTTGGGGAATACAAACCCTATGAACTTAATGTGTCTTGTGGTTATCTCTCTGGTGAATATCTCAACATTCAACATTGTGACCAACCTTTCTTGGATTCTTCCTTCTCAAGTTATTTCCAGCACTCTGAATTGATCTAGTGTAGAGATGGATGGGTGAACAGCCTCACATTACTTTAGACCAGGTTATAGCAATTTAATCTTGTACTGCACTGCCCCCACTTGCATATCTTTTCCCTTCCCAATGACCTTCTGTTCACTGCTATCCACTCTGCAGCCCCCTGGCCAGGTTCCCAGTGTAGAGATCATGCCCAGTGTGCTGGAGAAGTATTCACTCTAGAACTGCCCATGGATCTACTTGGCAGACCTACTCCATCCACTTTCTGCTCCTAGCTGCAGCTATAACTGTTCTGTTCTGTTTCTGTTCCTATTCTCTTCCTAGTTGCAGCTGTAACCGTTGGGAAGGAAATGCTCTCCCTTCACACATGTACATTTTCTGGCACAGAGAAGTTGAGACCACTAGAGAGACACTGGTACAGCAGAGTTTAGTTAATTCCATACAGAACCAGTCTGTCTGATGTGGGGCCCAAGCTGTGGAATGTCAACTGCCTACCCAGAAGTTATGACAAAGAATTCTGTCCTAAGTTCTCTCTAGGGCTAGGCAGCACTGTTGGTTTTAGTAGTTTTCTCTACAGCAGTTGTTTTCTCACTTTTTTTTTAAAGATGTGAAAGTTCTTTATCAGATAAAACAGATAAAAGGAGCCCTTTTACTCTTTTTTTTGGCTTCCCCACACTCCCCATAATCCTTAAGGCACAACTTAGGGTTCTGCTACATATCGTTTGAAATCCTGTGCCCTACACTGACAGTAAAATGACTCAGCTCACTACCTTTAGGCTCCCTCTCTCTCCTCCTCTTCCAACTGAGGAAGAAAGGAGGTCCAAATCTAATTTCAAGAGTTCCTTGTTGGAGACATTCACTATTCACTTGGAGAATGACTCATGTTCTTGGAGAATGTTCTGCAGCCATAACATTCTACAGATGGCATCTTTTCGGTCTTCTGGTCACTTTGAAATAGCAGACTGGGTAGTTGTGTCATTGCTCTGTAAATCTTTAGATTTTATTTTGGCACCCCTTTCTGTTACTATTTTCTCATAGTCCAAATAATATGTAGAATTGGGTCAAAAGCTGTTTTTCCTTAAGTCACATACTGGGGGGAAAAATCTCCACAGTTATCACCAGAGAAATAAAACCCCTAGTGCTGTGACTAGTCACATTCTTTGTTGTTTCTTATTCCAGTAGAACTGTATACTAGCCCAATTATCCCTTTTATTGTCATTTACTTCTCAGTACTAAGGATATTAATCTGGGTTCCAGATTCTCCAGGAGAGCAAGCTATGGACTGCGCCAGCTCCTTACTAACTACTGAATGAAAAAAACTAGTATATTACAAAGTTTTGGTAATTATATCTTCTCCTTTCATTTTTCATGTTAAAATACAATATTTTCTGTTTAACTATTTCCTGTTGACCCATATACTGGAAGATTTTGTTTCTGGATGAGATCCTATCATAGAGGTCCATTCATAAACTCTGAAATCAGCAGTAGTGACGATTCCCTACAAGATAAGAACCAGCTGATGCTCAGGGGTCCTATAAGCAAAGTAAAAACCCAATTCCCTCTCCTGTTATAACAAGGAGATCCATCCCTTCTAGCACTGAGAAGCCATATTCTCAAGAGTCTTGAACACACGAAGTAGTTGAGATTTTTACAAATAGAGGTTCAGTAAAGCCTCTTAACTTTTATATATTCTTGACTAAAGCAACAAGTATTGAAGACAGAATTATTGGTCTCTTTACCAAAATTTCCTTAAGCCTAAAGAAAGTGACCAAATGTCCCAATTAACACAGAGGCCTCTAAGTCCTGAGAACAATACCCTTCTTAAGAAGCATGATTCATTTCTCCTTTCCATGTATGATCAAGACTGGACTATTCAGCAATTTGGGGTGCCTTAGAGCACTCTGACTCTAATACATCTCATACTCTATTTGATTATAATACATTTTGGCTTCCCCATACCCTAGTGTCTCTGAAGAGACACAGGCTCTGTGACACTGTTTACCTTGTTAGATAATTGTAATTTTATTCATAACTGGTTGTAGCAGATTAAAACCCTGTCCACCACCATCAATACTTAGGTGATTATCATAATTACTGAGGCTCATGTTGACAAATACAACATGAATTTGTTGGTGGTGGTCCTCACTTTTTACATACTCTTGGGTGTATATATGACAGATTCAAACACAGTACTTCAGGAAGCCTTTTACAGCAAGTGATGGGTGTGTAGCATGATCCTAACAGAAGTCCTGATTTCTGTCGTTTCAGTTTGATTGTTGGAGAGCTGGCTACCTTATTGCTTCCCCAATTTCTTGTGGGAAAAACTACTTGTGCTTTGAGCTCTCCATGGTGCTAGCCCCTGAAGGTTCTCTGACAGTGACAGGTGCTAGCCCCTGCCACTCTAGGTTCTCCTTGTTGCTCTCCATGGTCCTGCTTTCCCTCAAAGCTTCATAATCTCTACTCTCCCCAGTGCAGCCCCCAGAACAAGGTTGGAACCTCCCTCCCCTACCACAAACACACACATGATCTTGATTATGATCCCTGAGCTGCTCCACCAGGAGAGTCGTCACGACCCCCTAATCAACTGTAAGAAGGGGACAGATAGAACAATTAATTCTGAGGTTGAAAAGAAGTGTTGTTTGAAATGTTCAGGAGACTAAGATCTAGAGTGACTTCAAATGGCCTCAAAAGAACTGGATGTTTTGCCATATATGGACTCATATATTAAAAACAGAACTACAAATAGTCGTGTTTTAGATTGAGACAGTATTGCTCATATACAGTAACCACACATACACTATAAATGTGGAATGCAAAATGAGTCCTACTCATTTTATAAATATGAACCTTTTAAAGCCATCCTGAGCCTGATGACCAACTATGGCTCTCCTGTCATGGAGCTTATTTCACCTTTTCCCTCAATCTTAGAAGTACATGCAAAGACAACACATAGTGATGGGTTATCAGAATAGATACTGAAGGGATTCCGTACATGAGAGGCATAGAAAAAAATATCAAAATCTCGACTCATGTTCCCCATCTTTACAACCATCTTGTACAGAACTAAATGGCTTTATATATAATCACCCCATCCCAGAGTCTAAGTCCTTGGCCAAATCTCAGGAGTTACATCTCTAAACTGGACTCTGCTACTTGTTTGGGGTATCTGTCAATAAGCTGATGATATCAAGTGTGCCAAGGGCCTGAGAATGCTCAATCTTTGCCAGTCTGAGACTAGACAGCCTTTTCCTCCCATCACATAAGAACTACACAAGCTTCTCTTCTCCTAAATGCTGATTTCCCTGTGTCAATTTCTGCATAATAGTTCATATAATAGTTAACACTTACGATCGACCTACAGCAGAGTCTAGTTGGGGAAGCAGGTTTCCAGAATGAATTTCCAAAATCCCCCTTCCATTTCATCATTTGAAACAAGGAGAAATTTCATTCTTCAAGGACAGGTAATGGAAGTGATTTATCTCCATGAATGAGCCATCAAGAAGACAGAATTAGGGTTACAATAACAGCTGGAACATCTGCGATCCATTCATCTCCCTGAGCCCCACCCCATTCTCATGAAGACATGTTTCAGAAAGGAGTCTAGTGCAGAGATTGTTATATATATATATATGTATATTCCGTCTAGGTCTTATTTTCGGGGAAAAACTTGTGTATATATATACATACAAGACCTAGACGGACAATCAGCTCTAATGCGTCTTTTGGAGCAAAAATTAATGTAAGACCGGGTCTTATATTAATTTTTGCTCCAAAAGACGCATTAGAGCTGATTGTCCGTCTAGGTCTTATTTTGGGGGAAACATGAGATAGATAGATAGATAGATAGATAGATAGATAGATAGATAGATAGATAGATGATAGATAGATAGATAGATAGATAGATAGATAGTAGGTATATAAATACATAGATACATAGATAGATAGATACATAGAGATAGATATCAGATATAGATAGATATTTGTTTTCAATATGTGTGTGTCATTCTTCTATATGAGCTCTTACCTCTGAGATTATTTAACCCTCTTATCTTTCTCCATCATTTTCCTGGAGCCCTCCAGGAGAATGATAAGAAAGCTAAATAATATAAAGAACTAAAATTTTGTCTTTTCTAAGGATCTATTTTTTCTTACCCCAGCTAGACCTATACTTATTGACTGCTAATTATAAGCACTTTTGGCTCATTTACTTCCAGTTCAGAGCCAGGAAGATCAGATACATCACCTTGCCCTAGAGGGGAAAAAGAAAAAGCAATGAAAGCTGATAGCTCAGTCATTCATCTCTAAACTAACCATTACTTAGCTCTCCAGTTCCTTCATATAGTCCCAGATATTGGCAAGGTAGAATGGAGCATTAGTACTCCCAATACTAGATTTCACTGGGAATATGCAAATCCTTGCTTCATATATTTATTTTTCTTTTGTGCTCTGGCTCTTTGCTTCCATTATGATTCTAGAATTCCAGCCAAAGCCTCAGACAAGGTAAAAAGCTACACAGGTGGACTGGTTTATTGAGTTTCTGACTTAAATAGTTGATACTTCTTGGAAACTCAGCAAAACTCTAATATATATCAATGGCAAGTAACTTGAGACTTAGCGTAGATTAGGTTAGCCTTTGAAGAGCCTGGGGCGAAGTTCTTTCAGTATTATACAATGAGGGGCCAGTTTTACCATCTGCTCCTAATCATTTGTCCCCCAGAAAATGTAAAAATTACAGTAGGACAATTGTACTTACTCATTCCTACTAGTTCTTACAGATAAAATCTTTTCAAACACATATTATATGTTTCCTCCCCTAATTTCTATCCTGTAATTTCAGACAAATATGAAAAACACCATCACTAAGTCCCTGGGCCACCCGTATCCTCATTTATCCTCAAATGCTGCTTGATGCCAACTCTCCTCTGGTTTGCAAGCCCTGGAGTCCAATGTCCGTAACAGATGGACTGAGCCTCAGGCCCAGGGAGGAGAGGATTCTTGCCACCTCCTGGGGAGTTTGAGCAGAAGAGAGAGCCTGGGTTCTGCTTTGGGGAGAATCTCTGTATTTAACCATATGGTTTTAAGGAAGTAAGAGGTTTTGATTAATAATGGGCTTGTAAAAAGGGCTCTATATCTGGGTTATACAAAATGCTGTGTATGTCAGAAAAAAATTTTAAAAGACATGAATAATGGAGATTATAGTGTGCCATGCGTGTCAAAGGACACATGTTGAAGGAGAGAAAGAGGGTAACCAGGCCGGAATCTATATGCACTTGGGACACATAAACAAGTGTATCCCCACATCAAAGAAGAGACACTCAATGAAGGTTTAAAAACAGAAAAGAAGAGAAAAAGAGATCTTTGGGTCAGAACAGTATTATTCGCCACTCTGGGGACTGTGAGGACTATAGACTTCAGAGAATATATCTGTTTCACAGAAGAGTTAAATTCCCAGGAAGGCACAAAGTAAGGCTAATTGAACAATGTGCCCCTCTCTGAAAAGTAAGTTTTACCGTGTTTCCCCGAAAATAAGACCTAGCCGGACAATCAGCTCTAATGCATCTTTTGGAGTAAAAATTAATATAAGACCTGGTCTTATTTTACTATAATATAAGAATGGGTCTTATGTCATATAATATAATATAATATAATATAATATAATATAATATAATATAATATAATACCGGGTCTTATATTAATTTTTGCTCCACAAGATTCATTACAGCTGATTGTCTGGCTAAGTCTTATTTTCAGGGAAACACGATATAAATGAGAAAAACAAAGGGAAGAGACTGAATCTCAGATAGGATTGGGGGAAGAGGGTTTGTGTGGGCGTGGAGAGTGGAACACATTATTCTTCATGTCATGTTCCTAACCACTGCACTGAACCTGTCATCCACACCCTGACTCTGATCACCCAGTGAAGGAAAACAGTAAAAACAAGTCAGCAGAATCAGAACCAGCCAGGATAAATGCTCTCTTGCCTGACTTCTAACAAATTAAACTTTTTCACAGCATTGTTATTCCACCACACCAAGCCATCAGTCTGAAAGATCTAAAGTGTGACATAAAGAACAAAGGAGAAGATAGAGCCTGTTGAGAGAGGGAATTCATCCATGCATTCACACAAATACTGAGGTTCTTGAGGGCAGGAGTAAGGCTTTGGAACCTGGACTGAGATTTCTTAGCCTCAGGGAATCTATCATTTATTTCTCCCTGATGTTTGGGCTTTCTTGCCTATTCCCGGCCCCTAATTTCCCATTGCTAAACATATTTTCCAATGAGCTAAACTGAATTCTGCTTTCATTTACTCCACACTGACTCTTATGTTTTATTTCCAAATACTTCCTGAGATGGGGGTATATTTGCACAGTTCTATTAACATATGTGCGAAAGTAGCAAGATAAAACTGGAGGAAGGGTATAAGTGCCTGCTGTTGGTTCAAGGGACATCTAAGAGCTCAGATAAAGTCTGGCCTCCTGACTCTCTATTGCATTAGAATGCAGATCCCAGACATACCTGTCCTGATTTCTGAGTATGTGAGCATGTTGGGAAGGGAATGAGGAGATGGGGCCAGACTCTCCTAAAATGTCTCAGCTGTCATCCACTGGAGTGATTTCATGGCTGGTCTTAGGGCTTACCTGAGAAACGACCGATTAGAGTCAGATCCCAGCACAGAACCTGTTCTCCCAGAAGCTCTTATTGAGCCATCCCCTTGTCTCTGTCTCATCTCTCCTACCAGCCTTAGAAGCTTGTCTAAAGTACACAGCTCAGTCCTAGAAGCAAGGAGCTAAGGTTAGGAAGGGGCTCTTTGGGGATAGGTTCCCCTTCCTCTTTGTCTCCCAACTGCAGTTCTTGTCTCTGTCTCATCTCTCCTACCAGCCTTAGAAGCTTGTCTAAAGTACACAGCTCAGTCCTAGAAGCAAGGAGCTAAGGTTAGGAAGGGGCTCTTTGGGGATAGGTTCCCCTTCCTCTTTGTCTCCCAACTGCAGTTCTTACTACAACACAGTATTGGCTACACAGGGACTTGTTTTGGTTGGGGGCCAGCTCAGGGCTCCCTCCCAATGTTAATGCACCAAGAACACTGACTCAATAGCAAATCAAAGCAACAACTGTCCTCACCTCCTTCTCTGCCACCCACTTCCTAGTCCTTGCCCATCAGAATTTTAACTAAGTCTCTCATGCCCCGCCCCCCCCAGCCTACTGCAAGCCCACTTCTACCTCCAGATTTTTTTCTCTCTCTAGCTCAAGAATAAGACATGCTCTTCTGCTTTTTTATCTTTTCTAGTCTCTGTCTCCCACTTCACAATCAGGTTAGCATTCCTCCTGCTCTCCACTATGCAGATGCCAGCATGTGCACACACACATGGCTTGTCCTCATAATAACCATTTCTAACTCCTACGGTCATGGAAGTGGCTTCTGCCCCTTGGCCTTCTCTTCTGTGAGAGCTGGAATCTGCCTGTAAAATCCTGAAGTTTGTGAAGATGCCAGTCTTTGCATCTTCAGGGACTACCTCCTCATCTCACCCCAACTTCTCGAACCTGCTGGGCATTTAGTAGAGTTCCTTTCCTTGAGGTCTGTGTGCTAATTAGTGAGGGTCCTGGCATTCCTCACTATAATACACAGTGAGATGGGGAGCAGGGAGGGTGTATGTCACTGGAAGTGAAATCACCCTAAATAGCAACTTAACCTTTGAATTAGCACACAGAGCTGCTATCACATGGCAATGAATACAGGAGACTGGGTTATAACCATAGCTCCCGCCTATGTGAACTTCCTTAAGTTTCCATACCTCTCTGAGCCTTAGTTCTTCATCTTTAAAATGAGAGGGTTGCACTAGATGGTACTTAGGATTCTTGTCAACTCAAAGTCTATGCTTCTAAGAATCATAGAGGGGAAAATATTTTGGGAAGAAAAGGGTGTAACAAAAAAAGGAGAGGAATCATTGAACTTTGGTAACGGGTTCGGAAAGGACATCAGTTCTATCCTGTCTGGTAAAATCAAACCGATCTTAAAAATAACCATCTCTGGCCATTAGGGGTCAGTAAAAAATGACCAGCCATGCAAGTTGATTGCAGGGTTTTAGGAAATGTACAAAATATATTTATTCATATTAAAGTTTCCTACTATTTCTAATGTTTGATTATGAAAAAAACATTTGGGATAACTGGGTGTTTTTGTTTCTGTTCTTTTCAGTGCAAATAGGTTTAACACCAAGATAAGCTTTTTGTTTTAACCTCACCCTCATACCCATCACAGGAAAGCTAGCCAACTACCCCAAAGGTTCCCTCCTCCTCATTCAGCCTGGAAAAGCTTACCCACACACCATTCCAAGCCCAGGAAACAAAGCCCTTCATTTTCAACAACTACTTAGTATGCAACCCAAAGGTGTCTCCCAATATACAACAATAAACCTGTCTGCGCCCACAACAGTCCCTTTCAAAACTAAATCTCTTGGATCATCCGACAATAGTTCTATAAATCCTGGATCTCTTGGCCACGCTTTACCAACATATAGGGCTAATCGGCATGTTAGCAACTTCTTAGAGTGAAGCCTCTGTTCCCCACCCCTAGTTACCACCTATTTTCACTTATATCCTCTAAGTGTCCTGGGAGAATTAAGCAAAGCTGAGTAGTGACTTCAGGCCAAGAGGCTGCTGGGATCCAGAAGGAAGGTAGATAAATAAGACTCCAGGAGGAAAAACCAGACAGCAACAGAAATAACAATGGAGGGAAGGAACAAGGAGGAGCAAGATCTCAGTAGTTCAGTCAGAAAGAAGGTGGAGGGGGCAGCAAGCTGGAAGAAGGCCTAGCTCAGAGAGCAGGGAAGCAGCTGAAGCATGTCTGAGCTCTGAAGTGAATGTGAGCTGGAGCATATCTGAGCTAAACAAGGAGATCTTTTAGGAGGGGGCATAGCCCTGTCCCTGAGGAGCAACAGAAAGAGAAGGAAATGCACAGACAATCCCTGAAAAGACAGATAATCCCAGATGACAAAGTAATTCCCACCTCTGTGGCCTCAGGTTTTGTCTGACAGCACTCTAACACCAGGGATATTAAGGAATTGGGAGTTTAGGGGAGGGCAGACAAAGTTAGAAAGGAATGGAGGGCAGGGAATAAGGAATATTTTGACACTCAGGCCCTCAAAGTCTTAGACTAAGAAACTGCACTGTGACCATGCACTGTGACCACGGTAGAGGTAGCATAATTCCTGGTAGCCCAACAGAAACTGTAGAAAGTTAAGTAGAATCCTTTTTTTTGATCAGGGTGTTGTGCTGTAAAATCTCAAGTCAAAGTGACATTCTTTTTTTAATTTTTTTTTAATTTATTAGTTTCAGGTGTACAAGACAAGGTAATACTTAGACGTTCATCATTTATATCCCTCACACTGTGAACCCCCCTCCCCCCATCCACTATCCCTCCGACCTCACACTGAGCCATCACATTATATATATAAAATTATAGTTGGCATTCATTAATGTTTAGCTTCTGGTGTACAATGCCATGATCAGGCATCCACAGTATCCCTGAGGTGGTCTCCCAAATAGGACGCATGTCCATCGGATACCCAACAAAATCTTTACAACATTATTGAATACGTTCCCCAAATTAATTTTCAAAAAACCCTGAGGCCATCTTGTGGTTATCAGCTGCTTCCTAATCCCTTCACCTTTCCCCTTATCTCCCCACCCCCCGCCCATCTAACAACTCTCGGTTTTTTCTTTGTGTCCCCAAAACTGTTTCTGATTAGTTCATTCACATATTATTTTCTTTAGATTCCGCATATAAGTGAGATCATATGGTACTTGTCTTTCTCTTTCTGACTTATTTCACTTAACATAATGTTCTCTAGATCCATCCATGTTGTTGCAAATGATAAGATCTCTTTCTTCTTTATGGCTTCGTAATACTCCATTGTATAAATGTACCACGGCTTCTTAATCCAGTCATCTACCAATGGGCATTTCAGTTGTTTCCATATCTTGGCTATTGTGTAAAGTGCTGCAATAAACATAGGAGTGCATACTGATTTTTGAATTGGAGTTTTGGATTTCTCCGGGTAGATGCCTAGGAGTGGAATTACTGGATCATAGGGTAGTTCCATTTTCAGATTCCTGAGATACCTCCATACTGTTTTCCATAGTGGCTGCACTAATCTGCAATCCAACCAACAGTGCACTAGTGTTCCCTTTTCTCCACATCCGCGCCAGCATTTGTTGTTTGTTGATTTATTGATGATAGCCATTTTGACTGGAGTGAGGTGGTATCTCATTGTGGTTTTTATTTGCATTTCTCTGATGGTTAGTGAGGTTGAGCATTTCTTCATGTGTCTTCTTGCCTTCTGTATGTCCTTTTTTTTAGAAAAATGTCTCCTCAAGTCCTATGCCCATTTTTTAATTGGGTTGTTTGTTTTTTTGGAGTTGAGTTGAGCAAGTTTTTTATAGATTTGTGATATTAATCCCTTATCAGATATATCATTGGCAAATACCTTTTCCCATTCAGTAGGATCCCTTTTTGTTTTATTGATGGTTTCCTTTGCTGTGAAAAAACTTTTTAGTTTGATGTAATCCCACATGTTTATTTTTTCTCTTACTTCCCTCACGTGAGGGAATATATCACTGAAAATCTTACTCCGGGTAATGTCCATGAAGTTTCTTCCTATATTTTCTTCTAGATATTTTATGGTTTCAGATCTTACATTTAAGTCTTTAAGCCATTTTGAATTTATTTTTGTATATGGTGTAAGGAGGTGGTCCAGCTTCATTTTCTTGCATGTGTCTGTCCAGGTTTCCCAACACCACTTATTGAACAGGCTGTCTTTACTCCATCGTACATTCTTGCTTCCATTGCCGTAGATTAGATGGGCATATAGGCATGGATTTACTTCTGGACTCTCTATTGTGTTCCATTTATATATGTGTCTATTTTTATCCCAGGACCATGCTGTTTTGATTACTGTAGCCTTGTAGTATAGTTTGAAATCAGGTATCGTTATACCTCCCACTTTTTTCTTATTTCTCAAGATTGCTGAGGCTATCCGGGGTCTTTTATGGTCCCATATAAAATTTAGGATTATATGTTCTATTTCTGTGAAAAACGTCGTTGGTAGTTTGATAGGAATTGCGTTGAATATGTATATTGCCTTAGGCAGTATGGACATTTTAACTATATTAATTCTTCCTATCCATGAACATGGAATGTGTTTCCATCTATTTATGTCTTCTTTCATTTCTTTCTTCAGTGTCGTATAATTTTCTGAGTACAGATCTTTTACATCTTGGGTTAGATTTATTCCCAGATATTTTATAGTCTTTGGAGCAATTGTAAATGGAATTGTTTTTTTAATTTCTCCTTCTAATATTTTATCATTGGCATATACAAATGCAACTGATTTCCGAATATTAATTTTATATCCTGCTACTTTACTAAATTCATCTATCAGTTCTAATAGTTTCTTGGTGGAGTCTTTAGGGTTCTCTATATATAGTATCATATCATCTGCATATAATGATAATTTTACTTCCTCCTTACCAATTTGGATGCCTTTTATTTCTTTCTCTTGTCTGATTGCTGTGGCTAGAACTTCCAGCACTATGTTGAATAGAAGTGGAGAAAGTGGGCAACCTTGTCTTGTTCCTGATCTTAGGGGGAGTGGTTTTAGCTTTTCCCCATTGAGTATGATGTTAGCTGTGGGTTTGTCATATATGGCCTTTATTATGTTAAGATGTGATCCCTCTATTCCCTCAAAGTGACTTTTCAATTCTTGGAGTTAATGTCTAAATCAGGATTCAGATGGGACTGGTGCACTTTCCTCCAAGTGCGGAATCAAACATTCACTATTAAAGAAAAATACACCAGGGCCCAGCCACTGGTGTGGGTAAACCATTCTAAAAGTGGGTCCCTTCAGTATTCTGGGCCACATCCCCCAATGTGTTTTTCCCTTCATCCACCCACCCGTCAAGGTAGTGGTAAGGAATAACAAGTAGGCTGGGATGAAGAGCATTTTTAACTCTGGAGTTAAAGAAATGCCGAATCCTCCTCCTTATCATCATCACCATCACCATCAACTCCTACTCAGGAAGCTGATTTTCTCTAGTCTGTGAAGTGGGGCTCTGGACCCAAACACTGGCAAGGATAACAGCAGCTATGTGGGAGAGTTCTGTCCCCTTGTCCCACCATCCTAAATATGTACCTGTGATCTTGTTCATGACCCTGAGGACAATGCACCTTAGATTCCAAAGCAGACAGAAAGATATAAAAACCAAGCAATCAGAAGTTATACTGGCACACAGACTTCCCTACTAGCATCATTTAAATTGGAGACATATTATTATTCATTTGAGTCACTCATTTATTTATTGAATAGGTATTTATTGAGTACTTACTATGTGCAAGATCCCAGACTATGAGTGAAAAACTGAACCACAGGTTGCCAATGTATGCTTTAAAGAGGCACATTAGTAAGTCTCCAATTCCCACCTCTGCTACTCTTAATATGAGCAATCAATCAAAAGGAAATTAGTGGTGAAAGGGCTATGTTGTTCTTTAAAATGCTGGGAGTCCTAAAGGTACTAGAATGCATGGGTAAATAAACAAAGAATTAAGAACCCCCAAGGCAACTGAGGGCAAACAGGAAGATAATGTTAATTTTTAGCGAAGGTCTAGAGTGCTATGAAAACATGAGGGGATTCTACTAGTTTTAACCAGACACGTGTAGCTTGTTAACTAAGAGTCCCACATTATAAGGCTCTTAAGGGTGCACAAAATACCCCCAAATGTATAGATGAAGATATATTAAGAAATCCAGGGCCAGCCTGGTGGCTCAGGCTGCTGGAACTCCGTGCTCCTAATGCCGAAGGCTGCTGGTTCGATTCCCACATGGGCGGGTGGGTTCTCAACCATAAGGTTGCCGGTTTGATTCCTCGACTCCCACAGGGATGGTGGGCTCCGCACGCTGCAACTAAGATTGAACATGGCACCTTGAACTGAGCTGCCACTGAGCTCCGAATGGCTCAGTTCGTTGGAGTGCATCCTCTCAACCACAATGTTGCCGAGTTCGACTCCTGCAAGGGATGGTGGGTTGTGTGCCCCCTGCAACTAACAATGGCAACTAGACCTGGAGCTGAGCTGCGCCCTCCACAACCAAGATTGAAAGGACAACAACTTGACTTGGAAAAAGTCCTGGAAGTACACACTGTTCCCCAAATAAAGTCCTGTTAAAATCTTAAAAAATAAAAAAGAGAAATCCAATTAAAAATATAATTCAATAGGTACAAGTCATATCACCACCACCACAAGCACCCATTTTCAAAGTGCTACACTTTTTCTTTTTTATTCACATTCAGGTGAGTGTTGTTCAGGTGAGCCACCCCCGGCCAGTGATGCAGAAAGGACTCTTCCCCCTCTAACCCCTGCCCCACACCACACACACAAAATACATGTTCTGCAAAGGGAGGCAGTGTAGTGAAGATGTGCAGAAAGGCTGAGCTTCATGGTCAGAGAGATCTAAGTTTAAAGCCTGTCCCATCTCAACACTTATTGAATCCATCATATGGATGAGTTACTTAACTTCCCTGACTCTTAGTTAACTCATCCTTAACATGTGCATAATAATACCTGTTAAAAGGGTAGTTCTGGAATAATGAATATAGAGCACCTAACTTGTATCTTGACACACAGAAGGTGATCGATAAATATCGATTTCCACCTCGTAGATGTCTAGAGCTTTAGCCTCTGGATGGGCGACTCTCTTCTTTGGCGTATTTATTTGTTCTTATCCTGTTTTGTTTGCTAGTTCCTCTGCACTGGCAGATGTTGAGCCTAATTTTCACAGTAGAAGATGCACAGCATCTGTGTTTCATTTATTAAATATTTATTAGGTACCTTCTATGTGTAATATGCTGTATTAGGGCCAGTATTGGATAAAATAATTAATCAGATATCAACCCTACCTGCAGGATCTGTATAATTTTGGAGGGAAGCCAAACTTGCAGTACAAAATAGATAGTAATGCATAATTTAAGGAAAGCAGATAAACTGTTCTAACTCAGAGAAATGAGAAATTATTTTCACATGGGACAATCAGGGAAGACTTCTTGAAGGAGCTGGCCCAAAAAATAGGCTTTAAGGATGGGTAAGGCTTAGACATGTGAAGATGGGCAAAGGGTATTATCAACAGAGTTAGTGTAGGAAAGGTAATATATGCAAGAAAGCAAAGGAGTTATAGAAAGAATTCCAAATAGAGTCATATGTCTGGGATATCAGGTGAGTAAAGTAAAGAAAAGAAAGCTGAAAGGCATCTTGGCATCAGAGTTTACAGGATCTAGCAGGCCAAGCTAACAAATCTGAATATGATCTGCAGACAGTGTGAAGTCAGTGAAGGTTTCTGAGCAGGGAAACAATATGACCTATATGACCAGAGCTCTCTTCATTTATTTTTCTATATGAAGGGCCTCCCCTCTCTAATGGTTCTGTGGTCTCAATGTCTGCATTTCCTTCCAACGACCCTTCCAGAGCAGAATTTTCACTATTTCCACTTCAAAGTTTATGCCAGCATTTCAGAGTACTCTCATTTTCCTTTCCAATCTGAATCCACTGAGGGAATTTTGCTGATGTCATAAATGATTGGCATGATATAAATCCAAAGAAGGCTCTATCACAACCCAGGTAATGATTTCTTCTACTTATCCATGTTCCTGTTGACAATATTTTAATCACTCATCCTCCCAGGGGAGTAACCATTCAGAATTTATTATTACAATTGTACAATTTTATAAAAACAGCAAGAAAACTTAAGTACTTCTCAAAATTAGAGAGAGAAATGCCATCTCTGGGGGGCAGGGACCCAGCTACCTCTTAAGCTGTTTCTTAAAATACTACAAACCAGAGTGAGTTCCCTGTAAGCCTGCGGACAATATATCAAGCATATTCCAAATATGCCATTTATTGCAGTCCTCCTCATCTGAATAATTCAGATTGGTTTGAATGACCTACATCATAATTTCACTTATTTGTCCTATGCAGAAAAAGAAAATGCCAGCAAAATGCAGGAGGAGGGAAGGGATGAAAGGAATGTAAGCAAGGAGAACTGAATTTAGAATGCAGAAAGAAGGCACAGATGAAAGAAGGAGAGTGAAGACTAAATCCATGCTGTTAGACAGAATACAAACTCTGCCTGATTAGGACTAGACATAGCACAGTGCCAATAGCAACTGAATGAATTACCAGACCAATTAAATTGTACTGAGTCCACTATGGTCTAAGTGCTAAAGATACACAGACTCAAGGTACAGATGAGGAGATCAATAACCAAACATGTAAATGGGCTGAAAAGCTATAAGAAAAAGGAGCTGTTGAAAAAGCTTTGACAGCATCAACACAGAGAGAAAGAGGATCCTTGAGAGGTGTGCTATTTGTGTGCCTTTAGGTAAGGCCCTGAACCTCTCTAAACCTCATCTCTAAAACCCAATTATTTGGCTGCCTACTATCTCTCAAGGTTGTTTTGACATTCAGTGAATTCATGGTTGAAAATACACTCTGCAAACTCAACGTCATATGCTAAGGTATGAGATGGCTATTTCCTCTGTTCATTTCAGCAAAGGCCTATTAGTGCTTACCGTGGACTGAGCACTGACCCTGGCTTCTCCCTGTCCCTCCACCATCTCAATCTTTAGCACAACCATTTTGGCTTCCTACTGTGTGTTGAAGCAGCGTGCCCACAAATACACAACCTGGAAAATAATATGAAACACCAACTTCAGGTTGCCTCAATCCTTGAGATCCACAGAAGGCAGCAGGGTGAGAGCCTGGCACCCAGGGAGGGTCTCTGCTGGATGGGAGAGCCCTTGTCTTCTCCCTGGTAGCATTTCCTTCTGTTGTCCTCACCTTTGTTGCCTCTCTTCATCAACATTTTCCTTGTCCTTTTTCTGCCTACTTCTTTCTACCTGGTACATACTTTCTGTTTTCTCTGCTTTACTGCCCCTCCCATTTGGGCATTAGGGCTTCTGTTTGAGAACAGTAATTTCTGAAATCTCCCAGAATATGCCTGTAAAAAACGTTGGAGGAGGGCGTCGCAGAGGGGTGTCTCCATGGAGGCCTGTGAACCCCTGAAGCTGTCTCTTAGAGCCCTATCCAAGAAGCAAGGACTCTGTCTTACTCTCCCTTTCTTCTCCCCTCTCTTTCCTTCTCCCCTCTCTTTCCTTTCCCCGTTCTCTTTGCCATCACTCTCCCTCTGCCCTCTCCTCTCTTTCCCTTCTGATTAGGCAATTCTCTCCCTCATCCCCTTTCTTCTCCCGAAGCCCAAGTTCCACTTCTCTTTTTATTCTCGCACCCCCACCACCGCCTCTGGCCCAGCACCCCCTTCTTGTTCTTTCCTCTCCCATCCACCCTTCCCTGTGGGTTCTCCAAAGCAAGCGCGCTGGGACAATTAAAGTTATGCCCAGGCTCTGGGCAGGACGGGTAGCAGCTTGGACTTTCCTCAGCAGCAGATGACCTCACTGAATTTTGTGCACGTGATTGGCTATTTCTGGGCTTATGGCGGGAGACCCTGAAAAGAGTCCCTAGGCCTGTTTCTTTGTCCTTCTGCCTTTTTAAGTTGAATTGGGAAAATAGGCCCTTGACACTATGTAGTACTTTACAAAAGGGTTTAGAGACTACCCTCTAGGAAGAGAGGGATTTGTTGTGCCAGAGGTGGGAGCAGAGTCAGTGATACCGTGTTTCCCTGAAAATAAGACCTAGCCAGACAATCAGCTCTAATGCGTCTTTTGGAGCAAAAATTAATATAAGACCCGGTCTTATATTACATAAGACCCGGTCTTATAATAAAATAAGACCGGGTCTTATATTAATTTTTGCTCCAAAAGACTCATTAGAGCTGATTGTCTAGCTAGGTCTTATTTTCGGGGAAACACTGTATAAAGTGGGCAATTGGACAGAGTGTAGAGGAGGAAAACTTGAGAATTGGAGTTTTCAATAGAAGGTAACAATCTAGGAAGGTGTGGAGGTAACTTCAGCCCTGTTTTGTCTGTCTTCAGTGGTATGGTCTTACCTGAAATAAATGGAGCTTCGGATTTGGATCAGGCATTTAATTTCCAGTCTTTTTGTTCTTCCATTTGTATGACCTTGGGCAAGTCACTTATTCTGTTTTCACACTGCAAAGTAGTAATGATAATACCAGAGTACCGATAAGTTTATTAAAAGGATTAATGTGAAAGTATTTCCTAATTATTAAACCTGTCATTATTTTAGTAGATAATATGATGTAGCAGAAAGAATCCTGGGTAAAGAATGAAAAGTCTTTGGTTATTTTCATTTTCTCTGTAGTGACCTTCACCAAGTCACGATTAACCTCTATGGACTTCATTGTCCTCACCTACTTACGATGTGGGAGTACTAAACCACATGACCTCTAAGACCTCTTTTGGCTCTAACATTATATGATTGACTGATAAAACTTATCCTCCTTTAATTCGCCCATTTGGAGGAAGAGTTCACTTCCTTTTTCAGGACTCTAGTTAATCTCTTTCCTTTGTGAGAAATCCATCTTCTCTTGGATATCCTGGTGAACATACTGTTCATAGGGGCCAACCTCTTACCTCACTCCCAAAAATGAAAGTATAGATCCGAAACTGCAGCAGTATATATGTAGGGCTCTTCCTTGATGGAGATTCTCTCCCCAGGCTACTGGCAGGAGCAGGATTTGGAGCTGGGAACTCTGGCTTCACTCGACGAGGCCATCAGCTCCACAGTCTGGAGCAGCCCTGACATGCTGGCCAGTCAAGGTGAGAATCCAGGCCCTCTCATCTCAGTGTCCCTCAGTGCCGTCAACCATCCTCACATCATGTCCCATTCATGTGGCCTTCACCCTGTGTGCTCACTCCCCTCATTGCCACACAACTTTTCCTCCTTTCCATCTGACATTGCAGTTCTTAGTTCTATACCACCACTGTCTAGCACCCACTCCTTCTTCCCTACTCCAGTACAGAGACCTCTGTATCGTTTACACCTTTCCCCCCCAAAAATAAAATAATTCCAGAAGGAGTGTTTTACTTGGAATAAAAAATTCCTGGAAAACATAGTCAAGGTAGAAATCTTCATAAAGAACTGGGGACAATGGAATTACTAGTCAAAAATTGGTATTATAGCTAATAGTAAATGAAAGGCTTCCCAAACCTTTCATTGAGATATTCAAAAAATATATCACTCCCAAATTTACTCAGCCAGTTCAGTCTGTGGCTCACTAATCTCAAAATCATAGTTTTAATTCTCAAGTTAGGTGATCATTTGAGTGCATTCCAATGAAAACGCACTGCTTTGAGAGTCAGAAGAATAAAGTTCTAGCCCTAACTACCATCACTGATAAATAGAATGATCTTAAGCAATCACTTCATCTCCATTGCCTCATTGTCTACATCTGTAAAATGAGGGAATAGGATTCCATGATCCCTAAGGTCCCCTTCAGTTTTAATTTTTATGATTCTAAACACTAAAGTGAGTAGCCAGGCTTTGTGCTTCTATTTGGAGACAGCCACCCTGAAGTACTGGTGCTTGGTATCAATTCCAGCACATGCCACCTTCACTCCTCAGGGCACTTTCTCTGCCAGGAGTACTCATTGTATGTTTCTTGGAAATGGAACAGTGGTGATCAAGAAAGAAAAAATAAGCAGACAGGGCAGGAGTTGGTGCCATAGGGAAGCAGACAGGGCAGGAGTTGGTGCCAAGGTTGGTGCCATAGGGAACATGGGGATCATCTAAATTATTCAATTATGGAATTAAGAAGTGTGTTTCTTGGTTTCCTATTCAGAGAAAAATAATATTAGTTAAGTAATTTAGTGCCATGGAAGAAATATTCTGGATATTTCAGAATCAGTGATACAAGGTGTTATTTTTAGTTCTGTGAAGATCAGTGCTATTGGGCTACAAAAAGTCAGTCCTGAAGATGAGGGACTCAATATTGGGGATCAGTAGCTGCTTTTGGAAAAATAGAGGAAACAAGTGTCACACAGTCAAAGGAGCTCACAGCTATGCCTGACTAGAAGGCAGTTTGGGATTCAAATGGCTCATCCATATACCTTATTAGTCCTGTTTTGTTTAACTTGACTAAGGAGAGAGGGATTAGAAAACTTATTTCCATCACATTGAAAGGAAAACTTTAATCCTCTGCTCTTTAAAATAACACCAAGATGGTGATTTGGGTTTGTGTGTTGGGAGGCTCGTAGTACTAATACTGAAAGCAATGTGTTAAGGCAGCTGATGAATGAAGGGAAGTTACCATTGGAGGAATTGAAACTTTCATGTCAAAATGTTTCGGTTTTTTTAAAAAAATCTTTCTTGTTTGTTTTGAAGTTTTATCAGTTACCTCTTATGTAAATAAATGTGCGATCCAAGGGCTGGCCTGGCCTTTCTCTCACTTTTAGTTCTGGGATTATTAGTCACAGCTACTTCTTCTGTTCTTGTTTTTATATGCAGATGGTGGCAGAAAGGCAAAACATAGAATGACAGATGCGTGTGTGTGTTTTCAAAGGTGAATGGTAGAACTCTATCAGAAAAGACACATGTGGAGTGATATGTGTAGATTTGGAGTGCCTTTATTCCTCTAAGTGTTTGTGGCCCTGTTAGTTCATTCAGCAAACATTCAACAAGTGACAGTTTTTCTGTGTATTCAAAGCAAGAAGAAATAAGGTCCCCACCACCTCTATTCTTTCCCCCTATTTCTTCCTCTGTGATGTCTTAAAAGACACAGAGACCTCAACCTTGGATGGTCTGAATTAGATGAGGTGGACCTTGGCCCAGAAATGGGTGGAGGGGCTAGGGCCTACTCAGGCAACTAACTGTATTCTACTCCTGCAGACAGTCAGCCCTGGACATCTGATGAGACAGTGGTGGCTGGTGGCACCGTGGTCCTCAAGTGCCAAGTGAAAGACCATGAGGACTCATCCCTGCAGTGGTCTAACCCTGCCCAGCAGACTCTCTACTTTGGGGAGAAGAGAGGTAGAGTCTCATGAGTTATCTTTCTCTGTGGCAACCATGGGCTGGGGAAGGGACTGCAGCACTGAGGAGAAATGTCCCTGTAGTCCAGAGGCTAAGAAACATGAAGGTATGCTATTTGAGGAAGCAAAAAGCCGTGGGCTCCTCAGCTAGTTTCAGAGAAACTTCAGTATCATAGCTCTGACCTAGGCCATGGATCTCTGACCTATGTCTTATAGGGTCCCGGGGTGACTTTATCCCAAAGGAGCAGTAAGAGATAGCTGATGTCGGTGTTGTGTCTCATGAGAAAGCCCTTGAGGTCCAACCTTCTTTTCTGAATATCTCTCTGGCTACAGTGCCCAAGGGCCCAGGAAAGTGACTGAATGACCGAAAGACTGCTCAAATTCAGGAGCAGTTTTCCCCCCTTTCCCCATGTCATCCCAAAGAAGCTGACCTGGGATTGAAGATAAATATGAAAGATGCCAGTAAAAGCCTTGCTTCCAATTCTCCCAATTTCCCCCCAGCCCTTCGAGATAATCGGATTCAGCTGGTTAAATCCACACCCCATGAGCTCAGCATTAGCATCAGCAATGTGGCCCTGGCAGACGAGGGCGAGTACACCTGCTCCATCTTCACTATGCCTGTGAGAACTGCCAAGTCCCTCGTCACTGTGCTTGGTGAGGCTCCCAAACCCCAGTGTCACCACAGCATGCTCCGTGCAAACAAATCTCCCTAGGTGGGTCACTGAAGGAGTCTAGAGCCAGGCAAGTCTCCAAGCCTTTTGGAAAAGTTCAGCCTGTATTTCCTTTGCTACTGAATGACATGCAAAGAGCACTGGGTTCTAATCCTTTCTCCTCTACTTCCCACTTACTCTGGGACAAATTTCTTACTTTCTATGAGCTTGAATTCCTTAACCTGTAACAGAAAGAGGATGATGTCTGTTCCAACTACCTCCTGTGATTGTGTGAGGGAAACAAAAGAAGTGCATGTAATGTATGATTATAATGTTCAAGTCGAGTACCCTAGTTGCTTCCATGCTTCCATGTAAGCATCCTATATTTCATCCTATATTTCAATTTCCTTCTTTACTTCCCTGAGCTTCACACTATTTCTGTGGCCACCCAGTTGTGCTGTGAGGTGTCAGTTCACGTGTCATTTCTCAGATATGGTTTATCTCCCTAATACCATACTTTCTCCCCTACCCCCAAGGTCTTCCTTCCTGGTCCTCAGGGAGGAGATCAAAGAGAAAGATATCTAGTCTTCTACTCATCATAAATCAAAATAGAACCCAAATATCTTGACCCCCACAGAGGCCATCTCAGCAGGGAGAGCTGAGTGTGACCTCATGGCCTCTCCTTCATATCCTGGCCATCCCCTATGCATGATAGGAATCCCACAGAAGCCCATAATCACTGGCTACAAGTCATCATTACGGGAAAAGGAGACAATCATCTTAAACTGTCAGTCTTCTGGGAGCAAACCTGCAGCTCAGCTCACCTGGAGGAAGGGTGAGCAAGAGCTTCCCGGTAAGTTTCTTCTGCCTTGGGGTTACAGGAGGAGGTGGAGGTGAGGGGAGGAGAGGAGAGAGGGAGGGGAACATGTCCATATGTCTGTGTATGTGCACATAAGGCGTGATATAGAAGGAAAACGTGGGAATGACAGATATTCTGTGTATACTGTGTGTGTATGTGTGTGTGTGTGTGTGCATGTGTGCAGGTGCCTACATTCTCCTTGTGTGTACATACCCATTTCACAACTTTCTAAGTTTGTCTAAGTTGAGACTCACCATCTGTATGTCTATAGTGGGACCCACACAATATCTGTATGCTAGTGCTCACTCTGTATCTATGTGTGTGTGCATGTATGTGTGTCTGTTTCTGCATTCTAGGAGAACCAACCCAAATACAGGAAGATCCCAATGGTAAAACCTTCACCGTGAGCAGCTCAGTGATGTTCCAGGTTACCCGGGAAGATGATGGGGCAGACATCCTATGCTCTGTGAACCATGAATCTCTAAAAGGAGCTGACAGATCCACCTCTCAACGCATTGAAGTTTTATGTATGTTATGGGCTTGTGGGTGAAGACGGATCAGGTATGAGATGGGGAGTGGGGAAAAGGAAAGTGCAGGTAACTATACATGACGCAACAGGCACACATGAGTGGATAGGTAAAAACAAAATAAGACAAGAGGTGACAGGATTAGCCAAGGGTCAGCAAATGTTTTCTGTAAAGAGCCCAATAGCAAACACTTTAAGCTTTGGGGGTCATATGGTCTCTGTCTCAGCTACTTACCTCTGCTGTTGTTGCAGGAAAGTAGCCATAGATGATATGTAAACAAACGAATATGGCAGTGTTCCAATAAAACTTTATGTACAAAAACATGTAGCTTGTACCTTCAAGGGGTAAGTTTACCAACCCCCAGGGTAGGTCAGTGTTTGCAGCTAGCTTGTAAGTTGTAGTGGTAACTAAAACAAATCAAGAATTAGAAGATGCATGTTCTAGTCTATCTTCCACCACTTACTAGCCATGTGATGCTAAGAAAATTACCCCATTGAGCTTGGTGTTTTATTTGCTAAATGAGAAGATGAACATGGGAATCATAAAGAAAATACAGGTGGTAGGAAACACAATCTCTCTGGCATCATTATTTCCAGATCGTTTCCTTACTGTACTTCCCTATCTGCTGTAGCTTTATGATTGTTCTTGGGATTCGGACCCAAAATGGCCACTCCTAACCTTTCCAAGGATTATTATCCCTCTGTGGAATCTGTCTTGAGTAAGGACAAGGAATTTCCCTCCTCACCTGAGGAAATTTGGATATTTTCAAAAATAATTTTTCTTAGTGGAGGAACCAAGGGGAAAAGAAAATATAATAAAGTGCAAGGGCAAAAGACAAAGAGTTGTGAAGTAATGCATTTTTTGTCCTAACTTATCTAAAGGCTGGGTGTTTTTCTAAAATAATTAACACCCTTAATCTCCTTGTGGAAGATCCAGGCCCAAATTCAGTGCTATTTAAATCAGTTGCTAAACCCATTGCTGAAACTCGAACATGAGGTAGGTTTGGGGTGTCATCACTTTGTGTTTAGCAGACTCAATCTGGAAGCAAACAACCTGGACTCTAGCTGCAGTTACTTACTAGCTGTGTTACTTTCACCAAAGTATGTAATCTTAGTGGCTCCTTCTTACTTCACTAAATTTTCCTGAGAATAAATGAAACAATACCTATGAAAGCACTTTGTAAACTTCAGAGTTCTATATAGCTATAAGGTGTTTCTCTGATTATTAGTTCTGAGGGCAAGGTTCCTGGTCTTGCTTGGGCTTCTTCCCCTAAGACTGGTCCCCAGCCAGGGCTAATAAAGGCCCTCCCCAGTCTGATCCGCAAAGATTTCTATGTTAGGTACAAGACCATCGGGCAGTTACTCTCCAGGGAGCTTTTTGGCCTAACTGTGATCAGCATTCAGTCAATAATTGCTATACTCTAGGTACTGTGCTAGAGGTTTCTATGACTGTAGGGCCCAGGAACACCCATTCTCTTACCTGGCCTGATTCTCTTTGTCCTGTTTGATTTGACTGAAACACCTTCATTAACTGGTTATTAAGGTTGTCTGTATCCTTAGGAGAAGCTCAGCCTCTTTATCTGTTGTTCTAAACCAGCATCTGGTTGTATTGTTCTATACAGCCATCTGGAGCTAGCCTCCTCAATAGCCTTTTGGGGTCAGTGGCAGATGCCATTGTTCCTTCACAGAGCCCATCTATGTTGTGTCAGTGCCTTTTTGCAGCCAAAATATGACCCTCATCTCTTGCTATTTCAAAGCTCTCACTTCATTTTTGAACTGATCACTAAAAATGTTTTTTGTTCAAGTGTTGTTTCCAGTTTAAGGTCCCTTGCAGAGCAGAGGATTCAGAGGTTGAGAGCTCAATAAATTATTAAGTTCAAGTGTATTTGTTCTGTCATCAATATGTACTAAGTCCCATTTATGTGCTAGGCAGTGTGCTAGGCACAGATGAACCAGTGACACCCCTTCTCAGCTCTCTGTTAAGATGTCTCTTGAATCCTCACCAAAGACAGACCTTCCGGAACCCTACCTCTATGAGTCCTTCACACATTCAATGATAATAGCGGTCTTTGCTTACAGAAGTAAGGGGAGAAAGGTCTTTATTTATGGCATCTTGGGCTGCTGAGGCTTTTAGGTGTAGAAGCTGTAATGTATAACTAGATGATTTTGTAGAAGTGGGAGTTTTGCACTGACATCATTTCCTTCTCCACAGACACACCAACGGCAAAGATTAGGCCAGACCCTCCACATCCCCGTGAGGGCCAGAAGCTGTTGTTACACTGTGAGGGTCGTGGCAATCCCATGTAAGAAGATCCATTTCCTAGCCTGTAATACAGCTCCATACTTTCAATTGTGATTTTCATTTAAAGTCTTTCAATCTCCTCTGTATTGTCTGAGCCTCTCATTTTCCCTGACACTGTCTAACAACATCCGTCCTTTATTTCCTGCAAAGAGCAGAAGTGGGGAGGGGCCTCTCCCTTGTTCCATGAGGTTCCTATAAGGAGCCAAGTTACAGTAATATACAAGTTAGTAAATCTCCTGTTTCCCAAAATTCAACCCCAAGAGGTTACCCCTATCCCATGCCTCAGAGCGGCTCAGTGTCTCTGGCTCCTATAACTTTTTGCACTTGCATCAAACAGTCCTTGACTTCCCTGCTCCCAGTTGTGTGTGTGTGTGTGTGTGTGTGTGTGTGTGTGTGTGTGTGTGTGTGTGTGTGTTTAATCTCTCTTTAGCTACCTGAGCTACTTTCTCCTGAACACCTGGGATTTCTTTGCCTCAACAGCCCCCAGCAGTACCTATGGGAGAAGGAGGGTAGTGTGCCACCCCTGAAGATAACCCAGGAGAGCGCCCTGATCTTCCCATTCCTCAACAAAAGTGACAGCGGCACCTATGGCTGCACAGCCACCAGCAACATGGGCAGCTACAAGGCTTACTACACTCTCAATGTGAATGGTGAGCCCACCTCCAGCATCCCTTTTCTCTGTCCATCTTGCACTCTTGTCTTTCTGTCTCCTGAGAGCACCCCCAGATGATGCTTGGAAGTAGGCTAAAGGGACAACAGCCCCCTATCTAGGGCCTGAACAATCAGGCTTCAGATCCACTCTGAAGTGTGCAATAAGGAAAGACCAGTAGAATAGAAGGCTCCCATCAGACTTTGTTTAGCAGTTGCACCATCCTCCAATCCCTGCACTCACCTGGCAGCAAGCATAATAATTCTGTGTTTAGAGGCCCCAGAGCCTCTCAAGTGTGGGTGTAGATGCATTGCCTTTTGCAATAGGCTGTTCTCAGAGTTGCTTCTCCTGTGACTAGTATGAGGTGCATCCTGCTGCTATCATCTCCTGTCCTGCAGACCTGGGTCCGGCCAGAAATGGAGATAAGTTTGTACTATGCTGAGAACTAGTCATAAGCTTTTCTCAGATGCCATATCTTCTAGAGGGGCTAGGTGATGCTTCTTCTCTGAAGTTCTTCCCAAAGAACAACTACCAAACCCAGTTTCAGGAGAAGAGACAGGCTAGCACAGATGTGCCTTTATGGAAATTTTTGAAGATCCCAATAGCAGTGGAGTCCTGCCAAACAGTCTTATAAGCCTTTCCTCAGAATAGAGGAAATGCATTGTGAGGGTGGGGAACATCAGAGTCTCCCTGAACATCAGAGTGCAATGCCCATTAAAGCAGTAAAGGGAGAACATCCAGGCCTCTCAGGGATAAGAGACCATTGTGTCTGGATGGGGTGATTCCAACTCCAGAGCAGACCTCAGAGGTGGGAACTGCCTCAGCACAACAAACAAAGCTACTGCAGGATGCCAGGAGCAAGGACAATGCATTGAGGTCCGGTATCCCCAGATCTCTCCAGGCCAACTCTGATGATGATTGGCAGTGAGAGAAAGTTCTTGTTCCTTTATGATTGGCCTCTTGCTGATCTGCTTTGCCCTGTACTGGAAAGCCAGTCCTGTTTGACCTAACTGCTTCCAGTGCTGACGCCTGGTGGTAGAATAAGTTACTGCATCTTTCAGGAATATCCTAAGCAGTACTGTTTCCCCAAAAATAAGACCTAACCGGAAAATAAGCCCTAGCATGATTTTTCAGGATGACATCCCCTGAACATTAGCCCTAATGCATCTTTTGGAGCAAACATTAATATAAGACCCGGTCTTATTTTCGGGGAAACACGGTGTTAATCCCCACCTGCCTGGAATGAAATTAAGTAGATTTCTACCTATCGAAAAGGGCCTGTCATGGATGACCCCAGAGGTCATTTTGGCCACGGAAACCTATGTTTTTCTAGGGAATTTCCATCTCCCTAGTCTCTGGAATAATTACCCAGGATTTATTTTTAATATGGACTGTGTCTCACATACTCCCTGGGAGAAAGACAGTGGGTAACCTCACTCTGCTTCCTCCAACTTATTACCATCACACCCCCACCATGATATTATTATCATGGAGCCCCCAGGCCAATCCTCTCCCTCCCTCCTAAGTAGAACATTAAAAGACAAAGCATAAATGTTTTCTTTCAAATAAAGTACAAACAGGCAAGGAACTAAAAAGCTGGCCCAGTCAAGCCTGAGGAGACATAAGGTAGGAAAGACAAAATACATAAGGAGTCAGTGAAGTATCAAGACTCAAGCCAAGTCTATGGAAAAACAATAGCTCTCCCATGGGTAGGAGAGTCATATCTATGGCGAGTATAATTTTGGACATATCAGTACTGTATCCTGAGCCTGTGGACTCTCTTCTCAGGCATTTGGGACTCTGCTATGGCTGGTGCCGTCCTTGGCATGCCTGACCTATCTGTGCTGTGGGAATCAATCCTCCGTAGAGGCTTCTTTGGGAGGACAGATTCTCTATCCTATAGAAGAGATGTTGGCCATCATTGGAGGAAGCACAGTGGGACTTCTATGAAGGAAGTCTTTGTCCTTCCCATAAACCTTTGGATGGTGGGAAGTGAAAATAGATTGCAGATCTTCCTAATGAGACTTGCTAGAGGATTGGGGTTTTGCTGGAACTCTAAACTCCCCTACCAAGAAGGAACACTGTTCTTTATTAAGGGGGTCACAGTCTATCATCTTTTGTAAAGTATTGTCAAGGTGCCTACTTTTTGGATCCATCAGTTTTTCTCTGCTCCTTCTCTATGTAATCTCAGGGCAATGGGTGGATAGGTTGAGAATAGGTTGAGTAGCCCCTCTAGAGAAGCCAGCTCAGAATAGCAAGCAGACAGGAGAGTAAGTGGGTATGGGAGATAGGGAAGGAATACTCTGATAACCCAGAAATCGGAAGAAACATAGAGACATAAACAGAGACAGACAGGGAGAGAGAGAAAGAGGAAAGAAAGAGACAGAGAGACAGAGAGAGAAAGAGAGAGAGAGAGAGAGAGAGAGAGAGAGAGAGAGAGAGAGAGAGAGACCAAGAGATGATTTAAGTGTTAAATAAATGATCTTTGACTTGGACAAGAACAAACTTCAGTGCCATGAACTCAACTTAAAGTATTAAATGGGAACAGATTTATATATTTATTCATGAATGCATCAATTTTATTTAAATATAACTATGTTCTACACACTGTGTAAGAAACTTGGGTACACAATAAGGTGTATTCCCTTTGCTGAATGATGCCACTCCATTCTCCTGATGTTAGTCCATGTTCTCTGCTGTGTGAGATTATCTGTGACCAGGTCAGAAATGCTATCAAATTAAGGTTTTTCCCAGATTTGACTGTGTGCACTCCCCCTCCCTCCAGACCCCAGTCCGGTGCCCTCATCCTCCAGTACCTACCATGCCATTATTGGCGGGATCGTGGCTTTTGTCGTCTTCCTGCTGCTCATCCTGCTCATTTTCCTTGGCCACTACTTGATCCGGCACAAAGGTCAGATTTGCGAGAAAATCGGCAGGAGAACTTGGGCGTGGGTAGGGAGTTAGGTTAGGGACAGGCAGGTAGGAGCTGTCTGCAGGAAGGGCCTTTGGAAACTCAGTCAACCCCTTGGAGTGTTTGAAAAAGAATGCAGCCAACCCTGTGATAATGGAAAATCTCATTACTTGGTCATCATCCAGTAAAATCAAACCTTCCCACATAGTCAGTTGCTGCTTCCATGCTGCTCTGCCACCAGGGTGTTCTGCTGTAAGCAGAGAACTGTGAAATTCTGCATCTTCTTCCCATTTCTTCCTATACTTCTTCCTTTTGTTTAGCCTCATTTTCCTTGGCCTTTGACCCCCCACCCCTTGTCACCACACATCTGTGTTCTTTTCTCCCCTCTCCTATATGCACACCATGTCTCTCTACCCTCTCCTCACACACCTTCCTCTCAGATGTCCCCTTCTGTAATAACTTTTAGCCGGTAGCTGAACTACACCAACTGATCAAGTACTAGCCAGCTCTCAACTATCTTATACATGGAACTGACATAACAATTTTCCTAACACTACCTTACATGCACACATACACATGCACACATGCACATACAGGCACACATACAGACATGCATACACACATACACCACATATATACAGACACACATTCATACACATATTCATATACATATGCACATACGTGGTCTGACAATGAAGTTCACAAATTTGTTGCAATGATGTTGCTAACCTTTTTTGATATCAGAGGGAATATACATTATGAATTTTTACCAACTGGACGAACAGTTAACCACGTTTATTCTTTGGAAGTGCTAAAAAGGCTGCATGAAAAAGTTAGACGAAAATGACCTGAACTTTTTGCCAATAATTCATAGCTCGTGCATCACAACCATGCTCCAGCTCACATGGCCAATAAACACATAACTGTATTGGAACACCCTCCCTACTCACCTAATCTGGTCCCCAGTGACTTCTTTCTTTACCCATATATAAAGGAAATATTGAAAGGAAGACATTTTGATAACATTCAGGACATCAAGGGTAATACAATGATACCTCTGATGGCCATTCCGGAAAGAGTTCCAAAATTGCTTTGAAGGGTGCACTAGGCACTGGCGTCAGTGCATAACTTCCCAAGGGGAGTACTTCGAAGGTGACTATAGTGATATTCAGCAATGAGGTATGTAGCACTTTTTCTAGGATGAGTTTGTGAACTTAATTGACCTTGTATAGACACTTGCACCTATATACACACACATACACACACACCATTATTATTTTGCCTGTGTTATTAATGAAATTCTCATTAAAGGCAGGATTCATTAATTCATGAGGGTGTGGTCAGGTGATGGATATTGGCAGCAAAATACAAGTTAGGTCAGGTATGCGGTTTTCTTCTTCCCTAGAAGAAAGCTCTAAATAGGAGAAAAATGAGAGGAGCAAAGTGTGGATGGGTAGGTGGGCAAGGGGGGCTTCAAAATCTGGAAACTGCACTTGAAAAGAGGAGTCCCTATCTCTCCCCAGGAACCTACCTGACACATGAGGCTAAAGGTTCTGACGATGCCCCAGATGCTGACACAGCCATCATCAACGCGGAAGGCGGGCAGTCAGGCGGGGACGACAAGAAGGAATATTTCATCTAGGGTGACCACCCACCTCCTGCGCCCCTCAGGGGCCCCATGGGGACTGCTGGGGCCATCACCAACCCGGACTTGTACAGAGTGACCCCAGGGCTGCCCCACCCGCTTGCTCCCTAGGCTCCCCACCCCCTGTACAGAATGTCTGCTTTGGGTGCAGTTTTGTACTCGGTTTGGAATGGGGAGGGAGGAGGGCGGGGAGGAGGGAGGGTTGCCTCAGCCCTTTCTGTGGCTTCTCTGTATTTGGGTTATTATTATTTTTGTAACAATCCCAAATCAAATCTGTCTCCAGGCTGGAGGGGCAGGGGCCCTGGGGTGAGGAATGCAAAAAACTTGGAGGTGGAGAATGAGGGTGGCAGGGTAAGGACAGGAAAGGAGTAGAGCTGGTTTGGTAAGGGCTCTTACCAGGCCCCCATCCTTTACAGCAGAGCAGCTTCCTGGACTTCTCTGGGAATGGGGAGGTTGTGAGCAGGAGCTAGAGGTGACCTTTCCTCTGCTGAATTCACACACCTGGAGCTATGGACAGAGATGCAGGTGCCTCTCTGACACCCATTCCACCATGATGGGAAAGGTGTGAATGGGGGAGTCCCTGAGGAGATGTGACCTGCAGATGGGATGCAACCACACAGAGACCCAGAGCTTCCACAGAGGGAGGACGTGAGTCCCTGCCAGAAGTAGATTTGGAGAGGAAGTTCGCAGAGATGGCCCCATCTCCCCCTTGATCCCCAGGATGAATGAAACCAGGCCCTTTTCACAAGAACCACCCTTGAGGATAGCAAGGCAAGGCTGCCCCTCCTTGTTCCGGCAGCTGTGGCAGTGGCGCTGCTCTGGGCCTAACTGTGTCTGCTTCCCCTGCTTCCCTCCCCAGAGTCCGCTTACTCTCACTCAAGCCTTGGACTGTTGCTCAGCAACCACTCCTCCTATGGCATTGCTCAGCAATTCCTCTTCCCACACTGTGCTGCTTTGCCCCTGTCAGTTCCTAAGCCTTCCCTTAGTCTTTCCTCCCTTCCCCAGCAGCCAGGCAGACATAACCATGAAAATACTAAAAGGAGTTTCACTGCACTGAGCTGTTTCCTGCGCAAAGGAAGGGAATAATATGAACTCTGTGAGTGTGAGGATGTGTATGTGTGTGTGTATCTGTATGAGAGGCAGTGATGCAGGTCCTGGGCAGGTGGGCGGGCTGTGGGACATGTAATGGAGGGTCTTTGGGAGTGGAGGATTCCTAGCTAGCTTTGAACCTCCTCTGGGAGATTGCTCCATCCTTGAATTTCCATGCCACCTCCAGTGTCCATCTGTCATCGATAAAACAGTCCTAGGATGCATTGTGCTCAGTTGCCCATCTCACTTCACCCTAAAACATAGAGCATCAAACCCTGCCTCAATCTCCCTTCTAAGAGCTATGGAGTCAGTGCCACAGCCTTTGCTATGCATCCCTCAGGCCTCTCCCTGGCCCTGATCCTGGAAAGACCACTGCCATTTCATTTTCCCATAGTCTGTACCCAGTGAGTTGAGGGCTAGGAGGGAAACATATCTCCTTCCCATCTCTACCCCTGCTTTTGATTTTCTGTTTTCCTTTGTGGCCCAAGCTGGTTGCCATGGAGATGAGGTTGCTTACCCACCCTGTCCAGCCAGTTATCCTGTCTCAGACCCAACATGCTCCCAACACTGCTGTCCCTCCTCCAGCATGTCTTCCCTGCTTTAACAACCCAGGGGCATGCAAAATAAAGGGAGCTGCATCCAACAGGTCTGACCCAAACCCCTCAGTTTAGGTCATACCGCTGTGGATCTTCCAGCCGCTGGTTAGGGCCCTGGGCATCGCAGGCAACCCTGCCCATCTAAGCCAGGGCCCCTCCTCTTACAGCAGCAAGACAGCCTAGGGCTTCAGGCCTTTTGAGCTCCTATCTCCCAGCACCCACTTTTGGGAAAATTACTTTTCCTCTTTGAGCTGAACCACTCTATCCACATTACACAGAAGCCATATTTGTACCAGGGGACGGGGGACGGTGGGGGGGGAGGGGAGAAGGGTCCTTGTGCTGTGTATGTTTGTCTGTGGGATAAGGGTGGGGAAGGGAGCAGGAAGGGGATCGTGTATCTTTATAATCTTTCTAACTCTCTTGTGCTAATCTCAGAGGCGCACCCTCAATATATCTGGATCACCATGCTTGGCTGCCTCCTTCTTGCTGTTCTTGCTCCTGTGGGGATGCATGTATAAGGATGACTCTGCTGGTACCCCCTACACCTGGTATATCCAGGGGTCATATGTGCCTCACCAGGCTACCCTCCCAAGGGCATCTCTGTATGGAAACAGTATAACTCTCCAAGGGAGAGATGTGTCTACTTCCTTTGGCTGGGCCCTTGCTTTCCAGAGTTTGGAGTGAGGCGACTGACAGCTCCCAGGCAGTGCTGGAGAAGGAGGAAATGCAGGTGAAGATACTATCAAAATCATTCCAGGACAATGTCAACAGACACCCCAAACTCATTTTCTAGCCCTCTTCATGTTGAACCTGAGGCTAGAGCTGCTGTCCTGGGAGAAAAGGGGACAGTCTCTATAAAGTCCCCATTCTTTTGCAACTTGGCTTCCATACTTTACCTCCAGGCACCCCTATGTGAATAGAAAGGAAATTCTTGGCAGGACTGGAGTTAAAGCACCATATGTTTTCTTGGACAAATGAAGCAGCCTTCTCTAATTCACCATTCTGACTTGGACACTACATGACTCATCCCTTCCAACGTCCAGACTAAGTCTCCCTAACAGAGGAAACAAAATGCAGGGGAAGGGGTGACGAAACTGCAGAAATCATAGGACAGCAGCTCGGGGGGAAAGGGTTACCAGAGAGCAACCCTGTCAGCTTAGGGGGTTCCGCCTGCAGGGTAGACACCCTTTCTGTCTGCCAGCTGCAGAGAAATAGCAGCTGTCCTCATATAAACTTTGTACAGTATTGAGATGTTAGGTCAATCCAGTAGTTCCAGCCTTTGTGTCCCCAACAGAAGTAAGAGTAGAGAGTACCCCAGAAGCAACAGGCCCATTTGAAAAGATCTCATTGTCCCCCAAAGCCTGCTCTAACTTGTCAGACCATGTTCTGCTTAGTATGGAAGATACATTCACTGCACTCATAGTTGACGAGGCAAATGCCCTATCACTACCTGAAGGTTGCTTCATGATGCTACTGCCCAGCCCTCTTACCAGCTGCGCCCCAGCCCTCACACTGAAATACCCACACCCAGACACTTGCCTCAGATATGTGCACACGATACATAGCCACACACACAGATAAATAAGCACATTCTTATACCCAGGCCGATACACTAAGAGCCCCCCCCACACACACACACATATGCCACTTGGGCTGTCACCATCTCATGCATCCAGCCACAAGCACCACTAATACCCTATCCCATAAACACATGACTTTTGAATTATCCTTGGATCAACTTAAAGGGGGTGAAGGAGCGGTGAGTCATCCATTGCCTTTCCCTGGAACTTCCCAGCATGTCTCCTATCTCTGTCTCACACTTCACCCCTGACCCCTTCTTCCTTCCTTGTGCTTAAAGAATATGCTGGAAAGCCCTCTGGCTTCTCAGCCTCCCTTTCCACCTTCTGGAAAATACCCACTTTTTGGTCCCCACCTTTTTCCTTTCCCGAGTGCAGGACCACACCAGCAGAATCCAACCTCAAAACAGGAAGCCTTGGGCCAATGTCCCACATGGGCCTGAGGCTTAGGCAGGCAGTGGGGGTGGGGTAAAGACTTCCTGAATGTACTCCCCATGCCACCCCATGGCCCTGCCCAGAACTGATGGCCTTCATTACTCCCTGACATTTATCTTGGAACCACAGCCAGTGACAGAACTGTCCCAGCCCTTCTCGCTGCCTGCCCTGACCCCAGCAGAGTTATGGGGAACTGTCTGCACCGGGTGAGTGTGGGATGGAACCCACAGCCCCCACCTCTGCCCCTACTACCTTTCTGTGTGCCCCTTTGTCTTTATACCACTTTCCTTCCCTCCTCTTATCCCTTCCCTTTTTTTCCCTCTCCTTCTTACGCTAGTCTCCTGAGTTTCCCATTATTGTCCTTATTTGTCTTTTAGTCAGTTCCACCCAGGTCTCTCATCCCTCCAAACTTCCCCTGCTCTCCAGTCTTGCCCATTGCTTTTCCAGTACTGTTCTGTGACTCTGCTCCTTCACAGGCTCCTCAGTCTCCATGTGTTGTCCTTTTCCACCATCCCCACTGCATCCAACCCCTCCAGCCCCCTTGTTCTCCAACCTCAGCTTCCCCTCTATTCTTCCCCTTCCCTTTTCCCTCAGTTCCTGGGAAACTCTTCAGTGGGGTAACTAGATGCTCTGATTGTCCCCTCTGGGGATGTCCTCCAGGTGGACTCCTCCCCTACCGATGAGAACTTCAGTAACATTGCCATTGGAGATGACTTTTCAGATGAGTGGAATAATTCCTACGGAGAAGCTGACTATGACTACACTGGACTTGAAGCAGCTGCCCCCTGCCACTCCTGTAAACTGCTGGATGAGTCCTCACTGCCCTTCTATAGCCTCACCAGTGTCCTGGGCATCCTAGCCAGTGGAGCTGTCCTCTTCGCTCTTCTCAGACCTCTCTTTCACTGGCAGCTCTGTCCTGGCAGGCCAATTCTGGCACAGTTGGCTGTGGGCAGTATCCTCTTCAGCATTGCTGTGCCCATCCTGGCACCAGGCCTAAGTGGTGTCCACAACACCCACCTGTGTCACGTAACCCACTTGGTCTGGTATAGCTCAACCTTTGCCCAAGCTTTGCTGATAGGCTGCCGTGCCTGCCTGGGCCCCAAACTTGGTGCAGGCCAGGTCCCAGGCCTCACCCTATGGCTCACCCTGGGACTTTGGGTAGTGGCAGTCCTACTGGGGCTGCCAATCACCCTAGCCAGTGACATTTCCAGTGGACTCTGCACGCTGACATTCAGACGGGGCATTTTACAGTTTATGCACACTGCTGCCTGTTTTGCTATCTTTATCTTGTTGCCACTGGGTTTATTGGGAGCCAAGGGGCTAAAGAAGGTATTGGGCAGGGGGTCATGTCCCTGGGTAGATATCCTGTGTGTCTGGTTCATTTTCTGGTGGCCTCATGGAGTACTTCGGGTATTGGACTCCTTAGTGAGGTCCAACTTCTTGATATTGTCATCATGTCCAGCCCAGCAGGCCCTGGACCTGCTGGTGCACCTGGCAGAAGCCCTGGCAATATTACACTGTGTGGCTACACCCCTGCTCCTAGCCCTGGTCTGCCACCAGGCCACTCGCACTTGCTTGCCCTCCTTGCCTCTCCCAGCGAGACAGTCCTTTTATCTGGACACCCTTGGAAGCAAATCCTAGCTCTCTTCCCACCTGTCAACCTGAATTAAAGTCTACACTGCTTTTATGAAGCTGGTGGTTACTTATTTTGTCTGGGGATATAGAGTAGAGGAAGGAAAAGAGACGGAGGGAGGAGGAGCAAAAGGAGGAGAGAGAGAGAGAGAGAGAGAGAGAGAGAGAGAGACTTCATGCCAGACTTTCCGCAGATTCTCTAGCTGGCCTGAGAGAAAGTGAATTATATACAAATATCCTTAGGGCACACAGGTGTACTCTTGAGGTCTGGGGTTACTTCTATCTCTTCCAAGGGTAAAGAGAAGGGGGACAAGCATATAAGGGGAGTACCTAAACTTGAAAAACTAGAAGAGATGGCTTAGCGGATAAAGAAAAGAAGTTGCTACAGAGAGCAAATGAAAAGAATAGAAACTGGAGAAAGCAAAGCAGAGAGGAGTGAAGATGAGCCCAGATCATGACACCCCTCCCTGTTTGGCCTGTCCTACTTTCCTCTGTGCCTTCTCTCTCCCTGATACCTGCTGGATTTGTTTAGAGATCAGGGTGGTGGTGGGGAAGGTGGAGAGAAGCATCCTGGGGGACCTTACTTAGTCTAGGGTACATATCAAGATAATTATAGAAGCCACTTCCTAGGAGTCATCTCTCTGAGGTTGATTCCTCAGGATGATCGTAATCCCCATGTGTGTATGTATGTGTGTGTGTGTGTGTGTGTGTGTGTACACACGTGCACACGTATATCTGTCTGTCTCAGTCTGTTAGAACCCACATCCATATTAGATCATTCATGTAATACCATATGGTGACATGTGTGCTTGTCTGTCAGTGTTTGAAATGCACACACCTGTGTGTGTGCTGTGACCTCTCACAGGCCCCCTTTACTTCATTATGTTCTCCATCCTTGTTCTCAGGATATGGAATCAGGATTTACGACACACTCCTTACCCATGAGTTTCTATACCCTGGTCTCTGTGCCTAGTCTTTTCTGTGTAGGTTGTATATAGGGAACTAAAAATTAAGAAGCATGAGAAACTTCAAGGGGAAGGAAACTGACTTAATTAATTTCTGCTTAAAATCCCTCAGTTTCCATTTTAAACCCCTGCTCTTGGAATAAGCCTTTCTTTCCCACACAAATCTGTCCTCCCACCTTCCACATTATACCCCCATGCCCTGGATGTCTCTTCCTTAAATACCCCCTGATTCTTTGACTGCTAATCTTGATCCTGGAGGCTTTTTCTCAATCCCAACACAACCACATTTAGGCGATGATTGTAAAAACAATGAATAAACCCCTCCTCATAATGGGAACAACCTCTACTGCCACCAACAAATTCACCCTCTACCCAAGATCACACACACACACACACACACACACACACACACACACACACACACACACAGAAAACGAGTTCCTCCCTCCAATCCAATTAAAAGCTGGAAAACTTGATGGGAAGCCTTACATCTGAATCCACATGTGTTCTTTCCATTTTTCAAAGATGAGCTATACCTGACTCCTACCCCACACCAATTCTGCTTGACTTTTTGGGCTTGGTGATAAAAAGTAGAATGCAGGAGAGGAGCAGAGATGAGCTAGAGCATCCTAGGCAGGTGATGCAAAAGGCTTGGGGAATTTTCCTGGGTGGGTGCAGCAACAAACCCTCCAAAGCCCCCACCTCCTCTCTCTTAGCAACTACCAAGTTAGCTGCTGATTGGTGCATCCTAAATTGAAAGGTGGGATTTAGAGGATCGATTGAGACATAGGAGACATTCTGAAAGAGAAAGGGAGAGAAAATGATGACGTAAGATAATTCGCAAGCTTAAATTATGCTAAGGTCTCCAACCACAGTTCATGAATGTGTTCCAGTGTTTTCATTTTCTCTTACCCCTTTTTCAGCCTTCTCTCATCATTCCCCCTCCAACCTCTGACCACTCTCTCAGTTCGACCAGACACTGCCCAACTTAAAAGGTACTGGATTCTCAGAGGAGGCTGACCTAGTTGAGGGAGAGTGTGTTTTGACTTGCTGAGTCTTCCAGTGTCAAACCAATGCAAGGGAGAGTTAATTTAAGACCACTGGGGTTGTCTTATCTACCCCCAGCCCATGCCTCCAAGTAAAAATCCCTCCTTGTTCAGTCCAGTTAGAGATAAGCCCAGGTCATTCAGCAGCTATCACATCTCTCATAAAGGAAAGGCACAGGTAAAAGCCTGAAGCTGATATGAGGTCAGGGTGGGTTGGAGACTCCTCCCCACAGTTATTTCTTCTCCATTCCACCCCTGCCGACTGCCCCAGTTCCTTCCGGGACCTGCCTTTCCCTGTCATTAACTAGGCTATATTTGGATAGTTCTTCAGAAAGTTTAATCCTGATTTTGGTCATTTCTTTTAAGGCTTTCCTCACAGTCCTGTTACCCCAGTCCATTTAACCCACTGCATGCCACCAACCATTCCAACATTGGTCTGAATCGGGCATCTTTTCTGCAAACCTTCAGGAATACAAATCCTGTTTTCTTCGAACACATAAGAATTTAATCTGAGGGACTTTAACTGTTATTTATGAGTTATTAGGCCTCCTGGCTAAAGAAAAAAATCCTCTCTGAAAGATGAGAGCCAGGGAGCATGTTTTTGGGAGCACACAAGGTCTTGGGGTGGGTCAGTCTACATTGCTTCTTTAAAGAGAGACTTATTTCTTAAGGGAATATTGAAGATCACACTGACACTGATAGTTCATTTATTCCAAGTTTGGGCCTCTCTCAGAGGATTTAAGAAACAAGTAGCTGGTCCTTATATCCTTTTATCCACCCCTATTTCCCTTTCCTCCACAGCCCCATCATCACCTTCTTCCGGAAGCCACCCTCAGAGGAATTCTGATTGAGAATTTCATTGGGATTTTAAACGAATTCATTGTCAACTTTAATTACCAGGGATATGTATGAAAACCATAGTATGCTATCTAATCATTCTGACAACAGCAGCCCTCTGTCTGGACACAAGGAGAATGGCAGTTTTAATTAACAATAATACATCTTGCAGACGAATGTGACTGTTTAGGTACAAGTCCTTCCAAATCATCTCTACACATCTTCAAGATGATTTGGGTAGGAGTGGTGTAGGGCATGCAAGGGTGGGGGAACTTAAAAATTAGTTCAGCAAAAACACATGTCAGCTTTCATCTTTCCTGTAACTACTTGGTGAAGAGAGGAAATCTCCAGGAGATAGAGGACCTTCAAAAATGAGTTTGGGGAAATTGGGGGCCATAACTTTAGGGGAGCTTCAGACATCTTTATATCACACTTAGATTTAGGAAACCTTTTAGACATATTTGTATAAATGAGAGGAAAAAGTCCTTGTAATTCTCAAATATCTCTAATGCATTGTTCAGTGTTTGCAGACTTGGTTTCTAGAATGAGAACCCCAATTTTACCATCGCAGCCTATTTCTCCTCCACCTTTCTGGATATGTTCCTACCACATTTGTGAGCATTTAAATCTGCCTACTCCATAAGATTTCACAGATAATGTCTCAAGTTTTCACCCTTGCCCTCCTCAAGGATGATTGTACTTTTTTCCTGAGTAGTTTTCTGTGTCTCAGAAGAATACACTGCATGTGGCTCCAAACTGCATCCTTCTGATGGACCTGAGCCTTCTCTTCTCCCTCTGAATCAGGTACTATTAATCTTTGAGAGAGGGGGAGTTATAGGTTTCCTGAAAAATCTGATGAAAGTTATGAAGTCTACTCTTCAGGAAAATATAGTATTAAACCCAAATTTTGGCATTTAGTTCTTCCCTACTGCACTTAGAGTTAAACTCAAATGCTTTCACTGCCTGTCATGACTTCCATGCTTCCACAGTCAGGCTGTGGCTTTGTCTCCCCTTTGCTCACTAATCTTGAGGACCAGTGGCCTAAAGAACTGTCTGTTCTTTGAATGGGAAAATCCAATTTTTATTCTAAGAATTTTTGCACTAGTTATCTTTTTTGCCTGGTGCTGTTTATATGACAGACATCCTTGGGATTTCAAGGCAAACATCATCTTCTCTAAGAGTGACCTTCCCTGACAATAAGACATAGCCCTTCCCTACCCTCCAGCCTCCATGCTCCCAATGATTACACCAATGCACTTGGGATGTTTCCAGTGTGGTATTTATCACACACTGAAATTGTCTTCTGTCTTCATTTGTTTGCTTATCAGTTTGTTGCTAATCTACAACCTCCTCCTACCACTAGAAAACATGCACAGTTTTTTTTGTGTGACTGGAACATAGTCAGAGTTCAGTACACATGTGCTAAATATGTGAATTAATTAATTTTTTATGAATAAAGCATGGTGCTCCACCCTGGAGAATTTACAGTCTCATGGAGAAGAGGAACAAGTAGGCAAAGAATTAGTGCAGAAAAACTGCCAGAAAACAAAGCTTCTCTCTCTAAGTCCTCCGGGGTATATCTCCCATGCCATTCAATCATTTTGGAGCAGAAGAGACTGGAGGACTGTCAATACGCAATTTCTGGCTTGTGAACCTGTTTTCTGTGTCCACTTTTGACCGGCTAGAGCTGAAGGACTTTGTCACAGTTCCTGACCCACACATTGGAGAAGCAATCTTTCTTTCCTTTGGGACACTACAGGCTTTGGACAATAGGAAAGAGCAGAGAATGGGCTGTTTTTTGATTTTTACTTGAGAAAAAGTGAGCCCCTGTGTTCTAGGAGGCAGTCATCCATTGGCTCAGAATCAATTTTGGAGTCCAGCCACCTCCTCAGATTTTTTATCACACTCAGGGAAAAAGAGTCCACATCCTTCTAGGACCTAAAGGTCATTTTGGTCTCCAGGGTTGATTTGGTTTTTTTTTGTTGTTGTTGTTTTCCTTATCAGTTCCCCCTCTCTCTTCCTTAGTTCCAGTTTAGTGCCTTGCTGTCTATTCCACATCCCGGGCAATTATTTATCTCTCTGAAGTTCTGAGTACTTGGTCAGGTTAACCCTCTAAGGCACCTAAGGGTGTATAACTCATTTCATTTAAAGAATGCATTGAGGGCCTACTATGTTCAAGAAACTGTGAGAGGTACCCGTCAGCTTCCTTCCTTGATTCTCAGGGTTTCCCAACCTTCTCCTTAATAACCCTGAACATATTTGGATTCCAGGACACACAGAAAATCCACCTAGACTTCTCAGTCCAGGCCTCTATTGCACAGCTAACGACACTTAGCAACTCACAGAGCCTCTAGTCAGTAGGTGGTCCTGCTGCATTGTCACATCTAAGAATGTTCTTATACACTCTTACAAGGTGGGTGTGGTGGGTTCTGAAAACCATTACAATGAGGCTCATTATCCCCAGAGGAGAGATGGAAGGCATATGGAAGAATTAGTTTGTCCTTTTCTATCTGTGACCTGAGAAAGAAGTGAGGAAGAAGTGGATTGTCTCTGCTATCAGCCTGGAAGTTTCCAAAAATATGACCATGTTTCTCCTCCTCCACATCCACTCTTTCAAGACACAGAACAGGGCTGCTCACTTCACATTCTTGACTAATTGGCAGAGGTAGATCCATGGAAAGCTCTGGGCATATATGAAAGGAACAAATTGGACACACAGGTCACTGAGATAGTAAAAATTGCAGAAATTAAATCAACTTTAATAGAATTTAGTGCAAAACCTGTGTTTGAAAAAAAAATAATGATGCCCAAACAGGATGGAAGAGGCCTAGTTCAACAGAATTTCTTATTAAAATTTTTTAAAAAGGAGAAAGTTCCAAGATGGCAGATTAAGTAAACCCTATGCTTACTGCATCCCAGCATCACACCAAAATTACAAATAAATTATAGAATAATTAACCTCAAAAATCATCTCAAGACTAGCTGAACAGAACCCCTATAATTAAGGATGTAAAGAAGAGGTCTCATCGAGACTTGTAGGAGGAGCAGAGATGCAAAACAGGCTGACCCCAAAACCACAGATAGTAGTTGAATGCAGACAACTTGGAGAGACAACTTGGTGGAAGAGGTACCTACTGGTACCTCTAGAGAGGGAAGAGTCCTAGTCTCACACCAAGCTCCCCAGCCCAGGTGTCCTGTGCCAGGAAGAGGAGTTCCCAAAGCATCTGGCAGTGAAAATCAGTGAGGACACTCTCTGCCCTCTCTGGTGGGGCAGAGGGTGGTCCGAAACTCAGACACCCTCTGGATGAACTCGCTTGATTGCGGGCACCCCCCAGTCTCTGGTGGAGGGGTGGCAGCTCAGAAGGCCCAAGGATGTGTAAGGACTGAGTTGTGTGGCTTCAGCCTGGAAGCTAGAGGGACAGGAGCCACTGCTGTCCCAGTGTGGAACCTGAAACACATGTGGCCTACAGGAGGGTGCCATCTTTTTAGTGTTAAGCCCTCCTCCAAAGGGCCAATTCTGGGACCACATTGGTCTTGTGGAATCCGCACATGAGCACAGCCTTGGTGACACACTGGGTCCTCACCCCTAGTACAGCTGGTGCTACATTGCTTGAGAAACTCTTTAACGCTGGGCTGCTGGCCCCACCCACAGGCTGAGGAAGCTTGTTTGAAGCTGGTGGACTGGGAAACATTTGCTAGTGGGCAGTAAACCAAGACTTGTTCTACACTGTCTCTTGGACAGCTCTTGGGAACCTGCTGGCCCGAGACAGGTGGTGGTGGGCCTGAGATGGTCGGTGGCTGACTGTGGTTTTCTTGGGGCATTTTTGCAAAATGGTTGTGGGCCCAACACCAGTGTAGAAGCCAAGACTGCATTGACTTTGTAGAAACCACCGGCCACACCCCTTAGCTCTCTGGAACCCACCCACCTGGAGCTGCACTGTCAGGGGCACTCTGGGCACCTGGATGGTCAGACCTGCCCCACAAGCTGTGGAGGCCTTTTACAGTAGGAGACAATACATGACAGCAGGGGAGATTTTAGTGGTGGACAGTGACTCCAAAATTGTGCCACAGCCACTCTGGGGTAGCTTTCAGGAATTTGCAAGCCTCAGACAGTGGCTGGTGGCAGGGGCACTCTGCAAATTGGTCACAGTCTGGGCACTGACATAAGAACTGAATGTGCATTAATGTTGTAAAAACCATCGGTCACATCTTGTGACTCCCTTGAACTTCACCTTGCCCAGCTAGTGCTGCATCATCAAGGGCACTCTCAACACCGGGTCAACCAGCCTGGCCCAATCACCTAAGGAGTCTCATTCAACATCGGTGCCTTACTGGTATCTGGCATGTGGCAATAGGCTTAGGGAACCCTGGACCTTTTGTTAAGCTGCTTCAGGCCCACCACTGGTGGAAGCCAGACTTGGTTCACAACATGGCCACCCCACATGCCTCCAGATCCACAGGCAGCAGATCCAACCACATATAGCTTTGTGCTCCTACCAGTAGCCACAGGGCAGTAACAGGCAAGAATGAAAGTGGCCTGCATAGGAGCCCCTCCCAAGACACACCAGAAAACACACACCCAGAGGCCAGCTTCAGACTACACCAGAGCACACTACCTGGTTAGCCCTACAAGTGGCACATTCAAGGGGGGGACTGAATAGGCACAAGAGCCAGTGGAAGTGAAGTCCCCTCTGAGAAGTCAGCTCCCACACAGCAGTTCATACACTCTGGGTGTAGCCAATCCTCATACTTAGTCAGCCTGGGAGTCAATCCTACTCACTGACATGTCAAAAGCAATCAAGATTCAAGTACAACAGGAGAACACACACAGCACACAAGGGACACTCCTGGAACATGTGCACAGATCAGGGAGACTGCACAATTAGACTACACAGGACACATACTACATAAGGCCACCTAGCAAAGACTGAGAGACATAGGAGATTTACCTAATAGAAGCAACGACAACAACAAAAAATGTCCCACATGAAAGAACAAGTGAAACCTCCAGAAATGGAACTAAATGAAATGGAGGAAACAAAACTACCAGTGACAGAGTTTAAAACACTGGTTATAATAATGTTTAAGGAACTTAGTGAGAATTTCAACAAAGAGATAGTAGGTATAAAGAAGGACATAGAAACCATTAGGAAAAAAGAGTTAAAAGTGAAGAAAAGAATGCAATAACTCAAATGACAAATGAACCAGAAGGAATCACCAGCAGACTAGATGAAACAGAGGATCAAATCAGAGATTTAGAAGACACGGTAGCAAAATACACCAAATTGGAACAACGAAAAGAAAAAAGAATGAAAAGCAATGAAGATAGTTTAAGGGATCTGAGGGACAACATCAAGTGTAACAACATCTGCATCATAGAAGAAGAAGAAGAGAGGGAAGAGAAGGAAGAAGAAGAGAGAGAGAGCAAGTAATCAAGAACCTATTTAAAGAAATAACAGAAAACTTCCCTAACCTGGTGAAAGAAATAGACATACAAGCCCAGGAAGCAGAGTCCCAAACAAGATGAACCCAAACAGGCCCACACCAAGACACATCATAGTTAAAATGGCAAAGATTAAAAACAAAGAGAGAATTCTAAAAGCAGCAAAAGAACAACAACTAGTTACTCACAATGGAGCTCCCATAAGACTGTCAGCTGATTTCTCAACAGAAACTGCGGACCAGAAGGAAGTGGCAGGAAATATTCAAAGTAATGAAAAACAAGGGTCTACAACCAAGATTACCCTATCAGCAATTCTATCATTTAAAATTGAAGGAGAGATAAAGATCTTCCCAGATAAGAAAAAGCTAAAGAAATTCATTACCACCAAATCTATACTACAATAAATGTTAAAAGGACTTCTTTAAGCAGAAGAAAACAGAAAACAAATAAACTAACAAAGACCAAAACTATGAATAATAAAATGGCAATGACTACATACCTATTAATAATCACTTTTAATGTAAACAGATTAAATGCTCCAATTAAAAGATATAGGGTAGCTGAATGGATAAGAAAGCAAGACCCTTGCATGTGCTATCTACAAGAGACATACCACAGATCAAAAGACACACACAGACTGAAAGTAGAGGGATTAAAAAGAAGGCATTTCACGCAAATGGAAATGAGAAAAATCTGGAGTAGCAATACTTATATCAGACAAAATAGACTTTAAAACAAAAACTATAATAAGAGACAAAGAAAGATATTACATAATAATAGAGGGATCAATCTAACAAGAGGACATAACCCTAGTAAACATCTATGCACCCAACATAGGAGTACCTAAATATATAAAACAAATATTGACAGACATAAAGGTAGAGATCAATGGTAACACAATCATAGTAGGGGACTTTTGCACCCCACTGACACCAATGGACATTCTTTAGACAAAAAAGTCAGCACGGAAACAGGGGCCTTAAATGACACACTAGATCAGATGGATTTAATTGATAGTTTTAGAGATTTCACAACAAAGAACAGAATATATATTCCTTTCAAGTGCATATGGAACGTTTTCCAAGATAGACCACATATTAGGCCACAAAACAAGTCTCATTAATTTAAGCATCTCTTCTGACCACAGTGCTATGAAACTAGAAATCAATCACAAGAAGAAAACCCTAAAAAACACGCAAACATATGGAGACTAAATAACATGCTATTAAATAATAAATAACATTCATTAAATAATGAATGGGGGTGGGCGGGTGGTTCAGTTAGTTAGAGCATGAGCTCTGGGCAACGGGGCTGGCAGTTTGAGTCTCACATGGGTCATTGAACTTCATCCCCCGCAACTAGAATGAAGTCAACGAGCTGCCGCTGAACTCCCAGGTGGCCAGATGGCTCAGTTAGTTGAAGTGCATGCTCTCAACCAACTAACAACAGCGACTGGACCTGGAGCTGAGCTGCACCCTCCACAACTAAGATTGAAAGAACAATAACTTGACTTGGATGGAGCTAATGAGTCCTGGGAAAAACACATTACTGTTCCCCAACAAAAAGTCCTGGAAATACACATTGTTCCCCCATAAAGTCCTGTTCCCCTTCCCTAATAATTAAAAAAAAAATCTTTTTAAAAAAATAATAATGAATGGGTCAACAATGAGATCAAGGAAGAAATCTTGAGACAAATGAAAACACGATGACCTGAAAAACATATGTGCCGCAGCAAAAGCAGTTTTAAGAGGGAAATTCATAGCAATGCATGCCTACATAAAGAAACAAGAAAAATCGAAAATCAACAGTCTGTCTTTACACCTAAAGGAACAGGAAAAAAAAAAACAGCAAAATAAGCCCAAAGTGAGTACAAGAAAGAAAATAATAATGATTATTGTGCAAATAAATGAAACGTAGACTAAAAACAAGCAAATTGAAAAAAATACAAAAGATCAATGAAACCAAGAGCTGTTTTTTTTAAGATAAACAAAATTGATAACACTTAACCACACTCATCAAGAAAAAAAAGAGAGAAGACCCAAATAGATAAAATCAAAAATGAAAGAGAAGTCACAACTGACACCACAAGAATACAAAATTTTTTTTTAAATACTATATGAGCAACTATACCCCAACATATTAGACAATGTGGAAGAAATGGATAAATTCCCAGAAGCATATAATCTTTCAAAGCTGAATCAAGAAGAAACCAAAAATCTGAACAGACTGATTACTACCAACGAAATTGAATCAGTAATTAACAAGCTGCCAACAAACAAGTCCTGGACCAGATGGCTTCACAGGTGAATTTTACTAAACATTCAGAAAAGAACACCTATTCTCCTCAAACTATTGCAAAATCCAAAAGGAAGGAAGGCTCCCAAGCTCATTTTATGAAACCACTATTATCCTGGTCCCAAAACCAGACAAAAAACATTACAAAAAAAGAAAAAAAAAAAAAAGAAAAGAAAACTATTGGCCAATACCCCTAATGAACACAGATGCAAAAATCCTCAACAAAATACTAGGAAACTGAATTTAGCAATACATTAAAAAGATCATATGCCACGATCAAGTGGGTATGCAAGGTTGGTTCAGTATCTGCAAATCAATCAATGTGCTACACCACATGAAAAAATGAAAAATAAAAGTCCTATGGTCATATCAATAGATGCAGAAAAAGCATTTGACAAAATCCATCATTCATTTGTGAAAAAAACTCACAGCAAAGTGAGAATAGAGAAAATATATCTCAACTTAACAAAGGCCATGTGTGACAAACCCACAGTTAATACCATACTCAATGGGGGAAAAGCTGAAAGCATTCCCCTTAAGATCATAAGCAAGAAAAGAATGCCCCATTTCATCATTTTTATTCAACATAGCACTGGAAGTTCTAGCCACAGCAATCAGACAAAAAAGTAAATAAATAAAAATGAAAGTCATCCAAATTGGAAAAAAGGAAGTAAGATTGTCATTATTTGCAGATGACATGATACTACATATAAAGAACCCCAAAGATTCCACCAAAAAACTATTGGAACTGATCAATGAATTTAGTAATGTAGCAGGATACAAAATTAATATTCAGAAATTGGTTGCATTTTTATACACCAATGATGAACTATCAGAAAGAGAAATTAAGAAAATAATCCCATTTACAATTGCATGTAACAATACTTAGGGGATACCAAGATGACACAGTAGGTAAACACTGTGCTTATCTTCTCTCATGACTACATCAAAATTACAACTAAACTACAAAACAACCATCACTGAGAATCACCTAAAATCTTGCTGAACCAGATCTCTACAACTAAAGACATGCAGAAGAAGCTACCTCAAGTCTGGTAAAAGGGGCAGAGACGCGTAACAGGCTGGTCCCACAACCGCATGTGACCATTAAAGATTGGGAGGGATATTTTGGCTGTGGAGATTTCCCCTCCCACCCTCCAGAGGAGCGAGAGGTCCCAGCCCCACCCACAGCCCTGGGTTTCAGTGGTGGGGAGAGAAGTTCCCATAATGTCTGGTTGTGAAAACCAGTGGAGATTATGACTGATTGAGATGGATGGTGACTGCACTTCCATGTGCTCCTGACCATGTGCAGACTTACTCACCAATAGAATCACTCACTCTGGGCTCCAGCGCTGGGACAGCAGCTGGAAAGGCAGCAGGGACTGAGTTGTCTGGCTTGGGAGCGGTGGCTTTCTCCTGGATGGAGGAGCTGGCGTGGCCATTGTTTCTTTGTTGAGCCCTCCCCTTCCCGGTGTGCAGTCACAGGTGGCCACCATATCTGAGTTTCCACTGTTGGTTCATCATGCCCTGGCAAGTTGAGACCCTGCCCCACCCAACTTTCAGGCACTTCCAGTGGCTTTTTCCTGCAAATTCCTTGCCTTAGCTCATGCTGCAGACTTTCCTAGGGTCTCTCAAAGGTTCATGGAACTCAGACAAGCAGCATCTGGCTTCAGCATATCCTGTCCCTCTGGTTGAGCAGCCCTAAGCCGGCACTAGTGGCAGCCAGTCTTGGTTCATACCTTGGCCTCTCAAGACACATTCAAGCATGGCATGGGCAGCAGCCATCGTTGGATTTCTTTGTGGCTCCTGCCAGATGGCCCCAGGTGAGGCACAGGCTGTGGCTAAACTTGAGGTATAGTGGATCCCCTCTAATGTGGTCCTGGGACTTGTACCCCCAGTGGCCAGCTTCAAAATGAGCTGGAGCATCACCCAGCCTCCTCCAATACAACACAACCAAGGGGCAGATTGGGCAGGCACCAGAGTCCTGCTGAGGCAGATCCTGCTCTGTAGGACCTGCACAACAACTCTTCCTCTGTAGTCAAAGCCAGTCCTCAGAAAAAGTGAGCCCAAGCGTCAGTCCCTCTTATTGATGTGCAATTATCAACCAAGGCTCAACTATAAGAGGAGAGCATACACAACCCACACAAAAGACACACCTGGAGTATGTGGCCCAGGTGACCAGAAAGACTGTGCCAATGGGACCCACAGCATACCAATCATATAAGGCCACTCTACTAAGACCAGGAGACATAGCAGCTCTACTCAATGCAGGAAAAAACACTGGGAGGCAGCCAAAATGGGGAGCCAAAGAAATATGTCTCAAATAAAAGAACAGAACAAAGCTCCAGAGAAAGAATTAAACAAAATGGAGACAAGCAATCTGCCAGACGTAGAGTTCCAAACACTGGTTATAAGGGTACTCACAAATCTCAGAGACAATTTTAACAAAGAGATAAAAATGGAGATAGAAAACATAAAAAAGAACCAGTCAGAAATAAAGGCTACAATAATGGAAATGAAGAATGTAGTACAGGGAATCAACAGTAGATTAGATGAAGCAGAGGATTGAACCAGCTATATAGAAAATAAGGTAGCATAAAACACCAAAACAGAATAGCAAAAAGAAAAAAGAATCCAAAAAACTGAGAAGAGATAAGGGGTCTCTAGGACAACATCAAGCTTACCAATATTCACATTATAGGGGTACCAGAAGGAGGAGAGAGAGAGCAAGGAATTGAAAACCTATTTGAAGAAATAATGACAGAAAACTTCCCTAACCTTGTGAAGGAAATAGATATACAAGCCCAGGAAGCACAGAGAACACCAAATAAGATGCACCCAAAGAGGCTAACACCAAGGCACATCATAATTAAAATGCCTAAGGTTAAAGACAAAGAAAGAATCTTAAAAGCAGCAAGAGAAAAACAGTTATTTACCTACAAAGAACCCCCCCATAAAACTGTCAGCTGATTTCTCAACAGAAACTTTGGAGGCCAGAAGGGATTGGCAGGAAATTTTCAAAATGATGAAAAGCAAGGACCTACAGCCAAGATTACTCTGCCCAGCAAAGCTATCATTTAGAATTGAGAAACAGATAAAGAACTTCCCTGACAAGAAAAAGCTAAAGGAGTTAATCATCACAAAACCAGTATTACAAGGAATCTTAGAGGGACTTCTTTAAGATGGGAGGGGGTTAGGGATGGGTGAAAAGGAGAAGGGATTATGAAGTACAAATTTGTTGTTATACAGTAGCCATGGGGATGTAGGGTATAGCATAAGGAATATAGTCAATAATAGTGTAATAACTATGCATGGTGCCAGATAGGTAATAGATCTATCAGGGTGATAGTTGGGAATGAGGTTGGGGGCAGGGTGAAAAAGATGAAGCTATTAAGAAATATAAATTGGTAGTTACAACATTGTCATGGTGATGTAAAGTATAAGAAATATAATCAACAATATGGTAAAAACTATGAATAGAGCCAGGTGGTACTACTCAAAGGGATCATTTCCTAAGTTATATAAATATCTAACCACTATGCTGTACACTTGAAACTACCATAAAACAACACTGAATGTCAACTCTAATTGAAAATTATAAAAAGGGGTGAAAATATCAATAATATTGTCATAGCATGGTACAGTGTCAGAAGGTTGCTGGACTTATCATGGTGATCACTTCTTTAGCATAGGGAATGTAATCAATGATGTGGTAATAACACTGTATAAATCTAGATGGCTACTGTTGAATAACTATGATGTATACCTGAAATTAATATAATATTGTATGTTAGCTGTATTTTAATTTAAAATCTTAAAAATATAAAAATAAAAATAAAACAAAAAATTAAAAAATAATACTTAGGAATAAATTTAACCAAGGAAGTAAAAGACTCAGAAAATTATAAGACATTAAAGAGAGAAATTAAAGAAGATACAAATAAATGGAAACATATACTATGCTCATGGATATGAAGAATTAATATAGTTAAAAATGTCTATATTACCCAAAGCAATATACAGATTTGATGCAATCCCTATTAAAATACCAATGGCATTTTTCACAGAACTAGAACAAATAATCCAAAAATTTATATGAAACCATAAAAGACCCCAAATAACCATGGCAATCCTGAGAAATAGGAACAAAGCTGGAAGTATCTCATTACCTGATTTCAAATTATACTACAAGGCTATAGTAATGCAGCATGGTATTGGCATAAAAACAGACACACAGATCAATGGAACAGAATAGAAAGGCCAGAAATAAATCCATGTCTATATGGTCATTTAATCTATGACAAAGGAAGCAAGAATTTACATTTGGGATAAAGACAGTTTATTTAATAAATGGTGCTGAGAAAACTGGACAGGTACATGTGAAAAAAAGATACTGGACAAACTTCTTACTCCATTATAAAAATAATCTCAAAATGGATTAAAGACTTAAATGTAAGACCAGAAACCAAAAAACTCCTAGAAGAAAACATAGGAAGTAAACTGCCAGACATTACCCTTAGTGATATTTTCATTGATATATCTTCCTTCAGGCAAGGGAAGCAAAAGAAAAAAACAAACATGTGGGATTACATCGAACTAAAGAGTATTTTCACAGCAAAGGAAACCATCAACAAAACACAAAGACATCCTACTGAATGGGAGAAGTTATTTGCCAATGATATAACTGCTAAGGGGTTAATATCCTAAATATATAACAAACTCATACAACTCAACACCAAAAAAACCCAAACAACCCCATTAAAAAATGAGCAGAGGACATGAAGAGACATTTCTCTAACGAGGACATACAGATGACCAATAAACATATGAAAAGATGCTCAATTGTTTAATCATCAGAGAAATGCAAATAAAAACACGATGAGATACCACTTCACTCCTGTACAAATGGCTATCATCAATAAATCAATAAACTACTAGTGTTGGTAAGGATGTGGAGAAAATGGAACCCTCATGCACTGTTCGGATTGCAAATTGGTGCAGCCACTATGGAAAACAGTATGGAACTTTCAATTTCCTCTAAAAATTGAAAATAAAGTACCTTATGATCCAGAAATTTTACTCCTCCAAGAAATCCAAAACACTAATTCAAAAAAATATATGTACCCTTATGTTTATTACAGCGCTATTCACAGTAGCCAAGATGCACAAACAACCAAAATGCCCATAACAGACAATTGGATAAAGAAACTGTGGTACATTTATACAATGGAGTATTACTCTGCCATAAAATGAGATCGTACCATTTGCAATAACATGGATGAACCTAGAGGATATTTTGCTAAGTGAAATAAGTGAGACTGAGAAAGACAAATACCATATGATCTCATTTATATGTGGAATCTAAATAACAAAATAAATGAGCAAACAAAACAGAAATAGACTCATACAGAGAAAAAACTGATGGTTGTTAGATGGGAGGGGCTTAGGGAATGGGAAAGAATGTGAAGGGATTAGAAAGTACAAATTAGTGGTCACAAAATAGTCATGGAGATTTGAAATACAGTATGGGGAATATAATCAATAATGTTGTAAAAACTATGTAAGGTGTCAGATGGGCACTGGACTTATTGTTAGGATCGCTTCATAGATTATATCAATGCCTAACCACTGTGCTGTATACCTGAAACTAACGTAAAATAATATTGAATGTCAACTATAATTAAATATATACAATATAAATATAATATATGTAGTCACAGGATGTAAAGTACAGCATAGGGAATACAGTCGATAGTATTGTAATAGCTATGTACAATGCCAGAGGGGTAGTAGACTTGAGGGGATATCATTTTGTGATGGTGTAAATGTCTAATTATTACCTTGTTTTGTGCACCTGAAACTAATAAAAATATTTATAAAAAGAAGAAAAAAGAAAATTTAGGATTAAATAAATAAATAAAGGTTTCACTTGGCCACAGGCTAAAGATGATTCAGGAGTGTGTGTGGTGGCCAAAAAGCTGATGCAGACTCAGCTGCATCAAGAGATGCAGTACACAGGATAAGCAAGGACACTATGTCACTTGCTCCTGCCCTAGGCAGGCCATTTTTTGGAATGAACAGCTCAGCTCCGGGTACCACATGTTGAAAGGGCCACTAACAAATTAGAGGTCCTGGAAAGAGGATGGCTAAAATGAATCAAGAGGCCATGCTACTTCTCTAAAGAGTTTCTGAGGAACAGGGGTGGGTGGAGGTGGAACACTGATACTGGAAAAATATAGAAAATATATAGATATCTTTATATAGCTAAGTAGTTGTCCTGTGAAATGAGCATTAGGAAAGTGTGTAGCTGTAGTTTTACAACTGAAAACACTAGATGGGAAGAAATCACAGAGATTGATTTTGACTAAATGTTAGGAAAGAACACCTATAGTTGGATTACATATTACAGAGATGGGCTATGGCATTATTGTTGATGTAAACACACACACACACGCACACACACACACACACACACACACAATGCTCTCCACACTGCCTGGTGTTCTTATTTTAGAGTGGCGAACATAACAAATGAGAGCCTTGTCCTTGTGGAGTTGAGAGACAAATAGGAGAGCCCGAGGTCAAGCACTAAACACAGATAAATTACAAATGCTGTTATGATAGAAAAGAACTGGTGCCATAGAAGAGAATAAGAAGATGGAACTAATTTGAATTATGAGTTCACAATTACAGAAAAGACACAAGCTGAGACTGGACAGTAACAAATCACCAAAACGGAATACTGGTCATTTAGGATATGGCCAGGACCAGCCCAGCAGCTTTCCCTCAAATTGGCAGTTCATCAGAATTGCCTGGGAAGAGATCTTGAATAATTTTTGACTCAATTCAAGATATTCTGAATCAGAATATTTGGAACTAGAACACTCCCTATGATAATATGTTAAATGAAAGAGACGAAAATACTGGTGTCTGGGTCCCACTTGTGATGATTTTAATCTCTTTGCTTGGATTCTCAAATTAAAGTTCTCCGGTTCAGAGCTGGTCTTTTCTAGACCCAATTTGTGGAACAACGAAGGGATCCTTAGCTAGATATTCATCTGACCTAAATTTTCCCAAGAAGGGTACCATTTCAGGCATCAATTGCGGTGGAAAAATTGTATTATAGCTGGTGCCTGGGGTCCCTCTAGTGGTCAGAAGTTGTCACTTCAGCTTCACTTCCCTCCAGACCCAAGTTTGGCCAGAGAATTATTTGATATTGAGGATGAAAGGGCCCTATGAAAACAAAACAGAGAAGCCTAAATACACATTTTAGAAAGTTCTTCACTAGAATTAACATTAAGAAATAGAGGTGGTAGAACTAAGGAATTGTTTGCAAAACCCCCCCTTACCCTTTGTTGCCAGTTCTTGAATGATCTTAATTTAAATAATTTTTACAAACCAAAGTAGACAATTTCCAGGATAGTCGGCCATCAATCAAGGATTTCAAGGGTCATTTCTGTTCCCTTTGTGTTTAGAGAGAACACCAGGTTGAGTTGGGACATGGGTCCTCGTGTTCTGAGCTGCGTCACCTACTAGCTTTCTGAACTTCAGTTTTAACACTTGAGAAAAACAGGTAACTAACTATTTTTGTCCTGCCTACCTCATAAACCTGATATAAAGATTAAATGAACCCAAAGATGTAGAAGTTGTAAAATGAGTTACAGCTGGAAGGAAATACACTGCAATTAGTATTAAAGAAGAGTTTGTACTGCAGGCAATTGAAAAATGTCCATTGCCTTCTGGGCCATTCCACCTAGAGGTAAGTTCTTACAAAGGCAACAATACACCGGAAGTCACTTGACTGATAGGAGTTACCCTTCCACCTCTGTCATTGTATCTCCACTTAGCTCTGTGACCAAAGGGCTAACAGAATCTGCTCCCAGACAGCTTGATAGGAAGCTACCAGAAAATGTTCCTTTAAAAGAGAGGCCATGATGGACACTTGTCTCATTAAGGAGACCACTTCAGGGATGATGTAGATGCCTGATCACTGCACTGTACACCTGAAGCTGAAGCTGAACAATAATGAATGTCAACTATAATTATATATATTTATAAGAAGTAAAGTACAGCATTAGGAATAGAAACAGTGGAAATGTAATGGCTGTATGTAATGTCAGAGGGGTAGTAGATCGGGGGTGGAGGGTTGTCACTGTGTGAAGGATATAAATGATAATGTCTAACTATTACATTGTTTTGTACACCTGAAACTAATTAAATAAATAAATAAATAAATAAATAAATAAATAAATAAATAAATAAATAAAAGGCCAATCAGTGGGGTCATGGTAGTGGTGATAATGGGGGCTGTTGGAAGGCTGGCTTTTGCTATTTTACAGTATTATTTAGGGCAGAAGCATATAGTTCTTGGACTGCAAAAAGTAGTGATACCTCTATAGTGCCATTTATTATACCTAATCTTACTCCAGGGACCCTATAATGACCACATTCCAGCTCTTCTCGTGTGTTCTCTCCTGTGATTTTCTGTCCCTGGGAATATGGCGTCTTCTGGAGTCTCCTTGTGGGAAAGTGGATTCGTGTGGAGAACTTGTCTGCTCAGCAGCCTCTGAGCTTTCCTCAACTCTTTGGAAATGGATCAATGCCACATATTCTACACACTTGCCTCTCAGAGTATAGGTTGTGGGTCATAATATTGGCATAACCTGGGAGCTTGTAGGAATACAAATTTTCAGGCCTCACTCCAGAACTGCTCTGGAGTCAGAACGTGCACCTCAACAAAACTGAAGGGCATTTGTTTGCACAGTGACATCTGAGAAGCTCTGCACATTTTGTTACATATTCAACCTGGGCTCTGTCTTCAAGCAGAGTCCCCTGTTCTTCCCCCAACCCCCAGCTGACGGAAGGCCCTGGCTACCTTTTCTTTCTCCAGTGTCCCTGCCTTCCAGACTCCACTTTAAAATTCAAGAGTTAACTTGCACTGGGGGCAAGCCCTGCACATACTTAGTTTCCATGCTTTAAACAGAGATTAAAAACATCTCCATTCCTTCCCAGGCTCCCTCTGACCCAAAGGTATAGACTTTCCTCAAATCTTCCCCCAAATGGCAGAGGTCTGAGAGCTGTGGGGCAATGGGTATACAACATTTCTACCTTTTCTTCCTTCTCTTGCTCTGGGTGATTTCTAGGAAATATGACTGTGGGTAGGTATCAGTAAATCAGGTGTGAGATGAGAGCAGGATCAGAAGTGACCAAGTGTTGAGGGGTGCCAAGGAGCTGGCCCTGAGACATAGGATGGCAAAGTATCACTCCTTTGAGGTAGTGGAGAGACCACACAGGTGATGCACCCAGGAAAGCATGTGTGCACCCAGGAAAGCATGTGTGCACAGCTATACACGGTCTCTACTTCTAGATCCTGTGTCCAACCGCCATGTCTTTCAGGCAGAGGTCAGGCTGCCCCATTCACATTGGCCAGGCCTTGTCTGTGTTTGGTGGCACAGTCTTAACCACAGAAGTTGTCTCAGGGAAACAGAAGTCAACTTCCCCCATGCAATCTAAGTGGGGGTGGGGTGGGGGTTTGCAGGCCTCATAGTTCAGTCCTTGCTACCCAGCCATACTCTGCTGTTAAAGGTGTCTGTCTCACTGGTAAACATTGCCTGCATCCTGTGTTCCTCTGTTAACATGAATTCCTCTAAGAGGGGCAATTAAATAACGGACACTAAGTGCAGGTTAATTTATCAGAAATGTTGCCAAAAGTAGGGTCAAGGACAACAGGAGAAAATCAGGCAGCTGAGAAGTAACGAGGAGCTGAATGAAGAAGGAGCAGAGATGGGGGACCTCAAAGATAGACTTTTCCCGCCTCACAGTTGTGCAGAGGAGCAGCTCAGGTCCACAGTGTAGGATGCTGGCTGGGATTGTTCAGATCCACCTTCTCTGGGGCAAGTGGAGGAACTAGCTTTTCCAGCCTCTTAATGGGCCTCTCAGACTCCAGCCTGGCCCTCCCAAAACAACTCCACCTGCAACTAGAGAGATTCTGAAAACATGCCGATCTGTCCACATCACTCCTCCGAATATCACTGGCTCCCTCTCATCCTAGAGTAAAAACAAGCCTTAGCATGGCACTTATCTGCCCCTCCAACCTTACTAATCATGTTAAGCTCCACATATGGTACATGACAAGCTGCTCCCCTAAAGCAAGCCGCCTTCTCTCAGGCCTCTGTGCCTTTGCATGGGGCTGCTCCATGGACTGGAAAGTTCTCCCTACCTCCTCTTCATCTAGCCAATGCCTAAACTTGCTTTTCAGATTCACCTCAGATACCCCCTGACCTGCAGCCTTCCACTGTGTCCCCCACAGGCTGTGTTAGTGAGTCAGGTGCACCTGCTCTGTGCTCCCAAAGCATCTTGGGTATGTTAGTTATCCCCTGTGCTATTGAACCTCTGTCATTGTGTGTTGCTCACACTAGGCTAGGTTCTTAAGGACAGAGTCAATGTCTTCCTAATCTTTAAATTCTAGAACTTAGCCCAGTGCTGGACACTAAGTATGGGTTTTGAATGTCTGTTGTATATATGAATGCATGTACAAAGAACAGAGGTTAAGTACCAAAAGGGAAAAATGAGGCCATCCAATCAGAAATTACGCAACTTGTCCAAGTATAAATTGAAAGGAACCAGAAAAATCTAAGATTTGAACCAAGTTCTCTGTTCCAGTATGACTTCAAAGCCCTTGTTCCTTTCTGTGTTGCAACCAGCTGGTGGGGAGTCATATAGCACAGCCCTGTTGCTATATTTTCCATTGTAGATTCCAGACATTCAGATCTGACCTTCTGGGAGGGACCTTAAAGTGAATGAAGTTCAGCTTCTTGTTTTCCAACTGATGGCTGAAGCTCAGGGATGTGGAAAGTTCCCCATTTATTGAAATAGCCAGAGCAATATGATAATGTTGTCTTGTTATGACATCATGGTCTGGGCATGGGTGGGATAGGAGGGGCTGGGCTGAAGAAGGGGACAGGGAAGAGAAGGCCCACCTTTTCCACAGTAGATCAAGCTGAATCAAACTACTATATATTGCTTACCATGAGCCTACCTAGGGGCTTTAGCCCCCACCCCAAACCCCAGCTATAGGAGAAAGGTGGCCTGGAGAATGAAAGATATTTTTCCAGCCACCCCTTCAGCCCAAAGGGAGAACCGGACAGAATCCATCACTTATAGCCCACTTCCTTCTGGCCTTACCAGATGGAGAAAATAGTTAAGAGGGTCACATATTTGCATATATTTGCATCTGTTTGCATAGCTACACAAAATCATGTAGTTCATTCTCGGGCAATTTTCAAGTAAATGTGATTATTGTCACCATCAGGTTGTCATGGATAGATTTTGCTTTTCTCACTTTCCTTATCACCCGGCCTACAGTCCCTGAGCCCCAATACTGGATGAGTGTGTGCCAGTGCTGTGGGAAGGACAGTGCTTGAAGGGTTACAGGAGCATCCAGCACCAGGCGAGGTGGCAGAGAGTGGCAGTAAGGGCAACTCCAGCAGCCTAGCTTGAGCCCCTATCCTTCAAACACACCAATGGAAGCTGCTCAGTCACATATGCTGTGCTCATACTAAGATAACAACCTCACTGATTGGATGTTCTTGGCAAGTTACACACTTTTTCACTGTTAAGGTGGCAGTGGTATAAAATAAAACCCCTTTTGTACAGAGAACAGTGGGCACAAGATGAGAATCATCTGAATATAAACTGTGAAGTCAAACACCAGGCTCTCAGTCCTTTTAAAATCTTTTCCTCTTGACCCAATATTACCCCAAATCCTCTTATCTTTTCTCGTGGACCCACTTTTCTACTATTTGCCTCACAGTGGATTCTTCCCAACAGCCTTTTAATGGTACAGAGGCTCAAAAAGACCCAGAGGTGAGTCTATTTGGTCTCTCAGGCTATAAGACAGTCAGCAGGCATGGGCAGAGAACACAGGAAATAAAGGATGGGGTCTCTGCTGTTCTCCCTGGCATGGAGAGGAAAGTCTGAGAAGTAATGGAATATCAGGACTTTTCTTCTTTGGGTTGTTAAGTTAGAAAAAAGACTCTCCTTACTGGTGATTACTGTGAGTTTGAATACTCAGATAGCAATAAGTTAAATGAGAGTACTTTTTACCAATTTCACCTATTCAACATTCTAATAAATTTACTGATCAATTAATCAAGAAATATCTTCTGTGTGCCTTAGTAAGCCCTGAGTTCACTAACTGAATCACAGTAGACATTCAATAAACACTTGTCAATTTTGTTGAATGCAGTAGACATACTGTGTACTAACTGTAACCATAGGATTCAGAAATTAAAAATGTACAGACCCTGCCATGCAAGAAATCAGTCTGTGAAGATACTGGAAATATTTTATTGGTTTAATAATAGAAGAAATGTAATACAATTGTTGAGAGCAAAGGCGCTGAAGTCAGAGACCAAAGTTGAATTTCCAGCTGTGTAACCAGGGACAATTCCTTGCATCTCAGTTTCCACTAAAAGTGGGTTAGCAAGAACCTATTACATAGGGCTATTTGAAAGATTGATTTGGCTGACATGAAAATCTTAACACATTGCTCTGCACTGAATAAGTCTTCAAGATAATAGCTAAATATAAAACAGTCATAATTAGGCACCAAAACATGTGATTTAAAGTTGTACAAGTTTTAGAATTAGGAAGTACCTTAAAAGCTCTCTAACCCGAGGTTTCCCAAATAATGCTCTGTGCCTTGTTGCCAGTTTATGACTTTTTTTTTAATAATCTGCAGCAAAATATAGAAGCAAAAGGACAGTGTAGTAGTAGAGTATCATTTTTTGGTGTGCAGTTTCCCTTTTTTAACGGGCTGATAAAAAGACAGGTGGTAAGAATGTTAATCCTAAATCAGTTCTCCAATTATTGTTGTTGTTTTGTTCATGAAATTTAACTCTGAGAACCACTGCTCTTTCAGACCAACCTCCAATCAGTAGAGCAACCTTACATGCCAATCTCTCAACTCCACTTGAACACATCCAGTTTTGGGGTGCTGTCCTGTTGGGAAATTCCTTCCTCTTTAGAGCACAGTTAGACCTAACAGAATAAATCTAACCCCTTTTCTATATGATTGCCCTTCAGGTGGTAGAAGGCAGCAACCATGAGGGAGCCTGGTATAGCCTGGCAGAGCCTTTGGTTTCTACAACCATGTTGGTTTCCTCCTCTAAACTTCTGTTAAACTGGCTTGGGAGTACCTACTGCTGAAGAATATTGTGGGGATCTAGGAAGACAGTACGTGTGAAAGCGCTTTGTAAATGTGAAGTGCCATGCAAGTGTTACATCCATAACTACAGGAGAGCTTCCATCGGAAGATCTTCCATCAGGAGATCTTCATATAGCACAGTATCCACGCTTTACCATTAGCCTTTACTCCTCTAACCATGGATGGAATGCTTGGTGAACATTTCCCACAGAATATTATACCCAGAACTGAGCACAATCTACATGGAGTAAAATGAGACAAAGCTGGACTGATGGTCTTTAGCCTTTTGGATTCCATAACCTTCACTTCTATCCCTCCTCACAGCACAAATAGGTCTTGTTTCCTTTCTGGCCAGCTAAAATCCCTAGGATCCTAGGACAACTGTTATTTTGGAATAATTAGAAGATTTTCCTTTTTATTTTGGCTTCAAATTATAAAAATATTTAATCTACTTTTTCCAACTAAAAATATTCTCCTTGGAGAAAGTGGCAACAAAATAAGAGTTTAATAGGACTGCCTTTCCTTTGACATCTGTTCCCATTTTATCACCTTTATTAAGCCCATTATTTTCTTCTTATTATTTCATGGAATATTCCCTTTAAAAGCCATAAGAAATTATTATTTTGACAAAGACCTATGTATTCTGCTCTTTAACATGCCATTCATACACAATGTGCTGAGAATGTTGTCAAGTATTATAGATAGACGTAAAGCACAGAGATTAAGGGTGTCAACTCTGGAGTCAGCTTGCTTGGATTCAAATCCCAACTCTGCTACTTCTTGTTTTTTTCTTTTTTTACTCTGGGTTAGTAACTTAACCACTTTGTTTCTTAGATTCTTTACCTATAAAAATAAGATAAATTTTACACCTACTTCATAATGTTCTTCTGAGGAATCAATGAATTAATATGTATAAACTACTGAGAACAGTACTTGGCACACATCAGTAATTTGAGCATTAATACTATTACTGATCTTATAGGACAGTGTGAACTTTTCGATTTGTTGCGAGTTACACTTTCCTCCTTATATCTTTTGTGCAGGTCTTTATTCAATCTGAGCTCATCAAATAGCTCTTTATGAGTTCCCATTGGTATTGTTAGCTGCCTTCTCTCTTTTTTTATTTTTTAAATCAGATGACTCATGATTATTTTATTTGAATTTCTTAGAAATGCCCATTCCATTAATGAGTGGAGCTCCATTTCTATTTTGCGTCATGGGTCACAAGATCTGAACTTTTAGAAATCTACTTTTTTGGTGTCTGGGGTACACTGATCTGAATATTTTAATTGATTTATCCATACATTGCCTGTTTTCCTAAAGGAATTGAGATAGTTGCCATATTTTATTATAATAAGAGGTCACCTTATCATTTATTATTAGTTTTTGGAAATACCCTAGTCACTTTCTTCCCAGTTTCCTATAACATACATGTCATTATCTAGGTCTTCCTTACCAGTCTTAATTAAGTGCTGAGTAGCAGTTCCCCCTCATTGCTTTTTCTACTTACTGAGAGATTAAGTTGTCAGCAAGGCAAGGCAAGAATTCATCAAATGTTCTGCATGAAACTTACAGCAGATGTCCTGCTAGTTGGAGTCCCTCATCACCACTAGATCTTGCTTTACTGCCAATTTTTGCAATTTGGAGAAAAGAGATTTAGGGAGATATCTATATGCCAGTTACACATGTGTCATCTCCTCTGTAAGAATGAAAGTCCCTATTCTAAACACCTTTTTTACATTCCTAAGACTGCTAGATTTTTGTTTTTTAACCAACTGTTATCTAGATTTCAGAATTTTTCCCTAGCATGAAACTGCTTTCAAAATACTTGTTAAATACTCATTTGATATTTGACTTTGTACTCTGTGCGTCACAGCAGTTACCACCCCTCCACAAAGTGTATACCTCATGCAGAACTGTGAAGAGAATGTAAAATACTTGCGTTCCTGGGGAATTTCTTATCATAGGCTTCTGACCCATGCTGAATCATCACAGCTGGGGCAGCTCACGGTAGCCCATGCGGGGATCGAACCGGCAGCCTTGTTAAGAACACAGAGCTAATCAGCCACCCCTGCATAGTAATTCTTGGTGTCTCATCTACCCCTCATATCAGGAAAAGATTGCTATTCATAGTAGTAATAATCGAGGTTAAATTGGATGTAAATTCCTTGAGGGCAGGTGTCAGCTCTCTGATTTACTTCAGAATCAAGGGAAGTCAGTGAAATGCAGTAAAACAATAATAATCATTCTTTAGTATCTCCTATGTGTCAGACACTGTTGTTGGGATAAAGAATACAAAGATGAGTAAGGCATATCCCCTGCTCTCAAAAACACATAGGCATGGGGGAGATAGTAATATAAACAGACCGTTGCAACACAGTGCAGTGACAGAGATAATGCCCTGCCTATTACAGGGCACAGAGGAGAGGCACCCAGCCCAAACTTAGGGGAGTAGGGAAAATGGTGCTTGTTAGATCAGCAGTGATGTTAAACTGAGTCTTAAAGCTTAACAAAACTCTGTTGCAAATAAGTGCCATCATTTCTTTTTAATTAGAGAGATACCGGTGTGGCACAAAATGAACCTCTTTTTCCCCTCACTGGGAAAATGATCAGCCTTTGAATTTAAAGACTGGACAAATGGAATTGTCAGGTGTCTGTGAATGGCCCAGAACATAACCTCCTAAATAGTCTTTTATGGAATTGTCTGGTCCCTGGCAGGCCGATACTTCTATTATGTAAAGGGAGTAAAATCAGCCCTTGTTGGGGAAGATCTGAGAGAAGAGGTGAAAGGAGCTGAGGGAGACACAGGCAAGAGAAGTGTCAGAGTTCTGAGTCCCTGAGAAACCAGAATATTGGGCCAGGAAAGGGAAGAGTTGGGGGACAAGAAAACAGGCTGCCAAGAAATACTGCCTGCCGGGGACAATCATCCCACAAGGGCAGCTGGCCAGTCCATATCTGGAATCCTGACTATTCTTGTTTCCTAGGGATTCAGAGTCACTGCCTGCATTCTTGTCTCTGCCTCAGATATGTCATCCACAATTCTTCAGTCAATGCAACAGACCCAGCAATATCATGAATTCCCTGATTTGACTCACCAAAGCAATGCTCGTGGAGACTTCAAATTTTTAGAAACTCTGGTCACCTAATAAGGTGGTGGTAAGCTTGTGTCACACAAGGGACCCTGCTCGCTGCACCGTTTGTCATGCGGGGTCTCAGCTCCCACTCCCCACATAAGAACGCAGGACATGGTGAGGCCAAAAAGGAACACCCACGGAGCCATAAGTAGGGGAGTCATATCACTATATTCTCACTGGCGGCATCCGCCTCTCTGCAATCTGCTCTTGCTAGCCCCCAATTCTGCTAGCGTAGCCACAGCAGTTATATTAGTGGCCAATGGCTTACGGGTTACAGCTGACAGCCAACTAGCCACAGCTGATGGCCATCTGATCACAGTTGATGGACGTTTACTACCCGAGCCAGCACCTTTCTATGTGAGGCCGAGAGCCTTGAAACTGCTTTTTGGGGCTTTGTCCCCACACTCCACCCCTACAGGGTCTCGCCTCACAATCTACGCGACAAGCGTCTTCCACGAGGGGCCATGTGCGAGGAGCCTGGAGGTGAATGCAATATCCTGGACACAGCTAGGCTCTCTGAGCACAGCCAGGGTTTCTCAGGGCACCACCAGTACTTCTGGGCACAGCCAGACTTCCTGGGCTTCTTAGGGTACCACCTGTCTCCCCGGGCACAGCCAGAGTTTCTCAGAGCACTGCCACTCTCTCTGGACACAGCCAGACTTCCTGGACTCAGCCAGGGTGTGGGGACAAAACCCCAAAAACAGTTTCCAGGCTCTCGGCCTCACATAGAAAGGTGCTGGCTCGGGTAGTAAATGGCCATTAACTGTGATCAGATGGCCAGCAGCTGTGGCTAGTTGGCCGTCAGCTGTAACCCGTAGGCCATTGGCCACTAATATAATGGCTGTGGCTACGCTAGCAGAAAGGAATGGGGGCTAGCAAGAAGATGGTGGCTGGCAAGCGCGGACTGCTGTTAGGCAGATTATGTAGATCCTGCTTCCTGTGTCTCCAGCCCAGCCGCCAGCGAGAATATATTGGTTTGACTCCCCTACTTATGGCTCCATGGGTGTTCCTTTTTGGCCTTACCGTGTTCTGCGTTCTTGGGCGAGGAGTGGGAGCTGAGACCCTGCATGACAAATGGCGCAGCGAGCAGGGTCCCCTGCATGACAAATGGCGCAGCGAGCAGGGTCCCCTGCGTGACACATGGCGTAGTCGGCAGGATACGGTGCTGGCCAAAGCTTTCCGAAGGACAGTGGAGCAGTTTGTGCGTATGAAAGCTCAGTCTGAGGAAGACCAGGAGGAGCAGCTGCCGAAGAGCTCGATTCCCATGGAGGGGTGGAAAGATGTGGATGGTTCCCCAACCAGCAGAGGCCGGAGAAAGCAGAGAAAGCGGAGGTTGTTGCTGCTCTGTGAGCTGGGAACTGCTTGCTGAGCAACCTGGATGCAGGACTTTTAGTCCCAGGAGGAAACGCTTGCTGAGTCCTCCGTGGGAGATGAGGGTGAGGTCAAGGTCATCCCTCACCCCCAGGACAGCCCTGGCGAATGACTATGGACTATGAGGAACTGCCTTCTATCCCTGATTTAATGGACGCTTGACTGTTTGGGAACATACCACCATGTAGTGGAACTGGTTTGATGTTTGCTTTTGTGTCTTGACTGGCCGCCATTGATAATATGTAAGCACCTTGATGTGAGCCGCTGTTGTTCCAGCACAGTACCCAGAGAGGCCCAGAGAGAGAGTGGCAGTGCCCTGAGAGTCCTGGCTGTGTCCAGGAAGTCTGGCTGTGCCCAGAGAGAGTGGCAGTGCCCTGAGAGGCCCTGGCTGTGTCCAGGAAGTCTGGCTGTGCCCAGAGAGAGTGGCAATGCCCTGAGGCCCTGGCTGTGTCCAGGAAGTCTGGCTGTGTCCAGAGAGAGTGGCAGTGCCCTGAGGCCCTGGCTGTGTCCAGGAAGTCTGGCTGTGTCCAGAGAGAGTGGCAGTGCCCTGAGAAAACCTGGCTGTGCCTGGGGAAACAGGTGGTACCCTAAGAAGCCCAGGATGTCTGGCTGTGCCCAGAAGTACTGGGGTGGTGCCCTGAGAAACCCTGGCTGTGCCCGGGGAGACTGGTGGTACCTTAAGAAGCCCAGGAAGTCTGGCTGTGCCCAGAAGTACTGGTGGTGCCCTGAGAAACCCTGGCTGTGCCCAGAGAGCCTGGCTGTGTTCAGGATAGTGCATTCACCTCCAGGCTCCTTGCACAGGGCCCCTCGCAGAAGACGCTTGTCGCGTAGATTGTGAGGCGAGACCCTGTAGGGGTGGAGTGTGGGGACAAAACCCCAAAAACAGTTTCCAGGCTCTCGGCCTCACATAGAAAGGTGCTGGCTCGGGTAGTAAATGGCCATTAACTGTGATCAGATGGCCAGCAGCTGTGGCTAGTTGGCCGTCAGCTGTAACCCGTAGGCCATTGGCCACTAATATAACGGCTGTGGCTACGCTAGCAGAAAGGAATGGGGGCTAGCAAGAAGATGGTGGCTGGCAAGCGCGGACTGCTGTTAGGCAGATTATGTAGATCCTGCTTCCTGTGTCTCCAGCCCAGCCGCCAGCAAGAATATATTGGTTTGACTCCCCTATCTATGGCTCTATGGGTGTTCCTTTTTGGCCTTACCGTGTTCTGCGTTCTTGGGCGAGGAGTGGGAGCTGAGACCCTGCATGACAAATGGCGCAGCGAGCAGGGTCCCCTGCGTGACACAGGGCCTCTCAGGGAACTGCCACTTTCTCTGGACACAGCCAGACTTCCTGGACACAGCCAGGGCCTCTTAGGGCACTGCCACTCTCTCTGGACACAGCCAGACTTCCTGGACACAGCCAGGGCCTCTTAGGGCACTGCCACTCTCTCTGGACACAGCCAGGGCTCTCAGGGCACTGCCACTCTCTCTCTGGGCCTCTCGGGGTACTGTGCTGGAACAACAGCGGCTCACAGTCAAGGTACTTACATATTCTCGATGGCGGCCAGTGAAGACACAAAAGCAAACATCTGCCAGTTCCACTAAATGGTGGTATGTTCCCAAACAGTCAAGTAGTCCATTAAATTAGGGATGGAAGGCAATTCCCCATAGTCCATAGTCATTCACCAGGGTTGTCCTGGGGGTGAGGGATGACCTTGACCTCACCCTCATGTCCCACGGAGGACTCAGCAAGCATTTCCTCCTGGGACAAGTCCCGCATCCAGGCTGCCTCAGCAAGCAGTTCCCAGCCCACAGGGTGGCAACAACCTTCGCTTTCTCCGGCCTCTGCTGGTTGGGAAACCATCCACATCTTTCCACCCCTCCACAGGGATCGAGCTCTCCGGCAGCTGCTCCTCCTGGTCTTCCTCAGACTGAGCTTTTATATGCACAAACTCCTCTACTGCCCTTCGGAAAGCTTAGGCTAGCGCCGTATCCTGCCGACTACGCCATGTGTCGTGTGGGGGACTCTGCTTGCTGAGCCATTTGTCGTGCGGGGCATCCGGCGGGGTCTCTGGTCCCGCTCCCCACATAAGAACGCAGGACATGGTGAGGCCAAAAAGGAACACCCACGGAGCCATAAGTAGGGGAGTCATATCACTATATTCTCACTGGCGGCATCCGCCTCTCTGCAATCCGCTCTTGCTAGCCCCCAATTCTTCTGCTAGTGTAGCCACAGCAGTTATATTAGTGGCCAATGGCTTACGGGTTACAGCTGACAGCCAACTAGCCACAGCTGATGGCCATCTGATCACAGTTGATGGACGTTTACTACCCGAGCCAGCACCTTTCTATGTGAGGGCGAGAGCCTGGAAACTGCTTTTTGGGGCTTTGTCCCCACAGCTTGTTTCAAATTTTCTTCTATCACCCACTATTGGGTAAGGAGCTCAAACACTTTATACTCAAGAGATGGACTGAAGCAACCTGGAGACAGTGAAATTGATACCTCTTACCTAAGGACAGCTAGGGAACGGCCAGTTATGAGGAGAAGGGAGATGTGAGCAGAGAGGAGAATGTGAGCCTGCACAGGGAGGAATGACATCATGGTCTGAGCAGAGAATGAAGAGCAGGTATGTATTGCTTGTAATACAAAATGGGAGGCACAGAGTGACAAAAGAGGTAAGAAGGAGTTAGATTATGGAGAACTCTGTAGAACAAGTTAGGGAGCATGCATTTTATCTGGTAGGTAATGTGGACTCGTGGAAAGATTTTAAGCACAGAAATGTGATGATTTAGTTTGTTTTTTAGATACTGTAGGTAAATCACTTTGGAGGGTGTATAAGAGCTGCTAAAATCCACTAGTAAGAGCTGAGATGGCCTGAACTCAGAAAATGATGGTAGGAATGGGGAGAAGGGGATGGAGTTGTGGAATATTTAGGCTCTAAAATCAGCAGGATGTGCTAGGAAAAGGGGCAGAGGAAGGAGATGGAGTTATCAAGGATGATGCCTGGGTCTGTAGTTGGGTGAAAATTTATTTGCACAGTGTCTGTCACATAATGGGTGTTTGATAAACATTTATATAAATAAAGTTCACTGTCATAATGATTGCTTTTTCTATCATTAAAACTGAATGTTACTGAAAGTGATAGGGTAGGTAGATAGATAGAAATGAGCAGGAGAAGGAGAAATTTAGCCCCAGTTAGAAAACCCCTTGCTGCAACTCCTACTGAAGGAGGAATATTTTTCCTGTGAGTCCCCAAATGATGTAGATGATGTTGGATCTGCTGGCAGTTTCTGGGTGTGGGCCGGATGGTGTCTCGTGAGACCGAAGAATGGAAACACGGACCCAGGAGAGGCAAAGAGTTTTAAAAAGAGGATAGTTTATTGAAAGCAAAGAGTCAGAGTTCCTGAGAGGGAGGAGGTCCCAAATGGGGGTACCCTGTGACTGAGGCAAAAGCTCTTACTTTTGGGCCAGCCCAGTGGCTCAGGTGGTTAGAGCTCCATGCTCCTAACTCCGAAGGCTGCTGGTTTGATTCCCACAGGGGCCAGTGGGCTGTCAACCACAAGGTTGCCAGTTCGATTTCTCGACACCTGCAAGGGATTGTGGGCAGTGCCCCCTGCAACTAAGATTGAACATGGCACCTTGAGCTGAGCTGCTGCTGAGCTCCCGGATAGCTCAGTTGGATGGAGTGAATCCTCTCAACCACAAGGTTGCCAGTTTGACTCCCGCAAGGGATGGTGGGCTGTGCCCCCTGCAACTAGCAATGGCAACCTGACCCGGAACTGAGCTGCTCCCTCCACAACTAAGACTGAAAAGACAACAACTTGAAGCTGAATGGCACCCTCCACAACTAAGATTGAAAGGACAGCAACTTGACTTGGAAAAAAGTCCTGGAGGTACACACTGTTCCCCAATAAAAAACTGTTCCTCCTCCCCAATGAAATCTTTAAAAACAACAACAACAAAAACAGTTATTCTAAAAAAAAAGAAAAGAAAAGCTCTTACTTTTATACCTTCCCTGGCCTGCTTGGGGAAGGGAAGCTGTTTGAAGAAGGGAGCTTGTTTGAAGAAGGGAACTGGCGCCTTCTAATGAAATTTGTCTACCAGGTTTGTTCTGCTTGCCCATCCTAAAGGAATTAGCAAAGTAACCCACTCTTATCTATCAGATCTGCTCCATTTGTCAGGCCAAAAGGAATTTTATGATTAACCTCAGGCCTTGTTACATTTTGTCCTGGAGTGAGCAGTGATTTCAAAACCTGGAGTTTTAGGATATGGCTGTCTTTGTTTATTCCACCAGGGACCTCCCTGTCTACTTAGGGACATGCTGGCTAACCTGTACCACTACTTGTGTCAAGACCCCTAGCAGCTGTTCAGCTTATACAGCTGCTCCAGGCTTACACATACCTTTAAATCAAAGAGATACAAAGTCAAAGAAGGGGGAAACACATCCTGTTTGTCAGGACCATCAACACCTTACTAGCCCAACAGGATTCCAGGCTTACCCCCAGCCCTAAGTGATGTGTTTACACATTCGCTCAAATCAAGGGGATGTGTTTACACATGTCCCTAAATCAAAGAAATACATTGTTAAAATGCCAGAGGACTAGACACCTCAGAGGGAGAAAGAGAGAAAAGGGAAGGGAGGTGGGAGGCAATTCTACCCATAGAAATAAAAGCCTTCAAGCAATGTGAGGTGAAGATGCTTCCCTCTCTTGGGTCAGCCTGCTCCACTTCTCCTAGTGTACTCTCTTTTAGGAATAAATTTCTGCTGTTCATGCTGCACAAAATTCTGTCTCTTGATTGAAGTCTTTCCTTCAAGAAGACAAGAACTGAGATTTCTTATAATAAAAGGAACACTTAATAGGAAGTCAAGAGATTAAGATTCTAGAATCAGTTCACTCACTGTGTGATCTTGAGAAAGTCATACTGTATCTTCTATAAATGAGAGGGTTTGACCAGCTAAATTCTGAAGTACTTTCCATCTTTGACTTTTCTGGAAAAATATTGTGGACCAATATTGAAAACAAACCGTAATTTATGTCTCCATAAGTAAATGCACTCCAAATTTCAAACAGCTTAAAATGAATTTTTGGAAAAAACTTCTAATTAAAGACTGCCAGTACTTTCTTATATTATACCCTTTTTGCCCCTAGTTATAATTTCTTCAAAAATATAAGTCTTGCCTGTCCAAAAGTTTTTAAGAGACTATAACATATGTTTTGGATCCTCTATTATATCTGATACAGTGCTGGTACGTTTTTACTAACTCAGACTTTAATTGAGCTGAATTAAATTGTGTCTCTTTGCAGGGGTTTGATTCTGATCCTGAATACTTCAGTACTTTAAATGTGCATTCATTCATTCATTCATTCATCCATCCATTCAATCAACAGATACTTATAGAGTATATAAGCAGATGCAAAAAGAATAAGACAGCAATAGTTTCTCAAGTAGTGAGCATGTAACAGAGCAGATAAGATAAATGTGCAGAATTCCATAATGTGCCCTGGGAAGTGAATCATGCTATATAGAAGAGGTATGCACAAAGTGATGTGACCATTAAAAGAAGAGAATAGTCACTTCCAGTGACAACAGAGGAACCGTACTGGCTTGGGCCTCACACAGAAAACTATATAGCTATTAGTCCTGTCTACAGATTCTCAGGTGGGAACTTTCAGGTAGCTGGTGGGGAACTGGGATGTGCCAATCTGCCTAGTGGGCAGATTCTGCTTAAGTGAAGCTCATCAGACCAGCCAATGGTCAAACTCTAGCCCTTGGTTTCACAGGGGAGGCAAAGTGTGTAGAGAGATCATTAGACTGGAAACTGAAAAGCTTGAGGTCCATTCTCATCACTAGACACTTCTGAACTAGGTAACGTTTGGCAATCAGTCCAACTTATCTTATCCTCCAGTAGTTTCATCTGAAGAGTCACTAGAAATGCCTGTTCAGCCTTATGAAGATCCACAGGCATGATTATAGTAATTAACATTGTAGCTAATGGTTGTTGAGTGCTTGTTATGAACTGTGCAACTGTCTGGAGCATTTCAGTGTATTAATTCACTTAAATCTCATAGTAACCCTATTAAGTACACTCTTGCATTCCCTTTTGTATAGTTAACACCACTGAGGCATGAGTAACTGTCCCAAGGTCATGTAACTAGGAAACAGTGAGAAGGTATCAAATCCAGGCAATGTGGCCTCTCTTGTAGCATGATAGTGGTAGGTCAGCTATGGGCATGGTCACAGCGGCCAGGAGCCAAGTCATACCCCTCTGCCAAGTCAGACCCCTCCTCGCATGATGTAAACTGGGGCCTCTGGCGTTTCTGAAGAGGCAGCAGACCTTTGGTGTGATAAACAACTCCGGATGCAGCCTCTCACAGCCGTTGTGCGCTGGGGGGCGTGCCCATCTGCCACCTCACTCAGCCAACCCCCACTCCAAAAAATCGCATATATGCCTCCCTCGCTCTGCCTTGGGCGCGACTTCACCGGCCCCCATCTGCAGACCAGTGAACCTTGCCCGGGGGCGCAGAATAAAGCACTCACCTTTCTCAACCCACCTGACTCTCTTAGCTTCATTATCTCGCCGCAAGCCTTACAGATAGCACTTTGTACGCTATAATATGATATTCAATGTGAATGATAATACTCTGCTGGTTTAAGTAAGCTAATCAGTCCAGACTAAAGAGAAATAGAAGTAGGAACTTGTTTAAATAAGAAAAGAGGCACATTCCATAAATATTGAGAATGTGGATTAGTCCTCTTATACTAGCTTCTTGGTAGGTTGCTCTGCTCAGAATGGTACCATGCTAAGGTCCGGCTGCCTGCCGCTTGCAAAAGTTAAAAATCAAGAGACATGGTTGATGGAAAGAAGAGCAGGTTTATTCAGAATGCAAGCATTCTGGGAGGATGGCGGACTCCTGTCCAAAGGCCATTTCCCCACTCCTAGACCAGTCAGAAGGTTTTATAGTTATAGAAGAACAAAGGAAAGGGGGAATTGGTCAGGCAGGTCCGAGGGCTGACATCCTTTCTGGGGTCTGGTCTGTTTTAAGATAATGTTATCTCCAGACTTCAGACTCAGACTTGGCCACCACAGTTTCAGGGTTTATATGTATTCCGGTGTCGGGTGGAGTGCCTGAGGATTAAGAAATTGCCCTTTCCAGGTTAGGATTTTGTTAATTAAATGGATTAATGAGGTATATGTAGCCTTGAGAATGGAAACAAAATAGAATTCTTCAATTAATCAGAAGCAAAGAGGAAATAGCTGAATATCAGGGTGGATCAAACTGCAAACTAAGTCTAATTATGCTATTGATTTACTGAATTTCACCCTTACAAGAAGATAAAATTACAAATGACATTAATTTACACAAACTCTTAGCACTTGAAAATCACATAGTGATTATCTAGCCCAGTCTTTTCATTGAATATTTAAAGATATGCCTAAAAATTTAAATGACTTGGCTAAGGTCACAGTTGGTAACATAGAGAACATAAAACTATTTGGTGATTATAGAATTTAAAATTAAAAGAGTGGGACGTTCTCAAAAGCTAATGCTACAATGCTTCTGTTGACTGGTGAATTAACCTCTTGTTAAAATATATTTCTCAATAATTATATAATCAAACTGTTTCTCTAAGTCAATGTTAGAGACATACACTCTTCTCTTGTAATGCTTCTTGGAGAAGATAAAGTAGAATCTTTGTTTTATATCACTTGCCTGATGACACAGAAAGTCTATGAATTTATCTTCTTTCACATTAACAGCATTTAAAGGTGGCTACTTCTTCTAAGTATGTAAGTAGAAACTCCATCTGAGATAGAAAAATTATAGGCAATCAGGAAAATGGCCACAGTAGAGGGATTAAGGCGGAAACCATAACAATGCCAGAGGAAATAACTTTATTCAAGGTGACCTGCCAGAGTAATCAGCTCAGGTGTAGAGGGGGAGGGCCATTCAGTTTGTAACAAAGCCAAGCTAAAAAGCCCTCGAAAACCCAGGTATGGGGAAGGGCCAATCAGCATGTCGATAACAATTTTAAACTAAGAGACGATGTGTAGTCTGAAGAGATAAGGCAATAGCCCCTTGTCAATCACAGGTGTCAATCAAGTGGTCCCACACCTGGACAAGTACAGCCCATCCCCGATAAAACCCTCAGGCTCCTGTGAGCCACGCCCTTTTGAGCTTTCTTTTGCTCTGGGTCCACTCGGAACCCTGTGGATTGTACTTTTTCTCCTAGTAATGCCACTTTTGAGCCTTTGTCACCTTTTTGCCTTTCCTTTCCTTGGGGCCTCGCTCCAAACTCTTTGGAGTCTACTGTGCCTTTTAATGATTGCCCTTGAGCCACTGCTTTCTGCCTGGGCCCTCTTCTATTTCTTTAGAGTGTACTTTTTATTCTAATAAAATGTTCTTTCACTACTCTACTTCGGCATTTCGCTCAATTTTTTGTTTGAGATGTCAAGAACCTGGATATTGCGTCATGGTTGGCCCACCCTCCGGTAACGTAGCAGCTAAGTTTCCCAGTTTTCCTCTCCAAGGTTTGACTCCGGGTGTGGGAACCTAGCCTACAGTCCGCCCAGACTCCTCTGGGTTCTACGCCAGGTGTGAGAGCCAAGCCCAGACTTCTCACCAAGAAAGGCCCACTCTTCGATTACACATACACTGTGATTGAATTGTTTTCTTATTACAGTTATTCAAGGGATTTGTCTTTTTTTTTCCAGACTAGGGAGTTTGAGCCTCTTGAATGCTCTTCACTTTGGGGGCCAGGAAACTGTTTCCTACTGATTGGGTTCTACAGTTCTGCTACTTTGGTCTCTGTTAAGTGATTGAAGCTAATCTGATAAACTAATTTATGCTGTGTTCCTGTCTGATAATGGCTTTCTGTGTGATTCAGATAAGATATGTGCTTCCATGGAGCTTTCGCAAAAGGAATGCAGGGTTCCAGGACAGAGCCAGTGGAGGTGGAAATCTGGGAAAAATGTTGTAAACTAAAACAATAATAAATAAAAAATAGTCACACAAAAATAAAAAGTGTTTATGGAATGCTTTATCTGTGACAGAAATGTGGATTCTGAATGAGATTTCCTTAAGTGTTCTTTGAGAGTCAAATAAAGATCAGACAGTTTTTCTGATTTTAATTATTTTCTGATTTTAGAGTGTCTTTATGTACAACCTGGAGCTAAGACTGGGTCACATAATGCTCCAGGATTTGTAAATATTTTCTATTTTTTTCAAGAAGTTTTGAGTTTAAGAGAAAAGGGAACTTTATCTTTGGGTGGGCCAGCGTTAACATAGGCCTAAATCTTTCTTACAGAAGCCAAAAATTAAATTTACAAACAACCTTTTAATTTATCAATGAATCAACTCTTGAAACAAATACTATATTGCACTCCCAAGGTTGGTGTGCTTGGTGCATCAAATATTTACTATTCATTAGATCAGTTCGGAATAAAGAAAGGCTTAAGGCAGCACCCAAATGAGAAGATGAAAGCTTTCTTGTTTTCACAAATCTATCTGTGGGGACAGAGCCAGGAGTGCAGTTTCCAGGTTCTTGGCCTCACGTGGAAAGGTGCTGGCTCAGGTCGTAAATGGCCATCAACTGTGATTGGATGGCCATCAGCTGTGGCTTGTTGGCCGTCAGCTGTAACCAGTGAGCTATTGGCCACTAATATAACTGCTGTGGCTAAGCTAACAGAAAATGGGGGCTAGCAAGAAGACGGTGGCTGAGCTAGCAAGAGCAGATTGCAGTTAGCATGGTGGATTGCAGCTAGCAATTGAGGTGGGTTGGCAGAGAGAAGTGGATGGCAGGTTGTGGATAGTGTGGCTCCTGCTTCCTGTGTCTCCAACCCAGCCACCAGCGAGAATATGGTATTATGACTCCCCTATCTATGGCTCCGTGGGTGTCCCTTTTTGGCCTCATCATGTCCTGCGTTCTTATGTGGGGAGCGGGAGCTGAGACCCCGCATGCCACCCCGTGTGACACCATCTTAAGAGCACCTCAAGGTCAACTGTCTTATCAGAAGAGAAGGGAGGAGGGGCAGGGCAAAGTTGGGTGAGATCTTGAGCAAGCCAGACACCACAGGGATCCAAAGAAGAGCATGAAATCTCGAACCCTTTGTTCCCAGTTAGTCAGCTCCCTCTCTGATCTGAGTCCAGTCCTGAGAATCTTGTAAATCTTTGGTAAACAGTCATTGCTTTACATACATTTCCCCACCTCTTCAGCAAAAACTCCTCCAGACTAGGGGCTGTTTTTGAAGAATTCTCAAGTTTCAGGCAGACCTCCTCCAGGCAATTAGCATATCTATAGCAGGAGCTATTAGCCTGAAGGCCATGGGAGAAATGCAGGCTGGAATTGAGGTAGAGTCAAAGAGAGGAGCATTTCACTCTGGTGCAATTATGCATTTTCAAGATACCAGACCCTAGAGAAGGATTTATTCAAAAGAAGACCAAGCCCATTTTCTATACTGGAGGCTATCCTGGCTCAGCCCCAGCTATACCTCAGAGCAGGGAAGTTTTGGTTTTCTGCCCAAATTCCTGAGCTGTGGACCCCTCTCCATATACCGTGAGCAGAGTCAAGGGCAAGGAGAAATGTTTTCAGTTCAATGGCAGGGTTCGGGCCCACCGGTAGATTTAGTCAGGACATAACCCTTTGGCTACTGCTCAGTGCCCACAAGTTCAAGACATTGGCACAAAAACAAGTGGTGTCCATCTGGGCTTGTGAAAGCGTATGATCTTCTATGAACATGTGATAAAACAGCTAGCTGCCCAAAGAAGCCCTAAAACAGTAGGCTCTGGCCATTTGCTGCTGAGCACATTTCCACTCCCACCACAAAAGACACATACCCCAGAAACCACATCCTTTCCCCTTCACTTCTGCACTACCCCTCCCCCACAGCTGTTTCAGAGTACTTACACTTTATTGCAATATGCAAAGCTCTCAGGATACAAACTATATCTGTGTGAATAAATGTAAGTACAGTTTTATTACTTCAGCTTTGTATTTGTAAATCTTTATTGCCATCTCCATCCTGCTTCCTAGTTTTAACTTTTGATCTCCTCCACCCACCCAACCCCAATTCCAGAGTTATATTTTTTTGTTTCCCTGGGTAATTGAGACAATGTCTCTTACATCTTGCCCTTAGGCCCACATCTCGTTTTGAAGCCAAAGCTATCACTCTAACTGCTAGATTACAACCTGGTTAGCCCATCATTTCTATCTCCAGATTTCCCAGGAAAAGTTGATTAATGGCACATGTTTGAGAGAGCTTTAGGGATCTGGCAAACACAATATGAATCAACTCCTGATTAGATGAGGAAAAGAACCATGCAAAAGAGAGGTGGCTAGTCTTCATAACATTTCATTGGTTACATCTTATTTGGAATGTTGATTAAATATGTATGGAGATAATTGAGGGACAAGAATGGTGAGAGTCTGGAACCATATAACTAACTCATTTTTAAAATATTTAATGTTGTTATGTTGCAGAAAAATGGCAAGGACCGAGAAACTCAAGCAGCACGTAGAGATCAGGGAGAACACAGCTTTATTAAGCTGGCAGGCTCAGCGGGATCCTTCCCAAAAGACTGAGACCCTAGCAAGGTTTTGAGCAGGTTTTTATGGTTTGGGGACTTCCTTGAGTTGGGGAAGGGGTAGGTGTCGTCTGGTGATTGGCTCAAGGTGTGGCTTGGAGGGGGTTATGCAGAAATTGGCTGGGGCATAGGCTGGGGACCTCTCTCTCCACTCGGGCCACCATTTTAGGTCAGTTCCACGTGGCAGGGAACCATTTTAAGGTCAGTTTCCCCATCAGTTATATTAATAACAGCAACAGGCATGTCTGAGTGCTTAATGTATGCTAGTCATTATGCTAAACACTTTTATGTTTAGATTAGATTATATAATATAATATGATCTTCACAATGACTACATGAGATAGCAATTACTATTATCCCCACCCCATTTAAAGATAGGAAATCACCTAATGGAAATTAGGTTGCTTGTCTGGGTCATAGAGTCCATGTAGTTGTCCCAAGATTTGAAGCCCAGGAGTCTTACATTGGAGTCTATATTTCAGCAAGAACTGAAAGGACTAAGGAACTTTACTCTAGGAAAGAGAAGACTCAAGGAGACCACAGTAGTTATTTTTACATGCTGAAGGAGCTAGCTTATGGAGAAGCAAGAATCAATGGGCCAAATAATTCCCCGAAATGTGTCCACAGATCTGTAGCCTAGAGTGCCTACTATGTTCCAGTCATTCTTAGCTTCATTCACTTTTTTATTCAATGTCACGAAGACTTGTATGGGGATGACATGCTGAAAATGCTAAAGAACAAGACCGGAACCAGATGGGAGGAAGGTTGTGCCTTATTTGAAGAATTTTGGTTATAAATGATAGAAATTTAACCTGAATTGGATAACAACAACAACAGCAAAAAGAATATAATTGTTCATATAACTCAAAAAATCCACAGTAGTGAGCCTGGATCCAGGGACTCAAATGACATTGTAGATGTCTTTCTCTTAACCTCTCAGCTCTTATTCTTGTGTTTTGTTTTGTTTTTTCCCCCTTAGGTAGCATTCTGTAGTTTGTAGCAGAAATAGTTGGTGGCATCTCTAGGCTTACCTGGTCTTTAGTGCCTACAATTTTGAAGTAGAGAAATCTCAAAGATCATAGCAATTTCTGAAAAAAACCTGTCTCTGCTGGGGCTATGTGCCCATCTCTCAACTAATCATGTTTGTGGTAGGGAAGACAACTCTAATGGACCAAAGTGAATCACATGCCCAGCATGGTTGTGGGATTCTATCTCTCCTAAGACTCTGTTGGACAGATAATCTAGGTTGGCCAATCAGAATATTTCAACATTCCACCCCTGCTCCCCCCCTCCCCTACATGAACCAGCCCAGAGTTGGGGAGGTGCAGTTCCTAGAAAAGCAGAATATTTATCAAGGATGGAGAAATACTTGAAGAAGAATATAAACGTGTCCAGTGTGTACAACTGGAAAGGAGATTGAAATTCAAAATATAGAACAAGGCTTTTGATGTGATAGCTGATGTTTGAGGTAAAGTCAAAAAGAGAATATGGCTCCTCATCACCAATACCCATGCTAATAAGCTGAACTAAATATTTAATACAATCATTGGTGTCAGTAATACTCTTTGATTCTGGCAAAAGGATCCTGCCGTAGGTCCCACATTTTAGAAGGACTCATTATAAACACAGCAAAAATGAATTTATTTAAAACCACAATGGTGCTTCTGCTCTGGGGATCCAGTGTCCAGTGATGGTTAAGGACATATAATCCTACATCTGCTCTTGTAACTAATAACTTTACTACCCTAGAGAAATGCTTCTCCACATTTCTTGTCTTATGTCCTCAATTGTGTCTAAACACTATTAAGTTGGTGGATTGTGTCACTTTGAAATAGATACTTCATAGCGTGAGAAGATGTTTGAATGGCAGAAGCTTTTAGGACAGAAAAAACATTAACTTATCAAATTTGTCTCCTCTGATAACGTGAATGCAGTAAGTTCTTGTGTAAAAGATTATCATGTCCCAGTTGTGTTGATTGTCCATTTTCTTGCTTCTCTTTGCATTTCAATTTGTAGTTCTACAGAGACTCACTGACTAGGACAGGTTGCCCATGGTGGATGAGAAATGTTTTGCAATGTTAAACAATTCACACTACTCTTAAGTTTAGATATATGTAGCCAACATGATACTCATAATATTCAAACAACATGGCACCAGTTCTTTACATTAGCTAGTAAACAGACATCAAACTCTAGAATTGTGAATATTTTTATAAACACCTTCAATATGATTTAAATAATCACATTATTAAATCAATATGATTTAAATAAAATACGATTTTAAAAGTTTCAAATATTAATTTATAAATAGCTTAAAATTTTTAAGTAAATTTTTGATATTTATTAATTATAATTTATATTTGCCTTTTAATTTTTAACACCTTTAAATATTTTAAAAAACAACTTTCTTGAAAACAAAAATTATTTGGTTTGTAAATCTACATTTACTTTGATTTGTATTATAAATTTGTATTACAAATATGTATATGTAATATACACATGGCTGCAAAATGAAACATTGTTCAGCCATGAGAAAAAACGAAATTCTGCCATTTGCAACAATTGGATGAAATTTGAGGGCATTATGCTAGGTGAAATAAGTCAGACAGAAAGAGACAAATATTGTATGAAATATTAAAAGAAAAAACAACTCAGAGAACAGATTGGTGGTTGCCAGGGCCTGGTGGGGTGTGTGTATGGGGGAAATGGGGAGATATTTGTTAAAGGGTACAAACTTGCAGTTATAAGATGAATAAGTTCTGAGATCTAATGCACAGCATAGCTAATAATACCATATTATATATTTGAACGTTGCTAAGAGAGTGGGCGTTAAATGTTCTAACCACAAAAAAAGAAATGGTAATTATGTGTTACAGAATGGAGGTGTTAGCTAATGCTATGGTGGTAATTATTTTGCAACATATAATATAAAAGTATCAAATTAATACTTTTTACATCTTAAACTTGCACAATGTTATATGCCAATTATATCTCAATAAAGCTAGAGGAAAACAAGAAATTTGAGCTTATTAAAGAAAAAAGCTAAAAAGAAGAAAAGAGAATGAACTATTTAGAATTATAAACAATGAAAGTGACACATTTCTGATATGAGGTGTAATCCAAAATTACAGAGAATGTTTCAACAAAAATAATTATTATAGTAAAAGACACATTGCCATTAATCCCCTTCAAAATATTCCCCCTCGACTGGAACACACTTATTCCATCATTCTTGACACTTTCTGAAGCAGTTCTGGAGGTCCTCTTTCCTGAGTATCTTTAGTTGTGCTGTCCTGGCTGCTTCCATGTCCTGAATCAATTCAAAACACTTACCTTTCATGGCCTTTTTGACTTTAGGGAAGAGCCAGAAGTCTCACGTGCCAGATCTGGTGAATAAGATGGATTACACACTGTAACGTTTTTATTTGACAGAAATTGCCGTACCAAAAGCAATATGTGACACGGAGCAGTGTTAAGATGGAGGGTGATTTATGGCACACTTTAAAATACACCTTCTCTCAAACATAGCTCACACCTGACTGACTGCATCGAACAAATTGAAACTCATTACACACTGTTACTAAGGTTCAGTGCACTGCTTCTCGCATTGAAGATCCCTGCCTTTCCATTGGATGGCACTCAGCACTGCTTCAGAAAGTGGCAAGAACGGTGGGATCAAATCGTGTTCGAATTGAGGGGGATTATTTTGAGGGAGATTAATGGCATGTATCTTTTACTGTAACATTTTTTTTAAATTGGAGAATATTAAGAAAGAGTGTGTTTTTCCAGGACCCATCAGCTCCAAGTCAAGTTGTTGTTTTCAGTCTAGTTGTGGAGAGCACAGCTCATTGGCCCAAGTGGGAATCAAACCAGTGACCTTGGTGTTAAGAGCACTGCACTCTAGCCAACTGAACCAATCGGCCGCCTGTAATAATTTTTTTAATTTAAACATTCACTGTATTGTTTGATCACACCTTGTACACAATCAGCATAAAATCTTTGATAATGATATTATGATTACAGAAATATTTAATTATTTATGACAACAATGTATAGGAACAAGGAAACTATTCTCATCAAATCAGCCCTTTATCAGGTGAAATAAAATGCTTGCAACTTCATATCCCTTACCAAATGTAAATCTAATTAGTAATACAAACAATGAGAATGAGAAAGAGAATTATTCAAATCAAACTTACAATTTGTAAATATCAAATGTATATTTGACCTGCCCATTGGATGATGAAGAAAATTACATTCATGAAATTGGCAAATTACATGCCTGAAGAATGCTAAACCTTTTGTACTTTATTAGATGAAGATCTTAGAAAATGGCCATTGCATACTTTTGGCATTATATAGATATTTTGAGCAAAACAGAATTCAATTTAAATTAATATGTCTATGCCTAAATTTTAGACAAAAATTCAGAAGATATTTTTGGTGATATACATATATTGCATGGTTTAAATTTGTCACTAGAAGTCATGTCCTCAAATGTGCCAATAGAAATGACGTTCTTTGGAAAAAATCGAAAATGACATACAATATTTTCTGAATATACAAAAGATGGAATACCTTGATGAACTGCCTGTCAAATTGACTTTACAACTACTGTTGGACACATAATGGGAATGTTACTAATCATTTTTAGAACAGATAAATTCAGGTTAAACAGGTAAAGTTCTAGAAGAATTAAGTAAAACAAGCGAAGATCCTTAAATGATGAATCATGATCTTCAGTAGAAAATAAAATAAAATAAAATTTAATTTGTGTTATTCATAATTATTTGTTAAGAAATGTTACTTGTTATTAGTATTAGCAGAAGCTGATGAACACTGACGCCAACATTAAACAAATAATTTTTAAAGGGTAAATAAATATTTCTCAAAATTTTAGAGAAAATTTTTTTCTAAGTCAAAAGAAACTTCCTGTGAAATATACAACAAAAATTATATACCAACAACTTAAAAGAAATTAGAAAAAGGAAATAAAAGTATTTTCATAACTCTGAAGGAAAAGATACATATATTAAAAATTACAAAATTAATTTCTATACAGACTATTTTAAGTCCATTAATGATAATAGTATAGTTTCATTAAAGAGAGATTGCTATGCCTTGTCACTTTTAATTTTCTTTGTAATATTCCAGCATTGAAATTTTTGAAAGAAGAACTTAGGTAATACTGTATGGATCTAGATGTTGTTTTAGAAGATAGCAAAAAAATTGTGATATAATTTATATGATGAAATCTAAATATTTTGTCTAGATATACTCTTTGATAATTTATTATATTTGATCCCATTACAATGTTTGAACATAAAACGTGAGATTTATATTTTATTTCCAGTTAAACGTTGCTTTTCTTGTCAGTTGCAGTTGCTACTGCTTCAGAAAAGCAAATTTTCTAATAAAATTAATAAAAACTATTTAAGAACCAACATAACTCAAGTAAAATTATCTAATTTGGCATGCTTTCAATAAGATAAATACGTTAAAATTTTAATAGAAGAACGTAATTAGTGATTTTTCTGAAATTGAGTCAAGAAAAATAAATTTCTTGAAATAAAAATATATTTTATGAATTATGTGCCTATTTCATTTCTTATCCAAACATAACTAGTCCATAAACTGAATACCCAGACATATGCAACAATAGATAATTTCAGGCATTTTTGATGTTTTGCCAACTTTCAGTCACATCAAAACCATAACTTTATGCATGTTTTACTTTTGATATTACAAAGCTATATTTGTCTAGGTAACATTTTAGAACATATTTTATTTACCATTTTTTTCGCTTGATTTACAACTTTTATGTATTTAGATATGTATATTTAGAAATATATGTTAAGATACATGTAAGCCTCAACTTGTACTTCTCCACAACTCACAACTCATGTTAGGGGGAGTCATGGGTAGTACAACCAAGTTCTTTGCTGGGTGATCCCTGCTTTAAAAAATCTTTTTTCAACCCCCATTTCATAATTTATGGAAAGTCAAATGCCTGCCCCATGATTTCTTTGAATTCTCAGAAGTTCGCATTCTTATATTTACCTCTGGTTTCCACTGCATTTGTCCAGTTTTCGAATGGCTTCTAGTCTAAAACATACTGCCTCATTTAGGTATTCACCATGGTATGGGATCCCCTTTTCTTCTGCTTAAAGCTACTCACATATGGTGTGTGTCAGACTTTACTGAAAGTTCAAGATGATAGGGAGGGCTTTAGGATATAGAAGTCATTGCAAAAATGCATACTTACAAAAATGAATATTGGTTATCTCTGCCCTAAAGGTTATTTTACCCATGCTCCTATGAAAAGTACTCAAGTTCGTGGTATCTATATGAATTCACATATATTATCTTATTGGCTCCTTTTCCCTCCTATCTTTCTTACCATTTTTTCTTCACACATTTATCTCCCATATCCACCTCCTGTCACTCCTATGAACTCTGAATTATTTTCATACTATAATGCAGAACAAAGCTCTCTCTAGTCTTTCCTCTAAAACTTAGTTCCAGGCCTACATTGGCTGTACCAAAACCATTAAGGTACTTGGCAAAGTGGCTCAAAACACCAGCAGAGTTTGAGATGTTCTGACCCTCTCCCCCTTAGAAAGCAGCTATTGTTTTAAATAGCAGTATTCCTTCATTTCTTCCTTTTCTCTCTTTCTCTCTCTCCCTTCCCTTCTTCCCTTCTTCCCTTCTTCCCTTCTTCCCTTCTTCCCTTCTTCCCTTCTTCCCTTCTTGCCTTCTTTCTTCCCTCCTTCCTTCCCTTCCTTCCTTCCTTCCTTCCTTCCTTCCTTCCTTCCTTCCTTCCTTCCTTTCTTTCTTTCTTTCTTTCTTTCTTTCTCAGTTTCACCAAAAATTGTTTCATAATAGAACAAGAATATAGGTCTGTAACCCATCAGGACATAAACCTAGTAGTATGGCTGCTGATAGGTGTTGGATTCATTTAGCATCGTACAGTAATTAGACTGATAGCATAGCTTAATTTTAAGTGAAACCTCCTGTACAGAAGAATAAACAGTTAAAATAGAGTACTATTGTAGATCTGAAAAACATCTTTCACAAGCCAATCCAAATGAGGAATAGCCACCAGGAAAAGGAATGCTTACTCAAGTGTTAAGATACCCTGGTCTGGAGAGAGCACTGTGACTCTCATTTCTTCTCAGGGAACTGCTAGAGATTAGGACTTGGGTAAGGGGGAAGCTAACTGTCTCAATTTACCAAGGGGCTCTCCATGAAGGAACACCTGCCTAGTGGTGGACAAGAGAATCTTGGGAAACATTAGATCTTTTCCATTCATCCATACTATCTCTGGAAAAGGTGAGAGTCAGCTACTTTGGCTGACCCCTTCCATCCTCTATGAGATTTTCAGTTGCCCTCATATTAAAATTCCCCCTTGTTGGTAGTGTAGAGAAGCTTCTACAGATGTTTTTTCCTAGATTCTGATTCTTTCTCACCCTCAGGAACTAGAAATTAGGAGCTATTCAGTAGTCCAGGCAAGAGCTCAGAATGGTTTGGCCACTACTTCCTTTTGAGGAACTCCTTATCCATTGCAGCTCACCCTGAGCACAACTGATTGTATCAGGGAGGAGGGGTTGTTGATATAAATGCAACATTACAAGGCTGGCCAGTCACCTCTCAAACATCATATACAAGCAGTTCTGGGCCCTAACAGTTCTACTTCCTAAATATTGCTCCCTTCCTTCACTTCACTTTTTTCTCATCATACTCATCTTTTCTTATTTGGATTATTGGAAAAGCTCAATAACTAGTTTTTTGTGTGTGTGTGTCAAGTCTTGCTCCCCTTCTTCCAACTGTTAACAGAATGGTAGTTCCAAAATGTCAGTTGGTTTATATCATTTTCATGATTGAAAGTCTCCAGTGTCTTCTCTCCAGGGGCATTTATGATAAAGTTCAAACTTATTGATGTGATTAAATGTCTTAATAATCTATACCCTGCTTGTCTTTACTACATTATCTCTTCATATTTCTACCACATCCTTCTCCCCGCTTACCATTTTATAATCTATATTCTAGTCATACTAAACTACTTTCTGTTTCCCAGACACTATGATGTCTTTTTAATCCTTCATGTATACTGTTCCCTTTTGTCTGTAACAAAGACTCACCACAGTTACTATGCTGATAAATTCCTCCTGTTTCTTTACTTCTAAAGTTCAACGTTATTTCCTACAGAGGAATTTTATTGACCCCATGGACTTGATTAAATACCCCTTCCATGTGCTCCCATTATACCCTTAGGATCCCTCATTATAGCATAGCAATGATGTTATAATTACCAATTTGCTTATCTTTCGTTTTGTGCTATAAATTCTGTGCTCAAGAACTATATCTTTCTCCTCCTTTCTATCTCCAAAGTCTGGCAGAGTGCCTAACACATAGAGTGCTCAGCAAATTTTTATTAAGTCAGTCAATCAATCAATCAATCAATCAATGAAACATGGAGAGAGTAAGAGAAAGGGTAATCAAGTAAAAAGAAAGTTGAGAGGCTAGTAGCAGAAATACAGACAGGAGTTTAGTCACCCACATGGAGGACTTGTAGCACTGCTGTTGGTTTCTTGTACCAACTTTGAAATGAACGTGTGTTTTTTTTCCCCGTCTTCCGCCTCCACCCCCCCACCCAACTCAGGTTCAAGCCAGTTGTTTCTCAGTCTAGTTGTATCAGACACAGTTCCCTGGCCCATGCTGGTATTATGAGCCGTGCATTCCCCCCTGGGCTGAGGCAGTCGGTTGCCGGCTGCTGGCCGCTCACAATGGCTGCCGGCCACTCATGCTGGCTGCCAGCTGCTCATGGCAACATGGGGTGGCCCACGGCAGCACACAGCAGCAGACGGCAGCTCACGCCAACCTCTGGCTGCTGACGGCAGCCTAGCTCCAAGGAGAGACATTGTTCACAGTCAGCTGTAGAGGGTACAGCTCACTGGCCCATGTGGGAATCCAACTGGCGACTGGGCATTAGGAGCATGGCTCTCCAATCACCTGAGCCACCAGGCTGGCCGTACGAATGTAATTATTATTGTGTCTTGAACTAGTAACAAAGGATGTGTCAGCCATTTGTGGGGTGTGGCTGTTTGGCTGCTTTATTCTCTCCATCTTACCTTCACATTTATCCTTCCAATAAGCCACTATTTACTGTGGTGACCTGAGAACACCTCTGTTCTGAAAATCTGATGGAACCTCACTAATATTGAAATAAAAGAAAAGTAATTCAGCCCTTGAACTATCCTAAACATTTAATTCAATATTTCCTATATGCCTAATATGCACTTATAACAGCACAACCAGGGATATAATAGTTGTATAAAATGTTGTCCCTCCCATAAAAAAGCCTATAGTTGAAGAGGCAGTTCATCCATCTATCCTTAGTATTACTATTAGTCAATTAAGTGCAAATTAAGAGAAAAAGACACACACACATACACACACACACACACACACACACACACACACACGCAAAGAAGGGGCCGAGGATTTAAACTCATAAAGGTGAACTCAATTTGATATGAAGGTTTCAAAGATAGTGTCAAGAAAAAGGTGATATTAACAGAAATTCTGAAATAATTGTATTATTTGTATAGACCTGATATTTCTACTTGGAGTTCAGCCTGAGAATAAGCCAGGTTATACTGACATATAGAGGGTCTCCCTTTTTTAAAAATGGTAAAAATATATATAAATAAAAATCTGGTCTTTAAAATTAGACTAGATGCTCTTCAGTTCCAACATGCAAAGAACTTAGAAGATGTTGCTTTTATTCTTACAACAATAAAAAAAAAAATCAACAAATTTTCATGGATGCATCATAAAACTGAAGTTGCAGGACAAAAATGCCACTTCCAAAGTAGAGGCACAGGTAAATCCAGAGAGCAACAGACAGATTTGCTTATTGCTAGAGAAGCTGCTGGAGGCATAAGCCGAACACTTAAATGAAGATTCTGATGAATTGCTGTAGGTTAAGTGTGGACTATCCTGAATGAGAAATTCTTGGGGGTGTAGCCTTAGGGAACCCCTCACAGTATTGTGAGTTTCACCTCCAGATACTGCGCAGTGTTCTTACAGTGAAAAGCTAAGGAAGAACCACTTCTTTCTCAGGTAAGAAGGAAAAGATACAGCAGCAGGAGGGGAATAGTAACTGGTGTGAAACACAATGTCTCTGGTACCTCCAGATACAGCAAATATTAAACACAGCCCAACTCACAGCCAAATTACCATAAAATCTCACATTAAATGTCTATTTACTTCAGTTTCTATTACCCAATATATCATGTCCAGATTTCCACAAAAAAATACAAAGTATGCTAACAGGCAAGAAAAAAAGTACAGTCTGAAAATATAAAGCAAGTATCATCAGAAGGACATACACACATGACACAATCTTTGGAATTATCAGACAGCAGATTTAAAATAACTGTGATTAATATGCTAAGAGCGCTAATGGAAAAAATAGCCAACATGTGAGACAGGTAAGGTAAACATTGATGGAAGCTCTAAGAAACAATCAGTAGGAAATCCTAGAAATCAAAAACACTGTAATAGAGATAAAGAATACCTTTAATAGTCTCTTCAGCAGACTGGACATGAGTAAGGAAAGAACCAATAAACTTGAAGATAGGTCAATAGTAACTTCCCAAACTAAAGTGCAAAGAGAAAAACAACAACAACAACAACAAAAAAACACACACAACAAAACAGAACATAACATCCAAGAACTATGGAATAATTTCAAAAGTATAGTATATGTGTATACTATACACATATATCTATATTCTCCTTCCGGAATACCGGAAGGAGAAGAAAGAGATAGAGAAGAAGAAATATTTGAAATAAGAATGGAGAGAATTTTCCAAAATTCATGACTGACAACAAACCACAGATTCATTAAGCTCAGTGAACATTGTCAAACATAATAAATATTATACCAAAATATCTATAACCAGGCATATCATCCAAACTCCAGAAAACCAAAGACAAAGACAAAATCTTGAACAAAGCTAGAGAAAAAAACCTTATTGGTAGAGAAACACAGATAAAAATTAAAACAGACTTCTCATCAGAAACTATGCCAGCAAAAGGAGAGTGAAGTGAAATATTTAAAACTTTGAGAGAAAAAATCCACCCAGCTAGAATTCTGCATCCAGCACAAATGTACTTCAAAGATGAATGAGAAATAAAGACTTTTTCAAACAAATCAAAACCAAAGGAATTCATTGTCAAGAGATTTTAAAAGAATTTTTTCAAGCATAAGGAGAACAGACGGGCCAGGAATTGGGATCTAGATTTAAAAAAGGAAGAACATCAGAGAAGAAATAAACAAAGGTAAAATAAAATCTTTTAGTTTTTATTTTTAAGTTATATAAGGGATACCTGTTCAAAGTACTAATAGTAACTATGCATTCAATGATTATAGTGTATGGATAACTGAAATAAATGACTCAAAATCATAAGAGATGGGAAAGAGGAATTGAGAATACTCAACTATAAGGTACTATACTAGTTGTGAGGCAGCATAGTGTAGTTAGTGGACTCAGATTAGGTAAAAATGTATATTACAAACTCTATTTGCAATCTGTGTGTATCCATGTCTTCTCCTTTTCTGTCTCTTGTAAGGATGAACACTTCTCATTAGATTTAGAGCCCATCTTAATGCAGGATAAATCCCATTCTAAGATCCTCACTTTCATTATATCTACAGAAACCCTTATTCCAAATAAGACACATTTTGAGGTTCTGGGAGGACATATCTTTTAGGTGAGCACCATTCAACTCACTACAGTTCTGGCTCTGAACTTACAAGGGGTGATTAAAAAAAAAATGGTGAATACACTATTTGGAACGTCATAGGAACTGCGGCAGCGAGGTGGTCTTCTTGAGTTCTTCTCCAGAACTTACCACAAATTGAACATCTATAACCCATCAAAGGACTCTTTGCTCATCACTCAGAACAGCTAAAAGACTCGTAAGAGGATTACTTGAAGGTGGACAAACTGGGCGAGCAGGGGAAGAAGGAAGGGAGCGGAGTGGAGATGTGGCCTCTATCTGTGGCTGTGGAGATGCAGAAGGTCCCAGGACAGAACAGAGACAAGAGCCAGGAGGTAGGCTGTTCTCTGTGTCCCACAGCTGATCAATCCTGCCAAGAGAGCCGCATATCCAGCTTTTGAGGCAGTAACCTCAGCAGAGACATACAGCTGGGCCCTAGGTGGGTCAAAGGAAGTAAACACCTTACCTGGGCCCATTCCCCCACTCTCCCAATCCTACCCCCAACCTTCCAGAGAGACTCAAACTGGCCCGTAAACTGAGGAGTAGTGTCAGATTACAGATGAGCAGTAGAGCTCAGGATCTGGGAGGATCCAGTTTTCAGTTGAGATCCAGGGAAGAGGCTGGGAAGACTGTGACACTGTTGGGCTGGGAGAGAGAAGACTCCTCCATCCCCAGCACCCCCATGCTCTTTCTGGCCAGCCTAGGGCAGGGCAATTACAACTGCAGAGACACTCCCAGGGGTCAGCACCAGGTGGAAGATGCAGCTCAGGGCTTTCAGCAGCTCAGAAACTTTACTCCATCTACACACACACACACACACACACACACACACACACACACACACACAAGGAAGAAGTGTCCTAAAATCAGGAGACCTGGGCACAGGGCAAACTGTGTTACTCTCAGTGTGCATATGTGCAGGCAAGAGCTGCAACTGCACTGACTTTGTAAAAACTACCATCCAGACCCCATAGCCCCACTCATCTAGAACTGCAGTCCCAGGGTCATTCTGGGCACCAAGTGACCGGTTCTGCCTGCACAAGATGCAGAGGACTCTTTGGTAAAGCAGTGGACTCTTTGGTAAAGCAGAGGACAACCTGGAGATTACATGGTGGGCTTAAGCCAAGACTGGTGCTGTTTTTTTTGTTTTGTTGTTTTTTTATTTTTGATATTTTTGCCTGTGTTGAGTGTGGGTTATTGGTTGTAGTTACATGTGAGTATATTTGGTTTTTTCTTTGTTGTTGTTGCTATTATTGTAGGATCTACCTAATACATTGAAGCAAACACAGAGAGTCAGCCAGAATGAGGAAACAAAAAAACATGTCTCAAATAAAAGAACAGAAGAAACCTACAGAATCTGCTTTGTTCTGAAATTACCCTACACCAGGGCCCAGTTCAAGAAGCATAAGATTCAACACACCCAGAGGCCAACTCCAGAGCAAATCAGAGTATTACTGGGTTTGACCTACAAGTGACACACCCAGAGGGAATTCTCTACAGGCACAAGAGCCCACAGGGATCAAGCCTCATTTGAATGGTCAACCCTCACACAGCAGATCATCCACTAAGGGCAGAGCCAAGTCTCACAACTAGTCAGCCTGAGTCAATCCCACCGACTGGCAAACCAAAAGCAATTAAAGTTCAACTTTAACAGGACAATATACACAACACAAGGGTCACCTTTGAAGCACACACACAGGAGAATAAGGAAGTGGTGCAAGTCAAATATAAAGGACACATACTACATAACATAACCCAACAAAAACCAAGAACCCTAGGGGATCTACCTAATACATTGAAGCAAATACAGAGAGTCAGCCAGAATGGGGAAACAAAGAAACATTTCCCAAGTAAAAGAACAGAAGGAATCTCCAGAATTTTAGAACAAAATGAAATAGAGGTAACCAACTTATCAGAGACAGAGTTCAGAACACTGATGATAAAAATGTGTAAGGAGCTTAGTGATGATATAAAGGAGGATAGAGAAATCATAACGAACAACCAGTTAGCACTAAAGGATACAATAACTGAAATAAAGAACACACTTGAGGAATTACCAGCAGGTTAGATGAGGCAGAGGATCAAATCAGTGACTTAGAAGACAAGTTAGCAGAGATCACCCAAATGGAACAACAAAAAGATAAAAGAATAAAAGCAATGAAAATGGTTTAAGAGACCTCTGGGATAACATCAACATGTGCATCAAAGGACTACCAGAAGGTGAAGAGAGGGAGCAAGGGAGCAAGAACATATTTGAAGTAATAATGACCAAAAACTTCCCTAACCTGGTTAAGGAAACTGACATACAAGCCCAGGAAGTTCAGAGAGTTCCAACCAGGATAAATCCAAACAGGTTCACACCAAGACACATTATAGTGGAAATGGCAAAGGTTAAAGACAAAGAGAGAATCCTAAAAGCAGCAAGAGAAAGACAGCGGATTACATGCAAGGGGACTCCTATAAGACTATCAAATGACTTTTCTACAGAAACTTTGCAGGTCAGGTGGAGTGTCAGGAGGTACTCAACGTGATGAAAAGCAAAGGCCTACAACCTAGATTGCTTCATCCAGCAAAGCTATCATTTAAAATTGAAGGAGAGATAAAGAGCTTCCCAGAAAAGAATAAACTAAAAGAACTTATTACCACCAACTTATTACAGCACTGTAAGAAATATAAAAGGGTTTCGGTAAACAGAAGAAAGATGAAAACAATCTAAATACAAATAAAAGAATGTACTTGTCAATAATCACTTTAAATGTAAATGGATTAAATGCTCCAACCAAAAGAGGTAGGGTAGCTGAGTGGATAAGAAAGCAAGACCCTTGTATATGCTGTATATAAGAGACACCTCAGATCAAAAGACACACACAGGCTGAAAGTAAAGTGTTGGAATATGAAATTCATGCAAATGGAATGAGAAAAAAGCTGGAGCTGCAATAGTTATATCTGACAATATAGACTTTCAAATGAAGAATATATTAAAAGACAAAGATGGGCACTACATAATAATAAAGGGATCCATCCGACAAGAGGACACAACTTTAGTAAACATCTATGCACCCAACATAGGAGCACCTAAATATATAAAACAGATATTCACTGACACAAAGAAAGAGATCAACAGTAACACTATCATAGTAGGGGACTTCAACACACCTCTGACAACAAGAGACAGGTCTTCCAGATAGAAAATCAATATGGAAAAATGGCCTTAAATGACATATTGGACCAGTTGGATTTAATCGATATTTTCAGAGCATTTCACCCCAAAGCTGTTCTAGAATACACGTTCTTCTCAAACACAGATGGAATATTTTCCAAGATAGACCATATGTTAGGCCACAAAACAAGTCTCCATAAATATAAGAAAATTGAAATCATACCAATTGTCTTTTCTGACCACAATGCTATGAAATTAGAAATCAACTACAGGAAAAAAACTGGAAGACACAAAAATCCATGGAAGCTGAATAGCATGTTACTAAATAATGAATAGGTCAACCATGAGATCAAGGAAGAAATCAAAAGATATCTTGAGACTAATGCAAATGAAAACACCACGACCCAAAATGTACGAGAGGCAGTGAGAGCAGTCCGTAGAAGGAAATTCATAGCAAGGCAGGCCCACCTAAAGAAAGAAGAAAAATCACTAATCAACAGTTTATCTTCACACTTAATGGATCTGACAAAAGAACACCAAAATAAGCCCAAAGGGAGTACAAGGAAAGAGATAATAAACATTAGAGTGGAAATAAATGAAATAGAGAACAAAACCAAAAAAAAAAAAAATTAGAAAAGATCGATGAATCCAAGAGCTGGTTTTTAGAAAAGATAAACAAAATCGACAAAACTTAGCCAGACTTATCAAAAAAAGAGAGGGGACCCAAATTAATAAAATCAGAAATGAAAGAGGAGAAGTGACAACAGACACCACAGAAATACAAAAATATTATACCAGCAAATTAGACAATTTGGAAGAAATGGACAATTTTCCAGGAGCATTACAACCTTCCAAGGCTAACTCAAGAAGAAATGGAAAACCTGAACAGACTGATTACGACCATGGAAGTGGAATCAATAATCAACAAACTCCCAACAAACAAAAGCCCTGGACCAGATGGCTTTGCAGGTGAAATTTACAAAACATTCCAAAAAGAATTAGTACCTATTCTCAACCTATTCTAAAAAATCCAGAAAGAGGGAAGGCTCCCAACACTTTTTACGAGGCCACTATCACCCTGATCCCAAAATCAGACAAAGACATTATAAAAAAATAAAACTACAGGCCGATATCCCTAATGATCATAGATGCAAAAATCCTCAACAAAATAGTAGTGAACAGAATTGAGCAATACATTAAAACGATCATACACCGTGATCAAGTGGGATTCATTCCTGGTATGCAAGGGTGGTCCAACATCCGCAAATCAATTAATGTGATACACCACATTAACAAAATGAAAAATAAAAATCATATGATCGTATCAATAGATGTAGGAAAAGCATTTGACAAAATCCAGCAGCCATTTATGATAAAAACTCTTAAGAAAGTGGGAATAGAGGGACCATTTCTCAACAGTAAAGGCCATATATGATAAACCACAGCTAACATCATACTCAATGGGGAAAAGCTAAAACCATTCCCCTTAAGGTCAGGAACAAGGCAAGCTTGCCCACTTTCTCCACTTCTATTCAACATAGTGCTGGAAGTCCTAGCCACAGCAATCAGACAAGGAAAAGAAATAAAAGATATCCAAATTGGTAAGAAGGAAGTAAAATTGTCATTATATGCGGATGTCTCGATACTATATAGAGAGAACCTAAAGACTCCTCCAAAAAACTATTAGAACTGAGAAATGAATTTAGTAAAGTAGCAGGATACCAAATTAATATTCAGAAATCAGATGCATTTGTATATACCAATAATAAAATATCAGAAGGACAAATTAAGAAAACAATCCCATTTACAATTGCTTCCAAGACGATAAAATACCTGGGAATAAATTTAACCAAAAGTAAAAGATCTGCACTCAGAAAATTATAAGACACTGAAGACAGAGATTGAAAGAGGTACAAATAGATGGAAACACATACCATGCTCATGGATAGGAAGAATTTATATCGTTAAAATGTGCATCCCTCCTAAGGCAATATACAGATTCAACGCAATTCCTATCAAACTACCAAAGACGTTTTTCACAGAAATAGAACATATAATCCTAAAATTTATAGGGAACCATAAGTAAGCCCGGATAGTCTCGGCAAACTTGAGAAATAAGAAAAAAGTGGTAAGTATCACGATACCTGACATTAAATTATGCTACAAGGCTACAGTAATCAAAACAGCATGGTACTGGCATAAAAACAGACACACAGATCAATGGACCAGGACAGAGAGCCCAGAAATAAATCCATGCCTATATTGTCATTTAATTTATGACAATGGAAACAAGAATTTACAGTGAGTTAAGACAGTCTATTCAGTAAATGGTGCTGGGAAAACTACACAGACACATGCAAAAAAATTAAGGTGGACCACCTCCTTACACCATACACAAGAATAAATTCAAAATGGATTACATACTTAAATGTAAGATCAGAAACCATAAAACTCCTAGAAGAACATATAGGAAGAAACTTCACAGTCATTTCCCAGAGTAAGATTTTTACTGACAAATACTCTTGGTCAAGGGAAGTAAGAGAAAAAATAAACATGTGGGATTACATCAAACTACAGAGTTTTTTCACAGCAAAGGAAACCATTAATAAAACAAAAAGGAATCCTACTGAATGGGAGAAGACATTTGCCAATGATATATCTGATAAGGGGTTAATATCACAAATTTATAAAAAAACTCACTCAACTCAACTCCAAAAAAACAAACTACACAATCAAAAAATGGGCATCAAAATGGCAGCGTGAAGTGAGCTTCTATAAAGCTCCCCTGGAATTTACAACTGGTCGAACAAAAATGACTCCACAAGGGACTCCCTGCACAGCAGACAGGTGGGATGGGGTGGAGAGGGACACAACTACTGAATTCACCTAAAGGTGTCGTGCGGGGGTGCAGGACGCAGACTTGGCTCAGTGCTCCGAGATCGCTGAATCCCAGAACTACTGCAGCTGCAGGAGAGGGAAGAACTCAGACTGCTGGGGTTCTGCTTATGGCCCACAGGTCTGAGGGGGCAGCATATAACACTGCTGAACCCAACGCTCACAGCAGGGACATTGGAGAAAGGATTGAGGGAAGAAGGCTGAAAATGGTGGTTTAAGACCTCACTGTAGAGCAGAGAATGGAAGCCTTAGGCACTGAGACTAGTCGCCCCCTCCTTACTTTCCCAGATCTCGCCCCGCTCCCACCTACCCAGTGCTAGAAGCAGAACAGTAGCAGTGTCAGATCGGAGGAATGGAATATTTGCTGTTCTGAGAACTGTGGATCGCAGACACAGATTCTCAGCCAAGCTGCTTCCCGCAAAGGGGAGGGAGCTGTGGAAGTAGGACTGGCTGTGGTGGTGGTCACTGCCATTGCTCTGGGCTACCTCTCACAAATCACCCCGCCCCTGGCCCCACCTATCAGGGCAGATCCTTGCAAGAGTAAACAGAACTGCTGAAACACACAGGCACTGAATCTGATGCAGGAAGAGCTTTGGAATTTCAAAAGCTCTCTGCATACACCCATGGAAACTGCGTCCTGTGACCCAGGCTAACTATTAACAGAGGAGAAGCCCATCTCCCAGGGAATCACCTCATTGTGTGAGAAGCTGGAATAATGCAGAGAAAACATAGCACTACCGTGTGAGAGAAAAAAAAATGGCTGCAGTCGCAGAGAAAACAATACATTCTACCAACAATTACTGGAAAACAAAGAAAGACCTCTTCCTATTAACCTGTTGCAGAAGCCACTCCTGTAGATGTCTAGGAAGAAAAATAATAAATCAGCAATTGCCATGAATAACCAAGGCAACAGACAGCTTAGAAAGAAAGTGAAAAATCTCCAGAAAAAGAAGTTAAAGATATGGAAATATGTGACTTAAATGACAGAGAATTCAAGATTGCAGTTGTGAAAAAACTCAACGAGATGCAAGAAAACACAGAAAGGCCATTTAATGAACTCATAAACACAATCAAAGAACAACATGAGCATTTTACGAAAGAGATTGAAATTTTAAAAAAGAACCAAATAGAATTTCTGGAATTTAGAACTCAATTGAAGACAATAAGAATGACATAACCAGTTTAGGTAGTGCAGTTGACCAGATGGAGGAAAGAATCAGTGACTTTGAAGATAGAAACCTGGGAATTACAGAGATGGAAGAAGAAAGAGACTTGAGACTTAAAAGAAATGATAGAACTCTACAAGAACTTTCTGACTCCATCAGAAAGAGCAATATAAGAATAATGGGCATACCAGAAGGAGAAGAAAGAGAGAAGGAAACAGAGAATATATTCAAATTGTTGATGAGAACTTCCCAAACTTGTGGACAGAACTGGATCCTCGAATCCAAGAAGCACATAGAACACCTAATTACCTCAATCCCAACAGGCCTTCTCCAAGGCACATTGTATTGAAGCTGTCTAAAATCAACAACAAAGAAAGATTATCATCAGATTTTTCAGCAGAAACTCTAAAAGCCAGGAGGGAGTGGAATCAAATATTCAAACTATTGAAAGAGAGAAATTATAAGCCAAGAATAATATATCAGGCAAATATATCCTTTAGATATGAAGGACGAATAAGAACCTTTCCAGACATACAAAGCTGAGGGAATTTTCTAATACATGACCTGCACTACAAGAAATACTAAAGGACGCTATTCGACCACAATCAACAGGGACAATTTGTGGCAACCAAAACATAAAAAAGGGGAGAGTAAAAACCTGAACCAGAATATAAGAATGGAGAAAGTAAGCATGCTGAAGAAACTGGAATACTCTAAATATCAAACTTTCTTTTGCACATACTTAAGGGTAACCACTCAAAAAAAAATCCAGAACTGAAATATATACTATAATAAAAGAAGAAACAGAGGGAAACATCATAGAATACCACAACACAGAAATAATAGACAGCAACAAAAAGGCAAAGAAACAATGGAGACACAGCCTTACCAGAAAACTAAAGATAGAATGACAGGAAATCATCACATATCAATAATCACCCTAAATGTAAATGGACTGAATTTACCAATAAAAAGGCACAGAGTAGCGATTGGATCAAAAAACCAAACCCAACCATATGCTGTCTCCAAGAGACACATCTCAGCTACAAGGACAAGCATAGACTCAAAGTGAAAGGGTGGAAATTGACACTCCAAGCAAATGGTACCCAGAGAAAATCAGGTGTAGCCATAATGGTATCAGATGAAACAGACTTCAGGGTGAAAAAGATAACAAGACACAAAGATGGACATTTCATAATGGTAAAGTGGACTATACAACAAGAAGACATAACAGTCATCAATATTTATGCCCCCAATCAGGGAGCACCGAAATATACCAAGCAACTACTAACAGAACAAAGGGAGAAATTGACAAAAACACAATTATAGTAGGGGACTGAAATACATCATTGACAGCTATGGATACATCATCCAAACAAAAGATAAATAACGAAATAGCAGCGCTAAATGACACATTAGATGAAATGGACATCATTGACATATATAGAGCACTTCATCCTGAAACATCAGACTACACATTCTTTTCTAGTGTACATGGAACTTTCTTAAAGATAGACCATATATTGGGACATAAAATCAGCCTCAGCAAATTTAAGAAGATTGAAATCATACCAAGCATATTCTTTGATCACAAAACTTTGAAATTGGATATCAACTGCAAAAAGAAAGCAGGAAAAACAGAAATACATGGAGATTAAACAACATACTTTTAAAGAATGACTGGGTCAAAGAAGAAATAAGAGGAGACATCAAAAGATACATAGAAACAAATGACAATAAAAATACATCCTACCAAAATTTTAGGGATGCAGCGAAAGCAGTTTTAAGAGGGAAATTTATATCATTACAGGCCTATCTCAAGCAATAATAAAAAGCCCAAAGAAATAACTTTATGTTACACCTTAAAGAACTGGAAAAAGAACAAGTGAAACCCAACGTCAGCAGAAGAAAGGAAATAACAAAAATCAGAGCAGAACTTAATGAAATAGAGAACAAAAAGACAATAGAAAAAATTAATGTGACAAAGAGCTGGTTCTTTGAAAAGATTAACAAAATCGACAAACCCTTGGCTAGACGCACTAACATAAAAAGAGAGAAGACACTAATTAACAAAATGAGAAATGAAAAAGGGGAAGTTATCATGGACACCACAGAAATACAAAGGGTCATCCAAGAACAGTATGAAGGACTATATGCCACCAAATTTAATAACCTAGAGGAAATGGACGAGTTCTTAGAAACATATAGCCTTCCAAGGCTGAACCATGAAGAATTGGAAAATCTTAACAGGCCGACCACCAGTAATGAAATTGAATCAGTCATCAAAAACCTTCCCTAAAGCAAAAGTCCGGGACCAGATGCCTTCACTAGTAAATTCTACTAAACCTTCAAAGAGGATCTAATACCAATCCTGCTCAAACTCTTCCAAAAAATTGAAGAAGAGACAGTACTCTCTAACTCATTTTATGAGGCCAGCATTACCCTGATACCAAAACTTGGTAAGGACAACACAAAAAAGAAAACTACAGACCAATATCTCTGATGAATACAGATGCAGAACTCCTAAACAAAATACAACAAATTGAATCGAATCAATTTCAAATCGAATTGAATACAACAATGCATTAAAAAGATTATTCATCACGACCAAGTGGGGTTCATCCCCGGGGCACAAGGATGGTTCAACATCCACAAATCCATCAATGTGATACATCACATAAACAAAATAAAGGACAAAAATCATATGCTTATATCAATTGATGCAGAAAAAGCATTTGACAAGATACAACATCCATTTATGATTAAAACACTTAATAAAACACTAATAAAATAGAAGGAAAATACATTAATAAAGGCCATATATGACAAGCCCTCAGCTAATCTCATAATTAATGGTGAAAAACTGAAGCTCTTTGCTCTACGTTCAGGAACACGACAGGGCTGTCCCCTATCACCTCTGCTTTTCAACATAGTGTTGGAAGTCCTTGCCAGAACAATCAGGCATAAGAAAGAAATAAAAGGCATCCAAATTGGGAATGAAGTTAAATTATCACTCTTTGCAGATGACATGATGCTGTATATAGAAAACCCTAAAGACTCCACCAAAAAGCTATTAGAAGCAATCAACGAATACAGTACAGTTGTTGGCTACAAAATCAACGTACAAAAGTCCACTGCATTCCTATATACTCACAATGAAATTGCAGAAAAAGAAATACAAAAAACAATTCCTTTTGTAATTGCAGCAAAAAGAATAAAATACCTAGGAATAAACTTAACCAAGGATGTGAAGGACCTATATGCTGAAAACTATAAGACATTTTTGAAAGTAATTGAAGAACACACAAAGAAATGGAAAAACATTCCGTGCTCATGGCTTGGAAGAATCAACATAGTTAAAATGGCCATATTACTCAAAGCAATATACAGATTTAATGCAATCCCCATGAAAATTCCAATGGCATTTTTTAAAGAAATAGAACAGAAAATCATCAGATTTGTTTGGACCCACAAAAGACCCCGAATAGCCAAAGCAATCTTAAGAGAAAAGAACACTACTGGAGGTATCACACTCCCTGACTTTAGCTTGTACTACAGGGCTACAATAATCAAACAGCATGGTATTGGCAGAAAAACAGACATGTACTCCAATGGAATAGAATTGAGATTCGAGAAATAAAACCACATAAATATGCACAGATAATTTTTGACAAGGAAGCTAAAAACATACAATGGAGGAAATACAGGTTCTTCAATAAATGGTGCTGGGAGAATTGGATAGCCACGTGCAAAAGAATGAAACTAGACTGCTATCTGTCACCATGTACCAAAATTAATTCAAAATGGATCAAAGACTTAAGCATAAGACCTGACACAATAAACTGCATAGAAGAAAACATAGGTACTAAACTTATAGACCTTGGGTTCAAAGAGCATTTTATGAATTTGACTCCAAAGGCAATGGAAGTAAAAGCTAAAATAAACAAATGGGACTATATGAAACTTACAAGATTCTGCACAGCAAAAGAAACCATCAACAAAATAAAGAGGCAACCAACTGAATGGGAGAAGATTTTTGCAAACAGTGCCTCTGATAAGGGGCTAATATCAAAAATATACCAGGAACTCATGACACTCAACAACAAAAAAGCAAACAACCCAATTGAAAAATGGGCAGACGACCTGAAGAGACATTTCTCCAAAGAGGACATACAAATGGCAAATAGACATATGCAAAAATTCTCAACATCACTAATCATCAGAGAAATGCAAATAAAAACTGCAACGAGATATTACCTCACCCTAGTCAGAATGGCTATCATCAACAAGACAAATAGTAACAAGCGTTAGAGAGGCTGTGGAGAAAAAGGAACCCTCATACACTGTTGGTGGGAATGCAGACTGGTGCAGCCATTATGGAAAACAGTGTGGAGGTTCCTCAAAAAATCACAAATAGAATTACCATATGACCCAGCAATCCCTCTCCTGGGTATCTACCCAAAATATCTGAAAACATTTATATGTAAAGACACGTGTGCTCCAATGTTCATTGCAGCTTTGTTTACGGTGGCCAAGACATGGAAACAACCAAAATGTCCTTCGATAGATGAATGGATAAAGAAGTAGTGGTATATATACACAATGGAATACTATTCGGCGGTAAGATGATATAGGAACATTTGTGACAACATAGATGGATCTTGAGAGTATGATGCTAAGCGAAATAAGTCAGACAGAAAAAGTAGAGAACCATATGATTTCACTGATACGTGGTATATAAACCAAAAAGAACAAAAGAACAAGACAAACAAATGAGAAAGAAAAACTCATAGACACAGACAATAGTTTAGTTGTTACCAGAAGGTAAGGGGAGTGGGGGGTTGGCGATGAGGATAAGGGGGATCAAGTATATGATGATGGAAGGAGAACTGACTCTGGGTGGTGAACACACAATGGGATTTATAGGTGGTGTAGTACAGAATTGTACACCTGAAATCTATGTAATTTCACTAACATTTGCCACCCCAATGAATTTTTAAAAAATGGGCAGAGTCATGAAGAGACATGTTTCTAAGGAGGACATAAAGATTGCAAACAGACATGAAAAAATCCTCACCCTCACTAATCATTAGAGAAATGCAAATAAACACCACAATGAGATACCACCTCTCCCCAGTCAAAATGGCTATCATCAATAAATCAACAAACAAGTGCTGGCGAGGATGTGGAGAAAAGGGAACCCTTGTGCACTGTTGGTGGGATTTCAGATTGGTGCAGCCTCTGTGGAAAACAGTATGGAGGTATCTCAAAGATCTGAAAATGGAACTACCTTATGACCCAGCAATTCCACTCCTAGGTATCTATCCTGAGAAATCCAAAACTTTAATTCGAAAATATTTATGCACCCCTATGTTTATTGCAGCATTATATACAATAGGCAAGACAGGGAAACTACTAAAATGCCCATCAGTAGAAGACTGGATTAAGAAACTGGTACACTTATACAATGGAGTATTACGCAGCCATCAAGAAGAATGAAATCTTACCATTTGTAACAATTTGGATGGACCTAGACAACATTATGTTAAGTGAAATAAGTCAGACAGAGAAAGACAAATACCATATGATCTCACTTATATGTGGAATCTAAAGAAAAGAATAAATGAATGAACCAATCAGAAACTATCTCAGAGATAGAGGAAAAACTGAGGGTTGCCAAATAGGAGGGGGAGGGTTTGGATAAGGACAAAGGTGAGGGGATTAGAAAGCACAATCGGTAACCACAAGATTACCACGGGGATACGAAAGTCAATTTGGGGAATGTAATCAATATGTTGTAAAAATTTTGTAGGGTATCCGATAGACACTTGTCTCATTAGGGAGACCACCTCAGGGATGACGTAGATGCCTGATCACTGCAGTATACACCTGAAGCTGAAATAATGAATGTCAACTACAATTTATATATATATATTTACAATAAGTGGAATATAGCATTAGGAATAGAGGCAGTGGAAACGTAATGGCTGTATGCGATGTCCGAGTAGATGAGGAGGGGGGTTATCATTGTGTGAGGGATATAAATGATAAATGTTTAACTATTACATTGTTTTGTATACCTGAAACTAATTTAAAAAATGATTTAAAAAAAAAGATGAATTAGTCAAAAGGGCCTTGGGGGAAGAAAAATTGATGTGGATTTAAAGGAGAAATAGTGATCATGCTGGAGGATTGGAAGATTAAAGTGGACACAAGCTGGGAAAAAAATAAAATAAATTTTATGATCTAGGTCCCTATAAATTATGGTTTAACATCTGCCTTCCTGTTTTGTTAGCACCACGAAAACCTAGTAGGACAGAAGAAGTCTCTGAAAATATATCTAATTTGGCTGGTCAGATAGTGGATCATCAGGGAATCAGATGAAAATTTGTTGATTTATGGACCAATGGATTAGCAGAAGTTAAGGAACAAGAGGGTTGGTAGTTCTGGAAACCACAACAGAATTTCATCAATTGCTGGCCATACTCATGGACATGCATAAACAGCGTATCATCATGATTAAGAGTTTTACTCTATGGTTAGGTTTTTAAATGTTTGAATCCCAAATTAGCCATTTAGTACCCTAAGACAAGTTGATTAACTCTTTAAGATCCAGTTTTTCTATGTACAAAATGTAGAGGATGAAGGTACCTGCTTCATAGGATTATTGTAGAAATGAATGAAATATCCCCTGCACCCCATTTTTCTAAGTTGCATTGATTGACAGTTTAAAAAAGCCTATGCCTTTCTCCTACCAGATTCCAGGTGTGAATATGGAGGTGGGATGGGGAGTATAGAATTGCCCAATTAGGCACCATTCTAAATATTATCTGCAGAGAAGGAGGCAAACCCAAGCACAGCTGATGAGTTAACCAGATATGATACAGAAAACATTTCCTTCTTCTTTTTGGTTTTCAGTCTACTTTAAGGCCCTAGAATTTTGCAGCTCAGTTTGCTCTTGGAGGCTACAGAGGCAATGTCTACTCCCATGGGAGGCTCTGTCCTGCTGTGGATAACTTTACTGCTCTTCTGTAAGTAGAGGTTCAGGAGAGGCTAAAATGAAACTGGGGAGCCTCTAGGGTGGGAATGTTGACAGTATTAGTGGTGATTTTTTCTAGGCCACGTACAAACCATGGGGCATTTCTCAGAGATTCTGTAGTGCAGACAAGCTGGAGAGCAGAGGAAGTAAGGCTGAGCAACACCTAAGGAAGAAGTCAGACTGCAAACCTGATTTCTTCCAATCACTCTGGCATCTCACGGAGGTCAAGGGAAGGAGGATAGAGGAAAAAGAGAAGCTCCTTATTTCCCTGGATCAAATTCCTGAGAAGATTGTTGGCCCTTAAAATTCTGTGAATATAGTCCTCATTACCACACCTAGATCCCAGTCCTCAGGAGTTCCAGAAAGCTGCGGATAGACACTAACTTATCCTTTTTTGGACTTTTGCAGCTCCAGATGGTATGTCAGCAGGTGAGTCCTCTTTCCTTGTTCTCTCAGTGTTTCAATGTTTCTGGGCATAGCTCTTCCTATACTGTTTCCTTTCATTCCAGTCTGCTCTTGTCTGTCCAACCCACTTTCTATTTCCATCTTGCCTCGTCTTCCTTCTTTTCTCCCACTCAAAAGCTTCTAATATATGAATTAATTCTCTCAAGTCATCACTTCCTCTTTTTATGCCAACAACCATATCTGTTGAAAATGTAAATATCTTAGCTTCTCTTTCAGGGAGTATCACATAATCTCATTCAGTTTTTACATCATCATCATCATCATCATCATCATCATCATCATCATCATTATTGCCATTTTATAATTGAGGATGCTTAAACTCAGATTCAGTGATTTTCTGGAGGTTACACAGCTAACAAAGGACTGGATTCTAACATAAATCCCTCATTACACCCTGGCTTCAGTTCAAATATGTGTCACATCTCTTTGTTCTTGGAAGCCTTTTAAGACTTATCTTCTTGGTGCTTCTCACTACCATCTAGAATTGACGTATGTTGTTGCTTCACATACACTCACAACACAATTATTCATCTATTATTCACTGATTCATCCATTCAATGTATGAGCCATTGTGCTGAGCTATGGTTGAACATGACAGACATTGTCTGCCTGAAAAGAGAGTGCAGTCCTCATTTACCTATTCTGAAATTGAAATCAAGAGAATTAAAGTGAGTTATCCTACATCACACAGTAAATTTTTTTGTCTGTTTTTTAAATATCTTGCATTTGTGTCCTGTTTTTCTCACTAGGTTGGGAGCTACAATACTGTTTCCTTCTTCTTTTTACCATAAGGATCAGGATAGGGTCTGACTGTTGATTGACTAGTGGTATGTCTATACTTTGGAGCCTAGACAATTTTCAATGATTTTTTTTCCCTCTGTGTCTCTTCATAATTTGATCTTCTTAAAGCCACCTGGAAATCTATGGTGTCCTTGAATCCCCCATGGAATAGAATATTTAGAGGAGAGAATGTGACTCTTACATGTAATGGGAACAATTCCTTTGAAGTCAACTCCACTAAGTGGACCCACAACAACACCATGTTAGTAGTGACTACTTCAAGTTTGGAAATCATAAATGCCACAATCCAGGACAGTGGAGAATACCAATGTCAGAACAAAAATTTTATCCCAAGTCAACCTGTGTATCTAGAAGTCTTCAGTGGTAAGTTCCAAGGTTATGGAAATATAGATTCTCTCATGTGAGAAATGGCCCATCTGAATTTGGGAAGAAAGCAAGTTATTCCAAGGCTTAGGGTACCAGGATGGGACTCAGGGTCTCTCACTCAAGATCCACACATCTCTTTTTTCCATTTCTACTCTTTCTACCTGCCAGCCCTTCTGCTTTTTTTTCCCTCAATGGTCTGGCAAGCTCCCAATGTTATTCCTTTATTCTATTGGACCTCTGACTATATTTTCTACATAGGTGCAGATGTATATTATATGGTCAATAGCATGTTGGATATATGAACATTGCAAAAAGCTATATATCTGAAATAGGATAAAAAGGTTTGATTTAAAGATTTGCGCTACAATTTCTGTGTGCAATGACCTGAATATTAGGTTGTATTCTTCACTGTGTGCATTCCTCAAGTCCTCTACTTTGACTTAGAAACAAATCTTTTGTTTGCTCCATCTTTATCACTTTTCTACTGCTAACAATTAATGTAGCATGCTTAGGCATATGTAAGTCAGTTAGTAAATGATGAATGAACAAACTGAACATTTCATTTGGATGGCTAGGCTATTATCATATTTTACTTTACATTTTAAAATTTAAATACATATATTTAATATATAGATGGGGTTAATTTTTCAATTACAGTTGACATTCAATATTATTTTATATTAGTTTCAGGTGTACATACTTTATATTTTTCTCTTGAGTGAAAAGAGATATTTCAGCATCCATATGAAAATTCCAAATACAAACTAAAGGAGTATAGAATGGCTTCTTTAGTTTCTTGGAGTAAAGAAGATTCTGGAAAAGTCCTCAAGGGTTTCTCTTAAATAAAATATGATTGCAAACTAGCAACACTTTCATTTAAAATTCTACTTTGTTGAATGCTTTTCAATTTTTAAAATGATGTTATCCATAGAATTTGACTCTTATTTTTTACTGATTCATTATTGAAAAATATTTGTTGAGTACTTACCAACTCCTAGGTATTGTGCTAGGCACTGGGGATATAATGTATGGAACAGACATGGCCGCTGATTTCTTTAAATACAGGGCCACATGAGGACATGGACATTAAACAATTACACAAATAATTAATAAAAATTGTGATACATATTCTGAGGAAGTTTTGAGGCCCATTATGATTAATAATGAAACTGGGAACCCCTATGAAGTAAAAGAGGACATCAGATACTACCCTAGGCTAAGACACCATAGGCAAAATAGGTTTATTTCCCTCTCAGTGACTAGAACTAACAACAATGGAGATAAAGTGAATACTGGGTTTCAGATGTTCCATGGATAGGCTCAGCAGAAATGTCAGAGAAATTTTATGGCCCCTGACTTACTCTTCAGGAAGAGGCAGCATTTATCAATATAGAAGAAAGTTCTAAGGTTTATTTTGTTTTCTTTTTATTGAACTTACTTATGAGCCCAGAAATGTATTAATGATGAACAATGGTTTCTGATACACATGTTATGCATGACATCTGTTATCTATCTATCTATCTATCTATCTATCTATCTATCTATCTATCTATCATCTATCTATCATCTATCTATCTATCTATTCATTCATTGTTAAATAAATAACATTAAAAAAATACTCTTTAGACTGGCTGCTCATTCAGTCTTCTACTGATGTGGTGTTGGAGGGTGAGTCCTTCCTCATCAGATGCCATGGTTGGATGAATCGAAATGTCTACAAAGTGATATACTACAAGAATGGCAAAGCACTCAAGTACTGGTATGAAAACCACAACATCTCCATTACCAATGCCACAGTAGGAGACAGTGGCACCTATTACTGCAAGGGCATACTTTGGCAGATAAACTATACTTCTGATCCCATCAAGATTACTGTGAAAAAAGGTGAGTCAGTAAAGAAAAGGAAGTTAGTAAAAGAAGGAGCCCATAGCAGGAGAAGGGAGAGAAGACATATTGAGCTTGAAGTAGTTGCATCTTGTAGAATGGGAACAGCTGTGACACCTTAGAATGTCTACTAAACTTGCAATGGGGAGATCTGGGTTATAGGTAGTACATTTTTCAATCTCTGTCTTGGATTTTTTTTTAAAATTATTTAATGGCAATAGTAATACCTGCTCACATTATGAAATTTTTATGAAGATTAAATGTAGTAATATTTATGAAGTGGATCTGTAAACTGTTAACCACTACCCAAGCATAAAAAATTAGTTTTGATCTCAAAGTCATCTGCTGCTCCTGGGGAGAACACTTATATTTATTAAATTGAAAGGGAGTTTCAAAGTTGAAGGAACAAAGGCTGTGAAAAGCTTGAAAAGTCTATTTTAGCATAAAAGGGCTGGGAAAGGAAACCAACAAGTCAATAGGCTGTGTGCCTGTGTACTGGAACAGGAGAAAGAGGGCTTAATGAGGAAAAGATAGTCAGGTGGGCTACCTCTACAGCCAACGAAAAAGATGGCTCTTTCTAAAATTCATATAAGAGTGGGAGCCTTTGAAATATTTGCCTTACAAGGAGGAAATTAGACATTTTGCCTTGCAACCTTGCCTCATATTAATGTCTATGAAAGCATGACACCATAAGCTAGAATTAAGCTCTAATGGCAGTTCTCTATTAATTTATTTGAGACCTAAGTGCTATTTAATTGTCACTGGGCTTCCAGTATCCTTATCTATAAAATAAAGGGTTTGGAAAATAGGTTTAATTCTATTTATAGGAGTTCTATATATTTATAGGAGTCCTATATTCTATAATAGGAGTATTAATTCTAATACTCCATTAGAATTATTTGGGAAACTTAAACAAATATTGATATCCATATTCTCATCCCTAGAAATTCTGATTTAATTGGTCTAAATAAGGCCTGGCCATCAGTATTTTTTAAAGCTCTTTCAAGTAATGGTAAGTGTACCCAGCATTGAGAACTACTGATCTAGGTGAGCTCTAAGTGATTTCTGGCTTTAATATTCTGGGAATCTATAATTCTAGAATAATCTCAAAAAGTAGTACTTTGTAAGAGTAAACAGAGTAATAAAGCCACAAAATAGTGGAACTGGAAGGAAACTTAAAGATGGTCTAGTACAATATCTTCATTTCATCCAACAGGAATGCAAGAAATTGATTTATTGATTGGTTGATTGATAAATAAGACAGTGGTGACTCCCTGCCCTCACTCTGTCTCCTTTCCACCTCCAAATAATATCTGGATATTGGTCTTCTCAATTCCAAGAAAGGAGTCATATTTCCTGTGACTTTCCTTCTTGGGCATGTTGACTAGAGTAATTGTTGGAAAAGGGATGTGGAGAAATATTCAGGGCTCCCTAGGATGCCAGGAAGCACAGTCTGAGGAACCCAAACTCAGGAGTGTTTTCTGTCTGCATCTAGATGCCACACCATGCTAGAAGTTGGAAGAACATGTTGGACCCTTCTCTTAGGGAGGATGAAGCCCTGAACCTCATTCGTCAATTTCTAATTTGAGTTATATTTCTTGTTGCATTAGGTTCTACCATACGTCACCAAAGCAGCTACTACTGGTTGCAATTTCTTATCCCATTGTTGGTGGTGATTCTGTTTGCTGTGGACACAGGGTTGTTTATCTCAACCCAGCAGCAGTTCACAGTTCTCTTGAAGATTAAGAGGACCAGAAAAAGCAACAAACTTATGGGCCCACATCCTGTGCCAGACCCAAAGAATGACTGATGTCATTGCTCAAGAAACACTTGCAATAGCAATTTATTTTTAGCATCAGCAATTGCTTCTCAATTATCAAATACAACTCACAATGTACATAGAAAGATCTGTGCTCAAGGCTTTGAACTGCCTCATTAAGCCAACTGGAACTGGTTGAGTAGCATGTAATAGTAAGTGTTCAGTAAACATCATTTAAGTAAGTAAAGAATGTATAGATTCATTTATTAGCATCTGTAAAAGAGAACTACAATTTAAATAAAAGAATTATAAAGCCATGTAACATGAAGCTTCTAAGTACTTGAGGCTTAGTATTTTCTTTTTCTGCTTCTAGAGGTAAAAAACATGAAGTTCTAGATTAGAAATGTTCTCTCTTGACCATTGTGTGAGCTAGAAATGGGAAGACATGGTGGAGTGCTGGTGAAGTTGATCATTTTTATGCTCTTTCTTCTACTTACTATCTATGAGCTTCTAGTTCTTGGCAGAATCTAGAGCAGTCTTGAGCCATAGGACTCTGGGGATGAGATTCAGTCTAAAATTCCCTTGTGATTGTTTCATCTCTCTAAAACCTCCCAAAATTATATCTTGAATACCCTCTTGCAGCACCTGAACTAAACATATTGGAGAATTCTAGTGAAAAATAATGATCAGAACTCTCAGCTTTGAAAACAGTCTAGAAGTGAATAAATCTCAGGCAAAGGATCTATACATTTTTCGTTTATTAATTTCTCCTTTCGTTTTATGTCCTCACAATATTATTAGAGGCCCAGGCTTCTCTCATGGAGAGAATGGGACTAAGTTTCAGCCACTTATAAAGCCATCCATTACAAAAAGACTAAACTATGTATGAGAAAAAATGGATCCAAATCCTGGTTCTTCTATTTTCTCGTTTGTGATTTGGGAAAATGTTCATATAATTCCACGGACCTAGCATTTCATTTGTCATATAAGAATGATAATAGTTATCCTGTCAACCTTCTATTGTTCTTCTGAAAATTGAGAGCCTGTATCCGGAAGTTCTCTATAAATTGAAAAGATTTAAGGGAACTTCTAGCATGTATGAGACACAAATTTTGCTCTCTCACCCCTCCCCATTTCCACCAATGAATAGTTATACTGGGGGCTTGAGGGAACATTAGGGAAGAGAGGCAACATGGCATATCAGTACTGACCATGAGTGTATAACAGTCAATGGGAGATCAGGGCACCTATGTTTTAGAACAATTAACACCAGTTTACCTATGTTTTAGAACAATTAATAACAGAAGGAAGAAGTGATGCTAGGGTGCATTTTGTAAATATCCGTGACACTGACAAGTCCCACTTTCTAAAAAAAAAAAAAACAAAACTTTTTGTGCCACAAAGCATAAAGAAATTATTGGACTCTTTTTTCCTTTTTAAACACAGGTATCTGGCATGAACCACCTAAAACACTCCACTTTTAAAAAAATCATTTCAGAGAGGTAAGAAATGACCAGATTTGCCATGAATAGCCTTGTCACCTGGCTTCATGTAAATAGGACTGAGGAGTGGAGAAGAGATTTTTCCTGTATCAGTAGGCCAGGAAAAGTCCCTATAATAGTCTCCTTAGTCACCTCCTCTGCCCTTAATAAAACATAGGAGGTCTATTACAGGGACTTTGGGATGACAGTCTTGTAGAGCATTTATTAACAATATCTTGCTTCACAGTGCTCTATACATTAAGCTAGAGAGTAAGTTACTTACTCTATTATTTGGTCTGAGACCAAAGAACCCAGAGTTAAGAACTAAAAGACATATAATGTGGTTAGAAACTCTAGGTTTGAACACTTGCAACACATCTTCTAAGGGATTTTCTGGATTTTTGAATATTAAAATTCACTTTCACCTCCCTTTTTATATGTACTCCAAGCTTATCATGGCCATGGACAGAGCACAAAACTGGAAGTTCAAGCTGCTGTTAACTAGCAGTGTGATTGGAGCAAGTTAGTTGCCAGGCTCTGAGATTCCATTTCTTCTTTGTAAAAAGAGAGGTTTGTAATGAGACAAGTAAAGAGTTAACAGAAGTGTGTTTGTGAGCTGGGAGATGGGACAAAGAGTTAACAAGAGTGAGCTTTTAAGCTAGCAGGAACAAGCTTAAAAATTAACCACTTGGCTCAAATCCCCTGGCTAGCACGGCACCTGCAAGCTGACAAGCACCTTACATCCATCATAGGTGGAAACAGTACAGTCCCCAATTGCAATGGCAACCCCCTTCAAACTAACAAACACCCATCATAGATGGGAACAGAACAGTTCTCAATCACAACAGCAACCCCCTACAAGCTGACATCCATCAGAGATGGGAACAGGAGAGTTCCCAGAAGACAATTGTGATGGCAGCTCCCCTGCAAGCTGACAAGTACCCTACATCCTGTTTAGAAAAATACAAAACTTGAGCTAAACAGAAACCCAGCACAGCTTTCCCCTGTCAAACTCCTTTTGTCAGCATTTCTCTTACCCCTCTGCCTTGGTGATTGTCTATCAGACTCTGCCCTGGCAAACTACTTTGCCAGTATTTCTCTCTGCCTGACTTTCAATAAATATTTTCTTGCTCTTGTAGAGTCTCGTGAATGATTTCACATTCTGTGAATGACCAGGGGTTAATTCTATGCCAAGACAGTTTGGACTAGGTGGTTTCTAAGTTCCCTTTTGTCATTCACTACTTAGGAACACAGTTTCTATGTGGTGGTTGTCCAGGCACAAAAGCTCACAATACATTCCCCAAGAAGCTTCAGTGTGAATTTTTTTCCTTCATCCTCCACACATTGGTCTCTCCCTTCACTGTGCTAGTCCATGTCCTGAATTTCAGGTTTGTCTCAGACTTATGCCTACCATTCATTTCTAGTTATTTTCTTTTTGATATTTATACCTCTCTTATTCCATAGGGAATGTGGAGCACAGAGTTAGGGCTTGAATATTTCATGGACCCCCAAAATATGACATTTACAAATATGTATTTTTACTTTAATACACATGAAATACTATCCATCTATGCTGGAGAGGGAGTACATATGTTATACAGATGGCTGGAATAGAAATAATTCACCCCAGCTTTACCCTTGGAGCCTCCTTGGAGATTACCTCGAATCTCTTACCTCGAATCTTTTACCAAATTGATCTAGGCTAATTCATAGAACAAATTTTCTCTCCCGTACTTACTGTTCCAAATTGGCTGCCACAAATCATAATGAACTAGTAATAATTAGGGATTATTTTATTTTAGTTTTTGAAAATCAAGTCAGTAGCTCCCTATTGGTGGCCAATAGACGACAAATTCCCTTGCCACTTCAAGAGTGGAAACTCAGACAAAAAAAAAAAAAAACCCAACCTGTCAGTAAGTTGGGGAATTGAATGCTTGAAGAAAGTCTCTGCTCTTTCTTTCTTCTTATAAAATGGGAAATGGAACAACAGGATCATCTCCTTGAACCCGAAGATTTGAGATTTGTTAACTTCCGCTGACTTGTACTATCCTTGGCACACAGCAGACTTCATTCTAAACTTTACATTGAGAATGGCAGAGGCACTTGGCAGCCTGGGCCCTAGATAACCTCAGAGAGTAGTAATGTCTTCCTACCTTAAGTTGTCTGCCAGCATTGGACAGTTACTTACCAGGCCCAAGTCCCATCTGAGGTTTCATCAATCTCCACATTTTCACTACAAAACTTTTACTCTACAAACATGCCCAGAATCACTATCAAGTTTGCTTGTATATGTCACCTATAGAATCTACACCCTTTTCTTTCTTGAAAATTGGAATGGCCTATGCTTACTTTTAGTCTTTCCTTTATTTGCAATTTAAAAAATATCACTGAGAGTGGTCAACAATCTTACTGCAAAATAAGAACACTGGACTGCAATAAAATTGAAATTGCTCATAAACAAATTTTTAAAGACAAAAGGATAATTTCTTCTGGATTCTGAGAAAATTTAATATTTTAATTTTTAACCAGTTTCCAAGAAAATAATACTAAATTACTGTGGACTGAATTGAACAACAGTAAATATAGTTGAATTGACGGATGAAAAAATTTTTTAATTAAAATACAGGAGGACTTTCATCACAGAAATGGCAGTAAGAGGAGAGCTTCTTGAACTTTTCCCTTGGAAGTTACAAGAAATTGAACAGCTATAATTCAACAAAGGATCCCTGTACAACATAGAGACACATCTGAGAGATCTGCAAATTGAATCACCTAAAGATGGGCAAATTGGGTGAGTGGGGGAGGAAGGAAGTAGGAAGTGCAGAGCTGTGGGCCATGGGACTGCAGGATGCAGACCAGAGCCCACTGCTGTTGTGGGACAGGGAAGAATCCAGGCTGCAGGTGCACAACCTGTGGCGCACAGTCCTACCTGAATGATTAACATATAATACAGCTGAACCTAGGACTCATGGCAGAGACCTTAGAGTAAAGACAGAATACAGAAGGGTGAGAATGGTGGTTTAAGCCCTCACTGCCAGGCAGAAAACAGAAAACAAGGACACGGAGGCTGGCCATTGACTGCCACCATCCCAGTGGTAGAAGTGGACTCCAGAAGAATCAGTAGGAGTGTCAGATTAAAGAACAGAATATCTACAACCCTGAGAACTTGAGCGATGATCCCAGAGCCACAGACTCACAGCACAACTAATTCTGGAGAAAGAGAAGGAACTGTAGGGGCAAGACAACTGTGTGCTTGTAGTCGTCATTACTCAGAGCTGCAAATGCACCAACTGCCTCTCACAGCCCACCTACCCTTACCTTTCTGGGTGGATCCCTGTGGGGGCAACCAAAGCAGCTGGGATACAGAGGCTTTGCATGGGGCTCCAGGGACAGCACTGAGATTTCAGAAGCTCAGAACTCTATCGACTTACACATCCTCCCACAGAGATGGTGCCCTGAGATCCAAGTGACCTACTCACAGAGGAGAAGCTGACATTCCAGGGAATTTTCCATTGTGTGTAAAGCTAGAACAGTGCAAAAGAAAAAAAAAGGCTACATCATGAGAAAAAAATAAAAGGCTACAGATTGAGAAATATAAAATATTCCAGCAACACCTACTGGAAACAAAAGAAAGACCTTTTCATATTAACCTGCTACAGAACCTAATCATATAGATGCCCAGGAAGTTCTCTTAATAATTCATTAATTTCCATGAATAACCAGGGAAAAAGGCAGCTCAGAAAGAAAATTAAAACTCCATAAATGAACTTAAAGACTTGGAAATATGTGACTTAAATAACACAAGATTGCACTTCTGAAAAAAACTCAACAAAGTGCAAGAAAACAGAGACAGACAGTTTAATGAAATCATAAACACAATCAAAGAACAAAATGAATATTTTACCAAAGAGATTGAAATTTTAAAAGAGAACCAAATAAAAATTCTGGAGTTGAAGAACTCAATAAATAAAATAAAAAATGAAATAGCCAGCTTCATTTTAGAGCTGATGAGATAGAAGAAAGAATCAGTGACATTGAAGATAGAAATCTAGAAATGACAGGTTGAAGAAGAAAGAGACTTGAGAGTTAGAAGAAATGAAAGAAATCTACAGGAACTTTCTGACTCCAGCAGAAAGAGCAATATAAGAATAATGGGTATACCAGAAGGCAAAGAAAGGGAGAAGGGAACACAGAGTATATTCAAACAAATAGTCGATGAGAACTTCCCGCACTTGTGGAAAGAACTGGATCCTCGAATCCAAGAAGCAATTAGAACACCTAATTACCTCAATCCCAACAGGCCTTCTCCAAGGTACATTGTATTGAAGCTATCAAAAAGTAATAACAAAAAAAGAATTCTCATGGTAGCCAGTGAAAAGGAAAGCCGATGAGATTATCATCAGATTTTTCAGCAGAAACTCTACAAGCCAGGAGGGAGTGGAATCAAATATTCAAACTATTGAAAGAAAGAAATTATGAGCCAAGAATAATATATCCAGCAAAGACATCTTTTAGATATGAAGGAGGAATAAAGACCTTTACAGACATACAGAAGCAAAGGGAATTTTCTAACACATAACCTGCATTACAAGAAATACTGAAGGAGGCAATTTGATCTGAAATAAAAAATCAAGAGGGCCGGCCTGGTGGATCAGGTGGTTCGAGTGCCATGCTCCTAATGCGGAGGTCACCAGTTTGATTGCCACATGGGCCAGTGAGCTGCGCCCTCTACAGCCAAGATTATAAACAATGGCTCTCCCTGTAGCTGGGCTGCCGTGAGCAGCCAGAGATGCACATGAGCTGCCATGGGGTGCCCTGGGGTGCCGCAGACTGCTGTGTGCTGCCGAAGGCTATAGTTAGTGCTGCCATGGGCTACCATGTGCTGCTGTGAGTGGCTGGCAGCCATCGTGAGCAGCCAGCAGCCAGCGAGAGCTGCTGTGAGCGGTGGACCAATGACCAAAGACTGACTGCCTCAGCCAAGGGGAGCGCAAGGCTCATAATACCAGCATGGGCCAGGGAGCTGTGTCCTACACAACTAGACTGAGAAACAACAGCTTGAACCAGAGTGGCAGGGGAGGGGAAAGAAGGGGAGAAAAAAATCAAAAGAATACAAACCATGAGCAGTATTACAAACAGACAGACAGAAGCAGGAAATGGTAACCCCTACACAAAATAGGGCACTATACTTGTATATTTAACAAAGCATAAAAGGTAAGGAAGAAAAAAAATGAAGAAAAAAGCAACTTGCTACTGCAACTCAGAAATCAACTCACAGCATAAATAGAGGTAACTTGTAACAACAAAAACATAAAAGGAGAGAGAGTAAAGGTCGGAAACCTGCAAAGGGAAATGGAGACTAGAAACATGATAAAGAAAAAGGACACTGTATATATGAGACTTTCTTTTACATAAACTTGATGCTAATCACTCAAAAAAAAAAATCCAGAACTGAGGTATATAACTTTAAAAAAGAAGAAACAGAGGGATAAATCATAGAATAACACTACACTGAAATAACAGACAATAACAAAAAGTCAGAGAAACAACAGAGACACCGTCCTATCAGAAAACAAAAGATAGAATGATAGGAAATCTTCATATATCAATACTCACCCTAAATGTAAATGGACTTAACTTACCAATGAAAAGGCACAGAGTAGCAGATTGGATCAAAAAACAAGAGACACATCTCAGCTACAAGGACAAATATAGACACAGTGTAAAAGGGTGGAAATGGATACTCCAAGCATCATAGCCAGAGAGAAATCGGGTGTATTTATACTTATATCAAATGAAACAGACTTCAGGATAAAAAAGGTAACGAGAGAAAGATGGACACCTCATAATGATAAACAGGACAATACAACAAGAAGATATAACACTCATCTTTATACAGGGGCTGCCAAAAACATATATACACATGGACACTTGATCAATGTTGTACAAGCAGTAGTTCTCTGTAATCAGAAGTGTCTGGAAGCTGATGGTAACCACTTTGAGAACCTCTTGTAATTGCAGAAGTCCAATGTGACTTGTACTCACTTTTTGTTATTGATATATATTGAGTAATAAAATTTTAATACAGTTTTCCTTTCTTAACATGTGTATACAATTTTGGCACTCTCTGTATATGTCCAAATCAGGGAGTAGCGAACTATAAAAGCAACAACTAAAGGGAGAAATTAACCAAAACACAATTATAATAAGGGACCTAAATACATCATAGACAGCCACGGATAGATCATCCAAACAGAAAATAAATAAAGAAATTGCAGCCCTAAATGATACATTAAATGAAATGGACATAATTGACATTTATAGAGCACTTCATCCTGGAACATGAGATTATATTTTCCTTTCTAGTATACATGGAACATACTCAAGGATTGACCATACATTGGGACATAAAACTAACCTCAACAAATTTAAGAAGATTTAAATCATAGCAAGCATATTCTCTAACCACAAGGCTTTGAAATTCAATATCAACTGGAAAAAAAAATCAGGAAGATCCACAAATATTTGGACATTAAGCAACATGATTTAAGGAATGAAAGGGTCAAACAAGGAATAAGAGGAGTGATCAAAAGATACATGGAAACAAATGAGAATGAAAATACACCCTATCAATATTATTGGAATACAGCAAAAGTAGTAAGAAGAGAGAAATTTATATCATTACAGGCCTATCTCAAGAAAGGAGAAAAATCCCAGATAAACAACCTCACATTACACCTTAAAGAACTAGGAAAAAAAAAGAACAAATGAAACCCAAAGTCAGCAGAAGGAAGGAAAAAATAAAAATCCTAGCAGAACTAAATGAAATAGAGAACAAAAAGATGATAGAAAAATTTAATGCAACAATCTTTGAAAAGATTAATAAAATTGACAAACACTTGGCTAGACTCACTAAGATAAAAAGAGAAAAGACACAAATAAACAAAATCAGAAATGAAAGAGGGGGAAATTATCACAGAAATACAAAGGATCATTCAAGAATGCTATGAAGGACTATATGCCACCGAATTCAATAACCTAGAAGAAATGGACAAGCTCTTAGAAACATTTAGCCTTCCTAGATGAACCACTAAGAACTGGAACATCTAAATAGATGATTCAATATTAAAGAAATTGAATTGGTCATCCTAACCCTTCCCAAAAGCAAAAGTCCAGGACCAAATGTCTTCACTAGTGAATTCTACCAAACATTCAAAGAGGATCTAATACCTGTCCTCCTCAAACTCTTCCAAAAAATTGAAGAAAAGATAAACTCATTTTATGAGGCTAACATTACCTTGATACCAAAATCTGATAAGGATAACACAAAAAACAAAAATTACAGACCAATATCTCTGATGAACACAGATGCAAAAATCATAAACACAATTCTAGCAAATTGAACACAACAATGCATTAACAAGATTATACATCAAGATCAAGTGGGGTTCATCCCTGGGGCACAAGGATCATTCAACATATGCAAAGCAATCAATGTGATACACCATATAAACCAAAGGTGAAAATCATATGATTATATCAATAGATGCAGAAAAAGCATTTGACGAGATACAATATCCACTTATGATTAAAACACTTAGTAAAATGGGTATAGAAGGAAAATACTTTACATAATAAAGAACATATATGACAAACTGTCAGCTAATATAATAATTAATGGTAAAAAACTGAAGCCTTTTCCTCTACATTCCGGAACAAGCCAGGATTGCCTCCTATCACCACTGTTATTCAGCATAGTATTGACAGTCCTAGTCAGAGCAATCAGGCAAGAGAAAGAAATAAAAGTCATCTGAATTGGGAAGGAAGAAGTTAAAATTGTCACTTTTTCGGAGATTACATCATTCTTTGTATAGAAAACCCTAAAGACTCCTCCAAAAAGCTATTAGAAACAGTAAACAACCAGTAAATTTGCTTGCTACAAAATCAACATACAAAAATCCATTGTATTCTTATATGCTAAAAATGAAATTTCAGAAAAAGAAATTAAAAAAATAATTCTTTTTGAAATTGCAACAAGAAGAATAAAGTACCTAGGAATAAACTTAACAAAGGATGTGAAGGACCTATATACTGAAAACAGTAAACTGCAATGAATAAAGCATAGGTACTAAACTTATGGACCTTGGGTTCAAAGTGGATTTTATGAATTTGACCTCAAGGGCAATGGAAATAAAAGCTAAAATAAATGAATGAGACTATATCAAACTAAATTAAATTTAACGAAGGATGTGAAGAACCTATACACTGAAAACTACTAGACATTTAAAAAAGAAATTGAAGGACACAAAGAGATGAAAAGATATTCCATGTTCATGGACTGGATGACTCAGCATAGTTAAAATGGCCATATTATCCAAAGCAAATACATATTTAATGCAATCTCCATCAAAATCCCAATGGCACTTTTTAAAGAAATAGAACAAAAAAATCATCAGACTTTTATGGAACTACAAAAGACCCTGAATAGCCAAAGCAATCGTAAGTAAAAAGAATAATGCTGAAACCATCACAATCCCTGACTTCAGCTTGTACTATAGAGCAACAGTAATCAAAACAGCATGGTATTTGCAGAAAAGCAGACATACAAACAAATGGAATAGAATTGGAAACCCAGAAGTAATCCCACATAAATACGGACAGATAATTTTTGACAAAGGAGCCAAAAACATATAATGGAGAAAAGAAAGCCTCTCAATAAATGGTGCTGGGAGAATTGGAAACCCATATATAAAAGAATGAAACAAGACTGCTGTCACCATGTACTAAAATTAACTCAAAATGGATCAAAGACCTAAACATAAGACAAATTGTTTTGTTTGAAACAAAAACAATAATCCATTGTATTCTTATATACTAAAAATGAAATTTCAGAAAAAGAAATAAAAAAATAATTCTTTTTGAAATTGCAACAAAAAGAATAAAGTACCTAGGAATAAACTTAACAAAGGATGTGAAGGACCTATACACTGAAAACAATAAACTGCAATGAATAAAGCATAGGTACTAAACTTACGGACCTTGGGTTCAAAGAGGACTTTATGAATTTGACCTCAAAGGCAATGGAAGTAAAAGCTAAAATAAATGAATGGGGCTATATCAAATTAAAAAGCTTCTGCACAGCAAAAGGAAACATCAACAAAACAATGAAGCAACCAACTGGATGGGAGAAGATTTCTGCAAACAACACCTCCAATAAGGGGCTAATATCCAAAATATATAAGGAACTCATACAACTCAACAACAAAAAGACAAACAATTCAAGTAAAAACATGGGCAGAGGACATGAACAGAAACTTCTTCCAGAAAGACAAGCAAATGGCCAACAGATGTACAACAAAATGCTTATCTTCATTAGCTATTAGGTAAGTGCAAATCCAAACTATAATGAGATACCCTCTCACACTTGTTAGAATGGCTATCATTAACAAAGCAAATAATGACAAGTGTTGCAGAGGTTGAGGAGGAAAATAAATTTTCATTCACTGTTGATGGGAATGTTAATTGGTACATCTGCAATGGAAAATGGTATAGGCGTTCCTCAAAAAATTAAGAACAGAATTATCATATGACCCAGCAATCCTTCTCCTGGGTATCTACCCCCAAAATCTGAAAACATTTATTCCTAAAGATATATGTACTTTAATGTTCATTGTAGCATTATTTATGGTGGCCAAGATGTGGAAACAACCAAAGTGTCTTGTATAGATGATTCAATAAAGAAGATGTGATATATATATATATATATATATATATATATATATATATATATATATATATATGCACAATGGAATCTACTCTGCCATGAGAAAAGATGAAACACTGCCATTTGCAACAACATGGATGGATCTTGAGATTATTATGCTAAGCGAAATAAGTCAGACAGAAAAAGTTGAGAACCATATTACTTTACTCATATGTGGGATATAAAACTGAAGGCAACAAAGGAACAAAACAAACAAATAAAGAAATAAAAACTCTTAGACACAGACAGCAGTTAGTGGTTACCAGGGGTAAGAGGGGCAGGGAGACGGTAAAAGAGAGTAAAGGGGGTCAAATGTATGGTGATGGAAGGAGAACTGATTGGGTGGTGAACAAATGATGCAATATATAGATGATGTATTACAGAATTATACACTTGAAACCTTTGTAGTTATGTTGACCACTGCCACCCCAATAAATTTTAATTAAAAAAATAAAATAATATATAGGAGCCATTGGTCTTTTGCGTTCTTTAAAATATATCAAGGCAGAAAATTTAGTTTCTCCAATTGCCAATCTTTGTTCTAGAAATGGGATCCTAAAATGTTGCAAATTGAGATTCCCCAGGAAACAGATTCTGAAACCAAGGATTGAATGCAACAAATTTATTAGGGAACTTCTCAGCATCAACACCTCTGTGAGAGTGAAGGAAGCAGAACTGGGCAGAGGGAAAAGTTGAAAAGTGATGTATCTGCAGCAAAAATCTCAAACCATCTCACAGACGAGAGCCCTAGAGGTGGGAGAGTCCTTCATTATCATCTTAAATTGAGGTAAGGGGGCCAGTGTTTATACTCTGAAATAAACCAGTCATTGGAAGCTCTGGGAAGATGGGGTGACTTTGGAAGAGGCTGCTCTTCAGCAAGGGCAATGCAATTCCTGAAGAGGGACTCAAGTGAGTGCTGTCCATCCAAGACACTTCCAGCAGCTGGGGTAAATGAATGTGGGTCCTGAAGGGGCACAATCAAGTAGTGTATAACAGCCTCCACTAAATATAACTTGAAACAAAAGAAAGTGTGCCACTGGCCATCAGACCTTTACTAAACAGCTTTATCTAGATTTAGCAGAACTACCAAGGAAAACAGTTTTTATAATTGTTTTATTACTATCTTCACAGAAATGAACTAGCTCTATCATTTCTAGAATTCTGGACAAAAGACAAAGATACCTTTTATCTCTGGTCAGATTTTACATGCCAGTGGTTTTTGCAAAGTGAGACATGTTAACTTGACTTAGAGGATTTGTTAATTTCCACTGACTTGTCCCAACCTCAGCATCCAGCAGATTTCATGACACTCTCACAGAGATATCTTGCTTCTGCAGGGTCACCAATTGGGATCAGCTGGATTCTGTGGACTGCAGTGTTTGAAGCTCAGGTTATGTGTGTTCCTCAAAATAGAAGACCAGAGTGGAAGGATCAGGGAGAGAGGATTTTTCCTTGCACCAAGACATACTGCAAGACATGTTCTGTGATGCTCACACATGACATGCTGTTTTCACCTCAAGTTTTTTGTTTTTGTTTTTAAGATTTTTTTTATTGGGGAAGGGGAACAAGACTTTTATTGGGGAACAGTGTGTACTTCCAGGACTTTTTTCCAAGTCAAGTTGTTGTTCTTTCAATCTTAGTTGTGGAGGGTGCGGTTCAGCTTCAAGTTGCCCTTTCAGTCTTAGTTGTGGAGTGTGCAGCTCAGCTCCAGGTCCAGTTGCCATTACTAGTTGCAAGGGGGCGCAGCCCACCATCCCTTGCAGGAGTTGAACCCGCAACCTTGTGGTTGAGAGGATGCGCTCCAACCAACTGAGCCATTCAGGAGCTCAGTGGCAGCTCAGCTCAAGGTGCCGTGTTCAATCTTAGTTGCAGGGGGCGCTGCCCACCATCCCTTGCAGGAGTCGAGGAATTGAACTGGCAACCTTGTAGTTGAGAGCCCACTGGCCCATGTGGGAATCGAACCGGCAGCCTTCAGAGTTAGGAGCATGGAACTCTAACCGCCTGAGCTACCGGCCCTCACCTCATGTTTTAAGTTAGGAATATCTAAGAAGAAATTTCTTTTTTTTTTTAAATTATTTATTTATTTATTTATTTATTAGTTTCAGGTGTACGAGACAAGGTAATACTTAGACGTTCATCATTTATATCCCTCACACTGTGAACCCCCCTCCCCCCATCCACTATCCCTCCGACGTCACACTGAACCATCACATTATATATATAAAATTATAGTTGGCATTCATTAATGTTTAGCTTCTGGTATACAATGCCATGATCAGGTATCCACAGTATCCCTGAGGTGGTCTCCCAAATAGGACGCATGTCCATCGGATACCCAACAAAATCTTTACAACATTATTGAATACCTTCCCCAAATTAATTTTCAAAAAAAACCCTGAGGCCATCTTGTGGTTACCAGCTGCTTCCAAATCCCTTCACCTTTCCCCTTATCCCCAACTCCCCCACACACCCATCTGACAACTCTCGGTTTTTTCTTTGTGTCCCCAAAACTGTTTCTGATTAGTTCATTCACATAGTCTTTTCTTTAGATTCCATATATAAGTGAGATCATATGGTACTTGTCTTTCTCTTTCTGACTTATTTCACTTAACATAATGTTCTCTAGATCCATCCATGTTGCTGCAAATGATAAGATTTCTTTCTTCTTTATGGCTGCGTAATACTCCATTGTATAAATGTACCACAGCTTCTTAATCCAGTCATCTACTGATGGGCATTTCGGTTGTTTCCATATCTTGGCTATTGTGTAAAGTGCTGCAATAAACATAGGAGTGCATAAAGATTTTTGAATTGGAGCTTTGGATTTCTCCGGGTAGATGCCTAGGAGTGGAATTACTGGATCATAGGGTAGTTTCATTTTCAGATTCCTGAGATACCTCCATACTGTTTTCTAAGAAGAAATTTCTGAAGATTAACCTCTGCAGGCTTAGGAAAATTATTTTTATTTATGTCAAGCTTCAGACTTCTGCTTATTAATAAATATTTTCAGAAGTTGTAGTTAAAGTGCTTACATTTATAACACTATTTCAAAGAGTTTACCTCTATAGTCTACAAATTTTCTTATCTGAGGTGTCTAACATCTTACTGAGCAGAGCTACGGTTTTATAAACCCCACCTCCCCGAGTGACAAATTTTTACATATTACCCAGAATGTGATTACCTAAGAGAATTAGAGAGAAAAGAAATAATGCCTATCCTAGTCTTCCAGTGCCTGAGACTAGAAGTGAAGGACACAAAAAAGTCACATTAATTTTCTCTAGATTCTCACAGCCCCTCCCACTAGAAGAAGCTCCTCTTTAGGTCACAAATCAGTAACTCTGTCTTGAGGTTTCTTAACAAAGTACAAAATCATCTGTCTCAGATCTTGGGTCTCTTCCCCAAAACAGCACTGAGTCCCAAGTGATCAACAACATAAGACACAATCCAAACGCAGAGTGCCTGAAGTCCTCATTACTCAAGCAGCTCATTTCCTAATCCTGAGATTAACATTTTGGAGGGTAGCGTTTTCCTGGCTATTAGGAGAAATCTCTGGAGTGAAAAGGTTGATTTCAAACTTTGTTAGGGTGGGCCATGGTCCTGCTAAGGTACATGTCATATTTTCTGTCTGTTTCTCTGGCATCAAAGGAGGGGGGCTTAAGACTTTATGGAATTACACTTTGTAAATGCAAGAAGAGAAGCAACAATTTCCAAGTAGGATTTAAGCACGGACCCTTGCTGCCAGGTACACAGAAGGCTCACTTTCAGATACTCTGACATCTTGAAGCCAGTTTAAATTCTCAGGGTAGATTCATCAGTCCAGTCTCTGAATTTTGTTGTAAGAACTTTCATACTTTTAATTGATCTCTCATATCTCTAGTAGGCTTATCACACACCTACATCATTTTAGATCCCCTAGCTCAGTTCCACACAAGGCCTCAGCCTTGCCAGGTCATCTTTCATGTAGTGCATAATCTTATTATCCATAGCCAGCATAGATGTTAATGAATGTCAATAACCTTAAAATATGTAAAAGTTGGCATTCAGTTGTTACATATTTTAAACTCTTTAATCATTTTGTTTGCATTGATCTTATATGAGGTCTGACAATTAAGTTCACGAATGCATCCTAGAAAAAGTGCCACATACTTCATTGGTATGTACATATCACTATGGTCACCTTTGAAGTACTCCCCTAGGGAAGCTATGCACTGATGCCAGTGCCTAGTCCACCCTTCAAAGCAATTTTGGAACTCTTTCTGAAATGGCCATCAGAGCTGTCATCGTATTACCCTTGATGTCCTAAATATCATCAAAATGTCTTCCTTTCAATATTTTATTTATCTTCGGGTAAAGAAAGAAGTCATTGGGGGCTATATTAGGTGAGTTGGGAGGGTGTTCCAATACAATTATTTATTTGTTTACTGGCTAAAAACTCCCTCACAGACAGTGCTGTGTGAGCTAGTGCATGGTCATGGTGCAAGAGCCATGAATTGTTGGTGAAAAGTTCAGCTCATTTTCATCTAATTTTTTGACACAGCCTTTTAAGCACTTCCAAATAGTAAACTTGGTTAACTGTCTGTCAGTTGGTACAAATTTATGATGAATAACCCCTCTGATATAAAAAATTTTGGCAACATCATTTTGACTCTTGACTGGACTGATGGAACATTTTTGGTCATGGAGAGTTAGTTGGCTGACTTCCATTGTGCACTTTGACACTTTGTTTTAGCGTCATATTGGTACACCCATGTTTCATCACCAGTGATAACAAGGCCCAAAACATTTTCTTGCCTCTCCAAAAGGTCTTGGCAAACTTCTGTCTCCTTTGCTTTTGTTCATCAGTGAGCTACTCCAGGACCATTTTGCACACAACTTTCTCATGACAAGATTTTCAGTTAAGATTTTCCTAACTGTTTTTCTATCAATGTTTACTTGGTCTGCTATGCTTCTCACAGTCAGCTGATGACTTGGATGCTCAATTTGATGAGTTTTTGCAATGCTTTTGTCAGTTCCACTCATTACTGACTGCCCTGATCACTCTACATCAGTGACACATTCTCTCCCTTCAGAAAAACATTTAATCCATTTGTACACTGCTGTTTTCTTCATGGCATTACCTGCATAAACTTTGACTAACATGTCCCTGATTTCACTTCCAATCTTGCCAAGTTAAACAAGAAATGTAATGTTTGTTCGCTGTTCTAATTCAAACTCAGACATTCTCATGACAGCACACAAAAACACGCAACAATAACACCACTGAGCAAGACACTGCCACACATCGACACAAACACAGCTGTGAGATATTAATATATCAAGGTTACAAAACCTTACTGCTCTGTGTGTACCGTGCTGTGAATGTAAGTGCATGGTAGCAAGTTCGCAAACTTAATTGTCAGGTCTCATTTTCCTAACTCAATTGTAAGCGTATTTAGATAAAGAACTCTCATTTATCTATTGTTCTCATTGTTCCTATAGCTGCTACTACTAATAAAAATAATTCTTAAAACTTATTATGTGTGCTTATTTTATGCTAGGTACCAAATTATGCAATGTACATATATTAACTCATTTAATTCTAACAACAAATGTGGCATTATTATGTTCATTTTCAGAAGAGAAAATAGGCATCGAGACATTATGTAATTTTTCCTAGGACATTGAGCTGATAAATGGGAAACCAGATCTCAAACCCAGGAAATTCAGCTTCAGAAATCATAATAGCACAATTCTGGACACCAAATAACTGTCAATAAATATTGGTTATATTGAATTTACTGAAATTGTGTTCAATGGTGGTACTGCTAGTGATAGCAATCTAAGAGATACCTTGGTTATGGTGAAAAAAGCATTAGACTAGTGATTCTGTTTACTCGGGTATTAGTTTCTATATCTGTCACTAACTTGATTAATGTTTGCATAGACACTTATCTGGATCTCTGTTTATTCATCTATGAATAATGATATGACAAAGTGATGATGATGATGATAATGTCAGTAACATCTAACTAGATTTTGCCTCTCGGTCTACATTGTTCATATTGTTTTATGTAATCTCACAATAACATGATGAAGTAGATATATGTTTAAATACCTTTAATCGAAATTTTACAAATAAAAAAGCTAGGACTTAGACAACTGGAATAAGTGACACTTTTACTGTGTTACTCTTCATATCCTTATAAAATCAAAGAGTAGAATTAGTTTCCCTCCATTTCTACAATGATGTTATAAAGACTATGAGATGTGGATATAGCTTCTAAGTCAGTGAATAGTCGAGGGGCCAGGATTCCAGAAAGAAAATATATGTAGAAATGTTAGCCTGACACCCACTTCTTTGCAGTTTTCTTGAGAAATTGTAATTTGTTGTTTGTAGTCTTTGGTCAAAAGACTAAAAAAATGAGCAGAGCATCTGTCAGTTCCCTATGATGGAGGGCTATGATGGAGGTGAAAGGGTAAAGTAGAAATAAATTAACCCTCACATAGATGAAACCAGCTTTTATTTAGCTCAATTCATCCTTGTATTAATATGACTTGGCCCCTAGTCTAACTACATGCCAAGTGGTAAAATCAAATCTCCTCTAGAGGAAGATAATATAATGTAGGACTTCAATATATGTTTACAATTTTTTAAATAAAGAACATGGGTAGGCAAACTATAGCCTGAGCCAACCACCAGTTTTTGCACAGCCTGAAAGCTGTATAATGGTTTTTACATTTCCCCCACTTTCTTCTGACTCCCCCATCTCCCCCCACCCACCCACTCCAGTTCAAGCCATTGTTTCTCAGCCTAGCTGTGTAGGACAGCTCCCTGGCCCATGCTGGTATTATGAGCCTTGCACTTCCCCTGGCTGAGGCAGTCAGTTGCCAGTCGTTGGTCGGCCATTCATAGCAGCTCACAGCAGTCTCGCCAGCTGCTGGCCACTCATGCTGGCCGCTGGCCACCAGCCACACATGACAGCACTTGGTAGCCCAGGGCAGCACACAGCAGCCTGCAGCAGCACACAGCAACCCATGGCAGCAGCACACAGCAGCCCATGGCAGCCCACGGCAGCATTCAGCAGATCACGCCAACCTTTCGCTGCTTATGACAGCCCAGCTCCAGGGAGAGCTATTGTTCACAATCTTAGCTGTAGAGGGTGCAGTTCACTGGCCCGTGTGGCAATCGAACTAGTGACCTCGGTGTTAGGAGCATGGTGCTCCAACCACCTGAGCCACCGGGCCAGCCCGGTTTTTACATTTTTTAAATGCTTAAAAAAGTCAAAAGAAAATCAACATTTCATGACATGAAAATTGTATGAATTAAAATTTCAGTGACTATAAATAATGCTATTGTTTTTTTGAATTTTTTTATTAGTTTCAGGTGCACAAGACAAAGTAATACTTAGACGTTTATCATTTATATCCCTCACACTGTGGACCCTCCTCCTCCCATCCACTATCTCTCTGACATCGCACCGAGCCATCAAATTTCCACTGTCTCCACTCCCAAAGCTGTATTCTGATTCTTGTAAGTATTTACACACATGTATATACATATATATAAAATTATAGTTGGCATTCATTATTGTTCAGCTTCAGGTGTACAGTGCAGTGATCAGGCATCTACATCTTCTGTGAGGTGGTCTCCCAAATGGGACACGCGTCCATCGGATACCCTACAAAATCTTTACAACATTATTGATTACATTCCTCCAATTAATTTTCAAAACCCCATGGCCATGTTGTGGTTATCGACTGTTTTCTAATCCCCTCACCTTCCCCCTTATCCCCACCCCCCCACCCATCTAACAACCCTCAGTTTTTCCTCTTTGTCTCCAAAACTGTTTCTGATTAGTTCATTCACTTAAACTCTTCTTTAGATTCCACATATAAGTGAGATCATATGGTACTTGTCTTTCTCTGTCTGACTTATTTCACTTACCATAATGTTTTCTAGGTCCATCCATATTGTTGCAAATGGTAAGATTTCTTTCTTCTTTATGGCTGCGTAATACTCCATTGTATAAATGTACCACAGCTTCTTAATCCAGTCATCTACCGATGGGCATTTCGGTTGTCTCCATGTCGTGGCTATTGTATATAGTGCTGCAATAAACATAGGAGTGCATAAAGATTTTTGAATTGGAGCTTTGGATTTCTCCGGGTAGATGCCTAGGAGTGGAATTGCTGGATCATAGGGTAGTTCCATTTTCAGATTCTTGAGATACCTCCATACTGTTTTCCATAGTGGCTGCACCAATCTGCAATCCCACCAACAGTGCACAAGCATTCCCTTTCTCCACATCCGTGACAGCACTTGTTGTTTGTTGATTTATTGATGATAGCCATTTTGACTGAGGTGAGATGGTATGTCATTGTGGTTTGTATTTGCATTTCTCTGATGGTTAGTGAGGTTGAGTATTTCTTCATATGTCTCTTTGCCATCTGTATGTCCTTTTTAGAAAAATGTCTCTTCAAGTCCTCTGCCCATTTTTCAATTGGGTTATTTGTTTTTTTGGAGTTGAGTTGAGTGAGATTTTTATAGATTTGTGATATTAACCCCTTATCAGATATATCATGGGCAAATATCTTTTCCCATTCAGTAGGATCCCTTTTTGTTTTATTGATGATTTCCTTTGCTGTGAAAAAACTTTTTAGTTTGATGTAATCCCACATGTTTATTTTTTCTCTTACTTCCCTCAGGCGAGGGGATATATCAGTAAAAATCCTACTCTGGGAAATGTCTGTGAAGTTTCTTCCTATATTTTCTTCTAGGTATTTTATGGTTTCAGATCTTACATTTAAGTCTTTAAGCCATTTTGAATTTATTTTTGTATATGGTGTAAGGTCCAGCTTCATTTTTTTGCATGTGTCTGTCCAGGTTTCCCAGCACCATTTATTGAATAGACTGTCTTTACCCCATCGTACATTCTTGCTTCCATTGTCGTAGATTAAATGGCCATATAGGCTTGGATTTATTTCTGGACTCTCTATACTGTTCCATTGATCTATGTGTCTGTTTTTATGCCAGTACCATGCTGTTTTGATTACTGTAGCCTTCTTATATAATTTGATGTCAGGTATTGTTATACCTCCCACTTTGTTCTTATTTCTCAAGATTGCTGAGGCTATCCGGGGTCTTTTATGGTCCCATATAAATTTTAGGATTATATGTTCTATTTCTGTGAAAAACGTCGTTGGTAGTTTGATAGGAATTGCGTTGAATATGTATATTGCCTTAGGCCGTATGGACATTTTAACTATATTAATTCTTCCTATGCATGAACATGGAATGTGTTTCCATCTATTTATGTCTTCTTTCATTTCTTTCTTCAGTGTCTTATAATTTTCTGAGTACAGAACTTTTACTTCTTTGATTAAATTTATGCCCAGGTAATTTATAGTCTTTGGAGCAATTGTAAATGGATTTTTTTAAAAATTTCTCCTCCTGATGTTTTATTATTGGTATATACAAATGCAACTGATTTCTGAATATTAATTTTGTATCCTGCTACTTTACTAAATTCATCCATCAGTTCTAATAGTTTCTCGGTGGAGTCTTTAGGGTTCTCTACATATAGTATCATATCATCTGAATACAATGATAATTTTACTTCCTCCTTACCAATTTGGATGTCTTTTATTTCTTTTTCTTGTGTGATTGCTGTAGCTAGAACTTCCAGCACTGTGTTGAATGAAACTGGAGATAGTGGGCAACCTTGCCTTGTTCCTGATCTTAGGGGGAATGATTTTAGCTATTCCACATTGAGTATGATGTTAGCTGTGGGTTTATCATATATGGCCTTTATTATGTTGAGATATGATCCCTCTAATCCCACTTTCTTAAGGGTTTTTATCATAAATGGTTGCTGTATTTTATCAAATGCTTTTTCTGCATCTAATGATATGATCATGTGATTTTTATTTTTCATTTTGTTAATGTGGTGTATCACATTAATTGATTTGCGGATGTTGAACCATCCTTGCATACCAGGGATGAATCCTACTTGATGATGGTGTATGATCTTTTTAATGTATTGCTGAATTCTGTTCGCTAATATTTTGTTGAGGATTTTTGCATCTATGTTCATTAGACATATCGGCCTGTAGTTTTCTTTTTTTGTGGTGTTTTTTTCTGATTTTGGGATCAGGGTGATAGTGGCTTCGTAAAAAATATTTGGGAGTCTTCCCTCCTTCTGGATTTTTTGGAAGAGCTTGAGAATAGGTGATAATTCTTTTTTGAACGTTATGTAAAATTCACCTGTAAAAGCCGTGGTTCACAGGGCTTTTGTTTGTTGGGAGATTGTTGATTACTGATTCAATTTCCTGATGGTAATCAGTCTATTCTTCTTAAGTTAGCCTTGGAAGGTTGTACGCCTCTAGAAAATTGTCCATTTCTTCCAGATTGTCAAATTTGTTAGCATATAGTTGATCATAGTAATTTCTTACATTTTTTTGAATTTCTGCGGTGTTTGTTGTCACTCCTCCTCTTTCATTCCTGATTTTATTAATTTGGGTCCTCTCTCTCTCTTTTTTAAATGAGTCTGTCTAAAGCTTTGTCAATTTTGTTTATCTTCTCTAAGAACCAACTCTTGGATTCATTGATCTTTTGTATTGTTTTTCTGGTTTCTATTTCATTTTTTTCTGCTCTGATCTTTATTATCTCCTTCCTTGTGCTCCCTCTGGGCATATTTTGCTGCTCTTTTTCCAGATCCCTTAAGTGTGAAGATAAACTGTTGATTAGTGATCTTTCTTGTTTCTTTAGGTAGGCCTGCAATGCTATGAACTTCCCTCTTAGGACTGCTTTTGAGGCATCCCATAGATTTTGGGTTGTCGTGTTTTCATTTTCGTTTGTCTCGAGATATCTTTTGATTTCTTTCTTGATCTCCTGACCCATTCATCATTTAGTAATAAGTTATTCAGCCTCCATGAATTGGTGTGTCTTCCATTTTATTTCCTGTAGTTCATTTCTAATATCATAGCACTGTGATCAGAGAAGACAATTGGTATGATTTCAATTTTCTTAAATTTATCAAGACTTGTTTTGTGGCCTAACATATGGTCTGTCTTGGAAAATGTCGATGTGCGCTTGAGAAAAACGTGTATTTTGCAGCATTGGGGTGAAATGCTCTGAAAATATCGATTAAATCCAAGTGGTCCAATGTATCATTTAAGGCTATTGTTTCCATATTGATTTTCTGTCTGGAAGACCTGTCCCTTGTTGTCAGAGGTGTTTTGTCCCCTAGTATGATAGTGTTACTGTTGATCTCTGTCTTTATGTCAGTCAGTACCTGTTTTATATATTTAGGTGCTCCTATGTTGGGTGCGTAGATGTTTACTAGGGTTATGTCTTCTTGTCGGATTGATCCCTTTATTATTATATAATGTCCATCTTTATTTTTTAATATGTTCTTCATTTTAAAGTCTATTTTGTCAGATATAAGTATTGCAATTCCAGCTTTTTTCTCATTTCCATTGGCATGAAATATCTTACTCCAACCCTTCACTTTCAGCCTGTGTGTGTCTTTTGATCTGAAATGAGTCTCTTGTATACAGCACATACAAGAGTCTTGCTTTCTTATCCAATCAGCCACTCCATGTCTCTTGATTGGAGCATTTAATCTGTTTACATTTAAAGTGATTTTTGATAGGTACATAGTTATTGCCATTTTTTAATTTGTAGTTAGATTTTTTTCATATTTCCTCTTTTTACAGAAGTCCTTTTAGTATTTCTTGCAATGCTGGATTGGTGGTAATAAATTCCTTTAGCGTATTCTTTTCTGGGAAGCTCTTTACCTCTCCATCAACTTAAAATGATATCCTTGCTGGATAAAGTAATCTAGGTTGTAGGCCTTTGTTTTCCATCACTTTGAGTATCTCCTGCCACTCCCTCCTGGCCTGCAATGTTTCTGTAGAAAAGTCATTTGATAGTCTTATGGGAGTTCCCTTTTATGTAACACTCTGCCTTTCTCTTGCTGCTTTTAGGATTCTCTCTTTGTCTTTAAGCTTTGCCATTTTAACTATAATGTGTCTTGGTGTGGACCTGTTTGGGTTTATCCTGGTTGGAACTCTGCACTTCCTGGGCTTGTATGTTGGTTTCCTTCATCATGTTAAGGAAGTTTTCGGACATTATTACTTCAAATATGTTCTCAATCCCTTGCTTCCTCTCTTCACCTTCTGGTATTCCTATGATGTGCATGTTGTTGCGCTTGATGTTATCCGAGAGGTCTCTTAAACCATCTTCATTGTTTTTTATTCTTTTTTCTTTCTTTTTTTCTGTTTGGGTGATCTCTGCTAATTTGTCTTCTAAGTCACTGATTCGAACCTCTGCTTCATCTAACCTGCTGGTAATTCCTTTAAGTGAGTTCTTAATTTTGGTAATCATGTTCTCTAGTTCTAACTGGTTGTTCATTATGATTTCTACATCCTTCTTTATGTCTTCTCTAAGCTCCTTAAACATTCTTATCACCAGTGTTCTGAACTCTGTCTCTGATAGGTTGATGACCTCTGCTTCATTTGGTTCTAGTTGTGGAGGTTTCTTCTGTTCTTTTATTTGGGACATGTTTCTTTGTTTCCTCATTCTGGCTGACTCTTTTTGTTTGCTTTGATGTATTAGGTAGATCCTCTAGAGTTCTTAGTTTTTGCTGGGTTATCTTATGTAGTATGTGTCCTTTATATTTGACTTACAGTACTTCGTTCTTCTCCTCTGCGTGTGCTCCAAAGGTGACTCTTGTGTTGTGTATATTGTCCTTCAAGTAATCTTTCCACGAGTCTCTTAGCTGTTCTGAGTGATGAGTAAAGAGTTCTTTGATGGATTATATGTCCCGTTTGTAACAAGATCTGGAGGACAACTCAGAAAGTGCACCCCGCTTCCGCCATTCCTATGACATCACCCTAAATAATGTTTTTGTTTTTTTGTTTATTTATCTGATTACAACACTTGTTCACTTATCTATTACCTATGGTTGCTGTCATGATACTATGGCAGAATTTATTGGTCGCAATAGTATGGTCCATAAGTGGTAAATTATTATATCCAGCACACTTCAGGAAAAGTTTGAGGAGTCTTGATATAGAGTATCCAGGATACAATTCACCAAACATACCAAGAGAAAAGACCAAAGGGCTGAAAATCAAGAAGAAAAAGAAACACTCAATAGAAATTGACCTATACAAAAATTCTTGTATAAAAGTTTTCAAATACAACTTTATGAAAAAAAGATTGTAGCGTATGCACACAAAGGTGACCTTCAGTGAGTCATATTCATGTAGCATTCTCTTCTCTTGAGTGTGGACAGAACTGTGACTTGCCTCTACTCAACAGAGTACAGCAAGGTAATGGGACATCACTCCCATACTTACATTACATTATACAAAAATCCATCTCAGCAGACAGTTGCAAAAGTTCCTCCCTTGTTGGCTTTGAAGAAGTAAGCTGACATGCTTTGAGAGCTTGTAAGAGGGCCATGTGGCATGGAATGTGAGCTAGTTCTAGTAACTGAAAACAATCTAGTTGACAACCTGTAAGAAAATGCAACCTCATTCCTATAAACACAAGGAACTAATTCTGCCAACAACTGCATAAATTGGAAGAGGTCACCAAGCTCCAGAAAGAGATACAACTCAGCTGACACTTTGATTTTAGATTTGTGAGACTCTAAGCAAACAACCTAGTTAAGCCATGCCCAGAATACCCAACCCATGGAAATTGTAAGATAATAAATGTGTATTGTATTAAGCTTTTAAATTTGTAGTGATTTACTCTACATGAAAAAAAAATGAATGAAAATATGTTACATATAAAAAATTTTGGTGATTTTTTATGAAGTAATGGAAAACTAATACAATTTTCATTGTATTGAAGAAAATAAATGGCAAATTGTGGAACCACAACAGCAAATTGGAAAGTATTCTTTTTAAAAACATAGTAAAAACATCAAAATTTAAAATACAATAACAGGAACTAAGAACTTAATAGAATGTTTTACCAGCATATTAAAAACAAATAGAGATAAAAATCAGTGAATTAGAAGCATGTCAGTAGAAAATATCCAACTGAAAAATGAAGAGCATAAAAGAATGCACTATATATAAAAGAGCACATAGACCCCAATGAAGAAGTCTACCATATGTGTAATTAGAATTCCAGATGGATAGGAGAAATAGAATGGATCAGAAGCAATATACGAAGAAATAATGGCCACAAGTTTTCCAAACCTGAAGAAAATATCAAGATACGATTCAAAAATCACTCTGAATTGCAAGCAGGATATATACACAAACAAAATGCTTGTAGGCATATAATATAAAATGTCAAAAAAATAAAGACAAAAAGACACAGTCTTAAAAGTAGTTAGAGAAAAAAGATACATTATTTTTAAGGAATAAGAACACTTTTAACTGACTTCTAAATGATAATAATGGAAAACAGAAATCAATGGAATGAAAGAAAATAACTACCGAAGCAGAATTTCTATATTCAGGGAAAATATCCTTTACTAAGAGAAGCAAAACAAAAATCATTTCAGAAATGGAAAAAATAAAAGAATTAATCACCAGCCATCCTGCATTAAATAAATATGAAAAGGAGTTCTCAAGGTACAAGGAAAATCATCTTAGATGAAAACAAAATATAAAAAATAAACAAAATGAATAAAAAATAAGAAAAAAATAAATGCATGAGCAGGTATAAATTAGTAATTATACTTAAACAATGTTGTTCAATAATAAAATGCCTCATGAAGTTTTAAAATATTTATAGAATTAAAATACATAATAACATTAAAATGAGATAAATTAAGGTTTTATATAATCTTTGTGTGGTCCTTAAAATGTAACTCTAAAATAACCATTAAATGATGTATAAGTAAAAAATGAAAATGAATAATAAAAGTATTTGATTACTCCAGAAAAAAGGAAAAACATGAAAGAAAGGGTACACACATATAAAATAAAAAAAAAAATAGAAACTAAATTCTAATCATATATTTAAACTGAAATAAATCAGTAATTCCACTAAATTTAAAATGTAAATTTCATTAAATGTAAAATAATCCAATTAGTAGACAAAGATTGTCAGATTGAATAGGAAAACAAAGTTTGTTTATAACAGATACACGTCAGTTATCAGCATATAGAAAAGAGTAGGAAACTATATTATGCAAACACAAACCAAAAGAAAGTTATTGTCTTATGTTAATATCAGATGAAGATTTCAGTTTTTAAAAATGTATTGAGGCCATTTTGTGACCTGACATATTCTAACCTGTGAAATATTCCATATATACTTGAAAAGAATGTGTATTCTGTGTGTGTGTGTGTGTGTGTGTGTGTGTGTGTGTGTGTGTAGTTTTCAATAAATATCAGGTTAAATTGGTTGATAGTGTATTTCAAGTGTTCTATATCCTTATAGAATCTGTCTAGTTGTGTCTATAAATTACATAAATAAACTTGTTTATTGCACTCAAATTATAAGTTGAATTTTCAATTTCTCCTTTCAATTCTGTAATTTTCACTTCATTGATCTTGGGGCTCCTTTGTCAGGTGCATATGCATTTATAATTTTATATCTTCCTAACATATTGACACTTTTTATCATAATTAAATATATTTCCCTGTCTCTTGTCTGAAAGTCTGTTTTGTCTGATATTAACATAGCCATTTCAGCTCTCTATGAGTACTGTTTGCATGGAATATCTATTTACAAACTTTCACTTTCAAAGTATTTATATCTTTGAAAGTATCCAAGATGGTGGAGAACATAAATGCTGTGCTTACCTACTCCTGTGACCACGTTAAAATTACAACCAAATTACAGAACAATCAACCTGGAAAATCATCTGAAATCTAGCAGAACGTAAGTTTTATAACTAAGAATATAATGAAGACTCCACATCGTGACAGGTAGGAAGGGTGGAGATGCGGAATGGGCAGGCCCCACACATGCTGTGGCAGCAGAGAATTAGGAGGGATATCTTAGCCACTGAGGCCCCCCCATCCTCTGGAAGAACAAGGGACCCCAGCCGCACACCTGGCTCCCCAGCCCCAAGTACTGGTGCCAGGAAAAGAAGTCCCCACAAAATTTGGCTGTCAAAAACAGTAGGGATTCCCATCACCCAGGTGGAAAGAAAGGCTGTGGGAAACCCAGATGATCTCTTAAAGACACAGAGTCACTCGCTCCCAGGCACTCAACATGAGAGAGACAGTGACTTGAGGGCCATCAGAGACATAGAGAGAGAGAGACTGAGTTGTGTAGCTTCAGGGTGAGGGTTGGAGAGACAGTCATTATTTTCCCTGTTTGGCATCCTCCTCTCATGCACCTGGGAGTTGAGCATCATCTTTCCTGTGTTGAACTCCTTCCCCCTCCCCCATCCAAGACTGAATCTGAATTGGCCTGGTAAATTCCACTTGCTCTACCCCAGTGAGTCCCTGGAAGCCAACTCCACTCAAATTGCCCAATGCCAAAGAGCAGCCAGCCCTGCTTCCACTCTTTATTAGACAACTCTCAGGAGTCTGTGGGCCCCAGGCAGGCAGTGGCTGACCTTGGTGTGCTCTGAGACATTTGCTGAATAGTTCCAGCACAGGCACCAAACCAGAATCTACATTAACCTGGTGATCAACACTTGTCCCACTCTGGTGATTCCCTGAGAGCCCACCTCATGCAACTCACACACCACATAAGTCTCTATCACTGGCTGATCCTTGTGAGGGCCAGCAGGCAGCATCAAGCCTTGGGGTGCTTTTAGCATTTTGTGGAGTTGCTCCAGGCCCAGTAATGTTGACAGCCATCCTCAGTTTACAGCATGGCCTCCCACATACATCTCCAGGTCCAGCACAGGTAGCAATCAATTATGGATCTCTTTGTACTTCCTACCAAGTATTCCATGCTAGTTACTCACAGTAGATGACCTGGGGCTGCCCAGAGCCCCTCCCAAGAAGGCTCAGAACCAACATAACCAGAGGTCAGCTTCATAACACAGCAGAGCACCACCAAATTAACCCCACAAGTGGCATATCCAAAGGGCAGTTTGAGCCGACACCAGAACCCAGTGGGGCAAATTCTACTCCATGGGACAAGTCCTCGCCCCCCGCAGAAGCCCATAAGCTGTGAACATGCCCAAATCCCCTATCCAGTCAGCCTGGGGGTCAAATGCACCCACTAATGTGCTGATAGCAATCAAGGCTCAATTATAAGAGAAGGACAAAAAAAAGAAACCCACAAGGAACATTCCTAGAGCACGTGGCACAGATGACTAGGGAGACTGTGCCACTGGGCCCCACAGGGCACCTACTGCATAAGGCCACCCAGCCAAGACTGGGAGATATAACAGATTTACCTAACATATAGAAACGAAACAGAGAGGCAACCAAAATGAGGAAACAAAGAAATATATCCCAAATGAAAGAACAGGATAAAATTCCAAAAAAAGAAAAGTAAACAAAATGGAAGCAAGCAACCTACCATAGACAGAGTTCAAAAAATGGTTATAAGGATGATCAAGGAACTTAGTAAGAATGTCCACAACAGATAGCAAGCATAAAAACAGGACATAGAAACCATTAAAAAGAACCAGTCAGAAATAAAGAATATAATAACTGAAATGAAGAATGCACCAGAAGGAATCATCAGCAGACTAGATGAAACAGAGGATTGAATCAATGATTTGGAAGACAAGGAAGCAGAAAACACCCAATCAGAACAGCAAAAAGAAAAAAGAAAAAGAAAAAAAAAGAATCCATAAAAAGGCAATTACTTAACTACAAGGCACTCCCATAAGATGATTTCTTAACAGAAATTTTGCAGGCAAGAAGGGATTGATGCAAAATATTCAAAGTGAAAACAGCAGGGATCTACAACCAAGAGTACTCTACCTAGTAAGGTACTATACAGTGGAATGTTGCTTGGCCATAAGAAAAAATGAAATACTGCCATTTGCAACAACATGAATATATCTTGAGATTATCATGCTAAGCAAAATAAGTCAGACAAAAAAAGTCAAGAACCATATAATTTCACTTATATGTGGAATATGAAACTGAAAGCAACAAAGGAACAAGATAAACAAAAAAGAAACAAAAACTCATAGATACAGACAACAGTTTAGTGGTTACCAGAGGGTAAGGGGAGAGGGAAGGTGTTAGAAGAGGGAAAAAGGGATCAAATACATGGTAATGAAAGGAGAACTGACTCTTGTTAGTAAACACACATTGCAATATACAGATGATGTTTTTATAAATGTACACTTGAAGCCTATATAATTTTACTAACCAATGTCACCCCAATAAATTTAAGAAATAAATAAATTTTAAAAAATAAAATTGAAGAAGTGATAAAGAGCTTCCCACACAAGAAAAGGCTAAAATAGTTCATAACAACCAAACTAATATTACAAGAAATGTTAAAATAACTGTTTTAAAAAGAAGGAAAAAAGGGGGAGGGGGAGAACATAAAGATAATTGACAAAATGGTAATAACTATGTACCTATCAATAATCACTTTAAATATACATCGATTAAATACTCCAAACAAATGACACAGAGTAGCTGAATTGATAAGAAGACAAGACCCATAGATATGCGGTCTACAAGAGACACATTTCACATCCAAAGACACACACAGACTGAGAATAAGTGGATGGAAAACGATATTTCACCAAAATGGAAAAAAAAAAATCTGGGGTAGCAATACTTATATCAGATAAAATAGACTTTAAAACAAAGGCTATAACAAAAGACAAAGAGGGACGTTACATAATGATAAAGAGGTCAGTCCAACAAGAGGATACAACCCTTGTAAACATTTATGCACCCAATGCAGAAGCACTTAAATATATAGAGCAAATATGGACAGCTATAAGGGTAATAGTAATACAATCATAGTAGGCTACTTTAACATCCCATTGGCACCAATGGATAGATCTTCTAGACAGAAAATCAACAAGGAAATAGTGTCCTTAAGTGACACACTAAACCAGATGGTTTTAGTTGATATTTTTAGAGCATTTCACAACAAAGCAGAAGAATATACATTCTTTTCAAGGGCACATGGGACATTTGCCAAGGTAGACCACATCTTAGGCCACAAAACAACTCTCAATAAATATAAGAAGATTGAAATCATATTAAGCATTTTTTTCTGACCACAATGGTATTAAACTAGAAATTACAGGAGAAGAAACACTAACACATGGAGGATAAATAACATATTACTAAATAATGAATGGGTCAACAATGAGATCAAAGAAGAAATTAAAAGATACCATGAGACAAATGAAAATGAAAACACAACGACCCCAAATCTATGGGATACAGCAAAGCAATCCTAAGGGGGAAATTCAAGCAATGCTGGCCTACTTCAAAAAATAAGTAAAATCTCAAATAAATAATCTAACGTTATATTTAAAGGAACTAGAAAAACACCAGAAAACAAAGCCCAGTATAAGTAGAAGAAATGAGATAATAGAGATTAGAGCAGAAATAAACGAAATAGAATCTAAAACAACAACAAAACCAACACAAAAGATCAATGAAACTAAAACTTGGTTCTTTGAAAAGATAAACAATACTGACAAACCTTTAACCACACTCATCAAGAAAAAAAGAGAGAGGATTCAAATAAATAAAATCAGAAATAAAAGAGAAGTGACAACTGACAACACAGAATTACAAAGGATTATGAAACAGTAATATCAGTAATTACATGCCAACAAATTGGACAATCTGGAAGAAATGAATAAATTTCTGGAAATATACAATCTTGGAAGACCGAATCAGGAAGAAACAGAAAATCCAACTTAATTGATTACTGCTAACAAAATCAAATAAGAAATAAAAAAATTCCACCAACAGTCCTGGACCTAATGGCTTCACAGTTAAATTTTACCAAATATTCAAAAAAGAATTACACCTATCCTTCTCAAACTAACATGAGAAATTCAAGAGAAGGGAAAGCTCCCATTCTTATGAGGGCACCATTATTTTGATTTCAAAACCACACAAAGACATTACAAAAAAAAAATCAAAACAAATTATAGGCTGATATTTCTGATGAACAAAGATACAAAACTTCTTAAAAAAAATACTAGCAAACAGAATTCAGCAATACATTAGAAAGATCATACCTCAGGATCAAGTGGGATTTATTCCTGGGATTTGGTTCAATATCCACAAATCAATTAACATGATACACCACATAAAAAAATGAAAGATGAAAATCATATGATCATATCTACAGGTGCAGAAAAAGCATTTGACAAAATCCTGTGTCCATTTATGATAAAAACTCTTAGCAAAGTGAAAGCAGAGGAAACATGCCTCAACATAATAATGCCATATACAACAAACCCATAGCTAACATTATACTAAATGGTGAAAAGCTAAAATCATTCTCTTTAAGATAGGGAACAAGACAAGGATGCCAACTTTCACCACTTTTATTCAACAAGTATTGGTAATCCTAGCCAATGCAATCAGACAAGAAATAAATAAGTAAGTAAATAAATAAATAAATAAATAAATAAATGGTATCCATGTGGGAAAGGAAGAAGTAAAGCTATCATTATTTACATATGACATGATACTATATAGACAGAACCCAAAAAATTCCACCAAAAACTATTAGAACTGATAAATGAATTCAGTAAAGTAGCAGGATACAAAATTAATATTCAGAAATTGGTTAAATTTTATACACCAAAAATGAATTGTCAGCAAAAAAATTTTAAAAACAATTCCATTTACAATTGCATCAAAAAAATACCTAGAAATAAATTTAACCACGGAGATAAAAGATCTATACTCAGAAAACTATTAGACACTAAAAAAAGAAATTGAAGGAGATACAAATAAATGGTAGCATATACCGTGCTCATGGATAGGAAGAATTAACATAGTTAAAATTTCGATGCTACCCAAATCAATCTATAGATTCAATGCAATCCCTGTCAAAATAGCAATGGCATTTTTCATAGAACTAGAACAAATAATCTTAAAATTTGTATCAAACTACAACACAAAGAACCCGAAAAGCCACACAATCTTGAGAAAGAAGAACAAAATTGGAGGTATCACACTACCTAATATCAAACAATGCTACAAAGCTGCAGCACTCAGTACAGCATGGCATTGGCACAAAAACAGATGCATAGATCAATGGAACACATAGATCAATAGAGAACCCAGAAATAAACCATGTCTATCAGGTCATTTAATCTATGACAAAGGAGGAGAGAATATACAATGGGGTAAAGACAATCTATTCAATAAACAGTATTGAGAAAACTGGACAGATACATGAAAAAAAAAGAAAGAAACTGGACTACCTTCTTGTACCATATACAATAATAAACTGAAAATAGATGAAAGACTTAGATGTAGGACACAAAACCATAAAACTCCTGGAAGAAACATAGGCAGTAAACTCTCTGATACTGCTCTTAGTGATATTTTTTTCTGATATATCTCCTTAGGCAAGGGAAACAAAAGAAAAAACAAACAAATGGGACTACATCAAACTAAACATTTTTTGCACAACAAAGGAAACCATCAACAACAAAAAGAGACATTCTACTGAATGGGAGAAGATACATGTGATGTTATAAAGAACACATACAACCCAACACACAAAAAAACAAACAATCCAATTTAAAAAATGGGCAGAAGACCTGTATTGAGGTTTCTCCAAAAAAGACATACACATGGTCAATAGACATGAAAAGATGCTCAATGTCACTAATCATTAGAGAAATGTAAATTAAAACCACAATAAGATTTCACCTCACACCTGTCAAGATGGCTATCATCAATAAATCAAAAAACAACAAGCACTGGCAAGGATGTGGAGAGAAGATAACTCTTATACACTGTTGGTGAGATTGAAAAGTAGTGCAGCCAGTACAGAAAATGGTTTGGAGTTTCCTTAATAAATTGAAAAATAGAACTACTTTATGACTCAGCAATTTTTCTTCCGGGTATTTATCTGAAGAAGTTCAAAACACTAATTTGAAAAGATATGTGCAACTCTATATTCATTGCAGTATTATTTTCAATAGCCAAGATATGGAGGCAACTCAAGTGCCCATCAATAGACGATTGGATAAAGAAGAAGCGGTACATATATATACAATGGAATATTACTTGGCCATAAAAGTTAATGACCCTTTGCAACAACATGGATGGACCTAGAAAATATCATGCTAAGTGAAATAAGTCAGACTGAGAAAGAGAAATAACATATGATCTCACTTACATGTGGAATCTAAAGAACAAAATAAATAAACAAAACAGAAACAAACTCATAAATATAGAGAACAAACGGATGGTTGCTAGAAGAGAGAGGGGTTAGGGAGCTGGGTGAAAGGTGATGGGATTAAGATATACAAATTGGTAGTTAAAAAATACTCATGGGGATATAAAGTACAGCATAGAGAATATAGTCAATAATGTTGCCACTAGTATGTGTAGTGCCAGGTGGATACTAGTCTAACCATGGGGATCACTGCATAAATTATATAAATGTCTAATCACTATGCTGTATACTTGAAACTAATATAAAATAATACTGCATGTCAACTGTAAGTGAAAAAAATAAATAAAAAAAGAAACAAAGTATGCGTGTCTTTGATTCTAAAGCATATGTCCTGTACAGAGCATATAGGTTTATAATGTGCCACTTTATCTCTTATTATAGACTTTGTTTTAAAGTCTATCTTGTCTGATACAAGTATTTCTACCCCAGCTTTTTTTCATTTCCATTTGCATGAAATTTTTTTTCCAACCTTTTACTTTCAGTCTGTGTGTCTTTTGATTTGAAGTGGATCTCTTGAACACAGCATATGTAATAGCCTTGTTTTCTTATCCACTTAACAACACTATGTCTTTTGATTGGAAAATTTAACCCATTTACGTTTAGAATAATTGTTTGAAAATATGTAGTTATTGCTATTTTGATATTCATATTTCTATTTTTTTTCTTCCTCTTTAACATTTCTTGTAATACTGGTTTGGTGGTTATGAACTCCTTTACAGAACTTTTTCTTGTGTGGGAAGCTCTTTATCTTTCCTTCAATTTTAAATGATAGCATTGCTGAGTAGAGTAATCTTGGTTTTAGATCCTCCATTGCTTTTTATCACTTTGAATATTTTGTGCCAATCCCTTCTGGCCTGCAAACTTTCTGTTGAGAAATCAGCTGACAGTCTTATGGTAACTAACTGCCTTTTTCTTGCTGCTTTTAAGGTTCTCTCTTTGTCTTTTGTGTTTTTTTTTGTCTCTCTTTGGCATTTTAATTATGATGTGTATTGATGTGGGCCTCTCTGGGTTCATTATGTTTGGGACTCTCCACACATCCTAGGCATATATGTCTCTTTCCTTCACCATGTTAGGAAAGTTTTCCATCATTATTTCTTCAAATAAGTTTTCAATTCCTTGTTGTCTCTTCTTCTTCTGGTACCCCTGTGATGTGAATGTTGGTATGCTTGATGTCCCAAAGGCCTCTTAAACTGATTGGGTGTTTTCTTCTACTTTGTCTTCCAAATCACTTATTTGATCCTCTGCTTCATCTGATTTTCTGTTGATTCCTTCTGATGTATTCTTTATTTCATTTGTTGTATTCTTCATTTCTAAATGGTTGTTTTTTTTATGTGTTCTATCTTTTTTTTTATGTTTTCTATCTTTATGTTGAAGTTCTCACTGAGATCATTGAGAATCCTTATAATCAGTGTTTTGAACTCTGTGTCTGATAGATTATTTTTTTATCTCCTCATTTTGGCTGCCTCCCTGTGTTTATTTCTGTGAACTAGGTAGAGATGGTATGTCTCCTAGTCTTAGCAAAGAGCCCTTATATAGTAGGTATTCTGTGGGGCCCAGTGGCGCAGTTTCCATGGTCATCTGAACTGGCTGCTCCAGAAGTGTCTCTTGTGTAGGTTGTGTGTGCCCTCCTGTTGTATTTGAGCCTTGGTTTGTACATCAATGAGATGGATTGACTCTCAGGCTGATTTGGTTGTGAGAACTAGCCATGACTATGTGGAAAGGCTATTGTGTGTGGGCTGACCTAGCAGGGCTCTGGTGCCTGCCAAGTCTTCCCTTTTGGTGTATCCATTGTGGAGGTGGTTGGGTGGTCTGTTGTGTGGTCTGAAGCTAACCTCTGGGTGTGTTGGCTCTGGGACCTCTTGCGAAGGGTGCAGGCCAAGGTCAGCTGCTGCCTGTGCCTTCCCAAGGGCCACTTGATATGAACTACAAAGTGATCTGTATATGGTTGCCACCTGTGCTGGGCTTGGAGGTGCCTGGGAGAGGCTAAGCTACAAACTGAGGCCAGCTGCTCCTAGTGCCAGGCTTGGGGCTTCTTAGGAAGAGATACAGGGCATGCCAAGGCCAGATCTGCTTGTTTGGAGCTTGTGCATTTTTGAGAGAATTTAGGAAAATTTGCAGCCTGAGCTAACAGGCTGTTTGGATGGAAAAGCCACTGCAAGTGGCTTGGGTAGGTCTATATGTTGGGTGGGGCAGGGTCTTAGGGAATTACCAGGGTGAAGCAGGTGGTTTTAGTCAGGTTGATAGAGACTGAGGTATGGCGCCAACCTGTGTCTGCATGCTGGATGAGAACAGGGCTCAACAAAGGAACAATGGTTGGGAGGAAGCTGTCTCTCCACCCCTTGTCCAGAAGCCAGACAATTCAGTTCCTCTCCTTATTTCTCTGGCATTTTTAGCACTGCTGTCCAGAGCTGGAGTTCAGAGCAAACGAGTCCATTAGTGAGTAAGTCCATGTGTGGGTCCTTTAAGAGGAGCTCCTGAGACTACAGCAGCTCTCTGTCTTACTCAGCCACAATCTTAGCTGGTTTTCACAACCAGAAGTTATGGGGACTTCTCTTCCTGACAGTGGAACCCTAGTCTGAGGAGCCTGGTGTGGAGCTGGGACCCCTTGCTTCTCAGGGGGGACCTCCACAGCTGAGACATCTCTCCCAATTTTTTTTTATTGGGGAACAGTGTGTTTTTTCAGGACACATCATCTCCATGTCAAGTCTTTGTTTTCAATCTAGTTGTGGAGGTTGCAGCTCACTAGCCCATGTGGGAATCAAATGGATGACCTTGGTGTTATGAGCCTCATGCTCTAACCACTTAGCAAACCGGCCAGCCCTCTCCCAATTTTTAACTGCCATATGCAGGCATGATACCAGCTTGTTTCAAGTATCTACCTCTCCTACCAGTCTTGGGGTGACTTCTGTGTATCCTTAGTTGTAGGACTTCTGTTCAGCTAGACTTCAGGTGATTCTCCATGATGGTTGTTTTGTGGGTTACTTAAAATTTTGATGTGATCATTAGAGGAGACAAGCACAGTATTTATGATCTTGAGCCAGCATTCCAATTTTTCTCTTTTGATTAGAAAATTTAATGCATTCACTTTTAATGTAGTTAATTATATGATTTGATTAATATCTTCCACTTTTCTCTTTGTTTTCTGATTCATGTCTTTTTCATTCCCCTGTCCTCCTTTACCTGCCTTCTTTTCTGTTGAAAAATGCTTTTATTTTACCATATTCATTCTTCTATTGATTGCATAGACAAATTTTTTGGCAGTTGTTTTATGCATGTTTAAATCATCACAATCTATTTCAGGTTTATAGTGATATGACTTCAATGAAATACAACAACTTAACCACAATATGACTCCACTTCTTCCTCTCTCTCTTTTGTGTTAGTGTTGTCATATATATTATATCTTCATTTTTTATAAATCCAAAACTACAGTATTAGTATTATAATTATATAACTGTTTTAAATAAACGATGTTAAGATTTTTATTTTCAAATAAAATTAAGGGAAGAAAATATAAATTCTCTCTCTCTCTCTCTCTCTCTCTCTCTCTCTCTCTCTCTCTCTCTCTCTCTCTCCTTTATAATTATCTACATGTTACATAGCTAGTATTTTTTGGTTGTCTTTATTCTTTCTTGTGGGTATGAGTTACTGTCAGTTGTCATTTCTATTCAGCCTCAAGAACTTCATCTTGTATTTCCTGTATGGTAAGTCAGCTAGCAACAAATTGTCTCAATCTTTGTTTATCTGAGTACGCCTTTATTTGCCTTCATTTTAAAAAGATATTGTTGCTGGATATAGAATTTTTGTTAAAACATTTTAATTTTCTTTTGGTAATTTGAATGCCATTTCACTGTCTTCTGGCCTCAATTTCTTTCTGATAAGAACTTAGCTGTTAATCATATTGTTTTTTTCCTTGGACATGGTAAGTCACTTTTCTCTGGTTGTTTTCAAGATTTTGTCTTTGTATTTGGCTTTTAGCAGTTTGAGCCTGGTGTGTCTACATATGGTTCTCTTTGCATTTATCCTACTCAAGATTTGTTGAGCTTCTTGAATCTATTAAGTTAATATTTTTCATCAAATTTGGAAACTTTTCAGCCATTATTTATTCAAATATTTTTTTTCTACCCTTTTATGCCTCTTCCTGGGAACCCCACTGTACCTGTGTTGAAGTATTTACTTTGTCCTACAGGTCGCTGAGAGTCTTCACTTTGTTCATTCTTTTGTTTCTCTATTCTTCAGACTGGACAATTTCTATTGATTGATTTTTAAGTTCACTGATGCTTTCTTCTGCCATCTCAAATCTTCCATTCATATCACCATTTCAGCTATTATAGTTTTGAGTTCAATAATTTATTTTTGCTTCTTTTTTATAGTTTCTATTTCTCTTTTGAGAGTTTCTATTTTGGGGATCAATGCCATCATGTTTTCCTGTTAATTCTTTGAAGAGTTTCCTTTTATTCTTTGTATATATGTATAAAATCTACTATCACAACTCTGTTTGCCAAATCCAATATTCAGCCCATTCAGCACCAACTTCTATTAATTACTTTTTTTCTGAGTTTGGGTCACAATTTTGTTTCGTCACATGACTTTCAATATTTGCTATATTATAGCAACTCTGGGAAAGTTATATTTTCAAATGTTATTATTGTTCTTGTCCTTTTTGAATTGCTTTAACTTAAATGCAGAAAGTGCTGTGCATAGATATTAATGTCTGCTCAGTTTCTATTATTATTATTATTAGTAGTAGTAGTAGTAGTATTACTTTTTAGCCTGTTTCCTTAGGAGTTTCCCTGTGACTACATAGCTGAGTGGTTAGCCAATGATTTGGGCAGAGATTGTATGCAAACATCTAGAGCCCATAAGGCTCTACCCTATGCTGATCCACCTGTATGCAGATTGTGGAATACCTTCAAAGTTCCAACAATTTTTCAGGTCTTACTTAGCTTTCAATTTTAGTGAGTTTTTCTCAGGTCTTCCTTATGTATTCTTAGTTTCTATCCAGCCAGAGATGTGTGGGTAAACTTTCTATAGCCCTCTTATTTTCAGGATCTCCCAGTTAAATTCATGCCTTATTTGTTGCTCACCCAGAACCAAGTCCACAACATCAGAGTAGCAGAGCTGTGGGTTTTCTGTATCCATTAACTGAGCCTGCCTCATTGAGCCAACAAAGCTGCTGGTTTTGCCCAACCTCCACCGCAAATATAGACTGACTTCTTTGACATAAAAACTGTTGGTTTTCACTGAGCAGATAAAACTAAAGTTCCTACCCACTGAACTGGGGGTGGGAACAATGATGGGAGCATCCCAAGACAAAAAGGCCACAGACTCTTACTATTTATCTGTAACAATTTTTGGGGCATAGATGTTTATTAATTTATGAGCTTTCAGTAAATTTCTGGTGCCCTGAAATCATTGTTTATGATATATCATTCAGTTTTCTACTTTTTTTTTTCAGAAGGGACTTTTGTTGGCCTTCTCTTGCCACCATAACTACAAGTTCTGTTTGCTCCACTTCTCTCATTACCCCCTGAGCTAACTAGTGACATATCCCAGAAGACCTCTAATTCATAACACCAGGAATCAGGAAAATGTGTATAGGAATTTATTTTAAATTTATTAGAGGAGAAAAAAATATAACGTCTAGATAGGGAACATGTATTGATGTGTGCACTTAACCAGCAATTTTGGACTTAATTTATCTGCTCAAGAAGATGAGAATAGCTCTCATAGTCTGCTCAGTGGGTTAATTAAAATATTGACTCAACAGTGGAAAACATAATAGTGTCTGCTCCCTGCAGCCTGTGGTTGAAGATGTGAGATGGTGCCATTGAAAGTCTCCTTGATTTCACTAAGGAGAATAAGAACCAGTTAATTGAGTCAGATGTAAAGAGGATATGTGGTTACTGAAATGGGTAACAGCAGTAATCAGAATTGCTTGCTTTCAGAGATGCACCTAATTGATCCTGGTGTTTCTAAGACTGAAATAGAATGGAAACTGGATCTATATAATAGTAATGATACATTTTTAAAATCTCTAGGACTGGTGAACATAATCCTGACTTGAGTCACTATAATGGAGAATCATCGCCCCTCACCCAATTTCTAGATTAGAGCCAGTTTACATTCCCAGAACCCCTTGAATGGCCATATCCCACTGAGGGTGAATCCTATAGCTTTTCCACAAATACATATTATAAGTTTTCTTTATAGTCTTCTCTAAAAATAGCTGCATTCATTTGATGGACACTACTTCTGAACTGACATTCACCCCCTGTATAGCAAGCCCTGTAGATACAATGTACTCAAAGAGAGCCAATTTTTTATAGAGATGGAGATTTATAATGTGTTTATAATATGTATATGTGGTAATGTCACAGGATATGTCCGGAGGGGGATATGGCCACCCTTTCATTTAATGGCTCTAGTCAGAGAACTGGGTGAGAGGCAGTGATGATTCTCCATTTTGGTGAATCAGTTCAGGATTCTGTCGTGACCCAACAGGAGAATCACAGTGTAGAACCCTTGGATTTCTGTAAAAAGAAAAATTATTTCTCCACATAAGCATTCTTTTGAGAAATGACTTCTAAATCCCTTCTGAGTCCTGATAAAGGTTAGGCACTTGACCATGTGTCTAGGTGTCTATTGATGAGACAAAAAAGGGGTTAGTAAAAGTGACCCTAACGGGGGACTTCCCAGGCCTACATCCCCTCCTCAGGAACCTCCTAGTCTCATCCCCTACAAATCATTCTAAGATGTCTAAACCTCTCTAGAAAGGGGTGATAAGACCCGACTGGTTTTAACAGGTTCTTTGCACAGGGCGCAAACTGCCCAAAACTGTCTTTTTGTTGAACTCTAGCCTCATTATAATGCAATTAGAATGGAATGAACATTAAGGCTGAGCCCCCCACCCCCACCGCGTGGGTTTTTCTGTATGCATTCTGGGTAAGAGCATGTGCAGAAAGAAACTAGTTATATATCCAACATATGTCAATCAAATGACCTCAGTCTATACATCACATCTCTTGCTGTAAGGAAATTTACCTACCCTTTCCTATATATGAAAAAGCTAACCTAAAGTTAGATGCAGTCACCTGCCTCAGCAACTTCTACACTGGCATCTTGAATAAACTTACTTCCTTGCTCTCCTCATTTCAGGCTGAATCTGTGAATTCTTTTCACCTTTTGCAAACGACCAGGGGTTAATTCCAACGACACAACATCTATCATGAATTGTCCTTACATGTTTCAACAAGTCAAAATCATCTCCATGTCCACCACCCTAGTTCCAGCTCCTATCAGGTTTCCACAAGAGAACTGCAGTAGCATTTTAATTGAACTTTCTGCTGCTAAACTTGCTCTTCTCTAACATTTTCCACATTTCAACCTGACATTTTGAAAAACAAATCTGATTGTGCTGTTCACCTCTTTAAAAGTGTTGCTTGCTCCACATCAGCCTTACAACAAGCTTAAAGTGATACAAATTGCTGCATAATTTCATCCCCTAACTCTATCTCTCCTTGGCTTCTCTGTGAAATTTGGCTTTCTTTCGGTTCTTGGTTACATTGTTATCATTAATCTATCAAGTCTTTCACTCATGTTTTTCTCTCTGCTTTTAAATTTTTTTAAAATTTACTGGTTTCAGGTGTACAAGACAAGGTAATACTTAGACGTTCATCATTTACATCCCTCACACTGTGAACCCTCCTCCCCCCATCCACTTTCCCTCCGACCTCACACTGAGCCATCACATTATATATATAAAATTATAGTTGGCATTCATTAATGTTTTTCTCTCTGCTTTTAATTCTCTTGCCCAACTTTACCCAGTTAACTCATATTTATTTTAAAGATCCCAACTCAAACATCATCCCTCTGAAAATATTTAGACTTCTCAGATTAGCAAAACTTGCCCCCTATTATTATACATGTGCTCTCACAAGATCCTTAGTTTTTTCCTTGTAGTATTTGTTTTCATTTGTAATTATGTGTTTGTTTGTGAAATTATTTGTTTGAAAACTGCCTGGTGTGTAGGCTGTGTACTGCACAAGGATACCTAATCAAGAAGAAGAGTGAGGTACTCTGGGAGTAACTAACCAAAGGTAGAGTTTTGTTCTACTAATTACCCAAGTTCCTAATCAGGGCCCTGGGAAAGAGCCTCAGCTATTTCTTTGCTGCAATTTGTGTCCTGGAATGAGTCTCAAAGAGAAGTCCCTAGAATCCTAGATCAGATGGATCTGGGGAAAAACCAGATAGAGTTCCTGGATTGGGAGTTTCAAGAGGTTTCAGGAAAATCCTCTCAGACCAGAGGAGTTAATGCTCTGGACCTTGAGTTGATCACCACACCCTGAGCTTCCTTTTAGCACTCTAGATATGGTACCCTTCCAGCTTGGGGTTTTCAGTTTCTCTTTTATAGGCCTCTTGTTGAGAGTCCTATCTCTGTTTTTCTTCTTCTTTTTTAAGTTTAAATGCACCAGCTATTCAGATAATTACTTTCATCTCCTTTGTCAACTTTGCAAGAAGTAAATGGTTGTTGGTAGAAAAAAAAAAGAGGAGAATGGATTTTAAATTTTCTGCGTTTTTTCCTTTCCCATTCTGATTTTCTTATAATTCTCTTGAACATTAGAGTTTCATACTTTCCCTGTATCTTCCATTATGGCTGATTGAGACCAGGTGCCTATAAAATGAAACAGAGTATTCTCATAGGTTTCATTTTTAAATAATGGAAGGATCTGTTTGAAATCATGAAGGATAGATAGTAAATAAGACAACCTTTATAATCACAGAGTTTTCATCTACCACAGATGCCCATGGAATCTTTTGAGTGAATAAGGCTGAGGGTCAGGCATTTTCATACAACTGTTGTCTCTTTCCCCTCTAACCTGAACCTTATGCCTGAATAGTCATTCAATAGGATTTTGATTCAATGAAAGTTAGTGAAATTTGGAGTCTGAGTTACCTGTGTTTCACACCTAGTTTTGCTAATTACTAGACTTGTGAGTCTGGCAAGTAGCCTATCCTCCTGAGACTCAAATTTTCCACTTATAAAACTGGAGTATTTTATTTCCTTATAGGGTAATTACTAAACTTTAAAATATGTAGCTTGTCTTAGTAGGCTAGCATATAGTATATTTTAACCAAATGTTAATTTCTGCATTTTGATTTCTAACTACCTCAGATATTCAGAACGTAAGGTACAACTTTATTATTCTATCTGCTTTTGAGGTCTACATGCTACTGTGATTCCTCCTACTTATTATGCTCAATTCAGGGTCAGGTTCTTTACCCTGATCCCATTCGGCATTATAACATGGGGGCATCCAGATCATTACTGCCAGAAAAAGATGTTTTTAATAATCCATGTGTACGTGTGTTTTTGTGTGAATGCGCATGCATGTGTGCATGCGTGTGTGAGGTGTGGATGTAAATTGGGCTGGAACTGGAGATTGTAGACAGATAGATGCTAGACTTGCAGCAGGCAAAAACAAATAAGGGAAACATCATTTGCCTCTGAGCCCTTGCCCTCCTAACAGATGTTAATAGCTGTTAGGAACTAAAAGGAAATTGGGTAATACTTATCAAGTCCTTGTCTCTGCTTCTTCATGAAGACGTCAAATTCCCCAGAACAAGATACAGTGATTTCCTCTTTTTTTAAGTATCTTCCTAAAGAAGGCTTATCAACTTCTCTGTATCAGTGTTACATGTATCAGTATCTCAGCTGAGATAGAATGTTTTCCTTTAGTTTTGAGATATTTCAAGAGCAAAGGCCTGAGTAAAGAGAGCTGGCTTCCTGAGTTAGCTATGCCATGAACTAAATGTGTGATAATGATAAGGGCCAAGCGAATAGCCCCTCCCCCCCGAAAAACTTTTAAGTTTTCTTTCCTATAGGGATTTAAAGTTTCCGTTCCCTTAAGTTTCCTTTCCCCCAGTTTCTTAGCTCCATAATTCCTGATCATAATCACCTTTCAAATCAGCTTTTTCCTAGCCTGAATCATAGGGAGTCCTGTGCCCCCTGCTCAAGGCCATTCCAGGCTCAGCTCTTGGGTGAACACCACCACCTGAATAACCAGATTAACCAGAGGAGAAGACCACAGGCTCCATGAAGCTAAAAAGAATTTCTATCACACAGCCAACTTGTGTTGATGGCTTTCGGTCGTGCTTCTTGGGCCAACACTTTTAACTGTTTAACCAAAATCTATTTTTCCTCGTATAGGGGCTGTGGGGACAGAGTCCCGGAGATCAGTTTCCAGGCTCTTGGCCTCACATAGAAAGGTGCTGGTTCAAACATCCAGAAGCTGAGGGAATTTTCTAATACACGACCTGCACTACCAGAAATACTAAAGGAGGCTATTAGACCACCATCAACAGGGACAACTTGTGGTACCCAAAACATAAAAAGGGGGAGAGTAATGGCCTGAAATGGAATATGGGAATAGAGAAAGTAAGCGTACTGAAGAAACTGGAATACTCTAAATATCAAACTTTCTTTTACATAAACTTAAGGGTAACCACTCAAAAAACATCCAGAACTGAAATATATACTGTAATAAAAGAAGAAACAGAGGGAAACATCATAGAATACCACCACACAGAAATAACAGACAACAACAAAAAGGCAAAGAAACAATGGAGACACAGCCTTACCAGAAAACTAAAGACAGAATGACAGGAAATCCTCACATATCAATAATCACCCTGAATGTAAATGGACTGAACTCACCAATAAAGAGACACAGAGTAGCAGATTGGATCAAAAAACTAAACCCAACCATATGCTGCCTACAAGAGACACATCTCAGCTACAAGGACAAGCATAGACTCAAAGTGAAAGGGTGGAAATTGACACTTCAAGCAAATGGTACCCAGAAAAAATCAGGTGTAGCCATAATGATTTCCGATGAAACAGACTTCAGGGTGAAAAAGATAACAAGAGACAAAGATGGACATTTCATAATGGTAAAGGGGACTATACAACAAGAAGACATAACAGTCATCAATATTTATGCCCCCAATCAGGGAGCACCGAAATATACCAAGCAACTACTAACAGAACTAAAGGGAGAAATTGACCAAAACACAATTATACTAGGGGACTTAAATACATCATTGACAGCTATGGATAGATCATCCAAACAGAAGATAAATAACGAAATCACAGCCCTAAATGACACATTAGAGGAATTGGACATAATTGACATATATAGAGCACTTCATCCTAAAACATCAGACTATACATTCTTTTCTAGTGTACATGGAACATTCTCAAGGATAGACCATATATTGGGACACAAAATCAGCCTCAGCAAATTTAAGAAGATTGAAATCATACCAAGCATATTCTCTGATCACAAAGCTTTGAAATTGGATATCAACTGCAAAAAGAAAGCAGGAAAAAACACAAATACATGGAGATTAAACAACATACTTTTAAAGAACGACTGGGTCAAAGAAGAAATTAGAGGAGAGCTCAAAAGATACATAGAAACAAATGACAATGAAAATACATCCTACCAAAATTTTTGGGATGCCGCGAAAGCAGTTTTAAGAGGGAAATTTATATCATTACAGGCCTATCTCAAGAAACAAGAAAAATCCCAAATAAATAACCTCATGTTACACCTTAAAAAACTAGAAAAAGAAGAACAAGCGAAACCCAAGGTCAGCAGAAGAAAGGAAATAACAAAAATCAGAGCAGAACTAAATGAAATAGAGAACAAAAAGACAATAGAAAAAATTAATGTGACAAAAAGCTGGTTCTTTGAAAAGGTTAACAAAATCGACCATCCCTTGGCTAGACTCACTAAGATAAAAAGAGAGAAGACACTAATTAACAAAATCAGAAATGAAAAAGGGGAAGTTATCACGGACACCACAGAAATACAAAGGATTATCCAAGAATACTATGAAGGACTATATGCCACCAAATTTAATAACTTAGAAGAAATGGACAAGTTCTTAGAAACATATAGCCTTCCAAGGCTGAATCATGAAGAACTGGAAAATCTTAACAGGCCGATCACCAGTAACGAAATTGAATCAGTCATCAAAAACCTTCCCAAAATCAAAAGTCCTGGACCAGATGGCTTCACCAGTGAATTCTACCAAACCTTCAAAGAGGATCTAATACCAATCCTGCTCAAACTCTTCCAAAAAATTGAAGAAGAGTCAGTACTCCCTAACTCATTTTATGAGGCCAACATTACCCTGATACCAAAACCTGGTAAGGACAACACAAAAAAAGAAAACTACAGACCTATATCTCTGATGAATACAGATGCTAAAATCCTAAACAAAATTCTAGCAAATCGAATACAACAATGCATTAAAAAGATTATTCATCACGACCAAGTGGGGTTCATCCCCGGGGCACAAGGATGGTTCAACATTCGCAAATCCATCAATGTGATACATCACATAAACAAAATAAAGGACAAAATTCATATGATTCTATCAATTGATGCAGAAAAAGCATTTGATAAGATACAACATCCATTTATGATTAAAACACTTACTAAAATTGGTATAGAAGGAAAATACCTCAACATAATAAAGGCCATATACGACAAGCCCTCAGCTAACCTCATAATTAATGGTGAAAAGCTGAAGCCCTTTGCTCTACGTTCAGGAACACGACAAGGTTGTCCCCTATCACCTCTGCTTTTCAACATAGTGTTGGAAGTCCTCGCCAGAGCTATCAGGCAAGAGAAAGAAATAAAAGGCATCCAAATTGGGAATGAAGAAGTTAAATTGTCACTCTTTGCAGATGACATGATGCTATACATAGAAAACCTTAAAGACTCCACCAAACAGCTATTAGAAACAATCAATGAATATAGTAAAGTTGCTGGCTACAAAATCAACGTACAAAAGTCCAGTGCTTTCCTATATACCAACAATGAAATCTCAGAAAAAGAGATAGAAAAAACAATTCCTTTTGCAATTGCAGCAAAAAGAATAAAATACCTAGGAATAAACTTAACCAAGGATGTGAAGGATTTATATGCTGAAAACTATAAGACATTTTTGAAAGTAATTGAAGAAGACACAAAGAAATGGAAAGACATTCTGTGCTCATGGATTGGAAGAATCAACATAGTTAAAATGGCCATATTACCCAAAGCCATATACAGATTTAATGCAATCCCCATTAAAATCCCAATGGCATTTTTTAAAGAAATAGAACAAAAAATCATCAGATTTGTTTGGAACCACAAAAGACCCCGAATAGCCAAAGCAATATTAAAAAAAAAGAACAATACTGGAGGTATCACACTCCCTGATTTTTCCTTGTACTACAGGGCTACAATAATCAAAACAGCTTGGTATTGGCGGAAAAACAGACACATAGACCAATGGAATAGAATTGAGAACCCAGAAATAAAACCACATAAATATGGACAGATAATTTTTGACAAAGAAGCTAAAAACATACAATGGAGAAAAGACAGCCTCTTCAATAAATGGTGCTGGCAGAATTGGATAGCTACGTGCAAAAGAATGAAACTGGACTGCTATCTGTCACCATGTACCAAAATTAATTCAAAATGGATCAAAGACTTAAGCATAAGACCTGACACAATAAACTGCATTGAAGAAAACATAGGTACTAAACTTATGGACCTTGGGTTCAAAGAGCATTTTATGAATCTGACTCCAAAGGCAATGGAAGTAAAAACTAAAATAAACAAATGGGATTATATGAAACTGAAAAGCTTCTGCACAGCAAAAGAAACTATTGACAAAATAATGAGGCAACCAACTGAATGGGAGAAGATTTTCGCAAACAGTTCCTCTGATAAGGGGCTAATATCCAAAATATACAAGGAACTCATGAAACTCAACAACAAAAAAACAAACAACCCAATTGAAAAATGGACAGAGGACCTGAAGAGACATTTCTCCAAAGAGGATATACAAATGGCAAATAGACATATGAAAAAATGCTCAACATCGCTAATCATCAGAGAAATGCAAATGAAAACCACAATGAGATATCACCTCACCCCAGTCAGAATGGCTTTCATCAACAAAACAAATAGTAACAATTGTTGGAGAGGCTGTGGAGAAAAAGAACTCTCATACACTGTTGGTGGGAATGCAGACTGGTGCAGCCGCTATGGAAGGCAGTATGGAGGTTCCTCAAGAAATTACGAATAGAATTACCATATGACCCAGCAATCGCTCTTTTGGGTATCTACCCCAAAAATATAAAAGCATTTCTCTATAGAGACACGTGTACGCCAATGTTCATTGCAGCTTTGTTTACGGTGGCCAAGACATGGAAACAACCAAAATGTCCTTCGATAGATGAATGGATAAAGAAGTTGTGGTACATATACACAATGGAATACTATTCGGCGTTAAGGAAAGATGATATAGGAACATTTGTGACAACATGGATGGATCTCGAGAGAATAATGCTAAGTGAAACAAGTCAGACAGAAAAAGCAGAGAACCCTATGATTTCACTGATATGTGGTATATAAACCAAAAAGAACAAGACAAACAAATGAGAAACAAAAACTCATAGACACAGACAATAATTTAGTGGTTACCAGAGGGTAAGGGGGTGGGGGGTGGGTGATGAGGGTAAAGGGGATCAAATATATGGTGATGGAAGGAGAACTGACTCTGGGTGGTGAACACACAATGGGATTTATAGACGATGTAATACAGAATTGTACACCTGAAATCTATGTAAATTTACTAACAATTGTCACCCCAATAAAATTAATTAAAAAAAAAAAAAAAAAGAAATGAAAGCAGACATAGTCTTATAGTGTATACATTTCCATGGCTCAGGAGACAGGTTTTTATAGGAAAACTGAAAAATCCAGAGAATATTATTTTCCCATACTACTAGATTTTAGCCCTAGGGATAGTGGCCATTCCTTATAGCTTTTATTCCTATATTCTTAAAATTACCTTTACTAATTGTTATCTAATACCTCATTGCTACAGTTCTTCACTGTATTTTTTTAAAAGATTTTATTGGGGAAGGGGAACAGGACTTTATTGGGGAACAGTGTGTACTTCCAAGCCTTCTTTTTTTTTCCAAGTCAAGTTGTTATCCTTTCAATCTTAGTTGTGGAGGGTGCCTTTCAGCTTCAAGTTGTTGTCCTTTCAGTCTTAGTTGTGGAGGGCACAGCTCAGCTCCAGGTCCAGTTGCCATTTCTAGTTGCAAGGGGCGCTGCCCACCATCCCTTGCAGGACTGGAGGAATTGAACTGGCAACCTTGTGGTTGAGAACCCACTGGCCCGTGTGGGAATCGAACCGGCAGCCTTCGGAGTTAGGAGCATGGAGCTCTAAGCGCCTGAGCCACCGGGCCGGCCCCTCTTTACTGTATTTCATAAATCTTTATATTAAACTCTCTATTCAAATTACTGTGTGGTTTACTGTTTTTGTTTTATAATTGGACTCTGACTGTTGTAGAACTAAAAGTTACCCTCTCATTCATATATGAGTTCTGACAATTAAGTTCGCAAACTTGTTGCAATGATATTGCTAACCTTTTTTGATATCAGAGGGATTATTCATTATGAATTTATACCAACTGGCCAGACAGTTAACCAAGTTTGCTATTAGGAAGTGCTAAAAAGGCTGCATGAAAAAGTTAGGGGACTTAAACTTTTTGCCAAAAATGTATAGCTCTTGTATCATGATAATGCACCAGCTCACATGGCACTCTCTGTGAGGGAGATTTTAGCCAGTAAACAAATAACTATTTTGGAACACTCTTCATACTCACATGATCTGGCCCCCAATGACTTCTTTCTTTACCCAAAGATAGAAAGTAGTGAAAGGAAGATATTTTGATGACATTCAGGATATCAAGGTTAATACAATGACAGCTCTGATGGCCATTCCAAAAAAAAGAGTCCCAAAATTGCTTTGAATGGTGGAGTAGGAACTGGCATTGATGCATAGCTTCCCAAGGGGAGTACTTTGAAGGTGACCATAGTGATATTCAGCAATTAGATATGTGGCACTTCTTCTAGGATGAGTTCATGAACTTAATTGTCTGACCTCAGATATCTATTCTTATTTTACATTCAAGAACTAAGGAAATGACCACAGGGTGAGTCCTTGAACCAACTGATGTACTGTGGGTCAGAACTGAGCTAATACTACCATCTATCATCTGACTTGAGTCAACACAGTAGAGCATCACAGACTCTCAACCTGTTTCCAAACTTATGTCAATTCACAGATCCAGAGACCTTAATTGAAAAGGAGGCCAAGGCTCCTTGAAGAAGTACCCTACATCATTAATGTAAACGCACACTGTAAATCTTCCAACAAACCTTCCCCAAAGGGACTTGTGTCTATATACTAGAGTGCCTGCATTGAGGATGAGAAAATGTTCAGACATTCCAAGGATTACTTGGCATTGGCTCTGAACTGACTAAAAAATTCTCACAGTGGCAGTCAATCAAAATTAGGGCTTATAGTGGTCATATGGACAAAATGATATGAGGTACCCCAAATACCTCAGTTTGTTCAAAGGTCTTATAGATAAAGTGGCCATGTTGGGAAGGATGGTGACTATACATGAGCTCAACAATATGGACTTCCCCTTACCAAGGTTGAAATGACTCAGTTACGTCACCATTTGACTGATATCTTGAAATGATAGGGTTTCGTTTTAAAGCAAGCAGTGTATGTTTTGAAGCAGACAATTATATATCCAGGATTCATGGGTCCAAGAGTTAAGGGGTGAAAGTGGAAGTGGTTTCTTTCACTCCTATTAAAACTAATAATTCACTTGTAAAATTTTTATTTCTGTCCCAGGGGAAAATACTTCCACCAGGAACTACAACAAAAATAGTCTACTTAATTAGAAAGTGAGATTACCAACTGGCCTTTTTTAGCTGAATGTGTCACTAAACCAACAGGTTATCCTTTGTTACAATTAATTCTTTGTATTAAACTGACATTGTTCAAATTACTGTGTGATTTCTGTCTCCTGAATGAACCATAACTGATATACTTCTTTCTACACTAATCATTCAACTATAATTTTCTAAGTACTGCTTCAGCTTAATTTCACAACCTTTAATATGTTTTCATTTCTATTCAATTTAAAAGATGTTTGAATTTTTCTTATAATTTATTCTTTAACTCATCAGTTATCAGGCTGTGTGTTGCTTGATTTTCAAAATTTTAGGGATTCTTTTTCCAGATTTTTTTGTTTGACTTATAATTGAATTACATTAAGTTAGAGAATATAGTTTTATGGCTTCAATCCTTATAAGCTTATTGAATCTTGTTTTATGATTAATTACATGGGCTCTCATGATTCCATGTGCACTTGAAAAGAAAGTGCTGTTGTTGGTTGGAATGTTCTATAAATATCAATAGGTCAAGTTGATTGAAACTGGAACAGCTGTTCTTTATGCTTATTTTCTGTCTACTCAATCAATCACTGAGAGAATATTGAAATTTCCAATCTGAATTGTAGATGTGTCTATTTCTCTCTTTAACTTAGATTTTATTTTAATAATTTTGGAGCTGTATCATTAGGAGCATGCACATTGAAGATTGTTATGTCTTACTAAAGCCATTTATTTTAATAAAATCTCCCTCTTTATGGTAATATTCCTCGTTTTGATACCTAATTTATATGACATTAATATTTAAATGAAGGTAAAACAAATCTGACAGTGTCTGTCTTTTCATTAACATGTTTAATATATGTAGGTAAAATACAGTTATTAATATTGCTGGGTTAAGTCTACTGTTTGTTCTTATTTATTATTTGCTCCATTTGTTATTTGTTCCTCTTTTTTTTATTTATTTATTTTTTTAAATTAATTTATTTATTTATTAGTTTCAGGTGTACAAAATAAGGTAATACTTAGACGTTCATCATTTATATCCCTCATACTGTGAACCCCCCTCCCACCATCCACTATCCCTCCGACCTCACACTGAACCATCACATTATATATATAAAATTATAGTTGGCATTCATTAATGTTTAGCTTCTGGTGTACAATGCCATGATCAGGTATCCACAGTATCCCTGAGGTGGTCTCCCAAATAGGACGCATGTCCATCGGATACCCAACAAAATCTTTACAACATTATTAAATACCTTCCCCAAATTAATTTTCAAAAAAACCCTGTGGCCATCTTGTGGTTACTGACTGTTTTCTAATCCCCTCACCTTCCCCCTCATCCCCACACCCCCACCCATCTAGCAACCATCGGTTTTTCCTCTTTGTCTCCAAAACTATTTCTGATTACTTCATTCACTTATTCTTTTCTTTAGATTCCACATATAAGTGAGATCATATGGTACTTGTCTTTCTCTGTCTGACTTATTTCACTTAACATAATGTTCTCTAGGTCCATCCATGTTGTTGCAAATGGTAAGATTTCTTCTTTATGGCTGCGTAATACTCCATTGTATAAATGTACCACAGCTTCTTAATCCAGTCATCTACCGATGGGCATTTCGGTTGTTTCCATATCTTGGCTATTGTGTAAAGTGCTGCAATAAACATAGGGGTGCATACAGATTTTTGAATTGGAGTTTTGTATTTCTCTGGGTAGATGCCTAGGAGTGGAATTACTGGATCATAGGGTAGTTCCATTTTCAGATTCCTGAGATAACTCCATACTGTTTTCCATAGTGGCTGCACTAATCTGCAGTCCCACCAACAGTGCACTAGCATTCCCTTTTCTCCACATCCACGCCAGCATATGTTGTTTGTTGATTTATTGATAATAGCCATTTTGACTGGAGTGAGGTGGTATCTCATTGTGGTTTTTATTTGCATTTCTCTGATGGTTAGTGAGGTTGAGCATTTCTTCATATGTCTTCTTGCCTTCTGTATGTCCTTTTTAGAGAAATGTCTCTTCAAGTCCTCTGCCCATTTTTTAATTGGGTTGTTTGTTTTTTTGGAGTTGAGTTGAGTAAGTTTTTTATAGATTTGTGATATTAATCCCTTATCAGATATATCATTGGCAAATATCTTTTCCCATACAGTAGGATCCCTTTTTGTTTTATTGATGGTTTCCTTTGCTGTGAAAAAACTTTTTAGTTTGATTTACTCCCACATGTTTATTTTTTCTCTTACTTCGCTCGCGCGAGGGGATATATCAGTGAAAATCTTACTCCGGGTAATGTCCATGAAGTTTCTTCCTATATTTTCTTCTAGATATTTTATGGTTTCAGATCTTACATTTAAGTCTTTAAGCCATTTTGAATTTGTTTTTGTATATGGTGTAAGGAGGTGGTCCAGCTTCATTTTCTTGCATGTGTCCGTCCAGGTTTCCCAACACCACTTATTGAACAGACTGTCTTTACCCCATCGTACATTCTTGCTTCCATTGTCGTAGATTAGATGGGCATATAGGCATGGATTTACGTCTGGACTCTCTATTCTGTTCCATTGATCTATGTATCTATTTTTATGCCAGTACCATGTTGTTTTGATTACTGCAGCCTTGTAGTATAGTTTGAAATCAGGTATCGTTATACCTCCCACTTTGTTCTTATTTCTCAAGATTGCTGAGGCTATCCGGGGTCTTTTATGGTCCCATATAAATTTTAGGATTATATGTTCTATTTCTGTGAAAACCATCGTTGGTAGTTTGATAGGAATTGCGTTGAATATGTATATTGCCTTAGGCAGTATGGACATTTTAACTATATTAATTCTTCCTATCCATGAACATGGAATGTGTTTCCATCTATTTATGTCTTCTTTCATTTCTTTCTTCAGTGTCTTATAATTTTCTGAGTACAGATCCTTTACATCTTTGGTTAGATTTATTCCCAGATATTTTATAGTCTTTGGAGCAATTGTAAATGGAATTGTTTTTTTAATTTCTCCTTCTGCTATTTTATCATTGGTATATACAAATGCAACTGATTTCCGAATATTAATTTTATATCCTGCTACTCTACTAAATTCATCTATCAGTTCTAATAGTTTTTGGTGGAGTCTTTAGGGTTCTCTATATATAGTATCATATCATCTGCATATAATGATAATTTTACTTCCTCCTTACCAATTTGGATGCCTTTTATTTCTTTCTCTTGTCTGATTGCTGTGGCTAGAACTTCCAGCACTATGTTGAATAGAAGTGGAGAAAGTGGGCAACCTTGTCTTGTTCCTGATCTTAGGGGGAATGGTTTTAGCTTTTCCCCATTGAGTATGATGTTAGCTGTGGGTTTGTCATATATGGCCTTTATTATGTTAAGATATGATCCCTCTATTCCCACTTTCTTAAGGGTTTTTATCATAAAAGGTTGCTGTATTTTATCAAATACTTTTTCTGCATCTATTGATATGATCACGTGATTTTTATTTTTCATTATGTTAATGTGGTGTATCACATTAATTGATTTGCGGATTTGAACCACCCCTGCATACCAGGGATGAATCCCACTTGATCATGGTGTATATTCTTTTTAATGTATTGCTGAATTCTGTTTGCTAATAATTTGTTGAGAATTTTTGCATCTATGTTCATTAGAGATATCGGCCTGTAGTTTTCTTTCTTTGTGGTGTCTTTGTCTGCTTTTGGGATCAGGGTGATAGTGGCTTCGTAAAAAGTGTTTGGAAGTCTTCCTTCCTTCTGGATTTTTTGGAAGAGCTTGAGGAGAATAGGTGATAATTCTTTTTTGAACGTTTTGAAAAATTCACCTGTAAAGCCATCTGGTTCAGGGCTTTTGTTTGTTGAAAGATTGTTGATTACTGATTCAATTTCCCTGGTGGTAATCAGACTGTTCAGGCTTTCTGTTTCTTCTTGAGTTAGCCTTGGAAGGTTGTGCGCCTCTAGAAAATTGTCCATTTCTTCAAGGTTGTCAAATTTGTTGCCATATAGTTGCTGATAGTAATTTCTTAAAATTTTTTGTATTTCTGTGGTGTCTGTTGTCACTTCTCCTCTTTCATTTCTGATTTTATTAATTTGGGTCCTCTCTCTCCTTTTTTTAATGAGTCTGGCTAAAGGTTTGTCAATTTTGTTTATCTTCTCTAAGAACCAACTCTTGGATTCATTGATCTTTTGTATTGTTTTTCTGGTTTCTATTTCATTTATTTCTGCTCTGATCCTTATTATCTCCTTCCTTGTGCGCCCCTTGGGTTTATTTTGCTGTTCTTTTTCCAGATCCTTTAAGTGTGAAGATAAACTGTCTATTAGTGATGTTTCTTGTTTCTTTAGGTAGGCCTTCAGTGCTATGAACTTCCCTCTTAGGACTGCTTTCTCAGCCTCCCATAGATTTTGGGTCGTCGTGTTCTCATTCTCATTTGTCTCAAGATATCTTTTGATTTCTTCTTTGATCTGCTGCTTGACCCATTCATTATTTAGCAACATGTTATTCAGCCTCCATGAATTGGTGTATCTTCCTGGTTTTTTTCCCCTGTAGTTCATTTCTAATTTCATAGCACTGTGGTCAGAGAAGACAATTGGTATGATTTCAATTTTCTTAAATTTATCAAGGCTTGTCTTGTTTCCTAACATATGATCTATCTTAGAAAATGTTCCATGTGCACTTGAGAAGAACGTGTATTCTGCAGCATTGGGGTGAAATGCTCTGAAAATATCAATTAAATCCAACTGCTCCAAAGTATCATTTAAGGCTGTTGTTTCCATATTGATTTTCTGTCTGGAGGACCTGTCCCTTGTTGTCAGAGGTGTGTTGAAGTCCCCTACTATGATAGTGTTGCTGTTGATCTCTGTCTTTATGTCCATCAGTACCTGTTTTATATATTTAGGTGCTCCTATGTTAGGTGCATAGATGTTTGCTAGGGTTATGTCCTCTTGTCGGATTGATCCCTTTATTATTATATAGTGCCCATCTTTGTCTTTTAATATGTTTTTCATTTTAAAGTCTATTTTGTCAGATATAAGTATTGCAACTCCAGCTTTTTTTTTGCTTCCATTTGCATGAAATATGTTACTCCAACCCTTCACTTTCAGCCTGTGTGTGTCTTTTGATCTGAGGTGAGTCTCTTGTATACAGCATATACAAGGGTCTTGCTTCCTTATCCACTCAGCCACCCTATGTCTCTTGATTGGAGCGTTTAATCCATTTACATTTAAAGTGATTATTGATAGGTACATAGTTATTGCCATTTTTAGATTTGTAGTAAATTGTTTTCATCTTTCTTCTATTTACAGAAGTCCTTTTAGTATTTCTTGCAATGCTGGCTTGGTTGTCATAAATTCTTTCAGTTTGTTCTTTTCTGGGAAGCTCTTTATCTCTCCATCAACTTTAAATGATAGCCTTGCTGGATAAAGCAATCTAGGTTGTAGGCCTTTGTGTTCCATCACTTTGAGTATCTCCTGCCACTCCCTCCTTGCCTTCAATGTTTCTGTAGAAAAGTCATTTGATAGTCTTATGGGAGTTCCCTTGTATGTGACCTTCTGCCTTTCTCTTGCTGCTTTCAAGATTCTCTCTTTGTCTTTAAGCTTTGCCATTTTAACTATAATGTGTCTTGGTGTGGGCCTGTTTGGGTTTATCCTGGTTGGAACTCTCTGCACTTCCTGGGCTTGTATGTTGGTTTCCTTCATCAGATTAGGAAAGTTTTCGGACATTATTACCTCAAATATGTTCTCAATCCCTTGCTTCTTCTCTTCGCCTTCTGGTATTCCTATGATGCGCATGTTGTTGCGCTTGATGTTATCCCAGAGGTCTCTTAACCCATCTTCATTGTTTTTTATTCTTTTTTCTTTCTGTTGTTCAGTTTGAGTGATCTCTGCTAACTTGTCTTCTAAGTCGCTGATTCGATCCTCTGCTTCATCTAACCTGCTGGTCATTCCTTCAAGTGAGTTCTTAATTTCGGTAATTGTGTTCTTTAGTTCTAGCTGGTTGTTCGTTAAGATTTCTACATCCTTTTTTAGCTCTAACTGGTTGTTCTTTATGATTTCTATATCCTTCTTTATGTCTTCTCTAAGCTCCTTAAACATTCTTATCACCAGTGTTCTGAACTCTGTCTCTGACATGTTGGTTACCTCTGCTTCATTTGGTTCCAGTTGTGGAGGTTTCTTCTGTTCTTTTATTGTGGACATGTTTCTTTGTCTCCCCATTCTGACTGACTCTCTGTGTTTGCTTTGATGTATTAGGAAGATCCCCTAGAGCTCTTAGTTCTTGCTGGGTTATCTTATGTAGTATGTGTCCTTTATATTTGACTTGGACTACTTCGTTCTTCTCTGCATGTGCTCCACAGGTGGCTCGTGTGTTTAGTATATCGTCCTGTTCAAGAAGAACTTTAATTGCTTTTTGCTAGTGAGTAGGTGGGTTTAACTCCTAGGCCGTCTAGTTGTGAAACTTGGCTCTGCTCACCACAGGGTGTTCTGCTGGGTGAGGGTTGGCCACTTAAATGAGGTTTGGCCTCTATGGGCTCTTGTGCCTTCAGAGGATTCCCTCTGGGTGTGTGACTTGTAGGTCAAACCCGGTAGTACTCTGGTTTGGTCCAGAGTTGGCTTCTGGGTATGTTGAATCTTGTGCCTCTTAAGCTGGGCCCTGGTAGGGCAGTTTCAGCGCAAATCAAGTTACCAAGTACAACAACAACAACAACAACAACAACAAAGAAAACAAATCAAGTACATTCACATGTAAAATACAACCAACAATCCCCCCTCAACATAGGCAAAGATATCAAAGAAATAATGACAGAACAAAGCAAATCACAACAAGCAGGAAAAAAAAAAAACACCAAGCAAAGCAAAACAGAAAGCAGCACCAGTCTTGGCTTAAGCCCACCAAGTAATCTCCAGGTTGTCCTCCGCTGTGCCAAAGAGTTCCCTGCCTATTGCGCAGGCAGCGCTGCTCACCTGGTGCCCAGAGTGAATTTGGGAGTGTAGATTTAAATGCGAGGGGCCGAGGGGTCTGGATGACAGTTTTCAGAGAGACCATGCAGTTTCTGTCCTTTCCTGCACAAATGCACGCTGAGAGTAGCTCCACCAGCCCTGTGTTCAGTACTCCTGAGTCTTAGGGCCCTCCTTCCATGGGTGACTTGTAGGTCAAACCCGGTAGTACTCTGGTTTGGTCCAGAGTTGGCTTCTGGATATGTTGAATCTTGTGCCTCTTAAGCTGGGCCCTGGTAGGGCAGTTTTCAGCACAAATAAAGTTACCAAGTACAACAACAACAACAACAACAACAAAGAAAACAAATCAAGTACATTCACATGTAAAATACAACCGACAATCCCCACTCAACATAGGCAAAGATATCAAAGAAATAAAGACAGAACAAAGCAAATCACAACAAGCAGAAAAAAGAAAAAAAGAAGAAGAGAAAGAAAGAAAAAAAAGAAAAAGAAAAGAAAGGAAAAAAGAGAAAAACAAAGCAAAACAACACAAAACAAAACAAAAACAAAAACAAAAGCAAAAAAAAACAAACAAAACAAAAAAAAAACAAAAACAAAACAAAACAAAACAAACAAACAAAAAAAAAATCACCAAGCAAAGCAAAACAGAAAGCAGCACCAGTCTTGGCTTAAGCCCACCAGGTGATCTCCAGGTTGTCCTCCGCTGTGCCAAAGAGTTCCCTGCCTAGTGCGCAGGCATCGCTAGTCACCTGGTGCCCAGAGTGAATTTGGGAGTGTAGATTTAAATGCGAGGGGCTGAGGGGTCTGGATGACAGTTTTCAGAGAGACCATGCAGTTTCTGTCCTTTCCTGCACAAATGCACGCTGAGAGTAGCTCCACCAGCCCTGTGCCCAGTACTCCTGAGTCTTAGGGCCCTCCTTCCATGGGTGAGTGGGAGGCGGCGGGTGGGAGATCTCTAAGCTGCTGAAAGCCGGGAGCTGCGTCTGCCGCTTACTGCTGAACTCAGGGATTGCTTCCGCGGTTGCCCTTGCCCCGCCCCAGGCCAGCCAGAAAGGGTGGGGCCTGAGGATGGAGGGGTCTCCTCCCTCCCAGGCCAGCCACTCACACTCCTCCCGCAGGCCTGAAAAGGTGGTGGCTTGGGGTGTGGGAGTCTCCTCTCTCCTCGTCCAGCGAAAATCCCCTCCTCCCAGCCTCTTCCGAAGGTCAGAGCCGGCTGCCAATCTTCCCAGCGCCTGAGCGCAGACGCCCCTCTGTAATCTGACACTACTCCTCAGTTTAGGGGTAGTTTAAGTCTCTGGAAGGGCGGGGGGAGGATTCGAAAAGCGCGGTGAGGGGCCCAGGTGTGGCGTCTGAGTTCTTTGTCTGCCCTAGGGCCCACAAGCTGCCCATCCCGGCGGGAGCGATCAGCTGTGGGACGCAGGGAAAGAGCCCACCTCCTGGACCCTACGCTCTCCGCCACACCCTGGGCTCCCGTGGGACTCTAGAGCCCCGGGTGCTGCCTTCCGCTGCTCCTGTGGGCACGCTCCTCCCCTGCTCGCCCACCTAGTGCACCTCAAAGCAAACCTTCCACGAGCCTCCGTTCCGACCTGGGAGCCAAGCAGCGCAGCTGTTGCTGTACGGCCTGTGCTCTGCTGCGGGGGCGTTAGTGTTTTCACTTCGTGCCCCTCTCTCCTCCCCCGCTTGCCTAACTAGCGCACTCCAAAGCAAACCTTCCACGAGTCTGCGCTCCGTCGTCCTGGCGCCACTGGCCTCGGCTCCGCGGGGGTGGGGGTGGGGGGGCGCGCTTCCACTTCGCTGTCCTGCCTCTTCCCCTGCTTGCAATCCGCGCTCACCTTCAGGTAATTCCTCCACGAGTCTCCCCGCTGTTCTGCGTGTTCTATATCTCCCTGTGTCTTTAGAGCTGCAGTTTACCGCCGCCGCCGCCGCCGCCGGCTTGATTCCACCGCGCGACCGCACGTTTCCTCTCCGCTCCCTTCTTTCTTCCCCTGCTCGCCCAATTTGCGCACCTTCAAGTAATCCTTACACGAGTCTCTTAGGAGTCTCTTAGCTGTTCTGCGTGATGAGAGAAGAGTTGTTTGATGGGTTATATGTCCCGTTTGTAATAAAATCCGGAGGAGAACTCAGAAAATGTGCCCCGCTGCCGCCATTCCTATGACGTCACTCTGTTCCTCTTTTTGTTATTTCTTTTGTATTAAACATTCTTTAAAAATATTTTATTTTAATTGTCTATTGCCTTAGCTATACCTTATTGCATTATTTTACTGATATTGCTCTATGAGTTAATATATGCCTTCTTAACTTATAATATTTCTTAGATTTAAAGTTGTACCATCTCTTGTTAAATGGACATCTAATAACAGTATAGTTATGTTTACCTCTTTTTGTGCTATAGTTGTCATACATATGACATCTACATACATTATAAGCTTAATAACATGATGTCATAATAAATTTTTAATGATATATATTACTTAAAATAATTGATAGGAGAAAAACAAAATACCTTTTTATATATACTCACATATTTACCATTTCTAGAGACCTTTATTTCTTTCTGTAAGTCTATAGCTTGCATCCGGTATCATATCTCTTCATGAAGAACTTCCTTTAGCATTTCTGACTGTGCAAAAATTATCTCAATTTTCACTTATCTGACAATATCTTTATTTCAGTTTCATTTTTGGATGACATTTTTGCTGGATACAGAGTTCTGACTTAACATTAAAAATGTCATTCAATTGTTCTCTGGTCTCCATTGTTTCTGACTAAAAGTCAAGTGAAATTATTGTTGCTCCTTATATATTATAAGAGGACACACAAATGGCAAACAGATATATAAAAAAATGTTCAATGTCACTAATTATCAGAGAAATGCAAATGAACTCCACAATGAGATTCCACCTAATACAAGTTAGAATGACTGTCATCAACAAGACAAATAACAAGTGTTGGAGAGTCTGTGGAGAAAAAGGAACCTTCATACACTATTGGTGGGAATGCAGATTGGTGCAGCCACTATGGAAGGCAGTGTGGAGGTTCCTCAAAATATTACACATGGAATTATCATATGACCCAGCAATCCCACTCTGGGGTATCTCCCAAAAAAATCTGAAAACATTTATCCATAAAGATATGTGTGCTCTAATGTTCACTGCAGCTTTATTTACAGTGGCCAAAACATGAAAACAAACACAGTGTCCTTCCATAGATGATTAGATACAGAAGATGTGGTATACACAATGGAATACTATTCTGCCATAAGAAAAGATGAAATATTGCCATTCGCAACAACCTGGATGGACTCTGAGATTATAATGCTAAGTGAAATAAGTCAGATAGATAAAGTCGAGAATCGTATGATTTCACTGATATGTGGGATGTAAAACTGAAAGCAACAAAGGAACAAGACAAACAAACAAAGAAACAAAAACTCATAGATATCGACAATAGTTTATTGGTTACCAGCACATAAGGGAGGAGGTGGGTGATAGATGAGGTTAAACGGTATCAAATATATGGTAATGGATGGAGAACTGACTCTGGATGATGAACACACAATGTGATATGGAGATGATGTATTACAGAATTGTACACTTGAAACCTATGTAAATTATTAACCATTGACACCCCCAATAAACTTTAATTTAAAAAAAAAAAAGATAAAGGAACACAACTAGTTACGTACAAGGGAGCTCCCATAACACTATCAGCTGGTTTCTCAACAGAAACTTTACAGGTCAGATGGGAGTGGGGAAAAATATTCAAAGTAATAAAAAAACAAAAAACAAGAGTCTACAACCAAGGCAACTGTACCCAGCAAGACTATCATTTAAGATTGAAGAAGAGATATAGAGTTTCCCAGACAATAAAAACGTAAAAAAATTCATCTCCACCAAGCCATTACAAGAAATGTTAAAAGAACTTCTTTAAGCAGAAGAAAGGAGAATATGAACAAAAGATTTTTTAAGTGAATAATAAATAGCAATAACTATATACCTATCAATAATCACTTTAAGTGTAAATGGATTAAATGCTCCAATCAGAAGACATAGGGTAGCTGAGTAGATAAGAAAACAAGACCCATGCAAATGCTGTTTACAAGAGACCCATGTCATATTGGAAGACACACACAGACTGAAAGTAAAAGGAAGAAAAAAGATGTTTCACACAAATGGAAATGAGACAAAAGCTGATTTAGCAATACTTATATTGGAAAAGTACACTTTAAAACAAATACTATAATAAAAGACAAAGAAGAACATTGCATCATAGTAAAGGGAACACTCCAATAAGGGAACATCACCCTAGTAAATAGACATCTATGCACCCAACATAGGAGCATCTAAATATAGAAAGAAAATATTGACTAACATGAAGGCAGAGGTCAAAAGTAACACAATCATAATACAGGACTTCAGCACCCCACTGACATCAATGGGCAAATCTTCCAGACAGAAATTCAACGTGGAAACAGCAGCCTTAAATAACATACTAGACCAGATGTATTTAATTGAGATTTTTAGAGTATCTCACTCCAAAGCAGCAGAATATAGATTCTTTCAAGTACACACAGAACATTTTACATGATAGACCACATGATACACCACAAAACAAGGTTTTATATTTAAGAAGATTGAAATCATATCAAGATTCTCTTCTGACTGCAATGGAATTAAACTAGAAATCAATTATAAAAAAAACTGAAAAACACACAAACTCAAGGAGACTAAATAACATGCTACTAAGTAATGAATATGTCAGCAATAAGATCAAGAAAGAAATCAAAAGATAACTTGAGACAAATGAAAATGAAAACAAAACAACCCAATACCTATGGGACACAGTGAAAGCAGTCCTCAGAGGGAAATTCATAGCAATGGCCTACCTAAAGAAACAAGAAAATAATCAGTGTAACTTTACACCTAAGGGAACTGGAAAAAGAATAGCAAATGAAGCCCAGAGTGAGTACAAGGAAGGAAACAATAAAGATCAGAGTGGAAATAAAAAATCTAAAGACTGAAAAAACAATAAAAAGAATCATGAAAACAAGAATTGGCTTTTTAAAACCATAAATAAAATTGACAAATATTTAACCAAACTCATCAAGAAAAAAAGAGTGAGGACCCAAATTAATAAAATCAGAAATGAAAGAGAAGTGACAACAGACACCACAGAAATACAAAAAAATTTAAGAAAATACTATGAGCAAATGTACACCAACAAATTAGATAATCTGGGAGAAATGGATAAATTCCTAGCAGCATACATCTTCCACGGCTGAATCAAGGGGATACAGAAAATCTGAACAGACCATAACTAACAACAAAATTAAATCAATAATCAACAAGCTCCAAAAAAAACAAAAGCCCTGGACCAGATGGCTTTACAGGAGAATTTTACCAAAAATTCAAAAAAGAAATATCGCCTATTCTTCTCAAACTATACAAAAAAATCCAGAAAAAGGGAAGGCTCCCAAGCTCATTTTATGAGGCCACAATTACCCTGATTTCAAAACTATACAAAGATATTACAAGAAAAGAAAACTATAGGCCAATATCTCAAATGAACATAGATGCAAAAATCCTCAGCAAAATATTAGCAAACTGAATTCAGCAATATATTAAAAGGATCATACACCACGATCAACAGAATTCATTCCTAGTATGCAAAATTGGTTCAATATCTGCAAATCAAATAATGTGATACACCACATAAAAAAATTAAAAGTCATATGGTCATATCAAAAGATGCCCTGAACCTGAATATGGGAATGGAGAAAGTAAGCATGCTGAAGAAACTGGAATACTCTAAATATCAAACTTTCTTTTACATAAACTTAATGGTAAACACTCAAAAAAAAATCCAGAACCAAAATATATACTGTAATAAAAAAAGAAACAGAGGGGAAAAATCATAGAATACCACCACACAGAAATAATAGACAACAACAAAAAGGCAAAGAAACAATGGAGACAGTCTTACCAGAAAACTAACGATAGAATGATAGGAAATCCTCACATATCAATAATCATACTAAGTGTAAATGAAATGAACTCACCAATAAAAAGGCACAGAGTAGAAGACTGGATCGAAAAACTAAACCCAACCATATGCTGTCTCCAAGAGACACATCTCAGCTACAAGGACAACCATAGGCTCAAAGTGAAAGGGTGGAAATTGACACTCCAAGCAAATGGTATCAAGAGAAAATCAGGTATATCCATACTGATATCAGATGAAACAGACTTCAGGGCGGAAAGGTAACAAGAGACAAAGATGGACATTTCATAATAGCAACAAGGACTATACAACAAGAAGACATAACAGTCATCAATATTTAGGCCCCAAATCAGGGAGCACAGAAATATACCAAGCAACTACTAACAGAACTAAAGGGAGAAATTGACCAAAACACAATTATACTAGGGGACCTAAATACATCATTGACAGCTATGGATAGATCATCCAAACAGAAAATAAATAAAGAAAAAGCAGAACCAAATGACACATTAGATGAAATGGACATAATTGACATTTATAAAGCATTATCCTATACATTTTTTTCTTGTGTACATGGAACATTTTTAAGGATTCACCATATATTGGGACATAAAACTAGCTTCAGAAAATTTAAGAAGATTGAATTCATACCAAGCATATTCTCTGATCACAAAACTTTGAAATTGGATATCAACTGCAAAAGAAAGCAGGAAAAACCACAAACACCTAGAGATTAAACAACATACTTTTAAAGAACCACCGGGTCAAAGAAGAAATTGGAGGAGAGATGAAAAGACACATAGAAACAAATGAGGATGAAAACACATCCTTCCAAACTTTTTGGGATGCAACAAAAGCAGTTTTAAGAGGGAAATTTATATAATTACAGGTCTATCTCAAGAAACAAAAAAAATCCCAAATAAATAACCTCATGTTACACCTTAAAGAACTAGAAAAGGAAGAACAAATGAAACTCAATGTCAGCAGAAAAAAAGGAAATAATAAAAATCAGAGCAGAACTAAATGAAATAGAGAACAGAAAGACAATAGAAAAAAATTAATGTGACAAAAAGCTGGTTCTTTGAAAAGATTAACAAAATTGACGAACCCTTGGCTAGACTCACTAAGATAAAAAGAGAGAAGACACTAATAAACAAAATCAGAAATGAAAAAGGGAAAGTTATCACTGATGCCACAGAAATACAAAGGATCAACTAGAATACTGTGAAGAACTATATGCCACCAAATTCAATAACCTAGAAGAAATGGACAAGTTCTTAGAAACATATAGCCTTCCTAGGATGAACCATGAAGAACTGGAAAATCTAAAAAGACTGATCACCAGTAACGAAATTGAATTAGTCATCCAAAACCTTCCCATAAGCAAAAGTCCAGGACAAGATGGCTTCACTAGTGAATTCTACCAAACCTTCAAAGGGGATCTAATACCAATCCTGCTCAAACTCTTCCAAAAAATGGAAGAAGAAACAGTACTCCATAACTTATTTTATGAGGCCAACATCACCCTGATACCAAAACCTGGTAAGAACAACACAAAAAAAGAAAACTACAGACCAATATCTCTGATGAACACAGATGCAAAAATCCTAAACAAAATTCTAGCAAATTGAATGCAACAATGCATTAAAAAGATTATTCATCACGACCAAGTGGGGTTCATGCCAGGGGAACAAGGATGGTGCAACATCCGCAAATCCATCAATGTGATACATCACATAAACAAAATAAAGAACAAAAATCATATGCTTATATCAATTGATGCAGAAAAGGCATTTGACAAGATACAACATCCATTTATGATTAAAACACTTAATACAATAGGTATAGTAGGAAAATAACATAATAAAGGCCATATATGACAAGTCCTCAGCTAATCTCATAATTAACGGTGAAAAACTGAAGCCCTTTGCTCTACGTTCAGGAACACGACAGAGCTGTCCCCTATCTCCTCTGCTTTTGAATATAGTGTTGGAAGTCCTCGCCAGAGCAATCAGGCAAGAGAAAAAAATAAAAGGCATCCAAATTGGGAATGGAAAAGTTAAATTGTCACTCTTTGCAGATGACATGATGCTATATATAGAAAACCTTAAAGACTCCACCAAAAAGCTATTAGAAACAATGAATACAGTAAAGTTGCCGGCTACAAAATCACCAAGCAAAAGTCCATTGCATTCCTATATGCTAACAATGAAATCTCAGAAAAAGAAATAAAAAAACAATTCCTTTTGCAATTGCAGCAAACATAATAAAATACCTAGGAATAAACTTAACCAAGGATGTGAAAGAACTATATGCTGAAAACTATAGGACATTTTTGAAAGAAATTGAAGAAGACACAAAGAAATGGAAAGACATTTGTGCTCATGGGTTGGAAGAATCAACATAGTTAAAATGGTCGTATTACCCAAAGCAATATACAGATTTAATGCGATCCCCATCAAAATCTCAATGGCATTTTTTAAAGAAATAGAACAAAAAATCATCAGATTTGTCTGGAACCACAAAAGACCCTGAATAGCGAAAGCAATCTTAAGAAAAAAGAACAATACTGGAGGTATCACACTCCCTGACTTTAGCTTGTACTGCAGGGCAAGAATAATCAAAACAGCATGGTATTGGCAGTAAAACAGACACACAGACACACACACAGATGAAATACAATTAAGAACCAATAAATAGGGCCAGTCCGGTGGCTCAGGCAGTTGGATCTCCATGCTCCTAACTCCCAAGACTGCCGGTTCGATTCCCACATGGGCCAGTGGGCTCTCAACCACAAGGTTGCCAGTTCGATTCCTCGAGTCCTGCAAGGGATGGTGGCCAGCGCCCCCTGAAACTAAGATTGAACAGGGCACCTTGAGCTGAGCTGCCGCTGAGCTCCCAGATGGCTCAGTTGGTTGGAGCGTGTTCTCTCAACCACAAGGATGCTGGTTCGACTCCCACAAGGAATGGTGGGCTGCGTCCCCTGTAACTAGCAACAGCAACTAGATCTGGAGCTGAGGTGTACCCTCCACAACTAAGATTGAAAGGACAACAAATTGACTTGAAAAAAAAAAGTCCTAGAAGTACACACTGTTCCCCAATAAAAGTCATGTTCCCCTTCTCCAATAATTTTTTTTAAAAATAAAAATAAAAAAATAAAAGGAAAAAGAACCCAGAAATAAACCCACATACATATGGGTTGATAATTTTCGACAAAGGGACCAAAAACATACAAAGGAGAAAAAAAGCCTCTTCAATAAATGGTGCTGGGAATATTGGAAAGCCACATGATAAAGAATATGGCATTTATAGATGATGTAATACAGAATTGTACACCTGAAATCTATGTAATTTCACTAATAATTGTCACCCCAATAAAGTTTTAAAAAAGAAAAAATAAAGAAAATCAGAATGCTGTCACCATGTACCAAAATTAATTCAAAATGGATCAAAGACCTAAACAAAAGACCTGAAACAATAAACTGTATGGAAGAAAGCATAGGTACTAAACTTATGGACCTTGGGTTCAAAGAGGATTTTATGAATTTGACCTCAAAGGGAAGTAAAAGCTAAAATAAATGAGTTTGACTATATCATACTAAAAAGCTTCTACAAACCATCAGCAAAACAAAGAGGCAACCAACTGAATGGGAGAAGATATTTGCAAACAACACCTATGATAAGGGGTTAATATCCAAAATATATAAAGAACTCACAAAACTCAACAACAACAATCCAATTAAAACATGGGAATAGGACCTAAATAGACACTTGTCCCAAAAAGACAAATGGCCAACAGATACAGGAAAAAAAAAAAAAAAAAAAAAAAAAAGCTCAACTTCACTAGCTGTTAGGGGAATGCAAATCAGAACCACAATGAGATATCACCTCACAACTGTTAGAATAGCTATTATCAACAAGGCAAGTAATAACAAGTGTTGGAGAACTTCTGGAGAAAAAAGAACCCTCATATCCTGTTGGTGGGAATGTAAATGGGTATAGCTACTATGGAAAACAGTTTGGAGGTTCCTCAAAAAATTAAGAATAGAATTACCATATGACTCAGCAATTCCTCTTTTGGGTATCTACCCTAAATATCTGAAAAAAATTTATCTATAAAGATATATGTACCCCTATGTTCATTCATTATTCATTGTGGCCAAGACATGGAAACAATGAAAGTGTCCCTTGATAGATGATTAGATAAGGAAGATGTGGTACAAAGTAATATTACTGTGCCATAAGAAAAGATGAAATACTGCCATTTGTGACAACATGGATGGATCTGTAGATACTAAGCAAAATAAGTCAGACAGAAAAAGTTGAGAACCTTTTACTCATGAAGGAACAAACAATCAAAAACTCATAACAGAAACAATAGTTTAGTGGTACCAGAGGGTAAAGGGGGTGTGTGGTAGAAGGTAAAGGGGGTCAAATATATAGTGATGGAAGGAGAATTGACTTTGGGTGGTGAACATACAATGTGATATATAGAAAATGTATTACAGAATTGTACAGTTGAAACCTATGTAATTTTACTAACTATTGTCACCCCAATAAATTTTAATTTAAAAAAATTGGGGCAAACACTTAGGCCAATTCTGACAATGCAGAAACTATAGTACAGGGGAGGGAATCAACAAATACAGTTTTTCACCTGAAACCTGCTAATTTAAGTCTGTTGATGGGACAATACTAAGAAGAAACATTGTGTAGGAGTCATCAGTAAAAACTTTTCCAGTAGCAGGTAGCATAAATCTGAAAGGATTTTTGCTTCATCAAGAACTAGAACCAAGAATCCAAGCATCTTTCAACTCTGCTCAAACTGAAAGAGAATTTCTCAGTCTTAATTCAAAAGTATAAATAGAGGAATAATACACCCAGTCCAGATTAAGTTAGGAGATCATCATTGGACCAAATTAAGTATATTCAGTGATTTGATAGAATATAATAGAAACACAGTTGTCAGAAGCCATCCTTGGGTGTGGAGTGGGGTCTCTAACAACAATTCTGCTTTTAGACCGTCATCATAAAACATTGTCAAACAATAGTATGAAAAATTTTCTTATTCAGTGTACAATAATTTATTTACAGAACATTCAGACTCTAAAATTAAATCAATTAATTCTTTGTGAGGAAAGGTAAGGGCACTGGTAAAATTACCAGTAAACTAACATTGAAACTGTTATCAGGGTTGGTTTAGAGAGCCTTATAAGAATTAGCATTGCTCACTAGTGTCACTATTTTTCTAGTGAAAAACAGGAAATCTGACATAAATGTTGAAAGGGTTATGACACCTGGTACACTGTTAATAGAAAAAAGATTTTACATGCCAAGGCTGTCACTGACATTAAATCAATTCCTTATTCTAATATTATTGTAGTTTGTATAATAAATGACGGAATAATAATAGTAATGATAATAATAATGGTAACAGCAAACAATTTTATAGCACTCATATACCAGACACTGTTCTAAGGGCATTCCCAAATTAACTCAATTAGTTCTTACAGTTCAGGATAAGTACGTTATCCCCATTTTACAGATAAGGAATCTGAGGCACAGAGAAATCGTTCACCAGATTACAGTAAAGATTTTGGTAGATAAATTTCCTATGCTATACAGACAGGCAAATCCTCAGATGTTTCCAGTTAATAAATTATGTCCACATTTATAGAAAAGACATGCAAAGAGTGATGTTATTTTTAAAATTTTGAAATTTTATTCACATTTACTCATATTTGGCTTTTACTAAGAATGGCACATAAGGATCTCTCAAAACAAAATTGCTGTCTGGGCCAGCATCATGGGTGCATGACCTGTGTAATCACACAGAGCTCTGCTCTTAGAAGGGCCTGCATTGATTTTAAGGCTCTGATGATGCCATCTTGAAACACTTAATATTTTAACAAGGGACCCTACATTTTCATTTTCCACTGGACCCTGAAAATTATGTAACCAGTCCTGATTGTCACAATGACTATGCAGAAATTAAGTTTGATTTCTTTATCTGTGCATTAAAACTTGCTTTAGCTTGGGAATATAATTTTATTACTAAGCAAGCATTGGTTGTAAAAAGTAGAGTTCTGCCTTATACGTACTCTTGAATGTTGCCATTTAAATTACAAATACTATTAAACCAAGGGAGTTAAACTTGCATCTCTTTAAACTGATATGTGAGGAAATGGGATCATCTCATCCCTAGCAAGTCATTGTGTTCACAAGTTAGCTGGTTGTCATGGAATGCATCATAACATGTTTATTTGGATTGAATATGAAGCCAGACTTTTTATGACAGAAAACAAGTTGATTTGACTGATTGGTTTGACAATGAATATTGGTTTTACTCATTAAAAAATGTAAATATATATCTCTGTTCACCCAGGGCAGTCACTGTGCATGCCTGTTGTCCTGGCATGATAATCAGTAGCTTACCAACATTAGGTTATATAGTGGATAATTTCCATAAACTGAGTTAAATCTCCAGAGCTAGGATTTTTTAATTCCCCACAAAAAGTATAGAATAAATGTATGTTATTAAAATATGATATTAACAAAGGTAAATTAATATTCAAATTTTTCTAAACCTTTCTACATATATCAGGTTACACAGATACTTCTAAAAGGTAATAGACAAAATTAATAGTGATTTAATAAAGTTTTTTTAAGCATAATTCAGAGAAATAGACAGGACATGCAGAGGTGTTGCTACCTTAGAGGTTTAAGAGGTCAAGCAAAGTTAGCCATCACATTTCATTAGCTGAGAAAAGGAGACTAAATCTTTATGTACTTTCTAACATAGAATTTAATCTTCCCACTCAAACTTGAGGTAAATGGAGTAGGTTTCTATTTCTTAAAAGCCAATGGAATCTAGAAACTAAGGAAATGCTCAAAAATAAATAAATAATAACCCACAATGTTAGGAGTATGTCAAAAGGGCACACCAGCAAAGTGAAAGAGCTCCGGTCATGTGGGGCGACCTGCGGGGGTCTCAGCTCCCGCTCTCCACACAAGAACACAGGATATGGTGAGGCCAAAAAGGAACACCCACGGAGCCATAGTTAGGGGAATCATACCACTATAGTCTCACTGGAGGCTGGATTCACACGACGTGCAAACTGCTGTCCACTTTTCTGCCAATCGACCAACCCTCTGACTTCCCTCAACTCTCCTCGATTCCCCAATGCAGCGGTGGCAGTTATATCAGTGGCCAGTGGCTCAATGGTTACAGCTGACGGCCAACTAGCCACAGTTGACGGCCATCTACTACCCAAGCCAGCACACCTCCACGTGAGGCCAAGAGCCTGGAAACTGTCCCCATAGGGTGGGTAGGTGAAAGAAGGGGGGGAAAAAAGAGAAGAAACAGAGGGAAAAATCATAGAATACCACCACTGTCACGCAGGGTCTCTGGTGGTACAAGAACGCAGGATATGGTGAGGCCAAAAGGAACGCCAATGGAGCCATAGATAGGGGAATCATACCACTATATTCTCGATGGCAGCTGATTGAGACACAGGGAGAAAACATCCACCAGTACCCTAACAAGGTGTCTTCCTGTACCCCAGTCTCACTGGCGGCTGGGCAAGACACATGAAGTAGGAGCCACACGATGCAAAATCCGCTGTCCGCTTCTCTGCCTGCCAACCAAACAACCAACATAGTCATGGTAGTTACATCAGTGGCCAATTGGCTAACTGGTTACAGCTGATGGCCATCTACCACCCGAGCTGGCATCTTGCCACTTGAGCCAAGAGCCTGGAAACTGCTCTCTGGGACTATGTCCCCACAACCACACTAAAACAGACAGCAAGAAAAAGGCAAAGAAATAATGGAGACACTGAGATACAAAAAAAGAAAAAATGGATAGAGGAAATCCTCATATATCAATAATCACTTTAAATGTAAATGGGCTGAACTCACCAATAAAAAGGCAGAGTAGCAAATTGGATCAAAGAACAAAACTCAATCATATGCTGTAAAGTAAATATAATGTGAGTTAGGTGCCCCTTTGTGCCTTCCACTTGTTGCATCAGGGGAACACTCTGTTCGGGTGGCACCTGGACATTGACTCCCCCATCAGCAGAAGTAAACTTGGGAAGGCCTCGCCAGCCTCCCTGGTTGAACAATAGCTGACCCGCGGGTGGAACGCATGAATAGCATCACATAGGTTGCCCTGTGGCCATAGTAACTTCATGTACATTGTGAAACTGCCAGAATCATGTCCCCTGCCTTCTACCCTATATAATTATCCTGAAACTTGTGATTCATTGTCTCCATGCTTGCTGATTGCAATCATCATGGCCTAGCATTCTTTCCTGACTGGTAACCTATCGGGAAAAAAACCTATATAATTAGTGTCCTGGGGAAGCCCTAGTCGGAACTCTCTCCGACAGGGATGCTCAACAGACACACCTGAAGCCAAGACGTCGTCTTGGTTCTCCAGCGCCTTGGAAACACTCTTCAGGTGGTGAGAACTCACTGTTGCTGTTTGTCTTACTTTACTTCATTTTGTCTATCTTACATATTGCCTCAATAAATAGTGTTTTGCTGCCTCAACTCCATCTCAGTGTGCATCGTGAATGCTTATTCAACATCCAAATTCTGTGGACACATAAAACATAGCCCTTGCTGTTACATAGCTGCTTCCAAGAGATGCACCTCAGCCTCAAGGACAAATATGGACTCAAAGTGAAAGTGTGAAAATGGATACTCCAATTAATCGTATCCAGAGAAAAGTGGGTGTAGTTATACTTATATCAAATAAGTATAAATAAGTATAACTTATTTGATATAAGTATAAGTATAGCGGTTAATGAACATAGGTAAAATGGCGAGGGCCCTCACCATGATAAAGGGAACAGTACAACAAGAAGACATAGCATTCATCAATATGTATGCCTCCAATCAGGGAGCACAAAAATATACAAAGCAACAACTAACAGAACTAAAGGGAGAAATTGACCAAAACACAATTATAGTAGGGGACCTAAATACATCATTGACAGCTATGGACAGATCATCCAAACAGAAAATAAGAAAATATCAGTCCTAAATGACACATCAGACGAAATGGACATGACCGACATTTACAAAACACTTCATTCTAGAACACCAGACTATACATTTTTTCTAGTGTACATGGAACATTCTCAAGGATAGACCATATATTGGGACATAAAACTAGCCTCAGCAAATTTAAAAAGATTGAAATCTTCTTACCAAGCATATTCTCTGATCAAAAAGCTTTGAAATTGGATATCAACTGCAAAAAGAAAGCAGTAAAAAAACACAAATATATGGAGATTAAATAGCATACTTTTAACGAACGACTGGGTCAGGGAGCTAAGATGGTGAAATAGATGGGTGCTGTGCCAACTGCCTCCAAGGATCACACCAAAATTACAAATAATTTATACAACATTCAACCTTGGAGTTCATCTGAACACCAGCTGAACAAAACCTCTAAACTAAGGATTTAAAGAAGAGTCCACCACCTTGAGAATTGTAGGAGAGGCAGAGATGTGAGGCAGGCTGACTCTGGGCCCATAGAGAGAGGGTGAACCCTGCGAGGGGCATCTCAGTGGTGGAGGCTTCCTCTGTTGGGGGAGGGACCCTCGGGCCCCATGCCGGGATCCCCAGCCCAGAGTCCCTTTGCTGGGATGGGGAATTCCATGATAGCTGGCAGTAGAAATCAGTGAGGACTCTCTTTGTTCAACTTAGTGGGGCGGAAGGAGACTAGAGACTCAGTTGCCCTCCTGTGGAGCCAGCACACAGGCTTGCTCGCTGGCGAGCACTCACCAGGTCCCTGGCGGAGGGAGTGGCTCCCAGATGGGGTCCCAGGAGCCTGGGGGAAGGACTGAACTGAGTGCCTGTGGCGCAAGAGCTGGAGGTTTTGGGACTACTGTCCTCCCTGTGTGGAGCTTACATAAGAGTGGTGTACAGGAGGGTATCATATTTTCAGGGTTAAGCCCTCCCAGAGAGGGTCAGGTTTTGGACCGCATTGGCTTGGTGGAATCGGCAAAGGCATGCGTGTGTGCATGCACATGCTACCTTGGGTCTGGGCTCTGCACAGGGCTTGTGATCCATTGCCAGGGAGTGGCCTGAATGTTGGGCGCACTCTGGCTCTGACAGGCTGCTGATTGACACGCGGGCTCGCGTGCACGCTGGCTGCCTGGAGTCCCCACTCTATACACTGCGTGTGCAGCATTGCCAAGGTGGTGCCTGGCTGTCAGGCTGCTCTGCCTGATCTGTCCTCTGCTGCAAAACCCCTTTGTGGCCTGTGAGCTGCTGATTGGGACAGGCAGAGACTGAGAGTTTTGCTGATAGTGTTGGGCCGGGAGCTGCATGGCGGTGCGATCTGGCCAAGGCATTCGTGGTATGTTTTTGCTGACTGGTTGCCAGTGCAGGAGCACACACTGCTTGAACTTGGTGGGAGCCAATGACCACACCTCGTGGTGCACTGGGGTGGTGCCTTGCCCACCTAGAGCTGCATTGTTTGGGGCACCCTGGGCCTCCAGTGCCCGGCCCCCACCTCCACAGGCCACAAAGGGGTTTTGCAGCAGAGGACAGCCCACAACAACCTGTGGGAATTTTTGGTGGTGAGCACAACCCCAGAGCCCATGGCAGTCAATTTCAGGCAGCTCACTGCGAGTCTGAGAGGGAGGCGGACTCGCAACGTGCTGAGATCTTCCCCTCAACACAGTTGGTGCAGAGTCGCTTGGAGACTATTGCTGAGAAAGCGTCCTGCACATTAAAGCGGGTGGAGAGGCTTTTTGGGGGGAGGGAAGTTCTTTTCTTTTAGTCCTTCTCTTTTTTCTTTCCCCCACCCTTTTAAAATTATTATTACTGTTTTTTCCTTTTTCTTTTTATCCTTTTTTTCTTTTCTTTGTCTTTCATCTTTTTGTTCCTTTTTCTTCATTTTCTTTCGTCTGTTTTCTTTTTGTTGTCGTTTTCCCAGGTTTGTTTGTCTTGTTATTGCTTTGGTTACTGTTTTTCTGTCTTGTTCTGCTGTTTTTGTCTCCTTTATATATTTTTGTTTCTCCTGTCTGATCATTGTTTATTGTGTTTTTGTGGGGGTGTATTTGTTTTTTGGTGTTGTTGGTTTGCCCTGCTTTGTTTTTGTTTTTTGAAGTGGATGTGGGCCTAGCACTTGTCCAGCTCAGACTACACTGAATTTGTAGAAACTACTGACCACAACCATTACCCATTTGTAACACCACCTCGCCCACTTATAGCTGCATTGCCAGGGGCACTCTGGGTGCCTGGGTGATTGAACCCACACCCACAAACTGTGAAAAAGGTTTTTAGCAACAGCAAACAGTCCACAGAGCCCTGGGGGCATCTTCGTGGTGTTCAGTGACCCCAAACCTGCACCACACCCACTCTGGAGCAGCTCTCAGGAGTTTGTGAGCTTGAGGTGGAAGCTGGCTGTAGTGCCTTTGGGATACTGTACAAGGGGGTCAGGTATTGGTGTAAGATCTGAATCTGCATTAATGTCTTAAAAACCACCAATCACGTCTCGTAACTCACTTGAACTCAATCCTGCCCAGTTAGTGCTACATCACCAAGAGCACCCTCAACACTGGGTCAAATAGCCAGACACACACTCCTAAAGAGCCTCTTTCAATAGTTGGGCCTCACAGGCAACTGTCAGGTGGCAATAGGCCTAGGAGGCTCTGGACCTTTTGCTAAACTGCCTCAGGACCAACACTGGTAGCAGCCAGCTTCAATTCACAGAGACCACCCCCACATGACTCCAGGTCTAGCATGGGCAGCAGCCAACTGCATACAGCTATGAGGCACTTACTAGGTAGCCATGGGCCAGTAACAGACAGGGCTGAAATGGCCCTAAGGAGCCCCACCCAAGAGACACAAGAACCAATACACCCAGAGGCCAGTGTCAGACCAAACCAAAGCACTACCTGATTGAACCTACAAGCAGCACCCTCAAAGGAAATTTTCCACAGGCACAAGAGCCCACAAGGACCATACCTCCTCTGAGGGGGTCAACCTCCACACAGCAGCTCATACACTATGAACAGAGCTAATACACCCAACTGATCAGCCTGAGAGTCAGTCCCACCCTTTGACAAGCCAAAAGCATTAAAGACCAACTAAATCAACACTTCTGAAACACCTGGGATAGGAGAATAGGGAGACTGTGTAATCTGAATATAAAAGACACATACTACATAAGACCACCCAGCAATGACTGAGAGACATAGGTGATCTACCTAATACATTGAAGCAATCATAGAGTGACAGCCAGAATAAGGAAACAAAGAAATATGTCCCAAATAAAAGAACAGAAGAAATCTCTAGAAATGGAACTAAATGAAACAGAGGCATCCAACCTATCAGAGACAGCGTTTAGAACACTGATGATAAGAATGTTTAAGGAACTTAGAACATAAAGAAGGATAGAGAAATCATAAAAAAAAACATGTTAGAAATAAAGACTACAATAACTGAAAGAAGAACACACTCGAAGTAATCACCAGTAGATTAGATGAAGCAGAAGATCGGGTCAGTGATTTAGAAGACAAGATAACAGAAATCACCCAATCAGAACAACAAAAGGAATAATAAACAATAAAATAGTTTAAGAGACCTGTGGGACAACATCAAGCACAACAATATTCACAACATAGGAATACCAGAAGGAGAAGAGAAAAAGCAAGAAATCGAGAACATATTTGAAGAAATAATGACTTAAAACTTCCCCAGCCTGGTGAACGAAATCAACATACAAGCCCAGGAAGTGCAGAGAGTTCCAAACAATATGAACCCAAACAGGCCCACACCAAGACACATTATAGTTAAAATGGCAAAGGTTAAAGACAAAGAGAGAATCCTAAGAGCAGTAAGAGAAAGACAGTGGGTTACATACAAGGTAACTCCTATAAGACTATCAGCTGACTTTTCTACAGAAGCTTTGCAGGCCAGAAGGGAGTGGCAGGAAATATTCAAAGTGATGAAAAACGAAGGCCTACAACCAAGATTGCTCTACCCAGCAAGGATATCACTTAAAATTGAGGGAGAGACAAAAAGCTTCTCAGAAAAGAATAAGCTAAAGGAATTCATTACCACCAAATCAACATAGCAGGAAATGTTAAAAGGGCTTTTCTAAACACAAGAAAAAGGAAAACAAACTAATAAAGGAAGACCAGAAATATGAATAACAAAATGGCAATAAATATGTACTTATCAATAATCACTTTAAATGTGAATGGGCTAAATGTTCTAGTCAAAAGACATAGAGTGGCTGAGTGGATAAGAAAACAGGACCCATGCATATGCTGTTTACAAGAGACTCATCTAAGATCAAAAGACACACGGAGACTGAAAGTAAAGGGATGGAGTAAGATATTTCATGCAAATGAAAATGAGAAAAAACTGGGGTAGCAATACTTATTTCAGACAAAATAGACTTTAAAATAAAGACTAAAATAAAAGACAAAGAAGGGCACTACATAATTATAAAGTGATCGATCCAACAAGAGGACATAACTCTAGTAAACATCTGTGCACCCAACATAGGAGCTCCTAAATGTATAAAACACTTTATGACTGATATAAAATCAGAGATCGACAGTAGCACTATCATACTAGGGGATTTTAACACCCCATTGTCACCAATGGACAGATCCTCCAGATAGAAAGTCAACACAGAAACAGCAGCCTCAAGTGACACTTTAGACCAGTTAGATTTAACTGATATTTTTAGAGCATTTCACTCCAAAGAAGCAGAATATACATTCTTCTTAAGTGCACATGGAACATTTTCCAAGATAGACCACATACTGGTGACAAAACAAGTCTTAATAAATTTAAGATTGAAATCATATTAAGCATCTTCTCTGACTACAATGATGTGAAACTAAAAATTAATCATAAGAAGAAATCCAGAAGAAGAAACCCAGAAGCACATATAATGGAGACTGAATAACATGATACTAAATAGTGAGTGGGTCAATAATGAGATCACAAAAGAAATCAAAAGATACCTTGAGACAAACAAAAATGAAAATATAACTACCCAACATCTATGGGATGAAGCAAAAGCAGTCCTAAGAGGAAAATTCATAGCAATGCGGGCCTACCTAAAGAAACAAGAAAAATCTCAACTCAACAGGCTAGTTTTACACCTAAGGGAAAATGAACACCAAAACAAGTTCAAAAGGAGCACAAGGATGGAGATCAGAGCAGAAATAAAAGAAATAGAGACCAAAAAAAAAAACCAAAACAAAACAAAAATACAGAAGATCAATGAAACCAAGATCTGGCTGGTTTTTGAAAAGATAAACAAAATTGACAAGCCTTTAGCCAGACTCACCAAGAAAAAGAGAGAGGTGACTCAAATTAATAAAATCAGAAATGAAAAAGGAAAACTGACAACACATACCACAGAAATACAAAAAAAAAAAAAAATTAAGAAAATACTATATGAGCAACTATATGCCAAAAAATTAGACAGTCTGGAAGAAATGGATAGATTTCTAAAGGCATACTATCTTCCAAGAATGAATCAAGAAGAAACAGAAACTCTGAACAGACTGATTACTACCAAACAAATTGAATCAGTAATCAACAAGATCCCAACAAGCAAAGGACCTGGGACAGATGGCGTTACAGGTGAATTTTATAAAACATTCAAAAAAGAATTAACACCTATTCTTCTCAAGCTATTCCAAAAAATCCAGAAAGAGGGAAGGCTCCCAAACACATTTTAGGAAGCCACTCTTACTCTGATCCCAAAACCAGACAAAGACATTACAAAATAAAAAACAAACAAACAAACAAAAACACCACAGACTGATATCTCTAATGAACATAGAAGCAAAGATCCTCAACAAAATACAGGCAAACCGGATTTACCAAAACATTAAAAAGATCATACACCACAATCAAGTGGAATTCATTCCTGGTATGCAAGGTTGATTCAACATCCACAGATCAATTAACATGATACACCATGTTAACAGAATAAAAATAAAAATAATATAATCATATCAACCGATGCAGAAAAAGCATTTGACATAATCTAGCAGCGATTTATGATAAAAAAAACGTTTAGCAAAGTGGGAATAGAAGGATCATATTTCAACATAATAAATAAAGGTCATATATAATAAGCCCACAACTAACATCTTACTCAATGGGGAAAGACTAATACCTTTCCCCTTAAGATCAGGAACAAGACAAGGCTGCCCACTTTTGTGGCGAGCCAGCTGCCACGAGTCGAACGGTCTCTGAAAGGGGGAGTGGGAATGAAAAAAGAGACACACACACTCATGATGATGCGGCCAGTCTTCAGTGATCCTGAAGCCTGAAGCCTGAAGTCTGAAGCCTGATTTAATCACCTTCACCAATATATACCCTATGGGTACGTGCAGTTTAACAATAACATGGGTGCATTACTTCACAGAAAATAAATGTTTAACTTTTACACAGAAACTACAGAATCATCACAAAGTTTCCCAGACATAATTATTATATGAAAGAGACTACCAAATGTCCTGATAGCCACCAGTTATCTGTGTCCAGGAAACCGGCCAGTCCCATCTCATTCCTCAGCAACTTGCAAACATTCTCAAGGTTCTTTGCAAAGATAATTGCCCTAGGAGCCGAAACAAGTTAACTATATACTAGCCAGCTCACAAGGTTTCTGAGAAACAAGAAATCATGGCTCCCCACACACTTTCACCACTTTTATTCAACATAGTACTGGTAGTTCTAGCCACAGCAATCAGACAAGGCAAAGAAATAAAAGGCATCCAAATTGAAAAGGAGGAAGTAAAATTTTCTTTATATGCAGATGACATGATATTGTAGAGAACCCCAAATACCCCAACAAAAAGCTATTAAAACTGATAAATGAATAAATCAGTTACAAAGGATACAAGATTAGAAGGATACAAAATTAATATTCAGAAATCAGTTGCATTTGTATACACTAACAATAAACTATCTGAAGGAGAAATCAATCCCATTTACAATTGCTTCAAAAACAATAAAATACCTAGGAATAAATTTAACCAAAGAAGTAAAAAAACCTATACTCAAAAAATTATAAGACACTGAAGAGAAAAATCAAAGAAGATACAGAAGTCATCAAAATGGAAGTATGAGGTGAGCCTCTGTAAATCTCCCCTGGAATTTACAACTAATTGAAGAACAATAACTCCACAAAGGACTCCCTGCACAGCAGACAGGCAAGACAAAGAGGCCCACTACTGAATTCACCTAAAGGTGGGAGAATCGCATGAGCAAGGAGGGTCTGAGAGGAGGGAAGGGAGAAGTGTGGAGACGGAGCCACGCAGGCGCAGGATGCAGACCTAGCTCAGTACTTCGAGCTTGCTGCATCCCGGAACTATCGCACTGCAGGAGAGGAAAGAACTCAGACTGCGAGGGCTCCACTTATGGCCCACAGGGCTGAGGGGGCAGCATATAACACGGCTGAACCCAATTCTCATGGCAGAGACCTCGGAGAAAGACTCAGGGAAGAAGGCTGAAAATGGTGGTTTAAGCACTCACTGCAAAGCAGAGAATGGAAGCCTTAGGCACTGAGACTAGCCACCTCCTCCCTATCCTCCCAGAGCTCGCCCCTGCCAGGTGCTAGAAGCGGAAGAGTAGCAGTGTCAGATCAAAAGAACAGAATATTTGCTGTTCTGAGAACTGTGGACGGCAGACACAGATTCACAGCCCAACTAGTTCCCGCAAAGGAGAGGGAGCTCTGGAAACAGGACCGGCTGTGGTGGTGGTCACCGCCATTGCTCTGAGCCACGTCTCACAACTCACCCCGCCCTTAGCCCCACCTATCTGGGCGGATCCCTGCAGGAGTAAACAGAATGGCTGAAACATACAGACTCTGAATCAGGTGCAGAAAGAGCTTTGGAACTTCAAAAGCTCTCTGCATCGCCACAGGGACGCGGTGCCCTATGACCCAGGCGAACTGTTAACAGAGGAGAAGCCCGTCTCCCAGGGAATCCACATATTGTGTGAGAAGCTGGAATAGTGAAGAGAAAACATAGCACTACTGTGTGAGAGAGGAAAATAAGGTTGCAGTCGGTGAGAAAATAAAGCATTCTACCAACAAGAAAAGACCTCTTCCTATCAACCTGTTGCAGAAGCCACTCCAGTAGACGTCTAGGAAGAGAAATAATAAATCAGTAATTGCCATGAATAACCAAGGCAACAAGACAGCTCAGAAAGAAAGTGAAAAGTCTCCAAAAAAGGAACTTAAAGATATGGAAATATGTGACTTAAATGACAGAGAATTCAAGATTGCAATTCTGAAAAAACTCAATGAGATTCAAGAAAACACAGAAAGGCAATTTAATGAAATCAAAAACGCAATCAAAGAATAACATGAGCATTTTACAAAAGAGATTGAAATTTTAAAAAAGAACCAAATAGAATTTCTGGAGATTAAGAACTCAATAGAAGAAATTAAGAATGAAATAACCAGCATAGGTAGTAGAGTTGACCAGATGGAGGAAAGAGTCAGTGAAATCAAAGATAGAAACTTGGAAATTACACAGATGGAAGAAGAGAGAGACTTGAGACTTAAAAGAAATGAAAGAACTCTACAAGAACTTTTGACTCCATCAGAAAGAGCAATATAAGAATAACAGGCATACCAGAAGGAGAAGAAAGAGAGATGGGAACAAAGAATATATACAAACAAATTGTTGATGAGAAGTTCCCAAATTTGGGGACAGAACTGGATCCTCGAATCCAAGAAGAAAATAGAACACCTAATTACCTCAATCCCAACAGGACTTCTCCAAGGCACATTGTATTGAAGCTGTCTAAAATCAATGACAAAGAAGCAGCCAGGGAAAAGAAAACGGTGAACTACAAAGGAAAGCCCGTTAGATTATCATCAGCATTCTCAGCAGAAACTCTACAAGCCAGGAGGGAGTGGAACCAAATATTCAAACTATTGAAAGAGAGAAATTATGAGCCAAGAATAATATATCCAGCAAAGATATCCTTTAGATATGAAGGAGGAATAAAGACCTTTCCAGACATACAGAAGCTGAGAGGATTTTCTAATACACGACCTGCACTACAAGAAATACTAAAGGATGTTATTCGACCACCATCAACAGGGAATTTGTGGCAACATAAAAAGGGGGAGAGTAAAAGCCTGAACAGGAATATGGGAAGAGAAAAAGTAAGCATGCTGAAGAAAATGGAATACTCTAAATATCAAACTTTCTTTTACATAAACTTAAGGGTAACCACTCAAAAAAAATCCAGAACTGAAATATATACTGTAATAAAAGAAGAAACAGAGGGAAACATCATAGAATACCACAACACAGAAATAACATACAACAACAAAAAGGCAAAGAAACAATGGAGACACAGCCTTACCAGAAAACTAAAGACAGTATGACAAGAAATCCTCACATATTAATAATCACCCTAAATGTAAATGGACTGAACTCACCAATAAAAAGGCACAGAGTAGCAGATTGGATCAAAAAACTAAACCCAACCATATGCTGTCTCCAAGAGACACATCTCAGCTGCAAGGACAACCATAGACTCAAAGTAAAAGGGTGGAAATTGACACTCCAAGCCAATGGTACCCAGACAAACTCGGGTGTAGCCATAATGATATCAGGGGAAACAGACTCCAGGGTGAAAAAGGTAACAAGAGACAAAGATGGACATTTCATAATGGTAAAAGGGACTATACAACAAGAAGACATAACAGTCATCAATATTTATGCCCCCAATCAGGGAGCACCGAAATATGCCAAGCAACTACTAACAGAACTAAAGGGAGAAATTGATCAAAACACAATTATATTAGGAGACTTAAATACATCACTGACAGCTATGGATAGGTCATCCAAACAGAAAATAAATAACGAAATATCAGCCCTAAAAGACACAATAAATGAAATGGACATAATTGACATATATAGAGCACTTCATCCTAAAACATCAGACTATACATTCTTTTCTAGTGACATAGGAACATTCTCAAGGATAGACCATATATTGGGACATAAAATCAGCCTCAGCAAATTTAAGAAGATTGAAATCATACCAAGCATATTCTCTGATCACAAGGCTTTGAAATTGGATATCAACTGCAAAAAGAAAGCAGGAAAAAACACAAATACATGGAGATTAAACAACATACTTTTAAAGAACGACTGGGTCAAAGAAGAAATTAGAGGAGACATCAATAGATGCATAGAAACAAATGACAATGAAAATTAATCCTACCAAAATTTTTGGAATGCAGCGAAAGAAGTTTTAAGAGGAAAATTTATATCATTACAGGCCTATCGCAAGGAACAAGAAAGATCCTAAATAAATAACCTCATGTTACACCTTAAAGAACTAGAAAAGGAAGAACAAATGAAACTCAAGGTCAGCAGAAGAAAGGAAATAATAAAAATCAGAGCAGAACTAAATGAAATAGAGAACAAAAAGACAATAGAAAAAATTAATGTGACAAAGAGCTAGTTCTTTGAAAAGATTAACAAAATTGACATACCCTTGGCTAGCCTCACTAAGATAAGAAGAGAGAAGACACTAACAAAATCAGAAGTGAAAAAGGAGAAGTTATCACAGACACCACAGAAATACAAAGGATCATCGAAGAATACTATGAAGGACTATATGCCACCAAATTCAACAACCTAGAAGAAATGGACAAGTTCTTAGAAACATATAGCCTTCCAAGGCTGAACCACGAAGAACTGGATAATCTAAACAGACCGATCACCAGTAACGAAATTGAATCAGTCATCCAAAACCTTACCAAAGCAAAAGTCTGGGACCAAATGGCTTCACTAGTGAATTCTACCAAACCTTCAAAGAGGATGTAATACCAATCCTGCTCAAACTCTTCCAAAAAATGGAAGAAGAGACAGTACTCCCTAACTCATTTTATGAAGCCAACATTACCCTGATACCTAAACTTGGTAAGGACAGTACAAAAAAAATAAAACTACAGACCAATATCTCTGATGAACACAGATGCAAAATTCCTAATCAAAATTCTAGCAAATCGAATACAACAATGCATTAAAAAGATTATTCATCACGACCAAGTGGGATTCATCCCCAAGGCACAAGGATGGTTCAACATCTGTAGATCCATCAATGTGATACATCACATAAACCAAATAAACGACAAAAACCTTATGATTGTATCAATTGATGCAGAAAAAGCATTTAACAAGTACAACATCCATTTATGATTAAAGCACTTAATACAATAGGTATAGAAGGAAAATAACATAATAAGGGCCATATATGACAAGTCCTTGGCTAATCTCATAATTAATGGTGAAAAACTGAAGCCCTTTACTCTACATTCAGGAACACGACAGGGCTGTCGCCTATCACCTCTGGTTTTCAACATAGTGTTGGAAGTCCTTACCAGAGCAATCAGGCAAGAAAAAGAAATAAAGGGCATCCAAATTGGGAATTAAGAAGTTAAATTATCACTCTTTGCAGATGACATGATGCTATATATAGAAAACCCTAAAGACTCCACCAAAAAGCTATTAGTAACAATCAACGAATACAGTAAAGTTGCTGGCTACAAAATCAACGTACAAAAGTCCACTGCATTCCTATATACTAACAATAAAGTCTGAGAAAAAGAAATACAAAAAACAATTCCTTTTGTAATTGCAGGAAAAAGAATAAAATACCTAGGACTCAACTTAAACAAGGATGTGAAGGACCTATATGCTGAAAACTATAAGACATTTTTGAAAGTAATTGAAGAAGACACAAAGAAATGGAAAGACATTCCGTGCTCATGGATTGGAAGAAGCAACATAGTTAAAAATGGCCATATTACCCAAAGCAATATACAGATTTAATGCAATCCCCATCAATATCCCAATGGCATTTTTTAAAGAAATAGAACAAAAAATCATCAGATTTGTTTGGAACCACAAAAGACCCCAAATAGCCAAAGCAATATTAAAAAAAAAGAACAAAACTGGAGGTATCACAATCCCTGACTTTAGCTTGTACTACAGGGCTACAATAATCAAAACAGCATGGCATTGGCAGAAAAACAGACACATAGACGAATGGAATAGAATTGAGAACCCAGAAACAAAACCACATAAATATGGACAGATAATTTTTGACAAAGAAGCTAAAAACATACAATGGACGAAAGACAGCCTTTTCAATAAACGGTGCTGGGAGAATTGGATAGCCACGTGCAAAAGAATGAAACTGGACTGTTATCTGTCACCATGTACCAAAATTAATGCAAAATGGATCAAAGACTTAAGCACAAGACCTGACACAATAAACTGCATAGAAGAAAACATAGGTACTAAACTTATGGACGTTGGGTTCAAAGAGTATTTTATCAATTTGACTCCAATGGCAATGGAAGTAAAAGCTAAAATAAACAAATGGGACTATATGAAACTTAAAAGATTCTGCACATCAAAAGAAACCATCAACAAAGTAAAGAGGCAACCAACTGAATGGGAGAAGATTTCTGCAAACAGTGCCTCCGATAAGGGACTAATATCAAAAATATACAAGGAACTCATGAAACTCAGCAACAAAAAAACAAACAACCCAATTGAAAAATGGGCAGAGGACCTGAAAAGACATTTCTCCAAAGAGGACACACAAATGGCAAATAGACATATGAAAAAATGCTCAACATCACTAATCATCAGAGAAATGCAAATAAAAACCACAATGAGATATCACCTCACCCCTGTCAGAATGGCTATCATCAAGACAAATAGCAACAAGTGTTGGAGAAGCTGTGGAGAAAAAGGAACCCTCATACACTGTTGGTGGGAATGCAGACTGGTGCAGCCGTCATGGAAGGCAGTGTGGAGGTTCCTCAAAAAATTACGAATAGAATTACCATATGACCCAGCAATCCCTCTCCTGGGTATCTACCCAAAACATCTGAAAACATTTATCCATAAAGACACGTGTGCTCCAATGTTCATTGCATCTTTGTTTACGGTGGCCAAGACATGGAAACAACCAAAATGTCCTTCGATAGATGAATGGATAAAGAAGTAGTGGTATACATACACAGTGGAATACTATTCGGGGGTAAGAAAAGATGAAATAGGACCATTTGTGACAACATGGAGAGATCTTGAGAGTATAACGCTAAGCAAAATAAGTCAGACAGAAAAAGCAGAGAACCATATGATTTCACTGGTATGTGGTATATAAACCAAAAACAACAAAAGAACAAGACAAACAAATGAGAAACAAAAACTCATAGACACAGACAATAGTTTAGTGGTTACCAGAGGGTTAGGGGTGGTGAAGGGTGGGCAATGAAGGTAGGGGGGATCACATATATGGTGATGGAAGGAGAACTGACTCTGGGTGATGAACACACAATGTGATTTATAGATGATGTAATACAGACTTGTACACCTGAAATCTATGTAATTTCACTAACAATTGTCACCCCAATAAATTTAAAACAAAAAAAAAGAGAGAAAAAGTTAACTTGTCACTTTTTGCAGATGACATGGTGCTTTATATAGAAAACCCTAAAGACTCCACTAAGAAGCTTAGTAAAGTTGCCGGCTACAAAATCAACATATAAAAATCTATTGCATTTCTATATAGGAACAATGAAATTTCAGAAAAAGAAGTTTTCTTAAATAATTGCTTTTGCAATTTCAATAAAAAGAATAAAATACCTAAGAATTAACTTTACAAAAGACATAAAGGACCTATACACTGAAAACTGTAAGACATTTTTTTTGAAGATGCAAACAATTTATTATTATTATTATTATTATTATTATTATTATTATTATTATTATATTAAAACCAGAAGTCACTTTCCTCTATTTGTAAGACATTTTTTAAAAAAAAATTGAAGAAGACACAAAGAAACAGAAAGACATTCCATGTTCATGGATTGGAAGAATCAACATAGCTAAAATGGCCACATTGACCTGGGTCAAGATGGTGGATTAGGTAAATACTATACCTACTACAACCCAGGATCACACCAAAATTATAAATAAATTATAGAATAATCAACCTCAAGATTTATCTGAACACTAGCTGAACAGAACCACTATAACTAAGGATATAAAAAAAAGGCCATGTTGAGACTCGTAGGAGGGGCAAAAATGTGAAACAGGCTGACTCCAAGCCCGTAGAAAAAAGTTGAATGCTGGGAGGGAAACCTCAGTGGTGAAGGTCCCCCCTGAAGAGGGAAGGGCCTCCAGCCCCATGTTAGGCTACCCAATACAGGAGTCCTGTGCCAGCAGGAGGAGATTCCACGACATCTTGTAGTGAAAAACAGCAAGGACTCTGCCTCCTGTTCCCAGTGGGGCAGAAGGCAGCTCAAACAGAAACACCCTTATACAGAGCTGACATATGGTCTCGCTGGCTGGCAGGTACCCGCCTGGTCTCTGGGGAACGGGTAGTGGCTCAGGAGTTCCAGGGACATGTGGGGAAGGTCTGACCTGAGTGCCTTTGGCACGGGATCTGGAGAGATGGGAGTTTTTGTTTTCCCTGTGTGGAGCCTGCACACATGTGGCCTATAGAAGGGTGCCATTTTTTCAGAGTTAAGCTCTCCCTCAAATGGCCAAGTCAGGGCCCACATTGGTCTGGTGGACTCTGTGCAGATGTGCAGCACCTTGGTGAAGCCCTGGGTCCACGCTTTCTGCACAGCTGGTGCTACGTCACCCAGGAAACTCTTTATGCCTGGGCTGCTAGCACCGCCCTACAGTCCACCTGTAGATGAAATTGGGCAGAGGGCCTGTGGCAGCCCAGGAAACATTTGATGGAGGGCATTAAGCCAAGACCTGTGTTACAGCATAGACAAGTGATAGCTGGACATAGCGGGGGTTTTTACCTTTTTCTTTTTTTTGTTCTTTTTTTTTTCTTTTTTCTTTTCTGTTTTCTGTTTGTTTGGTTGGTTTTTTGTTGGTTGTTTATTGTTTCTGTACGTGTGTGTTTTGTTGTTGTTTTGTTTTATGGGGTGGTCCAGGGCCCAGCACCTTTCCAGGAGCTGACATTACACTAAATTTGTAGAAAACACTGACCAGCTCCCTGTAATCCCACTTCGGCCACCTAGAGCTGCATTGTCAAGGGCCCTCTGGGTGCCTGGGTGACAGGCCCCACCCCACAAACAGTGGCAGAGGTTTTATAGAGCAGTGGACAATCCACAATGGCCAGGGGAGATTTTGGTGGTGAACAGTGACCCAAAAACTGCATCACAGTCATTCGAGAGCAGCTCTTGGGAATTTGTGAGCCTGAGTTAGAGGCTGTTTGCAGTGTACTTGGGGTCTTGTGCAAGATGGTCATAGGCTAGGTACTGGTGTAAGGTCTGAATTTGCATAAATATTGTAAAAATATTGTAAAAAAAGACTCACTTGAACTCTACCCCACCCAGCTAGTACTGCATTGCTGAGGTCACTCTCAACAACGAGTCAACCAGTGAGGAACATGCTCCTAAGCAGCCTCTTTCAACAGCTGGGCCTTACAGGCACCTGGCAGGTGATAATAGGCCTAGGGGTCCCTGGGCATTTTGCTAAGCTTCCTCATGCCCCCTATTGGTGGCAGCAGGCCTCACTTCACAGCAAGGCCACCCCCACATGCCTCCGGCTCCAGCACAGACAGCAGACCATGACATACAGCTTTGATGCACCTACCAGGTAGCTACAGGCCAATAACAGACAGGGCTGAAATTTCCCTCCATGGGAGCCCACCCAAGAGACACCAGAAACATCATACATAGAGGCCAGCTTCAGACCACACCAGAGCACTACCTGATTAGACCTGAAAATGACATACACAAAGCGGGGAGGTCTCATCAAGCACAAGAGCCTACAGGGGCAAAGTCTCCTCTGAGGGGTCAGCCCTCACACAGCACCTCATACTCTGTGGGCATAGCCAATCCTCATATATAGCCTGAGAGTCAATCCCACCCAGTGACATGCCAAAAGCAATCAAGGCTCAACTACAACAGGAGAACACACACAAAAAAAGGGAAACCTCTGGAACACATGCACAGGATATAGAGAAACTGTGCAATTTAACTACAAAAGGCATATACTACATAAGTCCACCCAGCAAAGACTGAGAGACATAGGTGATCTACCTAATACATACCTAGTACATAGAAGCAAACACACACTGACAGCCAGAATGAGGAAACAGAGAAACATGTCCCCAAGAAAAGAACAAAAGAAACCTCCAGAAATGGAACTAAATGAAATGGAGGAAACCAAACTACCAGAGACAGAGTTTAAAACACTGATTATAAGAATGCTTAAAGAACTTAGTGAGAATTTCAACAAAGATATAGCAAGCATAAAGAAGGACACAGAAACCATAAAAAATAACCAGTCAGAAATAAAAAATACAATAACTGAAAGGAAGAATACACTAGAAGGAATCACAAGCAGAATAGAGGAAGCAGAGGATCGAAACAGTAATTTAGAAACCAAGGTAGCAGAATTCACCCCATCAGAACAACAACAACAACAAAATAAAATAAAAAACAATAAAAATAGTTTAAGAAATCTGTGGAACAACATTAAGCACAACAACTTTCACATCATAGGAGTACCAGAAGGAGACAAGAGGGAGCCAGGGATTGATAAATGATTTAAGGAAATAATAACGGAAAAATTCCCTAACCTGGTGAAAGAAAATGACATACAAGCCCAGGAAGCACAGAGTCCAACAAGATGAGCCTAAACAGGCTTACAACAAGACACATCATAGTTAAAATGGCAAAGATTAAAGTCAAAGAGAGAATCCTAAAAGCAGAAAGAGAAAAACAGCTAATTACTTACAACGAAGCTCCCATAAGACTATCAGCTGACTTTTCTACAGAAACTTTGCAGGCCAGAAGGGAGTGGAAGGAAATATTCAAAGTGATGAAAAACTACAACCAAGATTGCTCTTCCCAGCAAGGCTATCATATAAAATTGAAGAAGAGATAAAGAGCTTCCCAGAAAAGAATGAGCTAAAGGAATTACCACCAAGCCAGTATTGCAAGAAATATTAAAAGGGCTTTTTAAGCAGAAGAAAGGTAAAAACAAACTAACTAATGAAGACCAGAAATATGAATAATAAAATGGCAATAACTATGTACCTATCAATAATCACTTTAAATGTATACAGATTAAATGCGTTAAAAAAATGACATAGGGTAGCTGAGTGGATAAGAAAACAAGACCCATTCACATAATCTTTACAAGAGACCCACCTCAATCAAAAGAAACACACAAACTGGAAATAAAAGAATGGAAAAATATATTTCATTCAAATGGAAATGAGAAAAATGCTGGGGTAGCAATACCTATATCAGACAAAATAGATTTTAAAACACAGGCTATAATAAAAGACAAAGAAGGGCACTACATAATAATAAAAGGACCAATCTAACAAGAGAACATAACCCTAGTAAACAACCATGTAGCCGAAATAGGAGCACCTAAATATATAAAACAGTTATTGACCAACATAAAGATAGAGACCAACAGTAACACAATCATATGAGGGAACCTCAAAACCCCACTAGTACCAATGGACAGATCCTCCCAACAGAAAATCAATACAGAAACACTCGCCTTAAATAACACATTGCAACTGATGGATTTAACCAATATTTTTAGAGCATTTCACCCCAAAGCAGTAGAATACACATTCTTTTCAAGTGCACATGAAAGATTTTTCAAGATGGACCATATGCTAGGCCACAAAACAAGTCTCAATAAATATAAGAAGATTGGGCCAGCCCGGTGGCTCAGGCGGTTGGAGCTCCATGCTCCTAACTCCGAAGGCTGCCAGTTCGATTCCCACATGGGCCAGTGGGCTCTCAACCACAAGGTTGCTGGTTCAACTCCTCAAGTCCAGCAAGGGATGGTGGGCTCCACCCCTTGCAACTAAGATTGAACATGGCACCTTGAGCTGAGCTGCCTCCCAGATGACTCAGTTGGTTGGAGCACATCCTCTCAACCACAAGGTTGCCAGTTCGACTCCTGCAAGGAATGGTGGACTGCGCCCCCTGCAACTAGCAACGGCAACTAGACCGGGAGCTGAGCTGCACCCTCCACAACTAAGACTGAAAGGACAACAACTTGACTTGGAAAAAAGTCCTGGAAGTACATACTATTCCCCAATAGAGTCCTGTTCCCCTTCCCCAATAAAATCTTTAAATAAATAAATAAAAGAAGATTGAAATCGTATCAAGAGAATTGTCTGATCACAGAGCTATAAAACTAGAAACAAATTACAAGAAAAAAACTGGAAAATACATGAAGACTGAATATCATGCTTCTAGTTAATGAATGGTTCAACAATGAGATCAAGGAAGAAATCAAAAGATACTTGAGACAAATAAAAACAAAAACACAATGACCCAAAATTTATGAGATACAGCAAGTCCTAAGAGGGAAATTTATAGCAATGCGGGCCTACCTAAAGAAACAAGAAAAATCTCAAATCAACAGTCTATATTTATACCTAAAGGACTGGAAAAAGAATAGTAAAATAAGCCCAAAGGGACTACAAGGAAGGAACTAATAAAGATCACAGCAGAAATAAACAAAATAGAGACTATGAAAACAATACAAAAAAAATTAATGAAATCAAGAGCTGGTTTTTCCAAAAAATAAAAAAATATTGAAAACTATTAGCCCTATTAGCCAGACTCACCAAGAAAAAGAGAAAGAGGACATAAATTAATAAAATCAGAAATGAAAGAGGAGAACTGACAACAGACAGTACAGAAATACAAAACAAAATTAAGAAAATACATGAACAACTATACACCAACAAATTAGACAATGTAGAAGAAGTGGATAAATTCCTAGAAGCATACAATCTCCCACGGCTGAATGAAGAAGAAACAGGAAATCTGAACAGACCAATTACTACCAATGAAATCGAATGATTAATCAACAACCTCCGAACATTCATAAGGTCTGGACCAGATGGCTTCACAGGTGAAGTGTATCAAACATTAAAAAAGGAATTAATACCTATTCTCCTCAAACTATTCCAAAAAATCCAGGAGGGAAATTTCCCAAATTCATTATATTAGGCCACCATTACCCTGATACCAAAACCAGACATAGACCTTACAAAAAAGAAATCTACAGGCCAAGAACCGTAATGTATATAGATGCAAAAATCCTCAATGAAGTATTAGCAAACCGAATTCAGCAATACATTATAAAGATCTTACACCACAATCAAGTGGGATTCATTGCTGATATGCAAGGTTGGTTCAATATCTGCAAATCATTTAGCATGATACACCACATTAACAAAATGAAAAGAAAAAAAACCCATATAGTCATATCAATAGATGCAGAAAAAGTGATTGACAAAATCCAGCAGAAAAAACATTTGACAAAATTTATGACAAAAAGTAGAGGGATCATATCTCAACATAATAGAGGCCATATATGACAAACCCACAGCTAATATCATACTCAATGGGGAAAAGCTAAAAGCATTCTCTTTAAGATCAGGAACATGAAAAGGATGACCACTTTCACCACTTTTATTCAACACAGTACTGGAAGTTCCAGCCACAGCAATCTAGAAAGAAAAAGAAATAAAAGATATCTAATTTGGAAAGGAGGAAGTAAAATTGTCATTATTTGCAGATGACATGATACTATATATAAAGAACCCCAAAGATTCCACCAAAAAAAACATTAGAACTGATCAATGAATTTAGTAAAGTAGCAGACTACAAAATTAATATTTAGAAATCAGTTACTTTTGCATACACTAATAACGAACTATAAGAAAGAAAAATTAAGAAAACAATCTTATTTACAATTTCATCAAAAAAATACTTAGGAATAAACATAACCAAGGAAGTAAAAGACCTGTACTCAGAAAATTATAAGACATTGAAGAGATAAATTTAAAAAGATACAAATAAATGGAAACATATACCATGTTCATGGATAGGAAGAATTACTATAGTTAAAATACTACCTAAGCAATATATAAATTCAACATAATTCCTTTCAAAATAACAATGATATTTTTTATGGAACTAGAACAAATAATCCTAAAATTTATATTGAACCATAAAAGACCCTGAATAACCACAGCAATCCTGAAAAACAAGAACAAAGTGGTATCACAGTACCTGACATCAAACCATACTATAAGTAATTAAAACAGAATGATATTGGCATAGAAACAGACACATAGATCAATGGAACAGAATAGAGAACCCAGAAATAAATCCAGGACTATATATGATCATTTACTCTATGACAAAGGAAGCAAGAATTTGCATTAAAGAAAGTCATTTTAATAAATGGTGCTGAGAAAAATGGACAGATACATGTAAAAAAAATAAAATTGGGCCACCTTCTTAAGCGATATACAAGAATAAACTCAAAATGGATTAAAGACTTAAATGTAAGACCCAAAACAATAAAACTCCTAGAAGAAAATATAGGAAGCAAACTCGCAAACATTACCCTTAGTAATATTTTTACTGATATATCCCCTCGGGCAAGGGAAGCAAAAGTAAAAATGAACATATGGGACTACATCAAACTAAAAATTTTTTCACAGCAAAGGAAACCATCAACAAAACAGAAAGACATCCTAGTGAATGGGAGAAGATATTTGACAATAATACATTGTATAAAGGGTTAATATCTGAAATATATAAAAAAACAAACTCATACAACTCAACACCAAAAAAACAAACAACCCCATTAAAAGTGGACAGAGGACATGAAGAGACATTTCTCTAAAGAGGACATACAGATGGCCAGTAGACATGAGAAGATGCTCAACATCACTAATTAATAGAGGAATGCAAACAAAAACCACAATAAGATACCACCTCACTCCTGTCAGAATGGCTATCATCAATAAATCAACAAACAACCAGTATTGGCAAGGACATGGAGGAAAGGAAACCCTCATGCACTGTTGGTAGGATTCCAAATTGGTGCAGCCACTATGGAAATCAGTATGGAGGTTCCTCAAAAAATAAAAATAAAAATACCTTATGACCCAGCAGTTCCATTCCTGGGTATTTATCCAAAGAAATCCAAAACACTAATTCAAAAAAATACTTGCACCTCTGTTTATTCCAGCACTATTCACAATAGCCAAGATACGGAAACAACTGAAATGCCCATCAATAGAAAACTAGATAAAGAAAGTGTGGTACATTTATTCAATGGAGTATTATTTTGCCATAAAAAAGAATGAAATCTTACCATTTGCAACATCATGGATGGACCTGGAGAATATTGTGCTAAGTTAAATAAGTCAGGCTGAGAAAGTCAAATACCATATGATCTTACTTATATGTGGGATCTAAAGAACAGAATAAATGAGGAACGAAAACACTCTGAGATACAGAGAAAAAACTGATGGAAAAAAACTGGTGCAGCGGCTATGGAAGGCAGTGTGGAGTTTCCTCAAAAAATTACAAATAGAATTACCGTATGACCCAGCAATCCCTCTTCTGGGTATCTACCCAAAACATCTGAAAACATTTATCCGTAAAGATGTATATACTACGATATTCATTGCAACTTTATTTATTATGGCCAAGACATGGAAACAACCAGAATGTTCTTTGATACATGATCAGATAAAGAAGATGTGATATATATACCCAATGGAATACTACTCTGCCATAAGATAAGATGAAATACTGCCATTTGTGACAACCTGATGGATCTTGAGATTATTGTGCTGAGTGAAATAAGTCAGACAGAAAAAGTCGAGAACCATATGACTTCACTCATATATGGGATATAAAACTGAAAGCAACAAAGGCACAAGACAAACAAATAAAGAAACAAAAACTCACAGACAACAGTTTAGTGGTTACCAGAGGATAACGGGGGGAGGGGGATTATAGAAGAGGGTAAAGAGTGTCAAATATATGGTGACAGAAGGAGAACTGACTCTGGGTGGTGGGTGCACAATGTGATGTATAGATGATGTATTATAGAATTGTACACTTGAAATCTATGTAATTTTACTAACTATTGTCACCCCAATAAATTTAATTTTAAAAAACTGTAAAGCAAATATAGTACAATGTGAAGATTTTTTAAACTTTGATGATCTATTCTTGTCTAAATGTTTGAAACATTTTACAATAAAAATTTTAAGATCATTTGAAAAAACCAAAAACCCAATTTGTAGCATTTGCTGATAGCCATGGTGTAAACACTCTCACAGTGTCTGATTTCAAGCCACCAATGACTTAAGAGCAGGCTTACAGTAACTTCTAAATAACAATCCATTCTCATAAGCCAGAGCACACCACTGAATGAAAATGTGCATTCTTTATTTTAAAACTTTACATGCTAGTTGAATTTATTTAAATTATGTTCTTAAATAAATATTATTTAAAAATGAAGAAGAAAACTGCTGAACACCATTGCTAAGTCTTCAACCTCCAGCTCTTCATTACACATAGCCATGGAAATAAGCCTGATGCCCACATTTCCTGGCTGCAAAGAAAATCAGTCAGCATAAATCAAGATGAAGGAAATGTGCCCTTCCTGTTTTCTTCCTATCTGGGCTTTCATAAGAACCCATGTTTGTGAACAAAAAGGAAGAAGGAAGAGGAGGAGAAGAAAAGTATACATGGAGGTTCCTTTGGGAACCTCCTTGGACTCCATTTATTAAGACAGAAGACACTATAATTGGGACCATAAACAAAAAGAGAAATGAAGAGCACTGAGAACTGTGGACAGGAACCCTGTGATTTATTTGGGCATTTTTGTGACCCTGATTATTTCTTAAAACTGACTCAGAACCATTTTCTCTTAGAGTGGTTACTACTGCCAGATAATAAATCAAGTAATTCTTGAATCTGCTCTAACCCTCCTATAGTTATTCATCAAAAGATTGTCTTCTTCCTAATTACAAAGCAATTCAGTAAAAAATATTTATTTTAGAATATTTATTTTAGAATATTTAATTAGAAATCAAGAAATCTACATGATCATCCTAACACAGATATTATTGTACTACAAAAGTTTGAACAAATTACTTAACCTGTCTGGGCCTCAGTATCCTCATATATAAAATAAGAACTTTGAACTATGAAGTTTCTGATTGGTTTTAAAAATCCTACAATTCTATTATTTCTGGTAACCAAACCTTCTTCATAAAGCTTATACTTCTCAATAATTCACTTAGATCCTGTGAAGTGACCTTGGGTCAGACAGAAAGAGGGGAGAGCCAGCCCCTCAATGTGGATGCCAGTGGTATAGCACCAGAAGCTGAGATAGAAGTGGGAGAAGCGATCTCCGGAAGGCACCAGAAGGCCCCTGCCCTCTAAGATGACCAACAGCTGGGGTTTGGGGAATACTACTGTGTACCTCATACAGCAGTACCTGCCAGTCCAGGTCATTAGAACTAAAGGCCCCACCAACATGGACAGTGTTAATCCCTTCTGAGACAATGCCTCATATGTTTGTATCTCCCACCAGACTTGTTTTAATAAAGTCCCCACTGAAGAAACCTCACAGCTGCTCTAAGATCATCTTTGCCTCTGTCTTCTCAAAATATTTTTTCTTGGGGTGGCCAGATGGCTCAGTTGGTTAGAGTGTGAGCTCTTAACAACAGGGTTGCCAGTTCGATTCCCACATGGGTCAGTGAGCTGTGCCCTCCACAACTAGATTGAAGACAATGAGCTGCTGCTAAGCTGCCAGAGGGGAGGCTGAATGGCTCAACTGGTTAGAGCATGAGCTCTCAACAACAAGGTTGCTGGTTCAATTCCCACGTGGAATGGTGGGTTGCGCCCTCTGCAACTAAAGATTGAAAATGACTACTGCACTCGGAGCTGAGCTGTGCCCTCCACAACTAGACTGAAGGACAACAACTTGGAGCTGATGGGCCCTGGAGAAACACACTGTTCCCCAATATTTCCCAATTATATATATATATATTTTTTTTTTTTTTCTTCAGAATCTTCCTCACTAGAGGGTTTTCATCCATATGGAACTCAACAATATCTGAGCTTGGCTCTGAGCCACATGGGTATAAAATAGGAACCCAGGATCCTCATGACTCTTCACACACACACACACACACACACACACACACACACACACACACACTATACATAAAGGGGATGATAGTATCACGGGGGTCCCTGGTGGCAGAGGAGAATTAACTCTAGCTTACAGTGAGATCAGAGAAGACTCAGACACTGGGAAAGGCCAACAGAAGCTTTGTCAACCAACTGCAGTTTAAAACATCATAAGTATTTTATGCTTTAAAAAGCATAAAAACCTTTCCCCTGAGGTTTGTGGGAGAAACAAAACAGTGAAGGAAAGTCACTTGTTAGGGAGCATGAATCTCTAGCAATAATCACAAAGATCTTCATATCAGAGCATAAATGCCTTCCAGCACATCACCTAATCATGGTCACAATGAACTGTGAGTTATTATTGGAGTCATAAGAAGAGATGTGAGGAGGGGATCAGGAGCCCTTTATGCAGACCTGGACTCTGTCACTTACTACATAGCTTGTGGCTTAAGTGAGTTACTTATCCTCAGGGCACATTTTTGCCTTTATTTTACAGATGGGGAAACTGATCCTCAAATGGGATAAGTTACTTGTCCCTGCCAACAAGTAACAACATGGGACAGTTTGGAAAGAATGAAGACCTGAAGCAATAGCTTCTTTATTATGGGGTGTATCATTCACATAGAAATAACATCCAAAGGCTGAGATGGGCAGGGTAGGCAGAAAATAGGACTCCTGAAATTGAGAGATAAGAAATCCATCACTGATGGAAAATTAAAGTGGGTTATTTTTTAGAGAAATGACTGTGTGATTGCCAGATCCAGTGGAATCTATAAACAGTACAATGAGAGGGTGACAATGACTCATACATGTGACTCCTCCTAAATCTAAAAGATGACTTTGATGCTGCCAAAGAGTGATAGGTCCACCTGCCAGTCACAGCTGGTCATAAAAGTTCTCATGAAAGGGGTCATGTAAACACATGCCTTATCTCACTAGCAGGTCCCCAGAGTCCTCCTTCACCTTGCATCAGTTTATCAGGGACTGTTTTCATGCTGTTCTTATTTTGCTCTCTATGACCATGATTGTCTGAGTGATATAGCCTCTGAGTTGTTGCTGCATCCCTCTGAGATTTGCCCTGCTTATCTCTGCCTCCGTTCCTATAGGATATGTTTTATTACTAAACAGACTTGACTTGCAGCACCTCTATGGCATCATCCAGCAGTGACTGTCATTCAAACAACTGTAGAAAACCTATAGGTAGCCTTTGTAAGAGAAATTTCCAGAAACAGAACCACATTAATTTATAAGGCTTCTTGAGTTATACAATGGGAGGATATCTTTACTTAGGATTTCAAACGACAACAGAAAATTTCAACATAAACCGGGAATTGTGCTCTGCCAAGTAGATGACGGGAAACAACTCATGTGTCATGGATTGCTAAGTACTATCCCAAATCCTTCCTGAGGTCAGCATTCCCAACCCTACCAAATCCTGCAGCTCAAAAAGCAGCTACAAGTACAGTGTAAAGTGTGACATTGTGGAAATCAACTACTTAAGAGCCACAACTGAAATTGCTTGATTTGGGCTAGAAATGTGGTTGACAACCTGCCCTTATAATATTATGAGCTCCAAGAGATGACATTGACTCATCAACTTATCCGTTATAATTTTAGAAATAAACTCAATGTGAATTCTTAAAAACGTCGTAACAAATCAATCAAACACTGGAAAGAACTGCAGATACAGGTCCCTACAGAGACCCACGCTTTACTGGGCTTACTGCTATGGAACATCAGGCTCCTATGGTCACAATAGGGCTGCAAGAAATGTAAGTCTAAGAAGAAGCTGAGCACATTGGTTTCCTAAGCCATATCCTGAAATGCCCTGTTCGCATGGCTGCTCAATGCTGTAGAATCTCTGCCAGCATTTTCTCCTCCATACTAAAGTCTAAAAGCTATCTGTTGATAAAAGGTTTTAAGCAGTTACCTCAGAACGTAGCCTAAAGTGTTGAGTTTTCTGAGCAATCAGCTATGTGGAAGCTTTAATCAGCATTTTTCTTCCTCCCCGAGTTCATCCTATCCACATGTGCAAGTCACATGTCCTTGGACAGGGCTGATCCCATAAACAGAAGAGTAAGCAAGTACTCACATAGTATAATTTGAGATATGTCACAATCTCCACTGCCCAAAATATCTTTCCCATCCAATGCCACAGTGCCTAAAGCTTTGTACCAGCATTAAACACTGTTGTTAATCTCCATCCTTCACCTCATTCCCAGTGTCTACATATATGCATTGCATCCATCCTTCAAGGCCTAGCTCGGTATCACTCTTATGTGAAGCTTTCTATGGACCTCCACTTGAAAGTGATCTCTCATTCCTCTGAGCATTCCTGTGAACACTTAACCTGTACCTCTTTAGTGATATATATTACTTTATGTTTGTGATATATATTACTTTATGTTTGAACACATGTACTATCCTCCATCAGGCATAATCTGGAGAGTCAATCCCTCAGGAAGGTCTTATTTATTATTCTACTACCATCTCATCTCTAGAGCTGGCCCTTAGTAAAGAACCAATATCTAACCAAGTGCCATATGGGTGAATGGATAGTAAGACACAAGTTCACCTGGGCTGAGATTTTGTTAACGCTCTGTATCCGTCAGCAGTTACATTACTTCTCAGGGCCTTGTTTTCCTCCTATAAAATAAAGCCATTTGAGAGTTATAAAATGCCAGAGCTCTCCCAACCATCATTACTAATCCACTTGATGAAACTTGGTTCAGCAAAAGTGCAAAATTACATGCATTCGTTTTTTAAAGTGCTTTGACAATGACACTGAAATAAGGTTTTTAAAAAGAAAAAAGGGACAGGGAATAGTAAAATAAGGCCAAAAAAGGAAACATAGAAATAAATTCTGTACAGTCCTATGTAGTTACAAAGGTGGGGCATGAATTCAGCCTTGAGCTTTCTGGCAATTAAAGCAAAATAAAAAAAAATATGAGAACATATTTTAAAACCACCATAAATGACAAAATAGAAATTTGCAATTCAATAAACCAAAGAAGAGATACTCTGACTTGATGCAGGGATAAAATCTAGACTATCTAGAGTTGTGCTTCCCAAATGGTAGCCACACATAAGTGGCTGTTTAAATTTAAATTAATTAAAATTAAATTACAAACTTTAAATGCCATTCTTCAGTTTTAATAGCCACATTTCAAATGTGCAATAGCCACACGTGGCTAGTGGCTATTATATTGTGCAGCATGATTATAAAACATTTCCATCACTGCAGAAAGTTCTACTGCACAGTGTTGATCTAGAATAATAAAAAACTGTAGATCTGTTGACTGTCAGTCAGAATTGTTCACCCCTCTAGTTAAGCTCTTGGGAAGCAGAAATGTCTAAATTTTAACATTTGACAAAGGGTATGAACTACATGAAATCTGTATCCCTAAAGAAGGAGAGTCCCATACATCTTAAAAATGAACAGAGCAGGAAAAAAGTTAACTTCCTTTAAAGAAAATGAAGGCTCCTAATGAGACCCAAATAGCTGGCCACCCTGCCTCCACATGGGAGTTCTCAGTGGAGGACCTGACTGCCAGTGACACCAAAGTTTTCCTCAAGATGGTTTCCAAAAACTGTTTCCTAAAAACATTGGAGAAAAGAAAGATAAAATCAAAGCTACAAAGTTAATTCCATCCCTCTTTCACTCAGCTGGCATGGGTGCTATGCTTTGTACCTGAAAACATTTTCAAAATAGATTTTACCAATTTCCCAGGCCCTGGAAACAAACAAATGTTAACAATGCACCCAAGAAATATGTATTTTTAAGTAGCATATATACTTTTTGGTGAAACAACCAGAGAAAAATGGTTGGAAATTGTATCCCTAATTGGCTGAAAGAGTTGGCCAGCGATATATAACTGAATTGAAAATACTGTCTGCCAAAAATGGTGATTTGGAATTTTAAAAAGTTGAATTCAAGCCACTCTGTTTTCCCATAAGATAGAGAGGCCATTTCTGGTTAGTGACAATAAAATTATATCACCAGCATAGAGAATAGTATTTTTATACTTATCATAATAGGTGCACACTTATTGCATAAATTGTTTCAAATCATTTAAAAAAATTTTCAAAAAAGGGTTGGAGGAAGCAGATGCAGAAAACAGTCACATTTTATTTATTTACTTATTTATACATTTATTAGTTTCATGTGTAAAAAACACTGTAATACACATTTGTCATTTATACCCCCCACTAAGTGATAATCCCCCTCCTCCAATCTACTACCCCTCTGACATCACATACATCTGTTACATTTCCACTGCTTCTATTCCTTATGCTGTACTCCACTTCTTATGAATATGTACATATATATACATATATATGCATATATATATAAAATTATAGACATTCATTATTATTCAGCTTCAGCTTCAGGTGTACAGTGCAGTGATCAGTCATCCACAGTATCCCTGAAGTGGTCTCCCTAATAAGACAAGTGTCCATTGGATACCCTACAAAATCTTTACAACGTTATTGATTATATTCCCCAAACTGACTTCTGTATCCCCATGGCAATCTTGTGGTTACAGATTGTGCTTTATAATCCATTCATCTTCTCCTTTATCGCCACCCACCCCCATCTAGCAACCATCAGTTTTTCCTCTATGTCTCTGAGACTGTTTCTGATTAGTTTATTCATTTATTCTATTCTTTAGATTCCAAATATAAGTGAGATCATATGGTATTTGTCTTTCTCTGTCTGAATTTTTTCACTTAGCATAATGTTCTCTAGGTCCATCCATATTGTTGCAAATGGTAATATTTCATTCTTTATGGCTGTGTAATACTCCATTGTATAAGTGTACCACAGTTTCTTAATCCAGTCATCTACCAATAGGCATTTCAGTTGTTTCTATATCTTGGCTATTGTGAATAGCACTGCAATAAACACAGAGGTGCACAGATTTGCTTCAAATTAGCATTTTGGAATTCTCTGGATAGATACCCCAGTCCCATTTTTTAAAGACTGAAATTATTATCTTTTCTGTTAGGAGTCCATTCCCATGAATGATTGCCATCGTCAAAAATTCAGGTTGAACATAAGCATTAGTTACCAGATCTTGTATACCAACTATGCTAAATGCCTTCTGTTTAGCCTACCCCTTCCCCTCTCCACACTTCTTCCCACTGCTCCATGCTCCAGAAGGCTTACCTGCACAGGCTGTATCAGTCGGCTCCCTTGTTCTCTGGCTTCTGGAGGAGTTCAACCAGTGGAAGGCACTAGCAGAAAATTAGAGGATGGGAAGATAGAAAGATTGGACTAAGTGTTCCCTTGGCTTACTCCCTGCCAAGTCACCATAGGCTGGCTGCATTCCCTAGGCAAAAGTTATAGCTCATGTTAGGCAGATGTCTTCATATAGCTGCACTCTTCAAATTCCAGTTAACCCTCACTTGTTTTGAATATCCATGCCAATGAGTGGCAATGGTGCCCAAGGTACTATATCAATGACCCTTGTAGGTTTTTCTCAACCTTGTCTCCACCTTTGTGATAATTCCTTGTCTTAACCTCTCTTCAGTTATTCAATTTATGCAGGTTATCTGTGTCCTGACAAGCCCTGACTGATAACATTATTACTAGTTTTCATGCACAAAAGCCAAAGCAAAATCAATTAAATTTATAAGCAATCTTAAAGCTATTCTTGACAGATTTTTCCATCACATAATAGTATAAGATGGTTAATTATGAAATATTATACCTGTTCCTCATAGAATATATGAGTCATTTAAAAAAATCCAAATTGAAAACAGGAAAAATGGTGGTATGAGGTGAACCTCTGGAAATCTCCCATGGGATTTACAACGTATTAAACAACTATAACTCCACAAAGGTCTCCCTGCACAGCAGACAGGCAAGACGAATAGGCTCACTACTGAATTCACTTAAAGGTGAGCAAATTGCGTGAGCACGGGAGGAGGGAAGGGAGAAATGCGAAGATGGGGCTGCACAGGCGCAGGACACAGACCTAGCTCAGTGCTCCAAGCTCGCTGCATCCCAGAACTACTGCAGCTGCGGGAGACAGAAGAACATGGACTGCTAGGGCTCAGCTTATGGCCAACAGGGCTGAGGGGACAACATATAACACGGCAGAACCCAATGCTCATGGCAGAGACCTCGGAGAAAAGACTGAGGGAAGAAGGCTGAAAACAGTGGTTTAATTCCTCACTGCCACAGAGAATGGAAGCCTTAGGCTCTGAGACTAGCCACCCCCTCCCTATCCTCCCAGAGCTCGCCCCTCACCCACCTGCCCACTGCTAGAAGTGGAACAGTAGCAGTGTCAGATCAAAAGAACAGAATATTTGGAGTTGTGAGAATTGTGATCCACAGAAACAGATTCACAGCGCAACTAGTTCCAGCAAAGGGGAGTGAACTGTAGAAGCAGGACTGGCTGTGGTGGTGGTCGCCGCCATTGCCTAGGGCTACTTTTCACAACTCATCCTGCCCCTGCTCCCACCTATCTGGGCAGATAACTGCAGGACTATAGAGAACTGTTGAAACACACAGGTTCTAAATCTGGTACAGGAAGAGCTTTGGAACTTCAAAAGCTCTCCACATCGCCACAGGGACGGCGCCTGATGACCCAGGTGAACTCTGAACAGAGGAGATGCCCACCTTCCAGGGAATCCCCCCATCGTGTGACAAGCTGAAATAGTGAAGAGAAAACATAACACTACAGTGTGAGATAGAAAAAAGGCTGCAGTCAAAGAGAAAATAAAACATTCTATCTACACCTACTGGAAAACAAAAGAAAGACCTCCTCCTATCAACCTGTTGCAGAACCCACTCCTGTAGATGTCTAGGAAGAGAAATAATAAATCATTAATTGCCATGAATAACCAAGGCAACAAGACAGCTAAGAAAGAAAGTGTAAAGTCTTCAGAAAAGGAACTTAAAGATATGGAAATATGTGACTTAAATGATGGAGAATTCAAGATTGCAGTTCTGAAAAAACTCAACGAGATGCAAAAAAACACAGAAGGGCAGTTTAATGAACTGAGAAACACAATCAAAGAACAACATGAACATTTTACCAAAGAGATTGAAATTTCAAAAAAGAACCAAATAGAATTTCTGGAGATTAAGACTCAATCGAAGAAATTAAGAATGAAATAGCCAGCTTAGGTAGTAGAGTTGACCAGATGGAGGAAAGAAAATCAATGACATTGAATATAGAAACCTGGAAATGATACAGATGGAAGAAGAAAGAGACTTGAGACTTAAAAGAAATGAAAGAACTCTACAAGAACTTTTTGACTTCATCAGAAAAAGCAATATAACAATAATGGGCATACCAGAAGGAGAAGAAAGAGAGAAGGAAACAGAGTATATTCAAATCAATAGTCTACGAGAACTTCCCAAAGTTGCAGAATGAACTGGATCCTCAAATCCAAGAAGGAAATAGAACACCTAATTACTTCAACTCCAACAGGCCTTCTCCAAGGCACATTGTATTGAAGCTGTTAAAAATCAATGACAAAGAAAGAATTCTCAAGGCAACCAGGAAAGAGAAGACGGAAACCCACAAAGGAAAGCCCATTAGATTATCATCAGCTTTCTCAGCAGAAACTCTACAAGCCAGGAGGGAGTGAAAGCAAATATTCAAACTATGAAAAGAGAGAAATTATGAGCCAAGAATAATATCCCCAAAAATATATCCTTTAGATATGAAGGAGGAATTAAGAACTTTCCAGACTTACAGAAGCTGAGGGAATTTTATAACATATGACCTGCACTACAAGAAATACTAAAGGAGGCTATTCAACCACAATCAACAGGGACAATTTGTGGCAAGCAAAACATAAAAAGGGGGAGAGTAAAGGCCTGAACCCGAATATGGGAACAGAGAAAGTAAGCATGCTGAAGAAAATGGAATATTCTAAATATCAAACATTCTTTTACATAAACTTAAAGGTAACCACTCAAAAAAAATCCAGAACTGAAATATATACTGTAATAAAAGAAGAAACGGAGGGAAACATCATAGAATACCACCGCACAGAAATAATAGACAACAACAAAAAAACAAAGAAACAATGGAGACACAGTTACCGGAAAACTGAAGATAGAACAATAGGAAATCCTCACATCAATAATCACCCTAAATGTAAATGGACTGAATTCACCAATAAAAAGGCACAGATTAGCAGACTGGATCAAAAAAACTAAACCCAACCACATTCGATCTCCAAGAGACACATCTCAGCTACAAGGACAACAATAGACTCAAAGTGAAAGGGTGGAAATTGACACTCCAAGCAAATGGTACCCAAAGAAAACTGGGTGTAGCTATAATGATATCAGGGGAAACAGACTCCAGGGTGAAAAAGGTAACAAGAAACAAAGATGGACATTTCATAATGGTAAAGGGGACTATACAAAAAGAAGACATAACAGTCATCAATATTTATGCCCCCAATCAGGGAGTACCGAATATACCAAGCAACTACTAACAGAACTAAAGGGAGAAATTGATCAAAACACAATTATACTAGGGGACCTAAATACATCATTGACAGCTATGGATAGATCATCCAAACAGAAAATAAATAACGAAATAGCAGTCCTAAATGACATATTAGATGAAATGGACATAACTGACATTTACAGAGCACTTCATCCTAAAACATCAGACTATACATTTCTTTCTAGTATTCATGGAACATTCTCAAGGATAGAACATATATTGGGACATAAAACTAACGTCAGCAAATTTAAGAAGATTGAAATCATACCAAGCATATTATATGATCACAAGGTTTTGAAATTGGATATCAACTCCAAAAAGAAGCAGGAAAATCCCACAAATACATGGAGGTTAAACAACAAACATTTAAAGAACAATCGGGTCAAAAAAGATTAGAGGAGAGATCAAAAGATACACAGAAACAAATAAGAATGAAAATACATCCTACTGAAATTTTGGGGATGCAGCAAAAGCAGTTTTAAGAGGAAAATTTATATCATTACAGGCCTATCTCAAGAAATAAGAAAATCCCAAATAAATAACCTCATGTTACACCTTAAAGAACTAGAAAAAGAAGAAGAAATGACACACAAGGTCGGCAGAAGAAAGAAAGTAATAAAAATCAGAGCAGAACTAAATGAAATAGAGAACAAAAAGACAATAGAAAAAATTAATGTGACAAAGAGCTAGTTCTTTGAAAAGATTAACAAAATTGACGAAACCTTGGCTAGGCTCACTAAGATGAAAAGAGAGAAGACACTAATTAACAAAATCAGAAATGAAAAAGGGGAAGTTATCACAGATGTCACAGAAATACAAAGGATCATCTAAGAATACTATAAAGGACTATATGCCACCAAATTCAATGACCTAGAAGAAATGGACAAGTTCTTAGAAACATATAGGCTTCCTAGGATGAACCATGAAGAATTGGAAAATCTAAACAGACCGATCTCCAGTAACGAAATTGAATCAGTCATCCAAAACCTTCCCAAAAGCAAAAAAAAGTTCAGGACTAGATGGCTTCACTAGTGAATTCTACCAAACCTTCAAAGAAATCTAATACCAATCCTGCTCAGACTCTTCCAAAAAATTGAAGAAGAGGCAGTATTCCCCAACTCATTTTATGAGGCCAACATTACCCTGATACCAAAACCTGGTAAGGACAACACAAAAAAACAAAACTACAGACCAATATCTCTGATGAATACAGATGCAAAAATCCTACACAAAATTCTAACAAATCAAATGCAACAATGCATTGAAAAGATTATTTATCACAACCAAGTGGGGTTCATTCCAGGGGCACAACGATGGTTCAACATCCACAAATCCATCAATGTGATACATCACATAAACAAAATAAAGGACAAAAATCATATGATTATATCAATTGATGCATAAAAAGCATTTGACAAGATACAGCATCCAATTATGATTTAAATACATAATAAAATAGGTATAGAAGGAAAACACCTTAACATAATAAAGGCCATATATGACAAGCCCTCAGCTAATCTCATAATTAATGGTGAAAAACTGAAGCCTTTTGCTCTACGTTGAGGAACACAACAGAGCTGTCCCCTATCACCTCTTTTTTTCCACGCAGTGTGGAAGTCCTCACCAGAGCAATCAAGCAAGAGAAAGAAATAAAAGGCATCCAAATTGGGAATGAAGAAGTTAAATTGTCACTCTTTGTAGATGACATGATGCTATATATAGAAAACCCTAAAGACTCCACCAAAAAGCTATTAGAAACATATTAGAATACAGTAAAGTTCCTGGATACAAAATAAACATAGAAAAGTCCATTGCATTCCTATATACTAACAATGAAATCTCAGAAAAAGAAATAAAAACAACAATTCCTTTTGCACTTGCATCAAAAAGAATGAATTACCTAGGAATAAACTTAACCAAGGAGGTGAAAGACCCATATGCTGAAAACTCAAAGACAATTTTAAAAGAAATTGAAGAAGACACAAAGAAATGGAAAGACATTCCGTGCTCATGGATTGGAAGAATCAACATAGTTAAAATGGCCATATTACCCAAAGCAATATAAAGATTTAATGCATCCCCATCAAAATCCCAATGGCATTTTTTAAAGAAATAGAACAAAACATCATCAGATTTGTTTGACCCCGAATAGCCAAATCAATCTTAAGAAAAAAGAACAATGCTGGAGGTATCACACTCCCTAACTTTAGCTTGTACTACAGGGCAACAATAATCAAAACAGCATGGTATTGGCAGAAAAACAGACATATAGACCAATGAAATAGAATTGAAATGCAGAAATAAAACCACATAAATACAGACAGATAATTTTTGACAAAGAAGCAAAAAACATACATTGGAGAAAAGACAGCCTCTTCAATAAATGGTGCTGGCAGAATTGGAAAGTCACGTGCAAAATAATGAAACTGGACTGCTATCTGTCACCATGTACCAAAATTAATTCAAAATGGATCCAAGACTTAAGCATAAGACCTGAAACAATAAACTGCATAAAAGAAAACATAGGTACTAAACTTATGGACCTTGGGTTCAAAGAGCATTTCATGAATTTGACTCCAAAGGCAAGGGAAGTAAAAGCTGAAATAAATGAATGGGACTATACCAAACTTGAAAGCTTCTGCATAGCAAAAGAAACCATCAACAAAATAGAGGCAACCAACTGAATGGGAGAAGATTTTTGCAAACAGTGCCTCCAACAAAGAGCTAATATCCAAAATATACAAGGAACTCATGCAACTCAACAACAACAAAAAATGCCTCTGTCAATTGAAAAATGGGCAGACAAACTGAAGAGACATTTCTCCAAAAAGGACATACAAATTGCAAAGAGACATATGAAAAAATGCTCAACATCACTAATCATCAGAGAAATGCAAGTAAAAACCACAATGAGTTATCACCTCACCCCAGTTAAAATGGCTGTCATCAACGAGACAAATAGCAACAAGTGTTGGAGAGGCTATGGAGAAAACGGAACCCTCATACACTGCTGGTGGGAATGCAGACTGGTGCAGCCCCTATGGCAGCCAGTGTGGAGGTTCCTCAAAATATTACGAATAGAATTACCATATGACCCAGCAAACCCTCTCTGGGTATCTATCCAAAAAATCTGAAGACATTTATACATAAAGACAAGTGTGCTCCAATGTTCATTGCAGCTTTATTTACGGTTGCCAAGACATGGAAACAACCCAAATGTCCTTCAATAGATAAATGGATAAAGAAGTTGTGGTATACATACACAATGTAATACTATTCGGCGGTAAGAAAAGATGAAATAGGATCATTTGTGACAACATGGATGGATCTTGAGATTACAATGGTAAGACAAATAAGTCAGACGGAAAAAGCAGAGAATTATATGATTTCACTGATATGTGCTATATAAACCAAAAACAAAAGACAAACAAATGAGAAACAAAAACTCATATATACAGACGATAGTTTAGTGGTTACCAGAGAGTAAGGGGCGAGGGGGTGGTAGATGAGGGTAAAGGGGAACAAATATATGATGATGGAAGGAGAACTGACTCTGGGTGATGAACACACATTGTGATTTATAGATGATGTAATACAGAATTGTACACCTGAAATTATGTAATTTCATATTTCATTAACAATTGTCATCCCAATAAATTAAAAAAAATTCCAGAACTATCACTAATGAAAGAAAAATCCAGCAAAACATTTAAATGAAATGTCCACCAAAATAATGACTCTGTGATCACATAGAGCAATATTGTCCTTTAGAAAAGGGGAAGAAGGAGGGCTTCAACCAGATAAAATTAATAAGAGGGATAAATTAGTTCCCAATTAGAGCAGAACTTGAGCACTTCTGGAGGTGAGAAGTCTTCAGAAGGTACTTTGTAATCAACTGCACTACATGAGGAAGTAAAACTAGAATCCAATCAGTGAAGAGAATCACTCTCTCAAATACTGGTGCATTTGTAAAGGCCCTGAAGCTGCCCTACCTATCACCACTGACAGTGATTCAGTGAATGAACAAAACCCTCTAAATTAGGCAGACAGCTTTTCAAATCTTTCCAGGTCAAAATCATTTATAAAGTGAGGAAAACGTCTCCAATGTAGAATAGTTGTGAAGATTAAATATTTTTAAAAATGTATAAAATACCTAGCACAGTGTCTGATGCCTTAAAGTTGTTCAACAAATGGAAATTCAAAAATGAAACTAACAAAAGGCAACCAAAGACTTATACCCCAAGATCAGCCTGAAAATCAGCAAGTAGATCAGGAAAAAAATTATGGGAAAGAATAGGGTTATAAAGTGACCCCACTCCCGTCTCCTATGGGTCATGTACATTTTAAGGACCTTCATAATGGATGATTTCTTAAAGAGATTGTAAGGAATAGTCACCTAAGGAAATTTTCTCATTCCCTGCCCTGAAAGAGCTTCAACTTTTCTTCTCCTTCTATCATTTTATTTTTCTAGGGTGATTAACACTTTCCCAATGCACCACAATGATCATTTCTTGCTATCACAAACTATCCTGGAGACTAGCAGAGTCAAATTGGTAGTCTGAAGGAGGCAACTCATCGATGACCATGGTAACATACTACTCGGCCAGACGTTTGTCTGGCATCTTGTTCCAAAATGTCCTGAATGCAGTGACCTCTGGATCCTCTGCTTGGTTGTTGAGACCATTCTATCTGAGTGATGAAACGTTGCCTTTTACTGGGTTGGCCACATCTGAAGCTCAGAAGGAAGATCACCATTTTCTCACAAAAAAGATACTTTCCTTTGTGTGTCTTAGATTGTGTCAGAGACATGTTTACTGACTCTATTTCTGGATGGAATTCATATTTTAACAGCAATTTATAAGACAAGGAGGTACTTCAGCAGGACCCTAAGGAAGTGGGACTGAGAACAGAGTATTTTGACAAGTGAGAGAGGAAGAGAATGACAAAGACTGAGACACTGCAAATGTGTTAAGAAGACCTATGAAAATACATAAAAAGGAACCCTGAAGACAGACGAATTCAGAAATTCTGTCCTATCCCTGGAGTTGGTTTTCAGATTCCTAAACCTGCAATCATGGACCCAGTTTCCCTAGCTTCTCTGATTTTGGAGTTGCTATTCCATGATCCTCCTGGCCAAGGTCTGAGAGGACACCTCAGTGAAATGTTGCCTGGTGGACAAAGCAAACTCAAATAGAAAGGGGTCATATGGTGAATATCTGCCATGTGCTAGGCATTGCACAGCATGTAATATGTGCATTTAACTGATAGTAATCTCACAAAATGGACAGTGTAATACGTATTTCATAGATACATAAACAAAGATTTTGAGAAGTTAGGTAACTTGCCCAAAGTTAAGTTGCCTAACTACAATTGCACCAGGTATTCCTGTTTCATAGCCCATTCTTATACTATTCTGCCACATGTTCATCAAGGTCTCATTATTCAACATCTTTACATAAAGTTATGAGTTCCTACAGCACATTATCCTCACTTCATCATCAGCACTTCATCTTGTACACAAATTTGTCAATAGAGAATGGAACACCCAGTAGGCATTCCCATTTAAAAGATAGAACAAAAATTTAAAAAAATAAAAGGTAGAGGAACAGAGAGGTCTAAGATGGCAGATTAAGTAAACGCTATGCCTACTGCATCCCAGGATCACACCAAAATTACAAATAAATTATAGAACAATCAACCTCAATAATCATCTGATGACTAGCTGAACAGAACCCCTATAACTAAGGTTATAAAGAAGAGGCCACATCAAGACTGGTAGAAGGGGCAGAGATGTGAAATAGGCTGACCCCAAACCCACAGATAAAGGTTGAATGCAGGGAGGGACACCTTGTGGCAAAAGTCCTCATGAAGAGGGAGGGGTCCCAGCCCCATGCCAGGCTCCTTTGCCCAGGGGTTCTGTGCCAGGAAGAGGAGTTCCCATGGTATCTGGTAGTGAAAATCAGCAAGGACTCTGTCTGCCCTTCCCAGTGGGGCAGAGGGTGGCTGGAAATCCAGATGCCCTCTTGTAGAGCTGGCACATGAACTTGCTCGCTTGCAGCACTCACCTGGTCTCTGGTAGAGGGGCAGCAGTTCCAGAGGCCCAGAGATGTGTGAAAAAGGACTGAGTTGTGTGGCTTCATGTGGGAGCTGGAAGGACAGGAGACATTGTTGTCCCTGTGTGGAGCCTCACACATATGTGGCCTACAGGAAGGTGCCATCTTTTCAGTGTTAAGCCCTCTCCCAAAGGGCCAAGTCTGGGACTACATTGGTCTGGTGGAATCTGTGCATGCTCACTGCCTTGGTGGTACCCTGGGTCCCTGCTTGCCCCTTCCCTCCCATTCCCCCCCTCCCAGCACAGCTGGTGCTACATCGCCCAGGAAATTCTCTCTGTTCACCCTGACCCACAGGCTATGGGAGCTTTTTGGCCATGGTTGTGGGACCTCAGCAGCTGGCTTGGGAAACATTTTCTGGTGGGCTGTAACCCAAGATGTGTGCCGCAGCATCTCTTGGGCAGCTCTCAGGAATTGGCGGACCTGAGACAGATGGTGACTTGCATGCTGTTCTCAGGGTGTTTTTGTAAGATGGTCCTGGGCCAAGCACTGGTCCAGGTGCTGAGACTGCATTGACTTTGTAGAAACCACCAACCATACTCCTTCGCTCCCTAGAATCTCGCTCCACCCACCTGGAGTTGCATTGCCAGGGGCACACTGGGTCCCTGGTGGCCAGCCCCACCCCACAAGCTGTGGAGGCCTTTTACAGCAGCAAACCGTCAGTGATGGCCCAGGGAGAATTTGGTGGTGGACAATGACCCCAAACCTGCACTGCAGCCACTTGGGGACAGTTCTGGGGAATTTGTGAGCCTGAGGTGGTGGCTGGCTGCAGTGTTCTAAGGGTATTGCGCAAAGTGGTCCCAGACCAGGCATTGCCCCAAGGTGAGTGGCAGCTGGTTGTGGGGTTCTCAGGGCTGCGCAAATGGTCACAGGCTGGGCATTGGTGTAAGAATTGAATCTGCATTAACTTTGTAAAAACCACTGGCCACATCTCACGACTTCCTGGGACTCCACACCTCCCAGCTAGTGCTACATTGTCAAGGGCAGTCTCAAAACTGGGTCAACCAGCCCAGTACAGAGACATAAGGAGTCTTTTTCAACAGCTGGGCTTTACAGGCAGCTGGCAGGTGGCAATAGGCCTAGGGGGCCCTAAGTCTTTTGCTAAGCTGCCTCAAGACCACTATTGGTGGCAGCAGGCCTCAGTTCACAGTGAGGTCACCCTCACATGCTTCCAGTTCTAGAACAGTAGCAGCCAACCACATATAGCATTGTGGCTCCTACCAGATAGCCATCAATCAGTAACAGATAAGGCTGAAATTGACCTGCACAGGATCCCCTCCCATGAGGCATCAGAAGAAACACACAGAGGCCAGCTTCAGACCACTCCAGAGCACTGTCTGGTTAGCCTCATAAGTGGCACACGAAAAGGGGTGAGAGTCTCAACAAGCACAAAAGCCTGTGGGGGCAAAGCCTCCTCTGAGGAGTCAGCTCCCACACAGCAGCTCATACACTGTGGGTTCGGCCAATCATCACAGTCAATCAGCCTGGGAGTCAGTCTCACCCAGTGAACACCAAAAGCAATCAAGGCTCAACTACAACAGGAGAATATGCACAACACACTCAAGGGACACTCCTGGAACACACAGAGGAGATCAGAGAGATTGAACCATTGGACTACACAGAACACATACTACATAGGCCACCCAGCAAAGACTGAGAGACATAGGAGGGCTACTTAATATATTGAAGCAAACACAGAGCAGCAGCCAGAAGGAAGAGAAAAAAAATACATGCCTCCTATCCAAAAACAAACAAACAAACAAACAACAACAACAACAAAAAACCAGGAGAAACCTCCAGAAACAGAACTAAATGAAGTAGAGGCAACCAACCTACCAGAAACAGAGTTTAAAACACTGATTATAAGAATGCTTAAGAAACTTAGTGAGAATTTCAACAAAGAGATAGCAAGCATAAAGAAGGACATAGAAACCATAAAAAATAACCAGTCAGAAATAAAGAATACAATAAATGAAATGAAGAATACACCAGAAGGAATCACAAGCAGATTAGAGGAAGCAGAGGACTGAATCAGGGATTTAAAAGACAAGGTAGCAGAATTCATCCAATCGCAACAACAAAAAGAAAAAAGAATAAAAAACAATGGAAATAGTTTAAGAGACCTGTGGGACAACATCAAGAGCAACTACATTCACATCATAGGAGTACCAGAGGAGAAGAGAGGTAACAAGGGATCAACAAACTATTTGAAGAAATAATGACCAAAAACTTCCCTAATCTGGTGAAGGAAATTGACATACAAGCCCAAGAAGCACAGAGAGTCCCAAACAAGATGAACCTAAACAGGCCCACACCAAGACACATTATAGTTAAAATGGCAAAGGTTAAAGACAAAGAGAGAATCCTAAAAGCAGCAAGACAAAGACAGCTAGTTACTTACAAGGGAGCTCCTATAAGACTATCAGTTAATTTCTCAAGAGAAACTTTGTAGGCCAGAAGAAAGTAGCAGGAAATATTCAAAGTGATGAAAAACAAGGGCCTACAACCAAGACAACTCTATCTAGCAAGGCTATCATTTAAAACTGAAGGAGAAATAAAGAGCTTCCCAGAAGAGAAAAAGCTAAAGGAATTCATTACCACCAAGCCAGTATAACAAGAAATGTTAAAAGGACTTATTTAAACAGAAGAAAAACTCAAACAAGAAAACCAACAAAGATCAAAAATATGAACAATAAATTGGCAATAACTATGTACCTATGAATAATCACTTTAAATATAAATGGATTAAATACTCCAATCAAAAGCATAAGGTAGCTGAGTAAATAAGAAAACAAGATCCATGCATATGCTGTCTACAAGAACTCTCCTTAGACCGAAAGACACACACAGACCAAAAGTAAAGGGATGGAAAAAGATATTGCATTCAAATGGAAATGAGAAAAAAGCGGGGGTAGCAATACTTATATTGGACAAAATAGACTTTAAAATGAAGACTATAATAAGAAACAAAGAAAAACTTTACATAACAATAAAGGGATCAATCCAACAAGAGGACATAACCCTAATAAACATCTATGAACCCAATATAGGAGCACCTAAATATATAAAACATGTATTAACCAACATAAAGGTAGATATCAACAGTAACACAATCATAGTAGGGGATTTTAACAGCCCGCTGACAACAATGGACAGATCTTCCAGAAAGAAGATCAACACAGAAACAGCAACCTTAAATGACACACTAGACCAGATGCATTTAATTAATATTTTAGAGAATTTCACCCAAAAGCAGTAGAATATACATTATTTTCAAGTGCACATGGAACATTTTCCAACATATGCTAGGCCACATGCTAGGCCACAGAACAAATCTCAATAAATTAAAAAAATTGAAATCATATCAAGTGTCTTCTCTGACCATAGTGGTAAGAAACTAGAAACCAAATACAAGAAAAAAACTAAAAAACATACAAACACATGGAGACCAAATAATATGCTACTAAATAATAAATGGGTCAGCAGTGAGGTCAAGGAAGAAATCAAAAGGTTCCTTGAGGGTGGCTGGTTAGCTTAGTTGGTTAGAAAAAGGTGCTGATAACACCAAGGTTGCTGGTTTGATCCCTGCATGGGCCACTGTGAGCTGCACCCTCCTAAATAAATAAATAAATAAATAAATAAATAAATAAATAAATAAATAAATAAAAGACATTGGAGAGATAAATTAAAGAAGATACAAATAAATGGGAAACACATACCATGCTCAAGGATAGGAAGAATTAATATGAGTTAAAATGTCCATACCACCTAAGGCAATATATAGATTCAACACAATTCCTACCAAACTACTAATGACATTTTTCACAGAACTAGGACTTATAATCCTAAAATTAATATGGAACCATTAAAGACCCCGAATAGCCATGACAATCTTGAGAAATAAGAACAAAGTGGGAAGTATTATGCTACCTGACATCAATTTATACTACAAGCTATAGTAATCAAAACAGCATGGTATTGGCATGAAAACAGAACACATAGATCAATGGAAGAAAATAGAGTGCCCAGAAATAAATCTATGCCTATATGGTCACTTAATTTATGACAAAGGAAGCAAGAATTTACATTGGGGTAAAGACAGTCTATTCAATAAGTCTGTTCAATAAATAGTGTTGGGAAAACTCAACAGATACATGCAAAAAGATGAAAGTGGACCACCTTCTTATGACACATATAAGAATAAACTCAAAATAGATTAAAGACTTAAATGTCAAACCTGAAACAACAAAACACCTAGAAGAAAACATAGGAAGTAAACTCACAGACATTACCATTAGTAATATTTTTACTGATATATCCCCTGGGCAAGGGAAACAAAAGAAAAAATAAACATATGGGACTATGTAAAACTAAAAAGGTTTTTTTCTCCCACAGAAAAGGAAACTATCAACAAAACAAAAGGACATCCTACTGAATGGGAGAAGATACTTGCCAATGATACATCTGATAATGGATTAATAGCTAAAAATTTTTAAAAAAAAAAAAAACCTCATACAAATCAACACCAAAAAAAATCCTGTTAAAAAATGGATAGAGGACATGAATAGACATTTTTCCAAAAAGGACATACAGATGGCCAATAGATATATGAAAAGGTGTTCAATGCCACTGATCCTCAGAGAAATGCAAATAAAAACTACAGTGAGATATCACCTCACTCCTGTCAGAATGGCTATCATCAATAAATCAACAAACAACAAGTGTTGATGAAAATGTGGAGAAAACAGAACCCTCATGCACTGTTGGTGGGATTGCAAATTGGTGCAGCCACTATGGAAAACAGTATGGAAGTTCCTCAAAATATTAAAAAATAGAGCTACTTTATGACCAAGCAATTCCACTCCTGGGTATTTATCCAAGGAAATCCAAAACACTAGTTCAAAAATATATATGCACCCCTATGTTTACTGCAGTGCTATTCACAATAGCCAAAATGTGGAAACAACTGAAATGCCCATCAGTAGATGATTGAATAAAGGAATTGTGGTACATTTATACAGTGGAGTATTACCCTGTCATAAAAAAAGAATGAGATCTCACCATTTGCAACAACATGGATGGACCTAGAGAACACTATGCTAAGTGAAATAAGTCAGACTGAGATACACAAATACCATATGATCTCACTTATATGTGAAATCTAAAGAACAAAATAAATAAGCAAATAAAACAGAAATAGACTCATAGATACCGAGAAAAAATTGATGGTTGCTAGACTGCGGGGGGTGTTGGAGGATGGGGGAGAAGGTGAAGGGATTAGAAAGTACAAATTCGTAGTCACAAAGTAGTCACAGGGATGTGAAATACAGTGTGGGGAATATAATCAATAATATTGTAAAGACTATGTAGGATGCCAGATGGGTACTAGACTTATCGGGGGGAATAACTTCATAGTTTATATAAATGCCTAAGCACTTCACTGTATACATGAAACTGATATAAAATAATATTGAATGTCAACTATAATCATGTCAACATATAATCATATATTATATATATAATCATATATATGATATTCATATATAACTATATATATATGTATATATAGTTATAGGAGTGTAAAGTACACCTCTATAATACAGGACGTATAGTATAGTGAATATAGTCAATGGTATTGTGATAGCTATGTACGATGTCAGAGGGATAGTAGACTTGGTGGAGTTATCACTTAGTGAGGGGTGTAAATGTCTAATCATTATGTTGTTTTGTACACCTGAAACTAATAATAACATAAATTTTTAAAAAATAAAATGTAGAGGACAGGGATCCATATAGCAATCAACTTGTTCATAGCAATTCTGAAATCCATCCAGGCAAATGTGGCAGGGCCTCCTACTCTGAGTACAGGAAATGGTTCTTGAATAGAGACTGGAAGCAGCTGGCTCTGTCCTCTGAGATAGTCTTTCTTTTCAATAAGAAACCGTCCATGTTTGCAACTGAGTGATTTTTCTCATCTTGCTTTCTGCCTCCTTTTTTTGTTATTATTATTTTGAACTGCTGTGCACCAGTTAGCCTAACCTGATACAATTCCCATACAAACTCTGTGGGCTTTATACATACCAGATTGTAGTCTGTTTCATGAGACAAAAGCTATACCAACAGTTTTTTTTGAGATAGGCCTCTACTTTGGTCAGCATGTCAAGGTGCTCTAGAAAGCAATGCTCTTAAAATTCTTAGAAGCTCTTTTGTCTAGCTGAGAGAGTCCAGTTAGTCCATGTAAATCTTTCTGCGGTCTTAATAAAGTCTTATATCTACAGTCTTGATTTGATCTGTCCTGAGACCATTTGGTATTTTGAGAAACTTTTGCCAGTTGGAGAGATTGGAAATGTGAAATGGTTTTATTTCCCAACCCAGCACATCCTGGACCCTCCATATTTACTTTAAATTCTGCTTACAAACAGATCAGCTCTCTTTTTAAGTTCATTTATTTCTTCTCATACCCTATTGTACATAACTTTCAAAAAGTTATTTAACCCCTTCAACATTCTAAGTGGAAATCTTACTCTAAATCTAAATTCATTAAGTACCTTTTCTGTTTTATAAGTTACTGGAAGTGACTATGTTGCCAGTTCTTCCACTATTGTATAACATGGGTTGCCCTGTATCAGCTGCCAATCGCAGTTTCCTCTCAGGTCTTCAAGTCTCTACTAGCACTCTACGTGCTGTCCCTATAGCCTCTGCCAGCTGCTCAGTCCCAAAGCCAATACCACATAGTTTAGGTTTTTGTTACGGCAACATACTGCTTCTGGGTATCAATTTTTACATTAGTTTTCCATTTCTGTGAGCAAACCACCCCAGAACATAGTGATCTAATAATTTATTACTTATCACATGTAATAAACGCATTACCTAAGTCATTTTTCAACAGGTCATGTCTTGAATCACTCATGAAGCTGCATTTAGCCAGGGGGCCTTTGGAGACTGAACTCAACTAGCCTCTTCCCCACATGGTATTTAATTCTGGGCTTCTCCATAGCATGGGGGTCTCAGGGTTCCAGGAAAATAAGCCTTAGTGTACGAGTGCTTATCAAGCTTTTGCTTCCATCACATTTGTTTATGTCTCATTGCCAAAGCAAGTCACACAGCCAAGCCTAGTGCCAATGTGGTAGAAGAATATATCAGGGTATAGATATTGGTAGGTGTGATTCACTGGGGTTGTGTCCATAACAATCTACTACAGAACTAATATGTAAATGTGCTTTTCCCTGTGTCCTCATTTAAGTATATTGCCAGGTATCTTGTTCACCTAGGTATGTTTGGTATATATTCGTTTAATTAAATTGAAGAGTTTTGAAAATGCAAAGACCAGAAAGGCTCAGACTACTATAGCCTTGGAGATCCAAATACTATAAAACAAAGCTAATTAATCTTCTTTCCCACCATCTTTCCACATTCTTGTAAATCAAATATCTTTTCTGTGATAAGTAATAAAGGTGGTCTTCAGGATATCATAATTTCAAATAAATCATTCTAACTCATCTACTTTTTTTTCTATTATGGTCATAAGCAACCCTAGAAATAAATTCTGTATGAATTTGAAATTTTTCTGATTCTAAATAACTGTAAATATCTGAATAATCATATAATGCATATTCCTCAGTACTGCACAAGAGAAAAAAAAGAACTGAATAGAAATACTCACATTTCAGACCCAGTATTTGAATTTTGCTAAGATTATATGTGAGACTGAGTTGTCTTTCTCATCTTCGGATCTATATTTAGTTTTCACTGAAATAATCAAGAACACGTTTCAATGGCCCCAAAGGTTCTCTTCCCATCAATCATTTTCTCCAGAAGAGGTTGGAGTTTTTCAACAGTAGTAGTGTGTAATAATGAACACATTTGAAACTATCTCTTGATTCATGGTGTCTTGTCTTCAAGGACTGACAGGCCATAAAACTCTGCTAAAATACACATTCTTCCCTTGCTACCAGTTATGATTCTAAACATACCAGGTATGTTTGCGCTATTTTCCCCCATGAAGCAGAATATTCCATTAAAGTGTGACAAAGGATTCACTGAGAACTTGATTTGCATGTGTTTTTCTGTTCTTTTCTGTCTTGTTTGATTGCTTGCTTGTTATACAATTAACCTTCTGCCTGAGTTTCCAATCCTAGCACTGCAAATGATGTTTCTACTCCAGGGGTGTCCAAAGTTTTTTCAACGTTTTTCACCAAGGGCCATATGTGGTAAAATACACAAGCAGCCAGGCCACTCACTCGAGGTGAAGTACGTATTGCCTCACCTGGTTTATTTAAGTAAACTAAATATATTTTTGGAATTTGCTGCGGGCCAATTAACAATGGATCATGGGCCGCAGTTTGGACACCCCTGTATCTACTCCAATCTAGGGGGCAACCGAAGGAGTTCCTGAATCAATTCATTGGGGCCAAACAGGCCACTTAAGTACTCCATGGCCTGAGGGAGTACTGCTGAGGGCAGAGAGGAGTAGATATCCCTCTTGCTCATTAATTGAAACACCTACCACCAATTAGTCCTGATAAGTATGTAGAGCCTGTTGTGATAACGATGATGACTAGAGCTAGCGTTTATTGATTGCGCACTATGCCAAACATTATTCAAAGCACTTTACATGGGTTAACTCATTTAATCTGACAACCCCATGAGATAGGCATTATGATTTTCTCCACTTTATAGAAGAGGGCACTGAGGCGTAATGCAGTTTATCAGAGTTATATCGCTTTAAACGGCAGAGGCAATATTTGAACTCAGCACCAGCTCTATTGTTTCAAAGAACTGGTCTCGTGCAGAATTCAAATTCTCCCCCTGCCTCTATGACCTTGGGACTGTACCCTCAGAAGCAAATCACTGACATTTATACACTTATAATGTTAGTTGACCCATGTAACTTTCTGGTGATTTGTTAACAGAAAGACAATTACAGAGACCTCTGGCCCGTCACATAAGGTCAATGAATCTCAGCTGGTCCTTTTCTCTCTGACAGCCTGGGCATCTACATTCTACATTCTGGAACTTGAATGGAATGGCTACACAGACCACTACTGCGTTTCCCCGAAAATAAGACCAGGTCTTATATTAATTTTTGCTCCAAAAGACGCATTGGGGCATATGTTCAGGGGATGTCATCCTGAAAAATCATGCTAGGGCTTATTTTCTGGTTAGGTCTTATTTTCGGGAAAACACAGAACTCTCACGTGTAACACACCCTACTAAGCCACCAGCGATATGTCTCACCCTAACACACAAACGAAATGTGCTTCCTGAGAGTCTACTATGCGCTAGGCCCTGTGTTAGACACAGAAGATAGACCTGCATACTGGGAGCTTTCAGTCCCCACAACCCTGACTACTAATTTGAGAAACATGATTAATTTGGGGAAATACCAAGTAATTAGGTGGAATGCTTTAGAAGGTTCAAAGTAAACCGCCTTTATGGTCCCTTCCAACCCCACTGCCATCCTCTTGATTTCTCTCTGAGGCAAGCATTTGTTAGTCTGATTTCAACACACACTTGTACCTATAACTACTACATAATGTCTGTTTGCTTTTTAAAATAAAAATGAATTTAAATTAATATTGTTTTGTGAATTTCAAGGTACCCCCTAAAATAAATGAAGACACTCCATGGTGTCATCAAACCAGAAGTAGGAATCCTTGTTGTAAGAAGTAGAGAAGCAAGTTCATTGAACCTTCAAGGAGCCAGAGGGGGAAAATGCATATAGATATTCAAATAGAGAGAGCACAGGAAAGAAAGAGTTTTATATTAATATGTATGCTATTCACTTATATATACATACTCACACAAATACATATGAAAGGTAGTGTACCAAAATGTGGTTATCTTTAGGTGAATTGTCTCTTGTAAACTTAGCATCAATGCACCTAATTATTAAGGTCTCTGAGCCATGGAAGAAATGCTAGGAACAACATTTCCAAAAAAAGAAAAGGCCATTACTGTCCCAAGATGAGAAAATGCATAAATAGATGACAGGTTTCTGAAACTGCATCCCAATGAAGAAGGGGGTGTTATCACTTTGTGAGGGGTATAATAAATGTCTAATCATTATGTTGTTTTGTAAACCTGAATCTAATAAAAAAAAACAGAAAAGAAAAGAAACTGCATCCCAGTGAATCTCTTGAGACTCCCCACATGAGTGCTAGAGACTGAAATAAGTGGTGGAAATTTTCCAGGAGTTCTTAAACTTTCTAGTGGAGTGGCTTCCAGGCAAGGTCTTTGAGAGCCTCTCAGTTAGATGTCCCAGGCTGAGATCATCTGAGACTTTTGCTACCATAGCCCATCCAGTAGGTATGTAAACCTCTAACTCTTTGTAGTGCTTCCCATCATACCTGGAAAACAGTAGCATCTCTTTGAATACCAGCTCATATAAATAGGTAATAGGCAATCATTTATTTTCTTTTTTGAGTATATATATATATATATATATATATATATATATATATATATATATATATAAATGTTTCTACAATAAAAGAAGTATTTGTATAATAAAGCAATAAATGATTTAAAATGCTTTGAATAAATATATAATGTAATAAGCATCTTAATAGAGATGCTAAAGAAGCTCAGAAGAGGGATACAAAACATGAATTGTAAGGGTACAGGGAAAGCTTCCTAGAGAGAGTAGTGTGTTATAAACTGAATCTTGATAAAGGTGAGGAGTTGCTGCAGGCCACAGATAAGAATAGGACTGGTAAAGGGAGCAGCATGTGTAAATGCACATGAGAAAGCCTTTGCTGATGACCCATACATTGTTTGGTGTGACACGAACATATATTGTTGCAGAGGAATAGGTAAGATGAGGCTAAAGAGAGAAGCAAGAGGCCTCATCCTGGAGGGCTTTCTCTGCCAGCCTATGAATGTTGGGACTTTTTTCTTGAAGGCAATAAGGAGTTTCTAAAGAACTGGAGTGTAAGATCTGTGTTCCATGAAAGTCACCGTAGCTGCACAGAGAGAAATATGTAGAGGCTGGAAGAATGGAGGCTAGCCCCAACAACCATGGAGGTGAAGGGTCCTAAGGAGATTCCAGAAGAATGGAATCTGGGTGGTAAAAACATGCTGGGGTGGGGGGGGGAGGTGGAGGAATGTGATAGGAGGTGATCCATGGCTCTTTTCCCTTTCCCCTCAAAAGCAGGGAAGCTGAGATCACATAAATTGAAGGATAATAAATCAGGCAAATTCTGCCATGCCTTAAATGTACTTTAAAGGTGGAGATAAAAATAAATAAATAAATAAATAAATAAAATAAAGATGGAGAGAGTAGAAAGTGATGTTTTAAGATTTCCTCCAGGAAGGAAGTCTGAGAACCAAGCCCTTCCTTGGAACAAAAACAGGAAAATCACAATGTACACGTAGTGTATTTTTCTTGGCCATATTCCTAACCTGTAAATACAGCAATAGATTGTTCTAATCAGGGACTGTTAGGCATTTCTAATTGACCTCAAGCTTTCACCCAGGCTAATTAGGCCTCTTTTGACTTCACCCTGTGAAGTTGGCTCTTCTGCCCACAGCCCAGCTCAGCCAAAGCTTCTCAGTTCCAGAGAGGAGATTCTACAGATGTCTAAGGCACAACCTCTTGTGGCCAGACCATGTTTTATGTACTACCAATACTCATTAAGCAAAAGGAAAAACAGCTGCAGGACAAGCTGGTTTTACAACAAGGCGTCTCAGGCATAGGTGTGCATATGAACCAGGTGGGGATCCCACAGGTGTAGGGCAGGGCCTGCGATTCTGAATTTCTCACAAGCTCCTAGGTGATGCCAGTGTTGCTCAACTGTGTATCACACTTTGAGAAGCACTGGCCTAAAGGTGGTCAGAGGAATAGCCAGAAGCTGGGAAGGCACCTAGAGGAAATCAGGTATTGACAATTCCTGAGTTCCAGTGGTTCGTTCTATTTGTTGTATCTGTACTGGAAAATGGACCTATGTGGTCTATGTTTTGGAGACTGGAAGACTTAAAACATGGGAAAAAGACAAGAAATAAGATAGCAGTTTAGAAATCTCAAAGGTCTAGTATTGAAATCAGCATATTAAAGATAAAAAAATAAATAGGGTGTCATGCAGGGTGTCATGCAGCTCCTGCTCCCCACATAAGAACGCAGGATATGGTGAGGCCAAAAAGGAACACCAACGGAGACACAGATAGGGGAGTCATACCACTATATTCTCGCTGGCAGCTGGGTTGGAGACAAAGGAAGCAAACATCTGCCAATACCCCAACAAGGGGTCTTCCTGCACCCCAGTCTCGCTGGCGGCCGGGCAAGACACACACACAAAGTAGGATCCACACGATCTGCAATCTGCCGTCCGCTTCTCTGCCTACCAACCAACCAATGCAGCCATGGTAGTTACATCAGTGGCTAATTGGCCAACTGGTTACAGCTGATGGCCAATTAACCACAGCTGATGGCCATCTACTACCTGAACCAGTACCTCTCCACATGAGGCTGAGAGCCTGGAAACTGCTCTCTGGGACTCTGTCCCCACACTCCATCCCTCCAGGGTCTCGCCTCACAGTCTAAGCAACAGGCGTCTTCCAAGAAGGGCCTTGCGCCATATTAGCCAATAGGCACCTATGGTGGAAAGAAATAGCAGTCTTAGGAACCAACAATGGTAAATCCCTTCCATCTGGGAGGATACATGCTAGCTTTTTGTCCTGGGAAAGGAGGGTCACTGCTACTGGCACCTTTCCCGGTTTGTGCTACCAGATATTTATGGTAGTGCTTAGGGTCCTTTGCATAGTTTCAACATGTAACAGAACAGGGGACCCCATAATAGGCCATAGTAGGAGCTCATAGGTTCCCCACAAAATCGTCCCAGCATCGGGACCTCCGTATACCACAGTCACTTGCGGTGGCCAGTCGGCCACCACGCCTGGCATCGCTTGCAAATCATGAGTCAAACCAGCCCCCCATGGGGCTATCAGGCCCCACCACCAACAGTGGGGGCTTTTGACCTGCTAGGGCCAAGTCCATTGCTGCCATTCCCCTGCTTTCAAGCATGTGGATGCTGGCAGCAAAATGTTTCCATTTCTGCCGTAGCCTGGCTTTAACAGGTTTCACATGCGGTAACCTGTAACTGAATGGGAGCAGAGATTCAATGTAGCAAAGCTTCTACTGGCAGAGGCCCTCCCTTCCATGGTCTCTCATTCAGGATTCTCAAGATGTCCCATAACTGTGAGGCCCAGTCGCGCATCGTGGGAGGGTGTTTTGACACCCGTGACCTTGCTTCAAAAGGCCATTATAGTGTTCAATCATGCCAGCTGCTTGTGGGTTATACAGGGTATGAAACAACCATTGCACGTCCATCCTGGCAGCCCAGCCCTGCACTTCTTGCCCCATAAAATGAGTACCCCTGTCACTTTCAATGACTTGAGGGCATCCATAGAAGGCGCACAGCCATGTAAGAGCGACCACTGTATGCCGCTGATCCACAGCCAGACAGCCAAGCAAACATCGACCCCGTAGCAGTGTCCACTGTTGTGAATGCATATATCGCATTGCGAGCCTTAGGCAAGGGTCTAATGTAATCCAGTTGCCAGCGAGTGAGGGACACCCTCCCTCGCGTAAGTCTCCCAGGGGAGCCTCCACCTTTGGGAATTGTCCTGGGCAAAGATGGTACAGTCACAGAAGGCATCTAATATCTCCTGCCATTTCAAACTCAGACCCCAGCATCTGCTCACATGACAGATGGTTTAGCTTTGAGCATGTTGCAATTTCCTATGCAGCCAGTGGGCCACATCAGTGGCAGGGGCCCGTTCTAACTTTCGGACCTGTGCTAAGGCATCTGCTTCATCATTACCTGGGACACTAAGGGGGAGTGACCTGTGACATGCATTAGGGTCACCTCCTTTCTTTGCCCTAGGTCCCAGAGGTCCTGCCACATGGCTTGACCCCACAGTAGATGGTGTCATACCAATCAGTTTTGATGTTTCCACAGAGGGAGCCCCAATGTTAGGCCCTGGAACACTGCCCAGCTGTCAGTACGAATAACTAGGGGCCCGGGCTCATTGCTGATTATCATCTACATAGCCCATAGCTCAGCCCACTGGCTGCTCTGGCCCATCCCAGTACCAAACCAAATGGTGTCTGTTTTGGGCTGCACACTAATAGCCAGCAAACGGCTACAGCTCCCCAGCTAGAACCATCAGTACACCAGGTATCCTCAGGTACTGGGGGCTGTCCTTCTCTGTAGGGCGAGGGCTCCAAGTCCTCCTCTCTAGGCAGAGTGCTTGGCTCAGCCTGGACTACAAGCTCCACAGGCTCCAAGACCTGTTGTAGCTCTGTGCTCAAAGGGCTTGAACTAAGGGTGCTATGTTGCTCCAAGTAGGCACCCTACTTGGCGAGAAGGGTGTTTGTGCCACCCCAGTTTTGGGTCCCTGGGTCCATGTAGGACCCACCCCTGGATGGGATACGTTGTTCTAATCAACACCCATGCAGTTCCTATGATGGCTTCTGTGGCCACTAGGGCTGCGTACACAGCAGCCAGCTGTTTCTCTATTAGAGAATAGCGGACTTCTGCTCCTTTCCACAATTGGGACCAAAATCCCACTGGCAACTGGAGACACTCCTGCTGTTGCCAGAGGCCCCAACCATACCCCTCTTGAGTTATGTGAACATCAAGTTCAAATGGGTGGCCAGGGTCTACTACTTGCATAGCCTGTGCCTGTTGCACTGCCTGTTTTGTGGCAACAAAGTCTTGCTCTATAACCTTTTTCCAATCCCACAAGGCCCCCTTTTTAATCATGTTATACAAGGGCCTTACCATTTGTGCTAAACGGGGTACAAAAGCCCACCAATACCCCAGCAGACCCAAATATGTCTGCAGTTGGGAGACCTTGGCTGGCCGGGGAAATGCTTATATTTTGCCGATAATTGTCTCAGGTACGACCTTTGTCTTACCCAACCACGCAACACCCACAAACAACAGATAAGCCAGGGCCTTGGACCTTTTCCTCGTTCACTGCCCAGCCATGTGACTTCAGGTGGCAGACAAGAGAGGGAGCTGCTTGCTCTAAATCTGAAAGAGAATCAGATATTAGTGAAATATCACCAACATAGTGAACCAAGGCCACAGAGGACGGGTGATCCCACTGTGCCAAGTCCTGGGCTACAAGCCCATGGCAGACAGTGGAGCTGTGGAAGTATGTCTGTGGAAGGACTTAGAAAGTCCATTGCCACCCATCCCAAGTGAAAGCAAACTGCTCTTGACACTTGTGTGCAATGTCAGTGGAGAAAAAAGCATTGGCCAAGTCCACTACATAGTGATACGTTCCCAGGCGGACAGTCAGACGATCCATCAAATCGTGAATCGAAGGTACTGTAGCGTGCAAAGGTGGCGTCACCTTATTTAACTCCCTATAGTCCACAGTCATTTGCCAGATCCCATCTGGCTTCTTGACATGCCATACTGGGGAGTTAAAGGGACTATGTGTCGACGTAACAATACGTGCCTTCCCCAATTCCAAAATTGTATGACCAATCTCTTCCTGCCCTCCTGGCAGGCGGTACTGTTGCACTGTAACCACACGCTGGGTTGTGGCAACACTTGAGGAGGGTGGTGAGCATGCGCATGTGTCACTGCTTTCACCACCCAGATCCGGAGATGGAACTCACCCACCAACGTCTGTAAACTAATGCCATGTAGCACATCCACCCCTGGAATATATTCTGGAACAGGGGAGACATACACCTTGTAGATACGGGTAGGAAGCCTTCCTATACCCAGTGGTAAGGAAATAGCTTTTCCAGTCACAATCTTTCCCTCGTAGCCATCAATGCAGATTGCTGGTCCGGGGAATAGTTCTGGGTTCCCATAAACAAGACTGCAGTCTGTGCCAGTGTCAACTAGGGCCAAAACCCTCTGCACATTAGAAGGGGACCAATGTATGGACAGTTCCACGTGGGGCCTCCGGTCTCCGCTCGTCCCCTCTGACTGGTTACCTTGGCCCCACCCTTAATCAAGCTGAAAGGAGTCAGTCTCAAGCAACTGCATGAAGTACTGGAAGGACATGGGTCGTGCTTTCCCGGACTTCTCCTTTAGGCTTCTTTGGAATTGTTGTGCCGTGTGCAACTGTTTCCAAAGTTCCAACAAGGGTGCATTGGGTTGTCAGTCTATTTTTTCACGATCGACCCCTGCTGCCATGAGATCACGCTGCATGCCTGTTACTCTCTGAGGCCCGCGACCTTGCCCCCTTACCTTAGATTTGGGCTTCGGGGTCTCGACTTCTTGGACCTCCTGTCTTAACTTCCTTTGTCACCAGCTTTCAACATCCTGTAGGGTGGCCATGACAATGGTAAATTCATGGATCCGCCGCCCCACACAGGGCATAAGAATGGCAACCAAGTACCATATGATCTCACTTATATGCGGAATCTAAAGAAAAGAATATGTGTATGAACTAATCAGAAACAGTTTTGGGGACACAAAAAACCGAGAGTTGTTAGATGGGCGGGGGGGAGGGGGTTGGGGATGGGGGGTAGGGTGAAGGGATTGGGGGGTGGCTGGTGACCACAGGATGGCCTCAGGGTTTTTTGAGAATTACTTTGGGAAACTTATTCAATAGTGTTTGGGGATTTTGTTGGGTATCCGATGGACATGTGTCCTGTTTGGGAGACCACCTCAGGGATACTGTGGATGCCTGGTCATGGCATTGTACACCAGAGGCTGGACATTAATGAATGCCAACTATAATTTTATGTGTATAATGTGATGGCTCGGTGTGAGGTCGGGGTGGTGGTGGATGGGGGGAGGGGGGTTCACGGTGTGAGGGATGTAAAAATAAAATAAAATAAAATAAAACTAAAAAAAAAAAAAAAAAAAAAAAAAAGAATGGCAACCAAGGATCCAAAAGCCCTTGCAGGGGCAGCATCCAAAACCAGATCTCTCATGCTGGTTGTAAAACGCTCATCATTTGGCCCCTGCATATTAGGTTTGAACATAGCATGTCTCATACCCATTTCACAGATGATTTGAGTAAGTTCCGTATATGATTGCTGTTTACTCACAGTGTCTGGCAGATTGACAGCCCTTCTCCATACTGTGCGTACCACAGCAGTGAGCCACTCCATTAGAGAATGGTGCCCTGGTCTTGGGCCAACCTATGGCAATTCTGTAACCTTTGTCGCAGGGATGGATGCACTCTCAGGAAGGCTAGCTTTTCCATTTTGCCTGGGGAACAGAGAATGCTGTCTGCCCCCTCATCCCATAGACACAGTAGCCAAGCCAAGATTGGCTCTCCAGGGTGCTGTCAGCACCACCTCCCCAGCTCCTGCAATTCAGTGGGAGTGTAAGGGGTATAGGTTGTGAACTCAGTCACAGCTGGGTTGCCGGCAGCAATGCCCCTGGGGCCCAAAGGTTGCTCATGTTTTACTTTTTGCTTCAAGATGGACTGGGAGTGGGGGTAGGGAGCTACATTGTCTCCACTCGCATTATCCGCCTCTGCCTCAGAGTCTCCACTGTCAGGCTCATCCTCTAACAGGCGGACCTGAGCTTCCAGTGCCTCCCACCAGGATACCTGGTCCCGCACTTGGGCTATCCCAGCAAGCGCTTCCTCCGAGTTATGAGGCAACGTGGTGAGAACCTCCTCTAACTGGTGGTCCCAAGCTTCCAGCGCCTCCCACCGGGGCTGCTGGTCTGGTACCTGAGCTATTTCATTAAGCACGTCTTCTATGTTAGACACAAGATGGTGAGGAACGTCCAGCCCACACGACTGGCTGTACCCTTCTCCTCCTCCGGCAACTGCTCAGCTAGAACCTACAGGGCCCTCTCCACACTGGCCAGAGAGCCATCCATGTCCTCCCAGCCCTCCTCGGGGGTCTAACTCCTGAGAACAGTGGCTACCGGGTACCACACCCTGTGTGAGGGCACATGTCCTCCTGCCCAGAGTCAGACTCCATTCCTACCTGGTCGGAATCCTGCTCGCCGTGCCAGGAGTCCAAGTGGGTGGAGGCCTCAGTGTAAGATGTCCACAACTCTAGGAGCCCACGGCAGCAGCAGACCACCATGTCGCTGCTTTGGCCAACAGGGCGGTGTGCCATCCGGAGGCTTCAGAGGACCACCAATTCACCGAGGGGTCACATTTCTCCCAAGCAGATCATGTTTCCTGTTCCTGGCACCGCTCCTCACGGGCTTCCTGAGACTGAGTGTTCATATGCACAAACTGCCCCACTGCCCTTCTGAAAGTCCTGGCCGGCACCATACCCTGGCTTGCTGCACCATGTGTCATGCGGGGTCTCAGCTCCCACTCTCCAGGTAAGAACACAGGATATGGTCAGGCCAAAAAGGAACACCCACGGAGCCATAGATAGGGGAGTCATACCACTATATTCTCACTGGTGGCTGGGTTGGAGACACAGGGAGCAAACATCCGCCAGTACCCCAACAAGAGGTCTTCCTGCACATCAGTCTCACTAGCGGCCGGGCGAGACATACACACCAAGTAGGATCCACACGATCCACAATCCACTGTCCACTTTTCTGCCTGCCAACCGACCAACCAACCAACCGAGGCAGCCACGGCAGTTATATTAGTGGCTAATTCGCTAACTGGTTACAGCTGATGGCCAATTAGCCACAGCGGATAGCCATCTACTATCCGATCCAGCACCTTTCCATGTGAGGCCAAGAGCCTGGAAACTGCTCTCTGGGACTCTGTCCCCACATAGGGCATCTGTATTAGTTTTCTTTTGCTGCATAACAAATTGCCACAAATTTAGTGGCTTAAAAAACACCCATTTATTATCTCACAGTTCTGTAGGTCAGAAGTCCAGTTATTAGTTAGCTGGATCCTCTGGCCAGGATCTCCTCAGGCTGAAATTAAGATGCCAACCAGGCTTCAACTCTCTTCAGAGGCTTGGGTCCTCTACCAAGTTCATTCAGATTGGCAGAATTCACTTTCTTCATTTGTAGGACTGAAGTCCCTGCTTTCTAAGCAGCTGTCAGCTGGGACCCACTCAGATCCTAGAGGCCATCTTGCCACATGGCCCTCTTTTGCCATGTAACATAACATAATCATAGGAGTGATATCCTCTCCTGGAAGGTTGTGGGTCATTTGGGACTATCTTAGAATTCTGCCAACCACTTCACACTTCACATAAGTGATGTTTCTTCATTTATTCTCATCATCCTGTGATGATGGTGGTAGTAGCAGTATGTAGCTTCCATCTTTTGAGCATCAATTATGTGCCAGTACTTTGCTAGGTACTTTACATATTCTTAGCTTATTTAACCATATTAATAATAATCCTTAATAATCTATGTCATCATAGACAATAGATACACACCAGAGGTGCCAAAAAAAGGTATACACATGACTTGTATTCATCTTTTGTTATCGGTATATATTGAGTATTACAATTTTAATAGTTTTTTTCTTTCTTAAAATGTGTATAGATTTTTTTGGCATACTCTGTATATTTCATAGTTGAGGAAATAGAGACTTAGAAAGTTTAAGTAACTTGGTCTAGGTTACACAGTTTAGTGACTCAATGATGTTTGATAGAATGGATTGAGTCCTAGCCTGGACCAAATGAGTGACCATTAGTTTCCTCACCTAAAAATGGAGAGGTAAAACCAGGAAATCTCTTAAGATGTCTTCCAATTTTGACATTTATGCTGTGAAAACTGCAATGCAAATATGTCCAGTAATATTTTCCTTTCAGATCCAAGGCAAAAAAAAAGAGGTTGTAGCCACACGAATGGTAGAAGTGAGAGAGTTCTTCAAAATGGTTTATATCACAAAAGTGTCTCTTACCAAACTGAGTGCTCCCTCTTCTTTGATTCTGCCCTCACCTGACTTTGATGAATAGCTTTGCAAAAACTAAAGCCTAGCCCCCAACTCCTTCCCTATCTCCAAACCCCTTAATCATAGCTTCTGGTATAAGGCACCGTCCTTCAACATCCCAGCATGAAGTCTCAATGTGCTCCTTGAATGGTCTAAAGGAAAAACATAATTTAAAGTGCCATGACATCAGTAGAATTGTCAGAAGTACAAGAAATCAACAGTAAATTGTAAGATTTCAGTGATAGTATATTCTGTAACAGTATGCAAATTATAAATTTTCAACAAGACAGAAAAAAAAGGAGAAACAAGAAAAAGTTATCTGTGCCATCTTGTGGAAAGATTTTTATTAAAATATTCATGGTAATCTGGCCACACCCAGATCATGTCAAAGCCTCTGCACTCCACACTGATATGCATCCAATAGACAGCAGAATAGCTTCACTGTTTATAGGTAATGGTACTGATTGTGGTTGTTGCTCTCAACCACAAAGTTGCCAGTTCGATTCCTAGAGTCCGACAAGGATGGTGGGCTCCGCCCCCTGCAACTAAGATTGAACAGGGCACCCACCTTGAGCTGAGCTGGATGGCTCAGTTGGTTGGAGTGCATCCCCTCAACAACAAGGTTGCCGGTTCGACTCCCACAAGGGATGGTGGGCTGTGCCCACTACAACTAGCAACAGCAACTGGACCTGCAGGTGAGCTGCGCCCTCCACATGTAAGACTGAAAAAACAACAACTTGAAGCTGAACGGCACCCTCCACAACTAAGACTCAAGGGACAACAACTTGACTTGGAAAAAAGGCCTGGAAGTACACACTGTTCCCCAATAGAGTCCTGTTCCCCTTCCCCAATAAAATCTTAAAAAAAAAAAAAAGTGATACACAGACCCACAGAGATAGAGAACAAGCTGATGGTTCCCAAAGGGGAAAGGGCAGTGGGTGAGTAATAAACAAATAAACAAACAAATACAAACACACATTGTCACCTAGTCCTGGAGACTCACATACACACCTAGAAATATACATTCACAGTCTTGCCTACTATGCATTCTACTTACTTTTTATTTTTTCACTCATTGGTTCATTTAACATTTTTGAGCACTGTGTATCAAGCTCCATGAGATGTATGGAATTCAAAGATAGAGTGATGCTTCTATACAAATAGGTAACACCAACCCAATAACATAACTGCCATACTGGGAATACCTATTTATATGAAGTGAGATGGGAGTACAGAAAAAGCCAAAATCTTCCTGAGGGTCAGGTAACACTTTACAGAGGAGAAAGGAAAAACAGGTCAGTATTGCAAAAGGGGGAGGGGCTCGTACAGACTGCTGACACTGTTAAGTTGCAGGGGTCCTACTCAGGAAACCATCAGAACGGACTTTTCCTTTTAGTTTGAGGCTCCCTGGGTCCAAGACAGAATATTAAATAGCTCCCTTGAAAACGGGACACAGCCCAAAGCAGGGACCCTGAGCCTTTTCACCCAGGGTCTATTGGAAGGGACAGAGCAGTAGAGAAGAGGAAAGAATTCCTACAAAGAGAGGCAACTGGCCTTTCCAGAAGGAGGCCCAGGTAGATAAAAGGATGCACTTCTACCCCCGCAGATCCACCCATGGGGGAAAATCACTGTTGGGGGAAGGGGGGCTCAGGGGAGAAAAGAATCTCTGTCTCCCCCAGAAATGTCTTTCTTTTCTCTGGAGAAGATGGGCATTGAGTTGGTTCTCAAGGAGACAAGACGGGGTATAAGGTGGTGGGGAAAGATGTGGGAAGTTTTCCCCTGATGAGTGGAGGGAACAGAGAAAGGAGAGCAAAGTAAAGAGACTGAGAAAAGTTCAATTTGAAAGAAGCAAGTGGTGGGTTCTTGTCTGCAGAGGCAGTGCAACCAGAAAAGAGTGGGGGGTGGTACTGGTGGCTGAGAGGCACAGCAGGGAAGAACAGAAAGGAATGAATTGACGTGGGCTAGACAGATTGATAGGTAGTTTTGTGGGAAATGAGTGTGCAAATGAGAAGGGCTTAATCAGGGCTGTGATTGCACAGATGGGGAGGAAAGTGTGGATTTGGCAGCTCCTGGAATCCAGGGAGAGGCTTTGGAGGCAATGCTTCAGCATTGTCTGGGTAAGTGGTAAGTGCATTTTCCACAGGATCAGAGCAGGCTTTGACCTTTGAGGAAAGAGAAATTCCTTTTCATTTTGCTGAAACCAGAACTTTAAGTGGTCAAATGTGTGTGTCAGGGGTACGTGGAGACAGAGGGAGGGAAGCTAAGTGACTTGGGCTTGGAACAAGAGAGAATTTGGCTCAACCAGCCCAGCCACTTACTAGTTGTGTGTCCTTGACCAAGTTAATCAAGTTTTCTAAGCCTCGGATTACTCATGTACAAAAGTGATACAAAAATATTTTCTGCATGTGGTTCTTTCAGAAGGCACTTGGCACAGGGCCTGGTACACAAGCACATTTAATAAGGGTCAACTGCTTTCATAATTATAATTAGTCTGCATCACTAGAAGCACATTGTTCAAATAAGGATATGAACCAATTAGATCACAGCGGAGACACTGTGTTCAGATCTAGGTTCCCACTTTCTATGAACAACACTGATAAACACTAGCCTCCCCTAGGGGAGGGCAACTCAGAGAGCTTGGAAATCATGAAATACAAATTAAGAAATCCTGCAACTTTTAACCCACATATTTGGAGGCATGAGGATGGTTATGTGAAAAGGTGGTAACCTTCCATTTAACTTTAGGAAACAATATTGTGTTGTTTAAGACTGTGGAGCCAGGCTGTTTGGTTTGAAATCCCCAGCCATCAGTCATCCTTGGTCAAGTTCCTGAACCTTTCCAAAGCCTCAATTTTTTCATCTGTAAAATAAAGTTAATTAGATTACCTACCTCATAAGATTATTGTGACAATTAAATGAGTTAATACATGTAAAGTGCTTAGAATAGTATTTGGCATACAGTAAGTACTTAACTACTTTTGTTAATTTCAGGGCACCAGATGACAGCCCAGTATTTTTAATAATTCCAGCAATGGAAAAATGAGAATAGTCCCCTGTACGGTAGTGATTCCCTCCTACTGGACGAGTTCAGAAAGTCACTAATTATGACTAGTCACAGTTATTGTAGAGGAGATTCTTCCCCCAAGGCAGAAGTAGATTTGCCATCTCTTAGCCCCTTAGGCATCCACTATAAAGAAACTAAGAAGACGCCAAGCATTTGGGCGGCAGGGGCAGTTGGCCAGTGATGCAGTAACTCCCACCGACCGCCAGAGAGCAGTCATCCAAGAAAACAATTCTTAAATTTGTCGTAGGTTTTTCTTCTTGGCTGTCAGCATTGCTCCAATCTCCATGCGCGCCGCTGCCGTAATCCGCCCATTTTGTCTATCCAACCAATCAACGAGTATCCAAGTCGGGCCGGGGTCCGATTGGTATTTCTCTTGGTCATTCATAGCTGGGTCAATCCTCCCTGGCAAATAGGGATGTAGCCCTGGACGCCAGTGTTGGGTAGGTGGGGATTGTCCGGCTCAGGCGAGCGAGCGGACGAGTGGCTGGAGCGGAACGGGCTGCCTTGCCTAGGTGACTCGTTATTCCTGGGCCCTCCCCCAGCCATGAGCGTGCAGCCCCCCAACTTCTCGTGGGTGCTCCCTGGCCGGTTGGCTGGGCTGGCGCTGCCCCGGCTCGCCGCCCACTACCAGTTCCTGCTGGACCTGGGCGTGCGGCACCTGGTTTCCCTGACGGAGCGCGGGCCCCCGCACAGCGACAGCTGCCCCGGCCTCACCCTGCACAGACTGCGCATCCCGGACTTCTCCCCGCCCTCCCCGGAGCAGATCGACTGCTTCGTGCAGCTCGTGGACGAGGCCAACGCCCGGGGCGAGGTCAGTGGGCGGGGTCAGCGCAAGGAGGGCGGGGCCTGGGAGGGGTCAGTGGGGAACTGGCGGAGCTGGGGAAGTCAAGGCTGGGAGAGAGATTGGGGGAAGACCGAGGGGCCGGGAGACAACAGGTGCAACCAGGACGTCAAAGGGCGGGGAGTAAAGAGGGCCCAGCGGTGTAAACCGACCTTGTGGAGAGGAAACTAACAACTAGCTCCTTTGGAGAGTTGAGGAGGAGAAGGGGTGGACAGACTTGGGAGAGATGGGGGTCAAAGTCAGAGGCAGAGGCTATTCAGCAGTCTCCAAGTGCTCCGTCCAAATATAATGGAGCCAAAGTTTCTAGCAGCCACACTTTAAAAAGTAAAAAAGCAGGAGAAATTCATTTTTATAATATAATTTAACCCCGTAAGTCAAAAATATTATCATTGCAACATATAATTAATGTAAAACAAATTCTTAGATATTTTCATTGCTTTTTGTACTACATCTTCATAACCTGGTTGCATTTTACATCACATCTCCATTTGGACTAGCAGCATTTCAGGTACTCGGTAACTGCCCACAGCCAGTGGCTTCTACACTAGAAAGCGCAAGTAGATGGTTGTGGGGAGGCAGGCCAGGAGACCAGCGCTTGAACCAGCCGTTTTGCTGGTGATTGGTGGCCTCCAAGCCACCAGGTACAAGACAGCTCTCCCTGACTTTGGTTTCACTTGTTGCATCTGAGAGCCTGAGACGTGTGCAGTCCTGGGCCTGACCCAGAAGAAGGAGCTGTAGGGAGAAAGAGACCAACTCAAGTGAGAGGCAGGAGAGTGTTGGGAGGATGTCAGGCTCCACCCCATTAAGCTCCCCTTTCACAGGCTGTGGGAGTGCACTGTGCCCTGGGCTTTGGCCGCACTGGCACCATGCTGGCCTGTTACTTGGTGAAGGAGTGCGGCCTGGCTGCAGGAGATGCCATCGCTGAAATCCGGCGCCTTCGACCTGGCTCAATCGAGACATATGAGCAGGAGAAAGCTGTCTTCCAGTTCTACCAGCGAACTAAATAAGGGGTCTCAACAGCCTTCTGCCAGGCCCCGGCTACCTTGACCAGAGTGTTAGATGGAGCCAGAGACATGGACATGGGCTAAAGCCCTCCAGCTCCCAGCTGCCTCAAGAAATTGAAGTTGCACTTCCCTGCAGGCAGACCCTGATTGAAGGAATGGCTGGGACTGCATTGATGTGGGGGTTCATCTGCTGCTTCCCTGAATAAATAACTTATAAGAACCAGCTCATATTGCATAGAACTTTACAGTTTACAAAGCATTCCCACATATCAACGCACTTGAGCCTCACAATTGCCCTGTGATACAGGAAAAACGCTTTAGATGAGGTGGCTCAAGCTCCAAGAGGCTCAAGGTCACACTTGAAAGTGGAAGGATGGGCCAGGACTAGAACACACATCTTCAGCCCCTTAAAGATGCTGAAGCACTATGTATCTGTTCTGTAACGACATTTGATGTATCTTCTGGAAAGCTGGTCAGTTAAAAGGACACAAATCTACAAGGAGCCCAGGGTCTCTGATGCTCACAGCCTGGAGAGCCTGTGTGGACACAGCACCTTCATCTAGGCCCAAGTGCTATACATGTGTCATCCCCTTAGCTCTCTCAAGACAGAGAAGGCCTGAATGTTGTGCTCACAAGGAACCACCATCATCATCTCCCAAGGGCGTGTGCCTCTCACTAGCATCAGGGTGCTCACCTGTGACTTTCAGTGTGTTATACTGCCCTACTACCTCAGGCCAAGGAATACTGGAACTGAGCTAGTCTGGGTGGTTATACAGAGAGAATGTTTGATGATTAAATGAAGAGATTCAGGGCCACAAATCTTGGCCATGTTTCTCAGACATTACCTTCACTTCTTTGTTGGATCCCATTCTACCACCACCACTACCACCCTTTTGGCTTTGATGGATAGGATAAATGGGATAGACCAGCCAATAGACTCTTTTTGCTATAACTTCTGCCTGAATTTTGTCCTCTCTTCTGTGGCAAGCCACATAGGATAAGGTAGAAATTCATCGTGAAATACGTGTTGAATACCTGTGTGTACCAGGCTTTGTTAGATACAGAGGGTACCCTTCTGAATGAAACATGATTCATAGCTTCCTGGGCAAGGTGTGCACAGAATCCAACCACATATAATGGGGACTGTGATAGACATGCATTCTAGATGCAGCGGAGACATAGAGGGAGGAAGCAAGGTTCCCCCTGTAGGCCCCATTCTTTGTAACCTAGACCAGAGCCAAGCCGAAGCTACCCACTCCTCACTATATCTTTCTCCCTTCCACTGCTGCCCACCCAACGCAAGCCCCATCCAACTCTTATACAAAAGGTGTATTAGCCAGAGTCTTGCCAATCAACGAGCAAGAGAAAGTCTGTAAGATGCATCCGCCCTCCCGCGTGTGTACAATCTAAGTAATCAATTCCTTCATTCTATTCCCTTGGTCCCCATCCAAGTGGGAATATCTCTCAAAGAGAAGAACCCACAATTCCAGACACTCAGGCTGCAACAGAGGAGTGAGAAATAGCACATAGATAGGGTGCACTGAAACCCTCACACTCCTTCAAAATTTTCTCTACCCTGCCCATCTGCCCCTCCCCCAACACCTTGGCCTATTCTGTTTCTTGATCCAAACCAGAGTATCTTCCAAAGGAGTGTGTGAGTGTGTATGTGTGTGTTTTCACATTAAAGCAGAAGGCCTACTTCCTGGATTCGCTTCCCTCCGCTTACCAGGATGGGGAGATGGGTGGTAGATTTGAAGGTGTACCCCAGAGTTCCTGTCTCTGCTCTGATCCTGACCTGCTGGGGTCAAGCAAACGATCCTCACACTTTCTGCCTTCCATTCCTAACTCGCCCCATCCTCACCACATCCTCTGCACTGCAGGAAAGGAATCAGCCTTTCCTTTCCTCCTTGAGGCTCCTTCAAAAGAAGCAGAAAAATTTTCTAGCCCCATAAAAGCCCTGTGTACAGCCATCATCCCCATAATTTAAGCAGGTCTCCTCTGCCTCAAGAGTTCCTTAAGGAAGTACACATTTTGTGCTTAAGGAAAGCAGTTTTTAAATAAATAAGAAGTTGACTTGGAATGAAAAACTGCCTTTATCCTTTCATCTACCATAGGAGGTTAGTCCACGGTTCCCTTTGGGCTCATTTCCACCCCAAAATTTTTTGCCTTCTCCTCACCCCCTCTTCTGTGTATAGCCACCAATGAGGGATTACTGACTAACCATGACACTTCCACATTCTACCTACAATGAGATGATAGGTGCGAGGAACAAGCCCCTCCATTAACAGAGCCTTCACATTGCATCAAACTAGGGTTTCTCAAGCTTGGCACTGCTGGTTTGGGGCTGGATACTTTTTTGTCGTGGGGGAAGGGATGTCTTGTGCACTGTAGGGGGTTTCAATATCCCTGACCTCTAATCACCAGATGCCAGTAGAATGCCACCACCCTCCCCCTGCCCCGAAAAAAAAAGAAAACAACTGACAAAGAAATAAGTCTCTAGACAATGCCAAATGTCCTGAGAGGACAAAATCAGTCCCATTTGAGAACCACTGCACCAGACAAGCAAGCCCAGATGCAACCATAGGCTTTTGTTTCCTACAGTAGAGGTGGGAACATACTTGGGATTTCTCCTGTTGATACATACCACTTGATGGGGAAGAAGGAGCCAACTTAAATACCCTCAAACACCATTACCCTTTTGAGTAATGTCTAGCACCCATCACCAATCCCTCCCCATTTCCCGGGCTGGGTTTCCAAGACGGTGATTGACATCAATGACTTCCTGCACTTAGGAGTGCTTTATTCTCAATGAGTTCCTGGCGGGCATAGCTGTAGTAACATTGACTCCCATCCCCATGTTTTTAAAGTTCCATTCATGTTTGTTCTCTGGTACATGATATGAGTTCCCTGCTGAAGGGAGGTTTTTCTATGTGAAAAACATTCCTCCACATCATTTGCGTTCTGCACCCATAACTTCTTGGGTTCGTCTCCCAGAAAATTGTTCTGATGCAGAAGCAACTGGAGTCAGGATGGGAGGAGCACCAGCCACACACTTCCTTGCAATCATTGCTCTCTGGCCTGGCTCTCCCACCTCCACTTCACCTGCAGCTCTTTTCCCCCTTCCCAACCCCCCCTCACCCCAACTGGAGTCATTCTGCTCTCTGGGTTCTAGGTTCCATGACTGCCTCCAAGGACATGTATCGGAACACATAGCTTCCTGCTGCAGAGACAGGCCTGCATCCTGCATAGTCACTGCAGCTGCCCGTGCCTTCCTTGGAGCTGTGCTTGGCTGTCACCCTCACAGCCATTCATGGCATGTAGGGATCCTGTCTTATAGGATGGCTAATCATTGATCCTCCCTTGGCAAAAGAGGTCTGCCCCCCTATTATCCCCCAGATCAAGTCTTTCCAGGGCAATGATCAGCCTGTCACCTGGGAAGGGACTTGATCCAAACCATAAACCATTTCCCAAAATGAAGTTATTTGCCAAGCCTCAAATCAAACCTACTGTCTATCTTGCCACTCTTTATAAGAAATAAACTAATTTGGTCTTAGGATTGTTTTGTCACAAAACAATATTAGTTACCACTAATGCATTTCACACTTTGGCGTGACTGCACTTTGCTTACTTATATGATTATAACCGCCATATTTTTGAAGTACCTACCGTATTTCCCAAAAAATGAGACCAGGGCTTATATTAATTTTTGCTCCAAAAGATGCATTATGGCTTATTTTCAGGGGATGTCTTATTTTTTCATGTACAACAATCTGCATTTATTTATTCACATACAAAAATTACATTTATTCAAATAGAGTCATATCATCTTCTTCTGGATCATCGTCATAACTCTCCAAACCCCGAATTCCAGCTTGAATTTCTTGCGACTCCATTTCCTGTGGAACCATTAGCCCATGTCCAGCCATAGAGTTCTCCTTAAAAGAGCACTTCTTGTCCATGTAGCCTGTTCGTAGTGCATTGGCAACACAGCTGTCAGTGATTTTACCCATGAATTCTTCACCCAAGTCACGACCTCTTGCAGGCTAGGCTTCACAAAGTTTCCACGATAATTTCTCTCCATTCTATTTTCAAGGTAGTCATTGATTTCCATGTGCAAGTGGTCCTTGAATGGCTTGTTTATTGCAATATCAAGAGTCTGGAGATAGACAGTCATTCCTGCGGGAATCATTATTTAATCTATTCTCTCTGCAAGGAAGTTCTTCGTGTCTTTAGCGTGATGAGTACTGGCTGAATCCCAGACTAGCAGACCTCTGGCCACCTCGCAAAACGAGTGGCAGCATTAAATCGACCCACTTCCTTATAACTGCTTGTGTGCATCAGGTTTTTTTGGTTTCAAGAATGTAAATGCCTGGAACACATTCAACCTTATCTTTCTTGCCTTTAGTGCTGATTAGAGGTGGGGTTTTCTTTCCATCCAGATGAATTGCCAAAATACAGGTAACACGTGCACTTTCGTAACCAGTGGAGGGAATGTAGATTGATGAGGCACCCCTCTGATCAATTGTCATTTGAGATCCTTGGCCCATAAACACTGCAGTTTCATCCATAGCAATCACATTGGAGAGTTGGTATTTAGAAAAGTCAATGCCATCAACAAAGGACTTGAATGCAAGTGCACATTTAATAACTTCAGTATCTTCAGCTTGAACAGTGTTGTCGCTCTTAAGAGACAGTTCATATCGCTGAAGGAAGCCCTCCAGCCAGTGTTGTGACAAAAGACACAAACTCCATACCTGGGACCCTCCCCCTCCCCGCTCTTCCAATCCTACCCCTGCCCTTCCAGAGACTTAAACTGGCCCCTGAACTAAGATTACAGAGGAGCCTTAGTGCTCAGGCTCTGGGAAGACTGGCAGGCAGCTCTGACCCAGGGAAGATGCTGGGAAGAGTGTGATTCTTGCTGGACTTGGAGAGAAGAGACCCCTCCATCCCCAGCCCCCACCCTTTCTGACCTGCCTAGGGCGGGGCAATTACATCTGTGGAGGCATTCCCAGGGATCAGCAGTAAGCAGCAGACACCGCTCACAGCTTTCAGCAGCTCAGAAATCTCCCGCCCGCCAAACACACACACACACACACACACACACACACACACACACACGGAAGAAGTGCCTAAGACTCAGGAGAACTGGACACAGGGCTGCTGGTGCTACTCTCAGTGTGCATATATGCAGGCAAGGGCAGGAACTGCACTGACTTTGTAAAAACTACCATCCAGACCCCTCAGCCCCACGCATCTAAATCTGCAGTCCCAAAGTCACTCTGGGTACCAGGTGACCGGCTCTGTATGCACAATACGCAGGGGACTCTTTGGTACAGCAGAGGACGACCTGGAGATTACTTGCTGGGCTTAAGCCAAGACTGGCGCTGCTTTTTGTTTTGCTTTGTTTTCTTTTGTTTGCCTTTATATCTTTGATATCTTTGCCTGTGTTGAGTGGGGTTGTCGGTTGTTTTTACATGTGAATGTATTTGATTTTTTTGTTGTTGTTGTGCTTGGTGATTTGCTTTGTTCTGAAATTGCCCTACCAGGGTCCAGCTTGAGAGGCACAAGATTCAAAATAACCAGAGGCCAACTCCGGACCAAACCAGAATAATACCGGGTTTGACCTACAAGTCACACACCCAGAGGGAATTCTCTACAGGCAGAAGAGCCCATAGAGGCCAAACCACATTTAAGCGGTCAACTCTCACGCAGCAGAATACCCTGCGGTGGGCAGAGCCAAGTGTCACCACTAGTCAGCCTAGGAGTTAACCCCACCTACTCACAAGTGAAAAGCTATTAAAGATCTTCTTTAACAGGACAATATACACAAAACAAGAGTCACCTTTGGAGCACACGCAGAGGAGAAGAATGAAGTAGTGCAAGTCAAATATAAAGAACACATACTACATAAGATAACCCAGCAAGAAATAAGAACTCTAGGGGATCTGCCTAATACATCAAAGCAAACACAGAGAGTCAGCAAGAATGGGGAAACAAAGAAACATGTCCCAAATAAAAGAACAGAAGAAACCTCCAGAAGTGTAACCAAATGAAACAGAAGTAACCAACCCATCAGAGACAGAGTTCAGAACACTGGTGATAAGAATGTTTAAGGAGCTTAGAGAAGACATAAAAAAGGATGTAGAAATCATAACGAACAACCAGTTAGAACTAAAGAACACAATTACCGAAATAAAGAACTCACTTGAAGGAATTAGCAGCAGGTTAGATGAAGCAGAGGATCGAATCAGCGACTTAGAAGACAAGTTAGCAGAGCTCACCCAAACAGAACAACAGAAAGAATAAAGAATAAAAAACAATGAAGATGGTTTAAGAGACCTCTGGGATAACATCAAGTGCAACAACATGCGCATCACAGGAGTACCAGAAGGTGAAGAGAGGAAGCAAGGGATTGAGAACATATTTGAAGTAACAATGTCTGAAAACTTCCCTAACCTGATGAAGGAAACCAACATACAAGCCCAGGAAGTGCAGAGAGTTCCAACCTGGATAAACCCAAACAGGTCCACACCGAGACACATTATAGTTAAAATGGCAAAGGTTAAAGACAAAGAGAGAATTCTAAAAGCAGCAAGAGAAAGAGAGAGGGTTACATACAAGGGAACTCCCATAAGACTATCAAATGACTTTTCTACAGAAACATTGCAGGCCAGGAGGGAGTGTCAGGAGATACTCAAAGTGATGGAAAACAAAGGCCTACAACCTAGATTGCTTTATCCAGTAAGGCTATCATTTAAAGTTGATGGAGAGATAAAGAGCTTCCCAGAAAAGAACAAACTGAAAGAATTTATTAACACCAAGCCAGCATTGCAAGAAATACTAAAAGGACTTCTATAAATAGAAGAAAGATGAAAACAATCTAACTAGAAATTTAAAAATGGCAATAACTATGTACATATCAGTAATCACTTTAAATGTAAACAGATTAAATGCTCCAATCAAGAGACATAGGGTGGCTGAGTGGATAAGAAAGCAAGACCCTTGTATATGCTGTATAATACTCACCTCAGATCAAAAGACACACACAGGCTGAAAGTGAAAAGTTGGAGTAAGATATTTCATGCAAATGGAATGAGAAAAAAGCTGGAGTTGCAATACTTATATCTGACAAAATAGACTTTAAAATGAAGAACATATTAAAAGACAAAGATGGGCACTATATAATAATAAAGGGGTCGATCCGACAAGAGGACATAACCCTAGTAAACATCTATGCACCTATATATTTAGGAGCACCTAAATATATAAAAGAGATATTGACTGGCATAAAGAGAGAGATCAACAGTAACACTATCATAGTAGGGGACTTCAACACACCTCTGACAACAATGGACAGGTTTTCCAGACAGAAAATCAATGTGGAAACAACAGCCTTAAATGACCCATTGGACCACTTGGGTTTAATCGATATTTTCAGAGCATTTCACCCCAATGCTGCAAAATACACGTTCTTCTCAAGCGCATATGGAACATTTTCCAAGATAGACCATATGTTAGGCCACAAAACAAGTCTTGATAAATTTAAGAAAATTGAAATCATACCAATTGTCTCCTCTGACCATAGTGCTATGAAATTAGAAATGAACTACAGGAAAAAAACTGGAAGACACACCAATTCATGGAGGCTGAATAACATGCTACTAAATAATGAATGGGTCAAGCAGGAGATCAAGGAAGAAATCAAAAGATATCTCGAGACAAACGAAAATGAAAACACGACGACCCAAAATCTATGGGATGCCACGAAAGCAGTCCTAAGAGGGAAATCCATAGCATTGCAGGCCTACCTAAAGAAACAAGAAAGATCACTAATCAACAGTTTATCTTCACACTTAAGGGATCTGGAAAAAGAACAGCAAAATAAGCCCAAAGCAAGCACAAGGAAGGAGATAATAAAGATCAGAGCGGAAATAAATGAAATAGAAACCAAGAAAACAATACAAAAGATCAAAGAATCCAAGAATTGGTTCTTAGAGAAGATAAACAAAATTGACAAACCTTTATCCAGACTCATTAAAAAAAGAGAGAGAGAAGACCCAAATTAATAAAATCAGAAATGAAAGAGAAGTGACAACAGACACCCCAAAAATACAAAAAAATTTTAAGAAATTAGTATAAGCAACTATATGCCAACAAATTTGACAATCTGGAAGAAATGGACAATTTTCTAGAGGCATACAACCTTCTATGGCTAACTCAAGAAGAAACAGAAAACCTGAATAGACTGATTACCACCAGGGAAATTGAATTAGTAATCAACAATCTCCCAACAAACAAAAGCCTTGGACCAGATGGCTTTACAGGTGAATTCTACAAAACGTTCAAAAAAGAATTATCACCTATTCTCAAGCTCTTCCAAAAAATCCAGAAGGAGGGAAGACTCCCAAACACTTTTTTACAAAGCCACTATCACCCTGATCCCAAAATCAGACAAAAACACCACACAAAAAAAGAAAACTACAGGCCGATATCGCTAATGAACATAGATGCAAAAATCCTCAACAAAATATTAGCGAACAGAATTCAGCAATACATAAAAAAGGTCATACACCATGCTCAAGTGGGATTCATCCCTGGTATGCAAGGGTGGTTCAACATCCGCAAATCAATTAATGTGATACACCACATTAACAAAATGAAAAATAAAAATCACATGATCATATCAATAGATGCAGAAAAAGCATTTGATAAAATCCAACAGCCATTTATGATGAAAACCCTTAAGAAAGTGGGAATAGAGGGATCATACCTCAACATAATAAAGGCCATATATGATAAACCCACAGCTAACATCATACTCAATGGGGAAAAGCTAAAACCATTCCCCCTAACATCAGGTCCAAAGCAAGGTTGCCCACTTTCTCCACTTCTAGTCAACATAGTGCTGGAAGTTCTAGCCACAGCAATCAGACAAAGAAATAAAAGGCATCCAAATTGGTAAGGAGGAAGTAAAATTGTCATTACATGCAGATGATATGATACTATATAGAGAGAACCCTAAAGATTCCACCAAGAAACTATTAGAGCTGATAGATAAATTTAGTAAAGTAGCAGGATACAAAATTAATATTCAGAAATCAGTTGCATTTGTATGTACCAATACTAAAACATCAGAAAGAGAAATTAAAAAAAGCAATCCCATTTACAATTGCTCCAAAGACTATAAAATACCTGGGAATAAAATTAACCAAAGAAGTAAAAGATCTATACACAGAAAATTATACGACACTGAAGAAAGAAATGAAAGAAGATACAAATAGATGGACACACATACCATGTTCATGGATAGGAAGAATTAATATAGTTAAAATGTCCATACTGCCTCAGGCAATATACATATTCAACGCAATTCCTATCAAACTACCAACGATGTTTTTCACAGGAATAGAACATATAATCCTAAAATTTATATGGGAGCATAAAAGACCCCAGATAGCCTCAGCAATCTTGAGAAATAAGAACAAAGTGGGAGGTATAATGATACCTGACATCAAATTATACTACAAGGCTACAGTAATCAAAACAGCATGGTACTGGCATAAAAACAGACACATAGATCAAGGGAACAGAATAGAGAAGCCAGAAATAAATCCATGCCTATATGGCCATTTAATCTACTACAATGGAAGCAAGAATGTACGGTGGGGTAATGACAGTCTATTCAATAAATGGTGCTGGGAAACCTGGACAGACACATACAAAAAAAAAATGAAGCTGGACCACCTCCTTACACCATATACAAAAATAAATTCAAAATGGCTTAAAGACTTAAATGTAAGATCTGAAACCATAAAATATCTAGAAGAAAATATAGGAAGAAACTTCACAGACATTACCCGGAGTAAGATTTTTACTGATATATCCAATTGCACGAGAGAAGAGAAAAAGTAAACATGTGGGATTGCATCAAACTAAAAAGTTTTTTTCACAGGAAAGGAAACCATCGATAAAACAAAAAGGGATCCTACTGAATGGGAAAAGATATTTGCCCATGATATATCTGATAAGGGGTTAATATCACAAATTTATTAAAAAAAAAACTCACTCAACTCCAAAAAAACAAACAACCCAATTAAAAAATGGGCAGAGGACATGAAGAGACATTTTTCTAAAAAGGACATACAGATGGCAAACAGACATATGAAGAAATGCTCAACCTCACTAACCATCAGAGAAATGCAAATAAAAACCACAATGAGATACCACCTCACCCCAGTCAAAATGGCTATCATCAATAAATCAACAAACAAGTGCTGGCACGGATGTAGAGAAAAGGGATCGTTTGTGCACTGTTGGTGGGATTGCAGGTTGGTGCAGCCACTATGGAAAACAGTGTGGAGGTGTCTCAAAAATCTGAAAATGGAACTGCCTTATTATCCAGCAATTCCACTCCTAGGTATCTATCTGGAGAAATCCAAAACTCCAATTCAAAAATCTGTATGCACTCCTATGTTTATTGCAGCACTATACACAATAGCCAAGACATGGAAACAACCGAAATGCCCATCGGTAGATGACTGGATTAAGAAGCTGTGGTACATTTATACAATGGAGTATTACGCAACCATAAAGAAGAAATCTTACCATTTGCAACAACATGGATGGACCTAGAGAACATTATGTTAAGTGAAATAAGTCAGACAAAGACAAGTACCATATGATCTCACTTATATGTGGAATCTAAAGAAAAGAATAAGTGAATGAAGTAATCAGAAATAGTTTTGGAGACAAAGAGGAAAAACCGATGGTTGCTAGATGGGTGGGGGGGTGGGGATGAGGGGGAAGGTGAGGGGATTAGAAAACAGTCGGTAACCACAAGATGGCCACAGGATTTTGAAAACTAATTTGGAGAATGTAATCAATAATGTTGTAAAGATTTTGTAGGGTATCCGATGGACACATGTCCCATTTGGGAGACCACCTCAGGGCTGATGTAGATGCGTGATCACTGCACTGTACACCTGAAGCTGAACAATAATGAATGCCAACTATAATTTTACATATATATGTGTATATATATATATATATATATATATATATATATATATATGTATGTATATAGTTACGAGAAGCAGAGTACAGCATTAGGAATAGAGACAGTGGAAATGTAATGGCTCTGTGCGATGTCAGAGGGATAGTGGATGGAGGGAGGGGGGTTCACACAGTGAGAGGGATATAAATGATAAATGTCTAAGTATTACTTTGTCTTGTGCACCTGAAATTAATAAATAAAAAATTTAAAAAAGAATGATGGTCCACACAAAAGCAACGAATAATTGTAGGCACCAAACTTCAGAAAACGTTTCTTTATTTCACACAAGTGCATTAAGTCCGTCTGTTACAACACACTATGTATTGAATTATGAAGATTCATATTAGACACAACCACATCTGTTTGCTATCAAGTGCGCACGTTATTCGTGTGTTGTGTCTGTACTCTGATTGGTCATTCGGCAATAAGTCTCAAGTTCATCTGTTTACATAGGCATTTACCTCTCGTCCAAAGAGGTTACCTCTTGTCCAATGACAAATAATTATCATTTATATTATTTATTTTAAGTATTAATGTCAGTATTATTTATATTTAATTATATATTAATATTATTTTATAATTCAATATGTCCGTCATGTGTTGCAAAGGACGTACTAAATGCATCTGTCTGGCTGACAATCTTAACTGGAGCTTATTTTGGGGATAGGGCTTATATTACAAGCATCCTGAAAAATCATGGTAGGGTTTATTTTCCGGTTAGGTTTTTTTTGTGGAAATACAATACTATATAACAGGTGTTTACATACATTGCATTATATCATTTTATCCTTACAACCACTCTAAAAATCAGGTATTTTTTATTTATTATAAATAAAGGAACTGAGGTTTAGAAAGATGGCTAACTTGACCAATGCCTCACACTTATATGAAGGACCTGGGATCAAACCCAGGTGGTAACTCCACACTTACACTCCTTCGACCAGACATCCTGCATGCCAAGACCTGCCCCTGATTCCAGTTACATGGTGGAGTCTGTCTTCTTGATCAAAGCTTAACCTCAAGGGCCATCTCATCAACACAGCCTCTGATATCCACTCTCTTCATCCTCTCAGGAGGCCAGAGAATATCTGACACTGAAGCCAACAGCACCTGAGTTATGGGCTGTTGAGTTATGCTGAGTTATGTTGTTCCAAATGCAGCCTAAGAACTTAGTCCAAAATAGTAAAGCTGACTCATCAGGCCACTTCTGTCACAGCCCCTATTATAATATCTAACTCAGAGCATGTGGATGTCATCACCCAGCATGACAGTCTTGAGACATGTGACTAGCATCGAGCCTTCAAAAATGTCTTTTCATGTCTGATGATTTATTAAAACCCTAATATCCTTGCTGGTTTTGTTGTTATTTGAGCCCATAATGTATGGCACTATGCCAAGTGCTTTGTAGATGTTATCTCATTAGTCTTCAAAAGAACCCTATGATCAAGGTCTAATTATAATGACCAGATAAGTAAACTGAGGCCCAGAGGGTTTAAGTAACATGCCCAGAGGGTTTAAGTAACATGCCTAGAGTCACATAGCTCGAACAGGATTCAAACTTGGGTTTGTCTAGCTATAAATTAAACTGCCTTCCCTCTTGGGAGCAGAGAGAAGAGACTTTGTTGTAGTTAGAAAATCTATAACAGCATCTTGTGCTCCCCAGAATCGCAGCACTGGACTCACGGGCCATCAGTGAGCCCTGTGATTGCATGGCTTCCCCAGGCTGCTGCTCCAGGCTTTGGCAACACTACCCTGACTGGGCAGTGCTGGACTGTAGCACAGTCATAAAACCTAACAGGCTTCTGCCTCCAGCTTCCTGCACGTCAAAAAACACAGTCCCCTGTTGATTTAGAAATGAGTTACATAAGCACTTCTTCCATTACTTTAATTTTTTTTCTCTGACAATTGTGGATTCAAGACATACTCTTGAGAAGGCAGAATGCTTGTCCAAACAAGCAGAAATTTGAGAAACACTTTGATGCACATCCGTGCCTGAAGTTTATGACTTATTTGCAACCTTGATAATGTAGTCCTTTGTGCCAATAAATTGCTTCAACCACTCACTCGCCCTACTTTTTCCTTCACTTATTCTGTTGTTACGGATATGTGATTATGAAACAAATCAGTGATATCACCTCTGAGTTTTCAATATGTGTGGTTCAGTATGGCAAACAGTTCTGGGATTTTCCCCCTAGCTTTTATAATAAACACACCCCTGTTTCTTTACCAACATGTACTGAGTAGCAAGTCTGTTCCAAACCCAAAGTAGGCCACATGGGAAGTAACTGGTGTAGATGTCCCCCCAGGTAACACTGCTCACCTGTTTCAGTAGGTTTTATGTGCCCCTTGGCCTCCCCCAACTCCATGCAAATTCAGTGATTTGCATGTTTTCTGTAGGTACATTTTGTGAGATCTAGTCAGGGCCAGATGCAGCCTAGGGCCATGGAATAGAATTAAATAATCACACTAAAATCAAGCCCGCAGGCAGAACTATGCCATTCTTGACCATGATTTATAAAATCCTGAGGAATCCAATCCCTTCCTCTATCTCCTCCCTCACTTCATACTCTCCCCTCCCCTATAGTCCTTGTTCTCTCTTCTCTACTTGTGTTGGGGTCCCCAAGACCATCAGGTTTGATGAATTGCTAGAACTCACAGAAAAGCTGTTATACTCTCAGTTATGGTTTATTGCAGTGAAAGGATACATATTAAAATCAGCAAAAAAGAAAGGCATATATGGCAGAATCCAGGAGAAATCAGGTGAGCTTCCAGTGCTGCTCTCCCAAAGGAACTTCAGTCTCCAACCACCCCACATATACTGCCACATATCCTAAAGCATCTTGTCATTCTTTGCAGCACTTTGCTCATCTATGATTCATTTAGGTGTTTAATATCTCTCTTTCCTACTACAGTCTAAGGACCATGCCACTGCAGGTGACACCCAGCACAATGCATAGCCCATGGCGGCTCGATAACCATGTGGCAACTGACACATGACATGTTGTCACCTACCTGGGTATCTGCATATAGATGCAGAAATGGGTAGAAAAGAATAAATCTAGGAGATGCCTAATCTAGAGGGGGAGACTGACACATGTACACTGCTAAGTATACATGCAAATGGGTACATACAATTAGAAATGATGCGATACATAAATACTTAAGCAATGCTGGAGTGATTAGAAATAAGAGGAATGTGTCTTGTAAAATTAAAAAAGATTGTATTACAATGAAATGTGGAGGGTGTAGTCAGATAGCTGAAAGGGATATACAAATGTTGGATGTTATTAACAATACTAATTTATGTGTCGGGTGCAGGGCCCACATAGGGAGGCTTGGAAAGAGATGAACAAGGTAGATGGGTGGCAGTGAGGGGAAGGGAAAGATAGAGTCAAGTGGTATGGATGAGTGGTATAGAAAATGTCATCCAGTGGGAAGCAGAAAACACATGATTAGATTAAGGTGTTAAAAGGGAAAGCAGAAACTCATGCCATAGGTTTAGGATCATATTTGATCAACAGTGTGGAATCACCACAGGCTTCTGAGTAGACAACATGCCACGAGGTTCATTTTTCTTAAGTTACACTCTAACAGAATAGCCCCATTACTTAGCAATATGGTGCTTTATGATTTAACACTGCCCAAAAAGACAAGGTCTCAATGCTGCTGATTTTTAAGACTTTACAGAAGATAACAGTTACATAACCTGCTTTCCCTGCTTGCCGAAATTTAATGACTTCAATGCTTTGCAAAAGTAAAGCATTGTTAAGTCAGACTGCTTACCCTCTGGGCTTGTAGGTGATGATGACTTTTTGATGCTTTTCAAATGGGAAAAGATCTCAAGTGAGATCAAGTCATCCCGATGTGCTACATAGAAATGTGTGTCATTCCTATGGCAGTTGGCTCCCACACACCTACTGCTCTGGCTGATTCACTGGCATCACGTTTTTAATCTTGGGTCTCTTGCCATATCACAGTTGACCTGGTTCAAAGGTCCACAGGACAGTGAGCCCTAGTGCTGCATTCAGTCCAGTGCCCTGGTGTTTCTCCCTATTGTCCCAAGGCCAAGCGGTACCCTGTGAATTCAAGCTTTGTACCTCAATTGCACCTCCACTCCCCACCCCTCTCTCCTATTATGTCTGTTCCCTTACCCTCAAACTTGTCTTCTTTTCTCCAAATAGTTATTGATTTGTCAAGTACAGACCAGATGGTATGTTCTTCTGTAAGTGGAGGGCATGGTGTGTGCCAAAGAGGGTCAGTGCTGAGGGCTCCAAAGACAGCTTCCACTATGGGAACACACATGGTCCTCAGAGGAGTCAAGACTGAGCCCCAGGTCTCTCCTGACTGGCACTCTTCACCTGGAGACCATACCAGCATGGGCACCCAGACAGCCCTCTCCTGCCTCTCATAGCGGCCTTCAGAGCTCAAAGTGGGGCTGGGCAGGGAGGGTAACCTTGGGTCTCCACACTTCACTCTTCAGTCCTAAGGGTATTGGATCTGGCCTGGCACTTCTGCTCAAAACCCTCCAGGAAGGGAAGGAGGCCAAGAATACATGGAGAGCTCCAGGCCCACGCAGGCTTCACCCTTGAGAGCTTGACAGTGACTCTCAACCCACCCAACCCCCTTCTGCTCATTTGATTATACAGAACCCACATACCACAAAGGAAGTCAACTGGGGGGGTGGGGTCAGAAAGGAATTAGGGACATGCAAAGTAAAACAATAATAAGATATAAATTTATATACATCAGGTTGGAGTCTCTCTGTCTCTCTCTCAAAATACCAAAGTTGGCAAGGCTAAGGGGAAACAGGAACTCTCAAATTGCTGGGGGATATGCAAATAAGTACAGTAGCTTTGGAGAATAATATGGTGAGCTCACCCAAAAAGTCCAGCCACTTCACTTCTGTGTGTATATTTTGGACAAACTATGCATGGAAGAAACCTATAAACACATATGAGGCTGTTCATTTATTTATTATTAGGTTGTTCAAAGGTAATTGCAGTTTTTGCAATTATTTTTAACCTTTTAAACTGCAACTATTTTTGCACCAACCTAATAACTCAATACAAATTTATTAAGTACCTACTATGTGTCAGGCACACTTCTAGGGGCTTAAAATTGAACGTGAACAAATCACAAAAATCTGTACCCTTGTGGAGTGTATATGTAGCATTGTTTAAGTAGTCAAAAACTAAAAACAATCTAAGAATGTGTTGTTAGGAGAATGGATAAACCCTAAACTAGATACAAGGTGTGATCAAAAAACACGGTGAAAGCTACTTCCGTTGGAGTACCATCCAACAGAAAGGCAGGGATCTTCGAAACGGGAAGTGGAGAGTCAAACCTTAGTAACAGTGTGTGACAAGTTTCAACTTGTTCGGTGCAGTCAGTTTGGTGTGAGCCACGGTTGAGAGAAGGTGTGTTTTAAAGTGTGCCATAAATCATGGATCACGAACAATGCATTAACACGAAATGGGCAAACAGTTTCATTCTCCATCATGACAACGCTCTGTGTCACACATCGCTTCTGGTATGGCAATTTCTGTCAAATAAAACATTATGGTGTGTCCTCATCCACCTTATTCACCAGATCTGGCACTGTGTGACTTCTGGCTTTTTCCCAAAGTCAAAATGACCATGAAAGGTAAACGTTTTGAATCAGTTCTGGATATTGAGGCAGCCCTGACAGCACAACCAAAGACACTCGCGAAAGAGGACTTGCAGAACTGCTTCAGAAAGTGGCAAGAATGATAAGTGTGTGCAAAGTGAGGGGGAGTGTTTTGATGGGGGTTAATGGCAATGTGTCTTTTACTGTAATAAAATTTTTTAAAACATTCACCGTAGTTTTTGATCACACCTCGTATATAGGAATCACCATAGATATATTTTAGAAACACTATTTGGTGTGTAGGGAAGAAACTTGCAGAATAGTAGGTACAAAACACCATTTGTGTAAATAAATACTATAAATTGTTTATGGATACATACATGTGTTATAAAAATAAATGGTTTGGATACCCACCAAGCTCAGGGTCTTAACTGCATCCTAGAAGGGAAGTTGGTGAAAAAATAGGGAGAACTTCCAGCATAATTGGAATTTTTTATTTCTTAAAAAGGAAATATCTGAAGCAAATATGCATATTCTGGATGTTAAGCATATAAATGTTTGTTTAAACAACCTGGGTTCTTTTTAGTTTTAGTTCAAATGGGGAAGTTTTTGTTTTGCATTGCTTTCAAATTTTAGGAAAGAGTTGGGTGAGAAGAGGGTTAAGAGCACATATCCCAGGAACCAGTGGCTGGAACCTGCCCTAAATGTGTCTCTGGGATCCCATTCCCAACAAGGCCTATCGGCCAGCTCTCGCTGCATCCTAGATCACGGTGCTCTATATGACATCCCCTGTAGACCAGACCAAGCTGGGCAGCTCTGTAGGTGATTGCATATGAGTACTGCAGTACTAGTGGAAACGGTTCCACCTCTTTGAGAGCAATCTAGTACTATTTTGTAAAATTGAAGAGGAACGTACTCTATTCAGAAATCCTGCTTTTAAGGTTTTACCCTAGAGAAGGTCTCAAATATGTGCCCAAGGTCCTGAGTACAAATGTTCTTTGCAGCAGTGTTTATAATGGCCAAAAATTCAAAATGTGCCCATCATACTGTACATTACTAGGAAAATATAGTTAGTTATCTGTATCCAGTGAAGTACTATGCCACCGTGGAAATGACAGCCAGAGCTACATGTGTCAGCATGGATTCATCTCACAAACTATGCTGAGGAGCAGGGTGAGTTGCAGAATCCTCCCATAATATAATACAATTTACATAAAATTTAAATATGCCAAGCAATACTATATATTGTTGATGGATACACACATATGTAATGAAAATATAAAACCAGGCATGGGACTGATAAATCCCAAATTCAAAGATTACTTCTAGGAGGGGAGAGAGAATAAAATTGAGGAAATGTGGGGAGGGGTGCTTCAGCTGATTGTTTGCTACTTGGTATCTTTCAGAAAAACAAAAATCCGAATTATACATGACATTTTAGAATTGAATAGAACTGGGCATTAGGTACCCAGATGTTTCTTATGTTATCTGTTATATTTTTCTGAATGTTTAATATCATTTTACACACAAACACACGGTGGCGGGCTAGTTGGTGGACACGGGCAAAGTCTTGGAGACAAAGGCAAGAGCACATGACTCTGGTGACCACTAAACTGTTGTCTGTGTCTATAAGTTCCTTTATTTGTTTGTCTTGTTCCTTTGTTGCCTTCAGTTTCATATCCCACATTTAAGTGAAATCATATGGTTCTCGAGTTTTTCTGTCTGACTTATTTCACTTAGCATAATAATCTCAAGATCCATCCATGTTGTCACAAATGGCAGTATTTCATCTTTTCTTATGGCAGAGTAGCATTGTATTGTGTATATTTTTATATACCACATGTTCTTTATCCAATCATCTATCGAAGGACACTTTGCTTTTTTCTTGACTACAGTAAGAAATGCTGCAATGAACACCATAGTACATACGTATGTTTTTACAAATAAGTATTTCCAGATTTTTGGATATTTACCCAAAAGAGGGATTGCTAGGTCATGTGATAATTCTATTCTTAATTTTTTGAGAACTCCATACAGTTTTCCATAGCAGCTGTACCAATTTACATTTCCACCAACAGTGTATGACGGTTCGTTTACCTCCATAGCCTCTCCAACACTTGTTATTATTTGTCTTGTTGATGATAGCCATTCTGACAGGTGTGAGGTGATATCCCATTGTGGTTTTGATTCACATTTTCCTAATAGCTGGTGAAGTTGAACGTTTTTTCATATATCTGTTGACTATTTGTATGTCTTGTTGGGAGAAGTTTCTGTTCATGTCCTCTGCCCTTTTTTTAATTGGATTGTTTGTCTTTTGGTTGTTGAGTTGTATGAGTTCCTTATATATTTTGGACGTTAGTCCCTTCTTGGAGGCATTATTTGCAAATATCTTCTCCCATTTGGTTGGCCGCTTCTTTGTTTTGTTGATGGTTTCTTTTGCTGTGCAGAAGCTTTTTAATTTGATATAGTCCCATTTATTTATTTTAGCTTTTACTTCCCTTGCCTTTGAGGTCAAATTCAAAATATCCTCTTTGAACCCAAGGTCCATAAGTTTAGTACCTATGCTTTCTCCAATGCATTTTATTGTTTCAGGTCTTATGTTTAGGTCTTTGATTCATTTTGAGATAATTTTGGTACATGGTGACAGATAATCTAGTTTTATTCTTTTGCATATGGCTTTCCAATTCTCCTAGCACCATTTAGTGAAGAGGCGTTCTTTTCTCCATTGTATGTTTTTGGCTCTTTTGTTGAGAATTATCTGTCCATATTTATGTGGGTTTATTTCTGAGTTTTCAATTCTATTCCATTGGTCTGTGTGTCTGTTTGCTGCCAATACCATACTGTTTTTAGTATTGTTGCCCTGTAGTACAACCTGAAGTCAGGGAGTGTGGTACCTCCAAGTCTTATTCTTTTTTCTGAGGATAAGAAAAAATATCTTAGCCAAATAGCTTTGGCTATTTGGGGTCTTTTATGGTTCCATACAAATCTGATGATTTTTTGCTCTATTTCTTTAAAAAATGCCACTGGAGGGGCGGCAGGTTGGCTCAGTTGGTTAGAGCGCAGTGCTCTTAACACCAACGTTGTCAGTTCAATTCCTACATGGGCCAGTGAGCTGCACCCTACACAACTAGATTGAAAACAATGATTTGGCTTGGAGCTGATGAGTCCTGGAAAGACACACTCTTCTCCAATATTCCCAAATTAAAAAAAATAATTAAAAATAAATAAATAAAATGCCACTGAAATTTTGATGGGGATTGCATTAATTCTGTATATTGCTTTGGGTAGTATGGCCATTTTAACTATGTTGAGTGTTCTAATCCATGAACATGGACTGTCTTTCCATTTCTTTGTGTCTTCTTCAATTTCTTTAAAAAATGTCTTATAGTTTTCAGTGTATAGTCCTTCACATCCTTTCTTAAGTTTATTCCTAGGTATTTTATTCTTTTAGTGCAATTGCAAAATTGTTTTTTCATTTCTTTTTCTGAAATTTCATTGTTAGTATATAGTCATACAATGGATTTTTATGCATTGATTTTTGTAGCCAGCAACTTTACTGCATTCGTTTATTGTTTCTAATAGTTTTTTGGTGGAGTCTTTAGAGTTTTCTATATATAGCATCATGTCATCTGCAAAGAGTGACAATTTAACTTCTTCATTCCCAATTTGGAAGCCTTTTATTTCTTTCTCTTGCCTAATTACTCAGACTAGGACTACCAATACTATGTTGAATAACAGTGGTGATAGGGGACAACCCTGTCTTGTTCCTGAATGTAGAGCAAAAGGCTTCAGTTTTTCACCATTACCTATGATATTAGCTAAGGGCTGCCATATGTGGCCTTTATTATGTTAAGGTATTTTCCACCTATACCCATTTTATTAAGTGTTTTAATCATAAATGGATGTTGTATCTTGTCAAATACTTTTTCTGCATCTATTGATATAATCATATGATTTTTCTCCTTTATTTTGTTTATTACATTGTATTGTAATTATGTATTACATTGTAATTACATTGTAATTGATGTATTACATTGATGAATTTGCGTTTGTTGAACCATCCTTGTGCCCCTGGGATGATACCCACTTGATCGTAATGTATAATATTTTTAATGCATTGTTGTATTTGATTTACTAGAATTTTGTTTAGGATTTTTGCATCTGTGTTCATCTGAAATATTGGTCTATAATTTTCTTTTTTGTGTGTTATCCAGGTTTTGGTATCAGGGTAATTTTGGCCTTATAAAATGAGTTAGAATGTATCGCCTCTTCTTTAATTATTTTTGGAAGAGTTTGAGTAGGAGAGTTATTAGATCCTCTTTGAATGTTTGGCAGTATTCACTAGTAAAGCCATCTTGTTCTAGACTTTTGCTTTTGGGAAGGTTTCAGAGGACTGATTCAATTTCTTTACTGTTGATCAGTCTATTTAGATATTCCAGTTCCTCACGATTCAGCCTAGGAAGGCTACATGTCTCTAAGAACGTGTCCATTTCTTCTATTATTATTCTATTATTGAATTTGGTGGCATATCATTCTTCAGAGTATTCCTGGATGATCCTTTGTATTTCTGTGTCATCTGTGGTAACTTCCCCTCTTTCATTTTTGATTTTCTTTGTTTGTGTCTTTTCCATTTTTATCTTAGTGAGTCCAGCCAAGGGTTTGTCAATTTTATTAATCTTTTCAAAGAAGCAGCTTTTTGTTGCATTATTTTTTTCTATTGTCTTTTTGTTCCCTATTTTATTTAATTCTGCTCTGATTTTTATTATTTCCTTCCTTCTGTTGACTTTGGGTTTCATTTGTTGTTTTTTTTCTAGTTCTTTAGGATGTAATGTTAGGTTGTTTATCTGGGATTTTTCTTCTTTCTTGAGATAGACCTGTAATGATATAAAATTTTCCTCTTATTACTTCTTTTGCTGCATCCCAATAATTTTGATAGGATATATTTTCATTCTCATTTGTTTTTATGCATCTTTGATCTCCCCTTATTTATTCTTTGACCCAGTCATTCTTTAAAAGCATGTTGTTTAATCTCCATGTATTTGTGGTTTTTCCTGCTTTCTTTTTGTAGTTGATACCCAATTTCAAAGCCTTGCCATCAGAGAATATACTTGGTATGATTTCAATCTTCTTAAATTTGCTGAGGGTAGTTTTATGTCCCAGTGTATGGTCTATTTTTGAGAATGTTCCATGTACACTAGAAAAGAATGTACTAATATAGTCTGATGTTCTAGGATGAAGTGCTCTATAATTGGTCTAATGTGTCACTGAGGGCTTATATTTCCCTATTTATTTTCTGCTTGAGTGATCTATCCATAGTTGTCAATGATGTATTTAACTCCCCTACTATAATTGTATTTTGATCATTTTTTTCCCTTTAATTCTCTTAGTAGTTGCTTTGTATATTTTGGTGCTCCCTGATTGGGAGCATATATATTGATGAGTATATGTCTTCTTGTTTTGTTATCCCCTTTTTTATTATGAAATGTCCATCTTTGTCTGTTGTTACCTTTTTTATCCTGGAGTCCATCTCATCTGATATAAGTATAGCTACATTTGCTTTTTTCTGGATACCATTTGCTTGAAGTATCAATTTCCATCCTTTCACTTTGAGTCTACACTTGTCTTTGTAGTTAAGATGCGTCTCTTGGAGGCAGCATGTTTGGGTTTTAGTTTCTGATCCAATATGCTATCCTGTGCCTTTTTATTGGTGAGTTCAATCCACTTACATTTAGGGTGATTATTGATATGTGAGGATTTCCTATCACTCTATCTTTTCTTCTCTGGTGACTCAGTGTCTTCATTGTTTCTTTGCCTTTTTGTTGCTGTTTGTTATTTCAGTGTTGTATGATTTTTCCCTCTGTTTCTTTTTTTTTTTTTATGTTACATATCTCAGTTCTGGATTTTTTTTTTTTTGAGTGGTTACCATTAAGTTTATATAAAAGAAAGTTTCTATGTACCATAGTCCTTTTTCTTCAGCATGCTTCTTATCTCCATTCCCCTTTGCAGGTTCAGGCCTTTACTCTCTCCCCTTTTATGTTTTTGTTTTTACAAGTTATCCCTACTTCAGCTGTGAATTGATTTCTGAGTTGTAGTAGCAAGTTGTCTTTTTCTTATTTTTCCTCTTTTTTTAATGTTTTTTTTCTTCTTTACACTTTATGTAATTTTAACTGTATAGTACCCTATTTTGTGTAGGGGTTGCCATTTCCTGTTTCTGTCTGTTCTGTTCGTAATACTGCTCATGGTTTTGTATTTGTTTGATTTTTTATTTCAGGTCAAATAGCCTCCTTCAGTATTTCTTGTAATGCAGGTCTTGTGTTAGAAAATTCCCTCAGCTTCTATATGTCTGGAAAGGTCTTTATTCCTCCTTCATATCTAAAGGAGATCTTTGCTGGATATATTATTCTTGGCTCTTAATTTCCCTCTTTCAATAGTTTAAATATTTGATTCCACTCCCTCCTGGTGTGTAGAGTTTCTGCTGAAAAATCTGATGATAATCTAGTGGGCTTTCCTTTGTAAGTTACCATCTTCTTTTTCCTGGCTGCCTTGAGAATTCTTTCTTTGTCATTAATTTTTGACAGCTCATTACAATATGCCTTGGAGAAGACCTGTTGAAATTGAGGTAATTAGGTGTTCTATTTGCTTCTTGGATTAGAGGATCTAGTTCTTTTCACAAATTTGGGAAATTCCCATCGACTATTTGTTAAATACACTCTCTGTTCCCTTCTCCCTCTCTTTTCCTTCTGGTATACCCATTATTCTTATGTTGCTCTTTCTGATGTAGTCAGAAATTTCTTGTAGAGTTCTGTCATTTCTTTTAACTCTCAAGTCTCTTTCTTCTTCCATCTATGTCCTTGTCAGATTTCTATTTTCAATATCATTATTTTTTTTCTCCATCTGGTCAGCTCTATTACCTAAGCTGGCTATTTCATTTTTCATTTCTTTTATTGAGTTCTTAATCTCCAGAATTCTTTTTAAAATTTAATCTCGGACCAGCCCGGTGACTCAGGTGGTTGGAGCACCATGCTCCTAAAGCTGAGACGCTGAGGTCCCTTGTTCAATTCCCACATGGGCCAGTGTGCTGTGCCCTCTACAGCTAAGATTCTGAGCAGCGGCTCTCCCTGGAGCTGGACTGCCATGAGCAGCCGGAGGTTGGCATGAGCTGCTGTGGGCTGCTGTGTGCTGCCATGAGTGGCCAGCAACCAGCGAGAGCTGCCATGAGCTGCTGTGAGCAGCCTGGCGACTGACTGACTGCCTGAGGGGGAGGGGGAGCACAAGGCTCATAATAGCAGCATGGGCCAGGAAGCTGTGTCCTACACAACTAGAATGAAAAACAATGGCTTGAACCGGAGTTGGGGGGTAGAAAAAAGGGGGGGAAATTTTTCTAATCTTTGGTAAAATGTTCATTTTGTTTTTTGATTGTGTTTCTGAGTTCATTAAACTGCCCATCCACCGGTGTTTTCTTGCACCTTGTTGAGTTTTTTCAGAACTGCAATCTTGAATTCTCTGTCACTTAAGTCACATATTTCTATGTCTTTAAGTTCATTTTCTGGAGTATTTTCATTTTCTTTCTGAGCTGCTTTTTTGCCTTGGTTATTCACAGCAGTTAATGAATTATTACTTTTTTTCCTGGGCATCTACAGGAATGGGTTCTGCAGCAGTTTGATATGAAGAGGTCTTTCTTTTGCTTTCCTGTGGTGTTGCTAGAATGTTTTATTTTCTCTCCCACTGCAGCATTTTATTTTCTCTTACACTCTTCCAATTTCTCACATGATGGGGGGTTTCCTGGAAGGTGACTTCTCCCCTGTGAGCAGGTTGCCTGAAGTGGTGCTCAGGGCACCACTTCTGTGGGAGGATGTGGAGGGCTAGCGTTCTGAGCTCCTGAAATCCTAATGCTGCCCCTGCAGCCCGATTCAGAGCCTGTGTGTCTCAGTTGCTCTGGTTACCCTCACAGGGATCCATCCAGAAAGGTGGGGGCAAATGGGCTGTGAGAGGTAGCTCTGAACAACGGTGACTACCAACCCACTGCTGTCTTGTCCCTACCATTTCTTCCCTTTCACAGGAATTTGTTGCACTGTGAGTCTGTGGCTGCAGGACTGCAGCTGCAATTCTCAGGGCTGTAGATATTCCGTTCTTTAATCTGACACCATTTCTTCCGGAACCTCCTTCTAACACTGGGGGAGGGGGGGTGGAACAAACTCTAGGAGGGTGGTGAGGGGGGAGGCAGCCAGCCTCCATGTCTATGTTTTCTGTTTTCTGCCTGGCAGTGAGGTCTTAAACCACTATTCTCACCCTTCTGTATTTAGTCTTTGTTCCAAGGTCTTTGCTGCCAGCACTGGGTCAGCCGTATTATATGCTGATCCCTCAGGCAGGACTGTGGGCCACAGAGGGTGTGCCTGGAGCCTGAATTCTTCCCTCTCCCATGATTGCAGTGAGCTCTGGACTACAGTGAGCTCTGATCTGCAGCCTGCTTCTCTGCACTTCTCCCTTCCCTACTTTCCAGCTCACCTAATTTGCCCACCTTCAGGTGATTCAATGTGCAGGTCTCAGACATACCTGTGTGTCGTACAGGACATCCTTTGTTGAATTATTCCTGTTCAATTTGTTGTAACTTCCAGGGAAGATTTCAAGAAGCACTCCTTATGCCTCCATTTCTGTGACATGACTCCGACACGGAGTTCTTAGGTGAGCAGTTTCATATCAGAAACACTGCGTATGGCCTGCACTAGAAAGACAGATTTGGGACAAGCTACATTAGAGGTGATCATTTAAACCACTGGCACACATGAGAATATTCAGTAAGAAAATATACCATGAAAAGAGAAAAGGGCCTGGGGCCAGGGTCTGAATAACTTCTTCAAAGCCACTAGAGGAGGGCAACTGAGCCTGCAGAGAGAGTGGAAAGGAACAGCCAGAGAGTGGGGAGGAGATCCAGGAGATGTGTCCTGGTGTCCAGGTGTTTAAGGAAGGAGGGAATAATCAAAAGTAACAATATGAGCATCACTCAAACAGAATGAGGACCAAACCTGTTTTTTGGGTGGATATGCTGGAGATGTAAGTGAAGGAGGCTAAAGCCAAATTGGAGTGTGTTGAGGAATGGGTGAGAGGGGGCAAATGCAGACAAGGAGGCGGAAAATACATGCCAGTGCTTCCCAAACCCTTTTGCTTTGTGGCACATATAGAAAATTATATTTAAATGGAACATTGGGTAATTGAGCAAGGCTGCTTCCAGCTGGAGGTGTGGCCCCACCCAGATGCCCTGAAAGTAGAGCAGATCAATATCTTATAGAACCTACAACCATTTGAGGCATACCAGTGTGTTTCAGAACACCAACTGGTGAGGGCAGCCATAGACCACTTTCAAGTAGATTGTCTGTGAATGGAGGCTTGCAGTGAGTATGGAGTTAAGAGAAAGTTTGATTTGGTTTTAAGATGAAAGATACTAGAGCATCTTTCAGAAGCACCTATGAGAAAGATCCAGTTGAAACTGAATTCACAGTAGAGAAAGGTCAGTATAGCACTGGTAGTACAAGTTTCCTAAGAAGACATAAGGTTAGAATCCAATTTCAGGTAGAGGGACAAGTGTACACGATATTATGTGTGCAAAAGTATAATCCTCTCCACAATACTAGAAATTGGATATCATTATTACCATGTTACAAAGTTAAAACACAAGGCTAGTGAAATTAAGCCACTGCCCCAGGTCCTCCACCCTGTAAGCAGCAGGGCTTGGATTAGAATCCAGATTTTTCTGACTCCAGAAATCCCAACATTATACTTGAATGAATCTTGGAGCTCATGTAGTGCTAGGCCTGGAGACACAAAGATGAATTAGAGTTGGCCCTTGCCTTTGAGGAGATCACAAACTTGAAGTAGAGAAAAACAATAAAACACATACAATACAGTGTGATAAAATAGAATAACGGAGGCACGAAAAATGTTTTAAAAAGTGCAAAGGCTATATGCCTGTCTCTTCCTGAGCTCCCAGAAGCAGGGATGAACTGAGCATTGAGAGAAGAGCTAAAAAATAATAATTAAAAAAATAAAATTTAAAAAAAGCTTGACGTATGGGTGGGTGGGTAGAGAATGACATTTAAGGACATTTTAAGTCCCTCCTTAGGGTTATTGTTGCCCATTAGCCACAAGAGGTCGCTGCAGTCCTAACACAAACTTTTTCTGCTGGCCCTTCCAAAATTCTCTCCAGTTGTTTCCCACAAGGAAGTTAGGGAAGAAGAGGGAAAGAGGTGGTGACTAGATGTCTCATAGCATTTCCTGTCCTCTGCAAACCAGGCCCAGAGCTTTTTTCCCAGCCTGGCTGCATCTTCACTGACTCCTGGTCTTTTCAGCTTCTGTCCTAAATTCTAGACTTTTGGTATGTTTCCTAGTTTGTTCTTTCTTTTGGACCTAACTCAGAGAATGGCCTCAGGTCTTTCCTTGGGCCTCCAGTTCTGGCTAAGGATGTGGCTCCAATCCTAGGAGGCTTTTTGGTTGAGAACCTTTGCACAGATCACTTCACCTCTCTGGCAATTACTAGTAAAAGCTAAGGTTGTAAGGAAGACTCTGGTGGTTTAAGGCCTCTTGACTTTCTCAAAAACCACAGTTACTTCCTACCTGCCAGGCATTGTTCAAAGCCTGCAATATCCAATCAGCTACTTAAAGTAAGTAAAATTAACAACGATTAAAATTTTAGTTCCTCTCTCATACACTGTTGGTGGGAATGCAGACTGGTGCAGCCGCTATGGAAGGCAGTGTGGAGGTTCCTCAAGAAATTACGAATAGAATTACCATATGACCCAGCAATCGCTCTCCTGGGTATCTACCCCAAAAATATAAAAGCATTTCTCTATAGAGACACGTGTACGCCAATGTTCATTGCAGCTTTGTTTACGGTGGCCAAGACATGGAAACAACCAAAATGTCCTTCGATAGATGAATGGATAAAGAAGTTGTGGTACATATACACAATGGAATACTATTCGGCGTTAAGGAAAGATGATATAGGAGCATTTGTGACAACATGGATGGATCTCGAGAGAATAATGCTAAGTGAAACAAGTCAGACAGAAAAAGCAGAGAACCCTATGATTTCACTGATATGTGGTATATAAACCAAAAAGAACAAGACAAACAAATGAGAAACAAAAACTCATAGACACAGACAATAATTTAGTGGTTACCAGAGGGTAAGGGGGTGGGGGGTGGGTGATGAGGGTAAAGGGGATCAAATATATGGTGATGGAAGGAGAACTGACTCTGGGTGGTGAACACACAATGGGATTTATAGACGATGTAATACAGAATTGTACACCTGAAATCTATGTAAATTTACTAACAATTGTCACCCCAATAAAATTAATTAAAAAAAAAAATTTTAGTTCCTCAGTCTCACTAGCTAATTCAAGTACTCGATAGCTACATGTGGCTAGTAGCTACAGGACAGTCCAGAGAACATTTCAACATCACAGAAAGTTCTATTAGATAGCATGTTTTTATCTCATTTAACTTCCATAACAACCCTCTGATGCAGGGGTAATCATATATCCATGTTAGAGATAAGGACCCTGAGGTGCAGAGAGGGTAGGAAATTAGCTTAGCTCTCAGCAGATTAGAGTCCAGAGCGAGGTTTTAAGCTCAAGTCGGTGGTTCTGGAGCCTACCATGTTGTCTCTATACCCAGAGTTGTCCCCAATCCCAGCTACTCTGCTCTCCCTTCTTACGTTCTAAGAATGGAAGGTAATGGACTCTTCCCATCCCAACACCTATTGTCCCTGATAGCTACTCTCCTGCCAATTGACCCTGAGTAATGAGGGCACCTGGGCTTTAAGCCCCTTCCGGATGGAAATCCCCACTTTATTATCCTCCCTACCTCCTTTTAGCCCTTTGTTTCCCTTAGAGTATTAGTATTATGGATTTTGATCCCTCTCCTAACCTATCCCAGTCTTGGTTCAAGGTCAACCTGGGTCCTGGAAAATTCCCAACCTGGCAGTTGCCCCACTCCACTAGTGTCACCTTCATCCCCAGGGGAAGAGTATGCAGCTGGTTCAGCTCAGACAGCCAATCTCATTAATACCTCTGAAGGTGCAGCAACATCTCACTGTGCAGGGATAGAGTGATAAGTCAAAAAGAGTTCACAAACTCAAGCTGCTTTAATCCAGTATATGCAGAAGTAGCCAGGGCAGAGGCTTCAAGTGTTCTGTGTGCAAAGCACCACAAGCTCTTGCAAGCTAGACCATCTACAGTTGCCCCTGTCTCCTACCTCAGCTGCAGCTCTGCAGGGCTACCACCCCACCCTCTGAACCTACAGTTGAACAAAGTTGGAGACAATTCAACTCTGGAGGTCTGTTGGAAAGAGAATAGAGGAAAATATAAATATTGACATGTTCAGGTAAGTGGACAAGATATCCAATTCCTACCTTATGTCCTCACTATTTTACCTCTCTCCCAGTCAACTGAGTCACAAAAGAAGGGCCTGGAAGTGTCTGACTGGTTTCCTTCTTCCAGTGAATCAGAATCTAGGGCAAGAAAATAAAAAAATTCACCCTCTCCTGTTCTGCCTTAGGCAATAAGCACATCGAATTATTTCCAGACTGTGTGGAACTTCTCACCTAAAGACTTCCAAGGCAAACATTACTGTTAGAAAGAGCTTGCTGGCATTTTACCCAGCTCCCCATGCTTCACCTTTAACTCACATGTTCTGTCCTCAAAAAAGATGGGGGGTATGGCTTCCTTCTCAGTTGGGGGATCATAACAAGCAATGGTGTTGGGAACATTCTTGGATATCTTTTGGTGCCCACACATAGGCATTTCTGTTCAACTTCAACCCAGGACTGAAAATGCTGGGTCATCAGGTATCCACATATTTAGTTTTAGTAGCTTCTGCCATGTAGTTTTCCAAAGTGGCTGCACCAATTCATGCTCCCACTGGAGGTATACAAGGGCTCTGGCTGCTTTGCATCCTCACTCTGAATTGTCCATCTTTACAGTTTTGGTGATTCTTATGGCAGGTGTAGTGGTATCGCATTGTAGTTTAAAGTTGCATTTCCACAGTGATTTATGAAGTCAAGTTCCTTTTCCTATGTTTACTTGGCACTTGGACACCTGCTTTTGTAAAGTACCTACTCAATTATTTTGCCATTTTTCTAGTGTGTTATCTGTCTTTTTCTTACTGACTTGTAGAAATTCTTATATTTTGGCTATGTGTCCTTTGTCAGCCATATGTACTGAAAATATCTCATCACCCTGTGGCTTGCCTACTCACTTTCTTAATGGTGTCTTTTAATAAACAGTTCTTCTCAAAATAATAACTTAACATTCTTAAAGTCTCAGAGTCAGAACTTCTAGCCCCATTCTACTCCAACCTCATCAATCCCTTATTCTCTCCTGAACTGATACTCCTGGGACCATTTTCAGTATTCCACTTCTCCACCGCATTACAGTGAACAGACACACTTTTCCTTGGAGGGCAGGGAAAATTTGATAACTGGAGGTCACTCAGGGTTGGGAAATAGATGATCTTATTGTTTCCAGTGCTGTGGTACCTGATGCTAAAACTAAGAAAATTCTGGCAGTCTCTGGATCTTTCCATAGCCATGTCCCTCTCAGGTTTCTAGAATGAGCTTTTCGAAGCTTACTAGTGATTTACCTGACTCCTTCATGCTTCATGGTCAAGAAAATTCATTTAAGTAATAATACTCTTTCGACCAAAGAGGAAATACCAATTTGAGCTTTTAAAGTTTCTTCCCCACTTCCTCTATTTATACTCTCAAGCAGTAACACTGCCCACATCAGAAGGATCACCCATGCCCCATGGTCCTGTGGCCTAGATGCTCTCCCCCAACTTTGCCTCTGGTTACATTCAGTCTGACCTGCTCTGTGCTCCGTGCCAAGCCAGGCCCCATGCTGCTCTGGATGGCTGTGCTGCTCTTTGGTAAGTCATTGACCATCAGTATCTCCTCCTGGCACCAAAAATTGTAAGTCATTCCTGAGATACAAAGTTTCTGATTTCACCTTTCTCAGTTCATATGAGTTTATGGCTGGAGCTTGGGACAAGTGTGTGCTTGTGGACAAGCTTGAGAGAAATGGCGATGGGGATGTGGGAGACTCCCAGTTGTTTCCTGTCCATTTTCCTGGGTCCTTGGAAGGGCAACCCTTTGGTGTATCGAGCTAAATTAGGGAGGCTGAAAATCACATCCTGAGGCCCCAAAACATGTTTACCCTGTGACATCACGTTAAAATACCTATCAGGTGGTTGCTAGAAGGGAGGTGGGTGGGGATGAGGGAGAAGGGGAAGGGATTAGACAGTTTAAATTGGTAACTACAATATTGCCATGGAGATGTGAAAGACAGTTTAGGGAATATAATCAATAACGTTGTAAAGATTTTGTAGGATGTCAGATGAGCAAATGTCTTATTAGGAAGACCACTTCATGGACGGTGTAGATGCTTGACCACTGCGCTGTACACCTGAAGCTGAAGCTGAATAATATTATATGTCAACTATAATTTAATATATATATATATACATATATATATGTATATATATATATATATATATTCACAGGATATGGAGTATAGCATAGGGAATAGAGTCAATGGGATTGTAATAGATATATACGATGTCAGAGGGGCAATAGATTGGGGGAGGAGCGTTATCAGTTTGTGAGGGGTGAAATGTCTAACTACCGTGTTTCCCCGAAAATAAGACCTAGCTGCACAATCAGTTCAGACTGGGTCAGACAGGGTCTTATATTAATTTTTGCTCCAAAAGACGCATTAGAGCTGATTGTCCGGGTAGGTCTTATTTTTGGGGAAACATGGTATTGCATTGTTTTGTACACCTGAGACTAAAAAAATAATAAAGTACCTATCAGGGCTGTCTCAAAAGGAAAGAAAGGAAAGCAAGGTTATAGAAGAAAGGGAGGCTACTGCTGGAGAGGGGAAAAAGATCAGGGAAGTGGGGAAAAGCAATTCCATGCATTTGCTCAATAGTGGGAGGTGTGGTTTTATAAGGATACATATTCTCATGAAGCCTCAGCATTTTCTTAGAATCAGTCAGCCATGACTGGGCTTCTCACCTGCTCAAGAGGTTTATGTTCTGAGTGTCCAAAGTCTTTTTCAAATTGACCGTTTCTTTTCTACCTACATCATGTGGAGGGTGGGCGGGGGTGGGGAGGTTCTGTTCCTAGTCTGACTTGTCCTTGGGTCTGGTTTGAAAGTTCGAATCCATTCTCCCTGATCCATATATCTCTTCTTGACCCACTTACCCTGGAGTCAGTCACCCAGTCCAGTGACTGAAGGGACTGGTCTATGGGTAGAGCATTGTGGGCAGGGAGGATCCTTGGACTCTCCCAGACTCAGCTCAGTCTCAGCTACTGTCATCCTGCTACACTTAAAAGGAACAAGTCTGGGCGTATATTTCACTTTGCTTTACAGTTTCTGAGTTGACTTACTTTTTGTTTTAAACTTGGTCCTAGTAGTCTGTTTGTTTTCCTTGAACCAGAAAAGCAAAACCATTCCTAAACACAATCTCTTTCTGAACAGAGTTTGTGGGAATTTGACCCCTGTGAGGAAAATACCTGTTCCACTCAGTGCTTTTTCTTCCCCAACATCACTGTGTTACCCTGTGTGCTCTACGAAAGGCCATTTGGACAAGCAAGAAAATTTATGCTCACAGTTAAGGACAGAGACAGAATTGCCCAGTGCCTGTATATACTCCAGATGAAAGTTTCCCAAGGGCAAATTGCTACCTTGTAACAGGAACAGCCCTTGGACTTGACTAGATATAGTTCAAGAGCTTACCAGCTTGGAACCAAGCATCTGGGTGGGAGAGAGCAAAGGAAGAGAAGAAAGAGAGAATCAGTGACTGGCTGAATAGTGGACAGTGTAATGGAGAACCCAGGCATGACTGGGTTATACCTCACGCTCAGGACCCCAGAAAACCAGCCTAAGATATAGACCCCATAGCTGGTTGTGTACGAACAGAGTGACTGTAAGTGCAGAGCTGCGATTTCCTCTTGAATGTGGACAGAAAGACAGAAAAACAACAGCAACAACCATGAAAAAAAAAACACCACTGAATACCTACTTTGTAGTGTGTACATTATCTTATCCAACCTTCAGAGACTTAGACTACAGGGTTTTTTGTGTGTTTGTTTTTTATCCCTTTCAAACAGTTGAGAAAACTGAGGTTTAAAAAGGTTAAAAACTTGCCTAAGAGGACATGAACAGAAACTTCTATCAACAAGACATACAAATAGCCAACAGACATAAGAAAAAAATGTTCAATTTCACTAGCTATTAGGGAAATGCAAATCAAAACCACAATGAGATATCATCTCATACCTGTTAGAATGGCTATGATAAACAAGACAAATAATAACAAGTGTTGGAGAAGCCTTGTTATTGGAGAAAAAGGAACCCTCATATACTGTTGGTGGAAATGTAGATTGGTACAACTGCTATGGAAAACAGTATAGAGATTCCTCAAAAAATAAAGAATAGAATTACCATATGACCGAGCAATCCCTCTCCTGGGTATCTACCAAAAAAATTTGAAAACATTTATCTGTAAAGACATATGCACTCCGATGTTCATTGCAGTATTATTTACAGTGACCAAGACATGGAAACAATCAAAGTGTCCTTTGATAGATGATTGGATAAAGAACATGTGGTATATATGCACAATGGAATACTCTGCCATAAGAAAAGATGAAATACTGCCATTTGCAACAACATGCATGGATCTTGAGACAATTATTCTAAGTGAAATAAGTCAGACAGAAAAAGTCGAGAACCATATGACTTCACTCATATATGGGATATGAAACTGAAGGCAACAAAGGAACAAGACAAACAAATAAAGGAACTCATAGACACAGACAACAGTTTAGTGGTCACCAGAGGGTAAGGGGGTAGGGTAGATGGTAGAAGAGGGTAAAGGGGGTCAAATATATGGTGATGGAAGGAGAACTGACTCTGGGTGGTTAACACATAATGCAATCTATAGATGATATATTATAGAATTGTACACTTGAAACCTATGTAGTTTTGTTGACCATTGTCACCAAAAAAAATTTTAACAAAAAAATGACACACAAATAACTTGAAATAGATCATTAAAAACCTTGCCTAGAATTACGCTTCTAAGAAGAGCAAAACAGAGATGCAAACTCAAGTTCACTTGATGTGAAACCCCATACTTTCTCTTTTGTACTTCACTACCCCTAATCTGGATGTAGTTGTTTCTAATCAGGTGAAACTGGAAAATAAAATTCATTTATTTAAAGTGCCTGGTAGGACATGGTCACACAATAAATGGTGCCTATTACTATTATTGGCTATCAGGGATTCAGGAAGCTAGGGTCCCTGACATTGAACGTGCTGGCATATGGCTGGATGTACACTAAAAATGTATTTAAAGTTTAGGAGATGAATCTTAATTTTACTCTGAGCCCTGCATTAGCTAAGTTCAGTCCTAGTACTGGAACCCACCCCCCATATACACGGCATCCATGACAGATGTCACAGGACTTCCACATAACCATTCACCTCCCAGCAACATGACAGCCACCGCTTGGCAAGAAGCATATTGCTATGTGGTGTAGTTCAATTATGAGATAGTTTTTAATGTTGAGCTGAAACCTGGCTCCCTGACTCTCTAATTTCCATGAATTAGTCTCTCTTCTCTCCTATGACGTAACAGAATAAGTCTCTCCTTTCTTTTAAGCTTCATCCATGATGTATTTGAAGACTATTCTGTATCCTGATTCTGTCTCATCTTTCTCAAATAAATATCCCCCAATCCATAATAGGAAATTGTTCCTGGACCCCTGTTCATTGTCCTTGTCTCCTCGGTCTTGATGAATTTTGTCAATGGGTGAGGAGATGGACCTTCTCCCCCCTCCTGCAATTGGTCTTACTAACACAGAGTTCATAGCAACTGCTGCCTCCATTGTCTGTGACTCTGTTGTATAACTTAGTTTGACAATAACTCTGGGCTACCTCATCATACTGTCACCTCATCTTATATACTGTCACCTCATCTTGTCAACCTATAGCTACCATGTTTCCCAGAAAATTAAGACCTAGCCGGACCATCTGGCTAGGTCTTATTTTCGGGGAAACAGTAACTGTGGCCTCCGGGTCTTCTTTATAGGAACTGCTGTGAGGAGCTGTCGCCTACTCTGTATGTCCCAGTTGGCTGCTGTCTTGATTGCCGATAGTGGTTCTGCAGTCACTACTCCAAGGTCTTCCAGTGCCTGGACAGCAAGTTGCTGGGGTCTGTGGACACAAGCTCATTTGAAGTGTCTCTGTGCTCTCTGGATGCCTTCTTTCTTGTTATGGGCTTCAGTACCCTCAACCCTGTTTGTTCACCACTTTGTAGCTGCAAAATTGTGTCCCGTGGAGAGGGAAAAGGAAGGGAGGCATCACTACACAGTAAGGTCTTAGTTATTCTGAGATCAGGCCTTATTTGTGCATGCAGGTAATGTAGTAACCATTTCAGGTAGTGGGTTAATATAATCTACACAACTATTCTGTAAGGAGGAAATGACTATTATCATTTCCATTGCACAGTCAGAACCAGAATTTAAACAACTCAGAATTTAAACAATTTGTTCATGCTCACACAGAAAGAGATGGATTCATGAGTACAGTCCAGGTCATCTAATTCTAAACCCTGAATGCTATCCACTATGCCAAACTCGTAGATGTGTTTAGATGGGAACCAGGGGGAGATGGAGGGATGAAGAGAGATGGTAAGAAAGATGTGTTTAGATGGGAACCGGGGGGAGATGGAGGGATGGAGAGAGATGGTAAGAAAGAGACTCATAATTCTGCATCCACTGTGGACCTGTGGCTGAGCTAACCCTGAGCTGAGTAAAGAATAAAGCTGAAAAGTCTTCATCTATATCTTTCACATTCCAGGCAGTGTGTCCACCATAAAAGTTGAGTGGCTAGGTGGCTAAGTGTCTGATGGCTTGGTGTTTAGGTGACTGGGTCACTGGGTGATGAGGTGACTGGAAGGTTGGGTGGTTGGGTGGTTGGGCAGTTAGGTGGCTGGGTGGCTAAGTGGCTGGGTAGCTGGGTAGCTGGGTGGCTGGGTGGTTGGGTGGCTGGATGGTTAAGTGGCTGGGTTGCTGAGCGGTTAGGTGATTGAGTGGCGGGAATGTTGGGTGGTTGGATGATTAGATGGCTGGCAGGTTGCTTGATTGAATGAATGTTAGCTCCTATTCCTGAGGTGACAAGCCTCCTTGTCAGAAAGTTCTTTCTGCTATTTAACCTAATTCTGTCACTTTGTTCTCTTGCAGATCCCTGTGTTGGGAAAACTGGTGAGTCTTTTCTATGCCTCTTCTATCTCCAAGTGTGTTTCTGGGCTAAAAGTTAATGGATGGGGATAAAATGACAATTAGGTCTCACAGAAACAGCTTTAGAGCAGTATCAGTCTAAGCCCCTTCTCTGGGAGTTTTAGCTAATGCCAGGAAGAGGAGAAAGCCAGGACTCCACTGGTCTCAGGCTGAAGGAAATTCTAGGGTAACTCAAGTCCTAGTAGAGTGGCTCTGGGTCTCCATCCTACTTCCTTATAAGTACTGTGTTTCCCCAAAAATAAGACCTAGCCAGACAATCAGCTCTAATGTGTCTTTTGGAGCAAAAATTAGTATAAGACCCGGTCTTATTTTACTATAAGACCCGGTCTTACATAAGACCGGGTATAATATGATATGATATGATATGATATGATATGATATGATATGATATGATATGATATGATATATGATATGATATGATATGATATGATATGATATGATATGATAAATATAATATAATATAATTTTATATATATATAAAATATAATAACATTAGAGTTGATTATCTGGCTAGGTCTTATTTTCAGGGAAACACAGTAGCACTGACCTCTGACTCCTCCTTTCCATGGCTCTGGAGCTGCTGTATTCTACACTCATCAAAGCCCTGGACTCCTTTCCCTACCTTTTATGGTCAGAGAAGCAGGCATGTTGTCTATAGATTAGTCTTCTTTATCCCTCAGCTCTCTACCCTCCACCCATCCTGTCCCACTGACATCCATCAAGCATTCTGTCAAGTAGGAGAAGATTCTAATCTATGATCATCTTAACCTCCAAGCGCATGTTCTGTGATGCCAGGGAGGAACAATGCAAACCAACACTTGGTGCTGCTAGAAAGAGCAGCCATGGAAGCAAGACTCATAATTCAGTTACCCTGTGAGCATCACTAATTCCAGGGTAAGGGAAGTGGGTCATAAGGATCCAAGGAGATCCAGGCAAAGGCAGGATATGCAGAGGCTCCCCTACGAGCCTTGATGACAGGGCTCTCTACGTGATTAGTCATCATTATGCTCCGGCCATCCGTCCTGGCCCTGAGGCCATCTGGGACTAAGGTCTGCCCTGTCAAAGAAGTATGGTTGGGGACAGAACATCCTGGGAAAGAAATGATACATGCCTCCCCATGACTGTGGTGGAAATGAAACCCCTCTCAGAGGATGGAGATGGAGGCTGGGCAAGTAAGCCCAGGCTGTGGCACTTCCAGCACCTTTCGGGAAGCTGCACAAGGAGTTGCAATGGGGCAGCCAGGGCCTGAGAAGCCAATCTAGGGGAGCGAGAATTGGGGCAGCAGGAATGAGGCAGAGCAATGGTTGGAAAGAATCCAACTTGAACCCAAGCTTGGTCAGGTAGTGGAGAAAACTACAATATAAAAGGAGACAAGAAGGGTGGGAGAGAAGGCCAGAGAGAAGGTGCAGGGAGAGAAGAGAAAGGGAGGGGAAGGAGAGGAATAAAGAGAAGAACGGAAGAGAAAGAAGAGGAAAAGGAAGGAGAGGGAGTGAAGGAAGTTGAGGTCCGGCTTTGTCCTAGCCGGGCATGAAGAACTGAGGGACAGCAACAGATGTGAAGTGCCATCCAGGAACCTCCATCCCCAGTGGAAGGCTCTGGGCTGGGACAAAGGGAGAAAATTGACTGAGGGGACCTGCTTCATGGTGACCCTGTTCCCATGTCTCACAGTCTGGCTGTTGCTCCAAGCCTGGCCAGACCCTGTGTTTGAAGGCGACATCCTAACTCTGCGGCTCCCCGGAAAGAAGAATGTAACCCTGTCCTACATGAAGTTCTATAAAGATGGGAAAGTCCTGCATTTCTCTAAGGACAACCAGCCTCTGTTTGTGGGGACAGCAACCATGAGGAGCAGTGGCCAGTACAGCTGCACTGGGGAGGTCATGTACTTCCCACAAATGGACAGACAAGCCTCAGGAATGGCCATGGTTCAAGTCCAAGGTTAGTAACCAGCTGAGGGTATTGCGGGGAGGAAGGATCTGGGATCTGGTCTGTAGAGGTCAGAAACTCTCTGGGCAGCACCCCTCCCTCTGGCTGCCCCTGATGGTGGGCCAATCCACAGGACCCTGACATGTCCATGATGCTGCCTACATGCCCTGTCCCTATGGGGCTTATATGGAGCCAGGGTACATCTGGAGAAGAGGGAAGAGGCCTGAATCAGCCCTGCTGCTCACCATACCCCTCCCATGGAGACCCTGGGCCAGACCCCTCCCCTCTGGGGATTAGATGACATCTATGGCCCTCTGGCTCTGGCCTTCTGGGATTCCGGAGACTGGGGTTGTGTGGGAATCATCTCAGAGCCAGTGGGTAGGATGAAAGACCAATTCCTGGGGGACAAAGCAGTGTCTCCCTCAGCCTCCTGGGGCCTCACTATCCAGGACTTCCCTCCTGAACCCTGGGCCTGCCTCTCCCCAGAGCTGTTCCTGCCTCCTGTGCTGAGTGCTGTCCCCTATCTCAAGCCCCATGAGGGGAGCCCGCTAACCCTGAGATGCCAGACAAAGCTGCACGCCCAGAGGTCGACCTTACGGCTCCTCTTCTCCTTCTACAAGGAGGGCCGCATCTTGCAGGACAGGGATGTCCACCCAGAGCTGTGCATCCCAGCAGCCAGAGAGAGAGACTCTGGGCTTTACTGGTGTGAGGTGATCCCTGAGGATGGCAGGGTCCAGAAACAGAGCCACCAGCTGGAGATCAGAGTGTGGGGTAAGTGGGGGAGGGAGACACTCCCCAGTGGTCTATGTGGTCTGGGCATTGGGCAGTGGGGCCCTCTAGGAGTATAAGTAGGAGCCCTTAAGGGAGGAGCCAGGAGCCTGGGTGCCCCAGCTGACCTTTCAGCCTGGGTGCTTCCCCAGGTCCTGTGTCCCATCCTCTGCTCACTCTGAGCCCCAGGCATCCCAGCCTCACTATAAGAGACATGGTGGAGCTCCTTTATGAGTCCCAGAGGGGCTCCCCTCCTATTCTGTACAATTCTACCTTGATGGGGAGATCACTCGGTTCCCTGTGGTGGAGCGGCCTCTCTCATCTTCCTGGTGACATCAGAGAAGGATGCTGGAAACTATATCTGTGAGGCTGAAAACAGTATCTCCAGAAAGAGAATCCAGGCTGAGATACTCTTCCTGGATGGTACGTCTTGGACTCCAGCCAGCTCTGAGCCCCACATGCTGTCTAGGCTCAGACCTCACTTCTCTATGTACCTCCCACCACATGGGCACAATGCTGGGCCCGTAGTAGGCACTGCATGGCTGAGCATGGACCCTGTTTGGAGTATCTGTCCACTGAATCTGGTGGGGAAACAATAAGGTCCATGGAGAATAGCGTAGGGGCTATTCTACGCTATTCTACGCTATAACAATATTCTACGCTATATTCTACGCTATAACAATAGCGTAGGGGCAATGTGGTCCTCCATGATATTGCCCTTCCATGTTGGCATCCTATGAGTCATCCCTAATTCCCATCTACAAGGTTTGTCCAGGCCACTTGGTTCCCCCTAATGCCAGCCATTTTGCCTCTTGTATGCCTGTTTGAATTTCATCCCCAACATTCATGGTCACCCCTACTTACCTCCCAGGACCTCAGGTCTTGTCCTCCCCCACCAGCAGCAACTGGCTGGTTCCTTGGCTGCCTGTAAGTTTGCTTGTTGTGATGGTCACTGCTGCTACACTTATGAGTTATTTCAGACGCTGGAGAAAAACCAGTCAGTAATTCTTTTTTGCTTTCTTGGTTGCTGAGTCCCTATGCCAGTCCATGTCATACAACAGGGCCCATGGAGGGACACTTACAGCTTTCAAAACAGTCACACAGAGATGCACACAGACACATCACTGCACACTGAGGCACAAATTGAGGCACAAACAAGACCATACTTCAGACAGCACAACTGAAAAAACCCAAGGTCTTCAACTCTCTCTGTAATTAAACTCAGTAGAACTCATCTGCTTAATAGAGGAGAAAGAAGTAATGAGAACTCCAGTGTGCATGTGCATGCTCGCACACACATTCTTTTGCAGTGCTGTGCCCTAGGTGAGTGTTCAGTGGATTTTAACTCATCAGAAGGAAACATGGTGGAGAGGACTGAGCAATGGCTTGATCCCAACAGTGCTATTTACTAATGCTGTGACCTTGAGCCAGTCCACTCTAAGATTCACTAAATATTGCCTTCCCAGGGTTATTGTGAGGGTTTAAGTTGATGAGATAACATTTATCTAATATCTAATTATTAGATTGGGGGCTCAGTAGGTTTTCATTGCAGTCTAAGCAAGTCACCAGGCAGGTTCCCCAGGCTGCCTTTTCATCTCTTATTCATTCCCTAATTCCTCCAATCAGAGACACTGAAAATAAAAATTTATTTAAAATTTGGATGTAGAGGATTCTTTAGAGAAAAAGAGGGGAAGTAATCAGATAAATGGCATTTCAAGGAAATCTATTGATTTTGATATTCTAGATTTCTTCTTCTTCCTGTCTTGGGCATGACATAGTAATTAAGCATGAAAGTTGACTTTCAAAGAAATCACATTGGGTGGCTACATGTTTATTACAACTCTAACCCTTGTTCACCTCAGGGTACACATAAGAGAATGGCTACCAGTGTCAAAGCTATTTGGTGTCAGCTTATTCCTAGGCCCTCAAAACCATCTACAAAGGTTCAAATCTACCCACTTCCTCCTCCCAGAGGCAACATTCTTATTTTCCACTTGTCAAGGGCAAAAGTAATTGCTCTCATAGACCGCAGACCTAGATTTACCTATTCAAGCTCCCTCTGTTAAGGAATTTGTGGTGAGTTTTCCAGGATCTGGGCCAGACTACTCTTGAGGAAGACCACTCAGTCATGCAATCCAAGTATTCCTTCCTGCCCATCAGCCAGAATACCTGAAAGGGTCTCTCTCCAGCCCTAGACCAGTCCCCCGTCTCACCAGGCATCCCAATTAGGACTTGGGCTAGCCTCCAACTTTCTCTCCTCTTTTTAATTTAGTACTATTTGTCCATCCAACCTCCCATCCCCACTACCCTTCCCTCTAGTCTTGAATCTAGATTTCCTGACTCTAAAATGGGAAAGAAGCAGGATATAGGACCATAAACTAAAGATCTGTGAGTTCTACCATCCCTGCACTGTAATAAAGCCTCCTTCCAATGGCCAACCTGGCCTAGTATTTCTGTCCACCCAACCCTGGGTCAGAGCATTAAAGGCAAAACACCACAGCACAGCCAGCTCCTTCCCAGCCCCAGACAAGATGGTGAAGGACCAGTCACTGGTGAAAGATCCTCCAGAGGAAGATGCCTTTCACAGGGAATAAAGAACATCCCTCTTCATGAGGAGATTCTGCCGCCCCACCCCCACCCCCTTGCCCAATTCCACCCACCACCACAGGGAACATCTAGTCTCCATTTTATTTAGGAACCTATCTCTCATGAAAACAAGGCTCCTGGCGGTGATCCTCTTATCTCAGAATCTCAGGATCACATAGCAGCTCTTAGATTGTCACTCAGAAAAACACCCTCAGGCCTAATCCCTTAGCTGCACGGGCACACACACACCCACAGTCAGATTAACAGCTTCGTTCTTTTTTTTTTTTTAATTAATTTATTTATTTATTAGTTTCAGGTGTACAAAACAAGGTAATACTTAGACGTTCATCATTTATATCCCTCATACTGTGAACCCCCCTCCCCCCATCCACTATCCCTCCGACCTCACACTGAACCATCACATTATATATATAAAATTATAGTTGGCATTCATTAATGTTTAGCTTCTGGTGTACAATGCCATGATCAGGTATCCACAGTATCCCTGAGGTGGTCTCCCAAATAGGACGCATGTCCATCGGATACCCAACAAAATCTTTACAGCATTATAGAATACCTTCCCCAAATTAATTTTCAAAAAACCCTGAGGCCATCTTGTGGTTACCAGCTGCTTCCAAATCCCTTCACCTTTCCCCTTATCCCCAACCCCTTCCCACACACCCATCTAAACACTCTCGGTTTTTTCTGTGCGTCCCCAAAACTGTCTCTGATTAGTTCATTCACATAGTCTTTTCTTTAGATTCCATATATAAGTGAGATCATATGGTACTTGTCTTTCTCTTTCTGACTTATTTCACTTAACATAATGTTCTCTAGATCCATCCATGTTGCTGCAAATGATAAGATTTCTTTCTTCTTTATGGCTGCGTAATACTCCATTGTATAAATGTACCACAGCTTCTTAATCCAGTCATCTACCGATGGGCATTTTGGTTGTTTCCATATCTTGGCTATTGTGTAAAGTGCTGCAATAAACATAGGAGTGCATACAGATTTTTGAATTGGAGTTTTGGAATTCTCTGGGTAGATGCCTAGGAGTGGAATTACTGGATCATAGGGTAGTTCCATTTTCAGATTCCTGAGATACCTCCATATTGTTTTCCATAGTGGCTGCACTAATCTGCAGTCCCACCAACAGTGCACTAGCGTTCCCTTTTCTCCACATCCGCGCCAGCATTTGTTGTTTGTTGATTTATTGATAATAGCCCTTTTGACTGGAGTGAGGTGGTATCTCATTGTGGTTTTTATTTGCATTTCTCTGATGGTTAGTGAGGTTGAGCATTTCTTCATATGTCTTCTTGCCTTCTGTATGTCCTTTTTAGAGAAATGTCTCCCCAAGTCCTCTGCCCATTTTTTAATTGGGTTGTTTGTTTTTTTGGAGTTGAGTTGAGTAAGTTTTTTATAGATTTGTGATATTAATCCCTTATCAGATATATCATTGGCAAATATCTTTTCCCATACAGTAGGATCCCTTTTTGTTTTATTGATGGTTTCCTTTGCTGTGAAGAAACTTTTTAGTTTGATGTAATCCCACATGTTTATTTTTTCTTTTACTTCGCTCGCGCGAGGGGATATATCAGTGAAAATCTTACTCCGGGTAATGTCCATGAAGTTTCTTCCTATATTTTCTTCTAGATATTTTATGGTTTCAGATCTTACATTTAAGTCTTTAAGCCATTTTGAATTTGTTTTTGTATATGGTGTAAGGAGGTGGTCCAGCTTCATTTTCTTGCATGTGTCTGTCCATGTTTCCCAACACCACTTATTGAACAGACTGTCTTTACCCCATCGTACATTCTTGCTTCCATTGTCGTAGAACAGCTTCGTTCTTGATACCTAGCTCTGAAAGACCCATAACCATTTCTAGATGTCATATCCATTCCTCAACAAATAAAAATATGCCAACACTGAAGATATTCAACAGACTGTATATCTGAAGGCACTTTTCAAAACATGACCAATGATGGTGTCATCAGGATGTAGTCATGTAAGGCGTCTATTTCAGAGTAGCACTTACCTAGGTATACAAGTTCTGGTTTCTTTGTTTAAAAGGGTTCATTTTACTACCTGTTGTTATACCTCCCACAAAACAGACTTCCATTGAATTCACAGAGCTCTTTGAATAGAGACTCAGAAACAGAACAGAAAAATTAGCATTAGGAATGTTTAATAATCAGGGACCTCTCTGAGTCTCCATAAATGCCCTCTTGGTTCTCCAGGAGGAGCCATTTCCACAGATTCTACCCAGTGATTTTGATGCTTTCATGCAGTTAGAGCTAATGAATGTTTCTTGGGCATTGGGCATGGACCAGGTGCTCTAAAATCCACATGTGACCCAATTCTTGTCCTGGGAGCTAATATTTAAAGTGCTAGAATCATCTGCTATCACAGGGACACCATGCTAGTAGAGAAAAAGCATACAAATTCTACATTATAATTCTGTCCCCACCATTTACTCTGTGACCTGGGAGAATTCACCTCCACGAGCCTCAGTCACTTCATCTATAAAATGAAGATACTAGTACCAGCCTTTGCAAGATGGTTGTGAAGAATAATAGATATCAAAGAATTAGAAGGAGAGGCTTTTTAGACATCCAGGCATGTGCTGGTCACTGGGTTGGGAGCTTTGCTATGAATTTGAACTCCCCAGCCCAGCATCTGGCACATAATGTACAGTCAAAGTTATTAGTTTTTCCTTCTTCTGAAAAGCAGCCTGACTGGTGGGCCTGGGCCCTCTCCATGAAGGGTGTGCCCCATCATTTCTCATCCTGCTTCTTCCCAGTTTGTGATTCCCTTGGAGCCATTCTACCCTCTAGGGTATTTTTCAAAGGAAACATCACATAAAAATTAACTAAGTCCAGACCTGCGAATTAACCCTCATAAACCAGCCTTAGCCCTCCAGCAGCCTACACTGACATTCTTTCTCTCAGCCTCTCTGTCCCCACCATCTAGTCTTGTCTGGAAAGTGCTCAGTGAATTGTGCCTTTGTATTTCCTAAGGCCCTTTTCACTCCTGAATCCATCCCTTGCCCAAGGTGGAGAGCAGCACCCACTGTATGCCAATGGTAAGGACTTCCAGCACGACCATGATCTTCCCATGATAGCAGGGAAGGGCCTCTTAAAAGGAGGAAGGAGAAGGAAAGTGTGTGAGCCAGAGTGTCAGGAATCAGTCATTGGAGAAGGAAGCAGGTGGCTTCTGGGAAGGGTTTGAGGAGTTGTGGTGGGAAAGGGAAGCAGGAAGGGAGCTGGCCTCCAGGAGAGAGGCTTGGGGGAGGGAAGGGAGTTAAACTAAGGGTTGGCAAACTATGGCTATGGGCAAAGCCCAATACGCATTTTTGTAAAGAAAGTTGTTTATGTTATTATGTGTCTGGGTGGTTTCACACTACAGAGCCAGGTGGTTGCAAAAGAGACTATGCCTTACAAGCCTAAAATGTTAACTATCCCTTTTACAGAAAATGTTTGCCAGCCTCTAGTGTAAATAGTGTCAGGCTTGAGAAGCTATTAGAATTTGCTAGAGAGGCCAGGCATCTCCTGCCAAGGTGGATATCCCAAACTAATCATCACCTCCCACTGCCAGTTATTACCAATTATTACTGTTACAGAGCCCCTGACTAGCTTCCCTCCATAAGTGGCTCTGGGATACTTATATCTTGAGGTGGGACAGTCATGCAAGTCCATTTCAATCTCATCCCCTCTTTCAGTTCATTACCACAATGAGAAAGATGAAGGTGTCATCTACTCTGTGGTGCATACAACTCCAAAGAAGAGAGAAGGTGAGTGATCGCATGTGAAACTTGATATCTTTGCTAATGTAAAGGGGAAGTTTGGGGCCTGGGCTGAGGTGTCACTACCACTACCATCATTGTTACCATTTACCATGACCATAATTACCATCATCATCACCACCACCACCACCACCACCACCACCTCCTCCTTCACTGCCACCATCACCATAAACACCATTATGACTACCATAATCACACTTCAATATTGTCTCCACCACCACCGTTATCATTCTAACTAGGGATTGTTTGCCCTTTTCTGAGCACTGTCAGGGAACAAAGGAGAGAAAAGAATGATGCAATTTACCTTTGCCCCAGAGTCTAAGCCAGGACATTCTCTGCTATAAGAGGAAGTCAAGAAGACCACAAGCTCCAGCCATACACATAGAGTTAGGATGACAGGGATAGGGGAATGACTAGTCCTCTCTCTAGCAGAGATAGGGACGACTATGGGTTTCTGAATCAGTCAGAACTGAGTTCAAAACCTGACTCGGTGTACTAACTGTGTGACTGGACAAGTTATTTAACTTTCCTGATCTATAAAGTGGAGATAATGCTTACTTTGCAAGACTATTATAAATTAATAGGAATAGAACCAGGGTTCTAGAAATCTTAAAGATCATCTGGTATGTAATAAGTGTTCAACAGCAGTTGTCATGTCTCACCTGCTCTGAGATTTCCATTCCTGGTCTGTAAAATGGGTTTGAATCAGCCTAGGGTTTCTGCTCCCTCCTATAAAAGTGGACAGCCAAGATGTGTTTTGATTCAGGAGCGGTTTCCCTAGGACATGACCAGTTACTGCCCAAAGTAGTGGCAGGGCAGATGGGAAAGAACACATGAACCCAGTTTCTCCCTGAGAAGAATTACAACAAGGACTTAAACATAAGAAAGGGAAAAAGAAACCAACCTCAGAATATATGGTTTTCAATGGCAAAATAAGGAAACATACTGTTTTACTACTAGCAGGGCAGCAAAGGTGAAGGCATGATTTGGGGGTGATCTATTCCAACTCACGCCTTCAGCTGCTTTTCCTGATGTGTGGCTGAAGGGACCTGAAACCCAGAGTAAGGAGAGTCATTGTGTTTCAAACTGCATAGGAACGGGGCACTGGATCTTTTATCGTTGGGCGAATGTTCCGCATCTGCAAAAATTCAGTATTTTTCTATGGTTCCACTTCTTATGGAAGTGACTGTAGAGTTAATAACTTTGCCAAGCCTCAGTTTTCTCATCCCCATGTGAGGAGGAACTGATAGCCCCTACTTTGCAAAACTGATGAGATTAATATAGTAAATACAATCCTCACACCTAAAAGAGTGCCTGGTACACAGTAAGTAGATATTTAATGTAGTTATTTTTAAAGTGTCTTTGACAAGTTCATAGCTCTCCATTCTCACTACAGAGGGTGCCAAAAAACACACATATTAAGAAAGAAAAAAACTATTAAAATTGTAATACTCAATATATACCGGTAACAAAAGATGAATACAAGTCACATTTGACTTCTGCAATTACAAGAGGTGCTCAAAGTGGTTCCCATCAGTGTAATTTTAATACAGTTTTTTCCTTTCTTAAAATGTGTATGCTTTTTTTTGGCATCTTCTGTATAATCCTTGTGAGGTAGTCTCTGTTACCACCACTACCACCTTTTTGGTTGAGGAAGCTGTGATTGAGAAGCCAAGTAACTGGCCTAAGGTCACACAGAAGCTGTGTGGTTGAACCCATGTCTCCTGATTCCTAGGCCCTTCTGTTGGAGATTAAGGGTTGGGGATCCTGCAGAGTAAAAGGGGGGACAGTGATCCTTGGGCTGGTCCATGCTCTCTGGAGGAAGACAGTGGCGAGAAGGTGGGAGGAGATGTGCCAGTGCACCAGTGTCCTGACTTGAGTGTGTTTCTCCCTCCCCACAGCCAGGCCTACGGAATCAACCTAGGGGGAAATGGTGAGTGGGACCCCTGCTGTTTACTCATCCTCTGGTTTACATCTGCTTCCTCATCCCAACCCAACTCTCCCACAGGACATTTCTGTCATCTGCGCTAAAGTGAAATGCCCACAGTTTGGTGTGGTTCCAGCCAAGGGCCTGAATATAAGAAACAGGACCCACAAAAAATCCCCTTGGTTACTGCAACGAAGTCCTCTGCTAGTGATGGCATCCCGTCAGCACACATACTCATCCACAGCCTCCAGTGCTCCTCAGGAGGCCAACGGAATCCCAGCCCATTCCGTGGGTCCTTCAGTTCCCAAGCCTAGCAGTCGGGGAGCCCCTGAGCCCTTCATCCTGGTCAGGGTTCTGAGAAGACTCACGGAGTACCTGAATGAACTCTGAGTCCCACTTTTAGCAGAAGACCAGGCAAAGGTGTGGAATGGGAGATCCCCATATACACACCAGATTCAAGCAGTGAACTGGACACAGCAGCCATAGATGTGTTCTTGCCACACAAATACAGTGTCAGATTCCCTTTCTATTATGGTCCTCGGTCCCTTTGGATGTGCTTGGCTTGACCCTGAAAGGAAAGATCATCAATCTGCATATCCTGGAGGGCAGACTATGGGCCGCTCCTCTAAAGCATTTTCAATTTTCAAGCTGCTGCTAAGGTCAGGGCTGAGGGGACTCTCAGAGGTTGGGTGAGACCAAAGTTAGCAGTGAGAATGCTGCCTTCACATGCAACCCCATTTCTGTTCAGACCCCTTCCAGGTTTTCAGAGTTGATGGAACTGAAGCTTGCCCAAAACCCCCATTTGAGGAGTACATCAGAAAACTCAGTTATCCCTTACATATTTAAAAAGATATATGATTTTAGAATCTATTTTGTTAATAGAGGTATGTTGAGAGATATATTGATTTGTTTCATATTTTGATCAATGGTAATCATTTGCAGTGCCTGATAGTTTGGTTTGGTTTGTTCATGGCATCCATATTTGATGTCTGAAAGTGGTCAATGAAGGATTACTTATACTTGTCAGAAAGGCCCTGGCTCCAGCCTTTCAGGCCCCTGCTCAGGAATCAGAGAGTGAGTCTGAGTTGCCAACGCTGGACTGCACCAGACCCACGCAACTCTCCTGGGAAGAAGTCAGCACTTTCAGAGAACTCCTGGCGAAAAAGGAGCTGCAAACATCTAGGATTTTTCCTTGAAATTATTAAAATGCAGACACTCAGACCCAATCCTAGTCCTGCTGATTCAGAATCCACATTTCAATAAGACCTCCAGATTTGTATGCACATTAAAGTTTTAAAAGTCTGGTCTACCTCCAAAGTACATACTTCATCGAAGTGAAGTACGAAGTACATTCATCTACTTCCCTTTGGAAACTTAACTGCCTGTGGTTCTGCTCTGAGTATATAACAGAGTGAAATGCTTGGTCTCTCTGACTCCATCTTGTTCAAACATGCTTTTTTCCCCAGGGCCTTCAGGCTAATAGCTTCTGCTTAGTCTTTCATATAGACATGCTAATCATTAGAAGAATTCTGCTTGCAGCTTGAGTTTTATGTATTGTTTATCAACGATTTGTAGGAACTTCATGGATGGATTCATATTAACTAGCACAATCTTCTTCAGACCCCTGCTGGCACCCAGGTGTCTGTGGTGATCAATCACCTCTTGCCCTTCCCATTTCCCCTTCCCTTGACATGAAAGAAGCCTAAACTCTGTACTGTCTTAAGGTGGAGGTGCTAAGATTGAGAAGGTGCTAACCATCTTTTTGGTTAGCACCTTCTCAATCAATAAACATTTCCTTACTCTATCTGATGTTTTGAGTTTTGGTCTTTTGAAGCATCAGACACATGGACAAGTAAAGACAGAGGATAAGACAGAGAGGCCTAGAGAACTAGTAAGACAACCCATTCTAGCATTTTTTTCTCATTTCTCTTTTACTCCCTTATTTTTCTTCCCTTCTCTCACCCTAACAATTCCCCAACCCCTTCCTCTTTCTCCCCATCTCTCTCATCACCAGTCTAGTCCATGTCCAGAATACACCAGAGCCCCAAACCCTTTGCCTCTTTGACTCTGCTAGGATGCCAGTTCATCTAGAAGTGTAGGGTCCTCACTGTCAACCAAGAAGCAGCCCTGAGATTCCAGTGGTAAATTCTCTTGGCTCTGAACCTGCCTCCTTCAGTTAAGGTTCAGAGCTTTCATCCTTGTCACCTCTGACACCAGTTTTTGCAATGGGGTGCTCTCTAAGTCTGTTACATCCCATTCTGGAATGCCAGCTGAATTTATGATCCTTCCTCTGATAAATATTTGTCTCAATGGACTTCTGATAAGAAAGACAATTTGAGATACAGTGGCCACTTTGGGGTTCTTTCAAGATTTCAAAATTAGCATACTGGGGGTTCCAAAAAATGTATACACATGACTTGTATTCATCTTTTGTTATCAGTATATGAGGTCTGACAATTAAGTTCTTGAACTCATCCTTGAAAAAGTGATACATACCTCATTGCTGAATACACTACAGTCACTTTTGAAGTACTTCCCTTGGGAAGCTATGCACCAATGCCAGTGCCTCGTCCACCCTTCAAAGTAATTTTAGAACTGTTTTTCTGGAATGGTCATCAGAGCCGTCGTCGTATTACACTTGATGTCCTGAATGTCATTAAAATGTCTTCCTTTCACTATTTTCTTTATCTTTGGGTAAAGAAAGAAGTCATTGAGGGCCAGATCAGGTGAGTAGGGAGGGTGTTCCAATACAGTTATTTATTTACTGGCCCAAAACTCCCTTTGGGAGTTGCACCTTTGGGCCATTTTTGCACACACCTTTCTCATGCCAAGATTTTCAGTTGAGATTTTCCTGTTTCTCTACTGATATTTACTTGGTCTGCTGTGCTTCTCACAGTCAGCTGACAATTTTGACCCACAATACAATGAATATTTGCAAAACTTTCATCAGTTCTGCTTGTTACTGGCTACCCTGACCTCTCCTCATCAGTGACTTTTTCTCTCCCCTCAGAAAAACGTTTAATCCATTTGTACACTGCCATTTTCTTCATGGCATTATCGCCATAAACTTGAACTAACAGGTCCCTGATTTCACTTCCACTCTTGCCAAGTTTAACAAGAAATTCAATGTTTCTTCGTTGCTCTAATTCAAGCTCAGACATCTTTGCGATGGCACACAAAAACAAATAATAATAATGAACTCCACTTAGCAAAGACACTGCCGCATGTTGACACAAACACAGCTGTAAGACACTGCTATACCAAGGTTATGAAACAAAACCAAGCTGTTTTTACAGTGCTGCCAATGTAAGCGCACGGTGGTAAGATCACAAACTTAATTATCAGAACTTCATATATTAAGTATTACAATTTTAATACAGTTTTTTCTTTCTTAAAATGTGTATACTTTTTTTTGCACCCTCTGTATTTAAGTGCAAAATTAAAAAATTTTAGAAATGTTAAACAAGCTAAATAGGAGGCATTTTGCAATTGGTATTTAGAGAACGCTAAGAAATTAAATGATTCAAAAACAGCCTTAATATCTCTTTTCTCTTTTTATCTGGCCTCAATAGTTTTCAGGGGAGTTTACCTTTAATATAGGACCCTGTAAAGGTTCCCCAGAATTTCCCTTCTCATGAACTCTAGCTATATATGCACACACACACATACACACACAAACATTTTGGTCCTTTCTCTTGTCTTTTTTTTTTTTTTAATAAAATGGACCAATTAGCCAAAATAATTTAAAACTCTAAAAGTCCACCTCAAGGGCTTTTCCTTAAAGAGAGAATTCCAAACCTCTCTAGGACAATGGAATGCATTCTTTGATTGACATGCAAAAGCTGCTAAAAGGCAAATTGCCTTTTAAAAAAAAATTGTATATTGAAGGCACTGCAGCGTGCAAAGGTGGTGTCACCTTATTTAACTCCCTATAGTCCACAGTCATTCGCCAGGTCCCCTCTGGCTTCCTGACAGGCCATACTGGGGAGTTAAAGGGACTGTGTGTTGGCCTCACAATATGTGCCTTCTCCAATTCCAATATTGTACGACCAATCCCCTCCTGCCCTCCTGGCAGGCGGTACTGTCACACTGTAACCAAGCGCCAGGGCTGTGGCAACACTTGAGGAGGGTGGTAAGCATGCCTGTGTGTCACCACTTTCACCACCCGGATCCGGAGATGGAACTCTCCTACCAACGTCTGTAAGCTGAGGCCATGTAGCATGTCCACCCCTAGAATATACTCCAGAACGGGGGAGACATACATCTTGTAGGTACGAGGGGGAAGCCTTCCTATACCCAGTGGTAAGGAAACAGCTTTCACAGTCAGTCTTTCCCCCATAGCCATCAATGCAGATTGCTGGTCCGGGGAACAGTTCTGGGTTCCCATAAACAAGATTGCAGTCTGCGCCAGTGTCCACTAGGGCCAAAACCCTCTGCACATTAGAAGGGGACCAATGTATGAACAGTTCAACGTGGGGCCTCCGGTCCCTGCTCGTCCTCTCTGACCGGGTACCTTGGCCCCGCCGCTAATCAAGCTGAAAGGAGTCGGCCTCAGGTGGCTGCATGAAGTCCTGGAGGGACACGGGTCGCACCTTCCCAGACTTCTCCTTTAGGCTTCTCCGGAATTCCTGTTCCGGACACAACTCTTTCCAAAGTTCCAACATGTGGGGAGCCATGATTTCTTGTTTCTCAGAAACCTTGTGAGCTGACTAGTGTATAGTTAACTTGTTTCAGCTTCTAAGGCACTAACCTTGAATGTTTGCAAGTTACTAAGGAATGAGGCGGGAGTGGCCGGTTTCCCAGACACAGATAACTGGTGGCTATCAGGACAAATGGTAGTCTCTTTGGGGAGTTTTGTAGTGACTCTGTAGTTTCTTTGAAGTTAGAAATTTACTCTCTGTAAGATAACATAAGCCAGTGAATGTTAAACTGCATGTACCCAAAGGATATAAATTGGTGAAGAAAATTAAATCATCGCTCCAGCACCACTGGAGACCTGCAGCATCTTAATTTGTGTGTGCCTCTTTTTTCATTCCCGCTCCCCCTTCCAGGTACCGTTCGTCTCGTCGGCAGGCTCCGACAAGTGGCGCCCGAACAGGGACACTGGACACGGGGGTAACAGCGAGGAACACCGTGTGGTCAGGGCCTGGCTCACAAAGAGGAGCTTATTTCATTGGATGCACGGTGAGTGAGGCACGGTCCCCCTCGGTCAAATGAGTGTGTGAGTGATTGTTTTCATTGTGTGAAAGAAGGGCCGAGGTTAGGGAAAAGAGATGGGTCACGCTAGCAGCAAGGACCTTTATGTTAGAGGACTTAAGAAATTACTCGCCGCCGTGGCAGCAGGGTGAGCAGAGAACAGTTAGATAAATTTTTAGAGTTTGTAAAAGAAGTTTGCCCTTGGTTTCCAGATGAAGGTACCGTCAGCCTGGAAACTTGGGAAAAGGTTGGAGAGAGAGTGCAGGATTATTATACTGCCCACGGACCTCAACTGGTCCCAGTAGAGACATTTGGGCTATGGACTTTAATTAGAGACTGCTTAGATCTTAGACATGAGGGCTGTAGGCTGGAAAAGGTAAAACAGGCAGAAAATGTGGAGCTTCCCGTTTCTGCCTCTGCTCCGGAGGAAGGAGAGGAGGGGGAGGGAGCTCCGATATACAATAATGAACCTACTTATCAGGAAGTGCCGGATGAGCTATGGGAAGAATTAGATCTGAAAGATCAAGAAGGTTTGGAAGAAACTGCAGCTAAGTATGATAGGGAGAAATATCCCCCTGTAGTGGCTGCAGCTCAAGAAAGTAGACAGCCCACTGATCCAATTTATACACTTTCTCAGCAAATGAAAATTCTTCAGGGACAGCTAGTGAAACTTAAGGTTGCTCGGAAGGGAAAAGATTGCCTCGGACCTCCCCAAGTGCCTTATACTGGGAAAAGCGTTTCCAGACCTCCCCTGATTGCTTACACCGGTCCATGGAATCCCAGGGGTAGGGATCCCCCTGTAAATAATTTCACTGCTCCGCCTCCTGAGGAGCCTCGCATATGGGATCCCCGATTCACCTACAGCGGTGATAATTCAACAAACTGACTTGGTAGAGTGGCTGTTTCTACCTAATAATTTTGTCAAATCACTCCCAACTTATTTGGAATTAATTTCAGAGCTTGTTTTATGAGCTCACACTTAAGTTCTTTATTTAAACGGAATCTAAGCTGATAAAATAGTAGTCCCGTTTAAAAAACAACAAATTAGGATTCGGGAGCTGCGGACTCCACTTCCCCACCCTGGCCAACCTCATCGAGCACATCGAGGACAACCACATCGAAAAGTTAGTCAAGACGAAAAAAAATGGCGGCGTGAGGTGAGGCTCTGTAACGCTCCCCTGGAATTTACAACGAATCGGACAACAATAACTCCACAAAGGACTCCTTGCACAGCAGACAGGCAAGACGAAGAGGCCGACTACTGAATTCACCTCCAGGTGGGTGAATCGCGCGAGCGGGGGAGGAGGGAGAGGAGAAGTGCGGAGACGGAGCCGCGCGGGCGCAGGACACAGACCTAGCTCAGTGCTCGGAGCCCGCTGCGCCCGGATCTTCCGCAACTGCGGGAGAGGGAAGGACTCGGACTGCTAGGGCTCCGCTTACGGCCCACAGGGCTGAGGGGGCAGCATACAAAACGGCTGAACCCAACGCTCGCTCACAGCAGACCTCGGAGCAAAGACTGAGGGAAGAGGGCTGAAATCGGTGGTTTAAGCTCTCACTGCCGAGCGGAGAACGGAAGCCTTAGGCACCGAGACTAGCCGCCCCCTCCCTACCCTCCCAGAGCTCGCCCCGCCCCCACCTGCCCGGTGCTAGAAGCGATAAAGTAGCAGTGTCGGATCAAAGGACAGAATATTTGCTGCTCTGAGAACTGTGGACCGCAGACACAGATTCGCAGCTCAACTAGTTCCGGCAAAGGGGAGGGAGCTGTGGAAGCAGGACTGGCTGTGGTGGTGGTCGCCGCCATTGCTCTGGGCCACCTCTCACAACTCACCCCGCCCCTGGCCCCACCTATCTGGGCGGATCCCTGCAGGAGTAAACAGAACTGCTGAAACAAACGGGCTCTGAATCTGGTGCAGAAAGAGCTTTGGAACTCCAAAAGCTCTTCGCATACCTATCAACCTGTTGCAGAAGACACTCCTGTAGATGTCTAGGAAGAGAAATAGTAAATCAGTGATTGCCATGAATAACCAAGGCAACAAGATAGCTCAGAAAGAAAGTGAAAAGTCTCCAGAAAAGGAACTTAGAGATATGGACCTTTGTGATTTAAATGACAGAGAATTCAAGATCGCAATTCTGAAAAAACTGAACGAGATGCAAGAAAACACAGAAAGGCAGTTTAATGAACTCAGAAACACAATCAAAGAACACCATGAGCATTTTACAAAAGAGATTGAAATCTTGAAAAAGAACCAAATAGAATTTCTGGAGATTAAGAACTCAACAGAAGAAATTAACAATAAAATATCCAGCTTAGGTAGTAGAGTTGACCAGATGGAGGAAAGAATCAGTGACATCGAAGATAGGAACCTGGAATTTACACAGAGGGAAGAAGAAAGAGACTTGAGACTTAAAAGAAATGAAAGAACTCTACAAGAACTTTCTGACTCCATCAGAAAGAGCAATATAAGAATAATGGGCATACCAGAAGGAGAAGAAAGAGGGAAGGGAACAGAGAATATATTCAAACAAATCGTCGATGAGAACTTCCCAAACTTGTGGACAGAACTGGATCCTCGAATCCAAGAAGCAAATAGAACACCTAATTACCTCAATCCCAACAGGCCTTCACCAAGGCACATTGTATTGAAGCTGTCTAAAATCAATGATAAAGAAAGAATCCTCAAGGCAGCCAGGGAAAAGAAGACGGTAACTTACAAAGGAAAGCCCATTAGATTATCATCAGATTTTTCAGCAGAAACTCTACAAGCTAGGAGGGAATGGAACCAAATATTCAAACTATTGAAAGAGAGAAATCATGAGCCAAGAATAATATATCCAGCAAAGATCTCCTTTAGATATGAAGGAGGAATAAAGACCTTTCCAGACATCCAGAAGCTGAGGGAATTTTCTAATACACGACCTGCACTACAAGAAATACTAAAGGAGGCTATTAGACCACCATAAACAGGGACAACTTGTGGCAACCGAAACATAAAAAGGGGGAGCGTAAAGGCCTGAACTGGAATATGGGAATAGAGAAAGTAAGCGGACTGAAGAAACTGGAATACTCTAAATATCAAACTTTTTTTTACATAAACTCAAGGGTAACCACTCAAAAAACATCCAAATCTGAAATATATACTGTAATAAAAGAAGAAACAGAGGGAAACATCATAGAATACTACCACACAGAAATAACAGACAACAACAAAAAGGCAAAGAAACAATGGAGACACAGCCTTACCAGAAAACTAAAGACAGAATGACAGGAAATCCTCACATATCAATAATCACCCTGAATGTAAATGGACTGAACTCACCAATAAAGAGACACAGAGTAGCAGATTGGATCAAAAAACTAAACCCAACCATATGCTGCCTACAAGAAACACATCTCAGCTACAAGGACAAGCATAGACTCAAAGTGAAAGGGTGGAAATTGACACTTCAAGCAAATGGTACCCAGAAAAAATCAGGTGTAGCCATAATGATTTCCGATGAAACAGACTTCAGGGTGAAAAAGATAACAAGAGACAAAGATGGATATTTCATAATGGTAAAGGGGACTATACAACAAGAAGACATAACAGTCATCAATATTTATGCCCCCAATCAGGGAGCACCGAAATATACCAAGCAACTACTAACAGAACTAAAGGGAGAAATTGACCAAAACACAATTATACTAGGGGACTTAAATACATCATTGACAGCTATGGATAGATCATCCAAACAGAAGATAAATAACGAAATCGCAGCCCTAAATGACACATTAGATGAATTGGACATAATTGACATATATAGAGCACTTCATCCTAAAACATCAGACTATACATTCTTTTCTAGTGTACATGGAACCTTCTCAAGGATAGACCATATATTGGGACACAAAATCAGCCTCAGCAAATTTAAGAAGATTGAAATCATACCAAGCATATTCTCTGATCACAAAGCTTTGAAATTGGATATCAACTGCAAAAAGAAAGCAGGAAAAAACACAAATACATGGAGATTAAACAACATACTTTTAAAGAACGACTGGGTCAAAGAAGAAATTAGAGGAGAGCTCAAAAGATACATAGAAACAAATGACAATGAAAATACATCCTACCAAAATTTTTGGGATGCCGCGAAAGCAGTTTTAAGAGGGAAATTTATATCATTACAGGCCTATCTCAAGAAACAAGAAAAATCCCAAATAAATAACCTCATGTTACACCTTAAAAAACTAGAAAAAGAAGAACAAGCGAAACCCAAGGTCAGCAGAAGAAAGGAAATAACAAAAATCAGAGCAGAACTAAATGAAATAGAGAACAAAAAGACAATAGAAAAAATTAATGTGACAAAAAGCTGGTTCTTTGAAAAGATTAACAAAATCGACAAACCCTTGGCTAGACTCACTAAGATAAAAAGAGAGAAGACACTAATTAACAAAATCAGAAATGAAAAAGGGGAAGTTATCACGGACACCACAGAAATACAAAGGATTATCCAAGAATACTATGAAGGACTATATGCCACCAAATTTAATAACTTAGAAGAAATGGACAAGTTCTTAGAAACATATAGCCTTCCAAGGCTGAATCATGAAGAACTGGAAAATCTTAACAGGCCGATCACCAGGAACGAAATTGAATCAGTCATCAAAAACCTTCCCAAAATCAAAAGTCCTGGACCAGATGGCTTCACCAGTGAATTCTACCAAACCTTCAAAGAGGATCTAATACCAATCCTGCTCAAACTCTTCCAAAAAATTGAAGAAGAGTCAGTACTCCCTAACTCATTTTATGAGGCCAACATTACCCTGATACCAAAACCTGGTAAGGACAACACAAAAAAAGAAAACTACAGACCTATATCTCTGATGAATACAGATGCTAAAATCCTAAACAAAATTCTAGCAAATCGAATACAACAATGCATTAAAAAGATTATTCATCACGACCAAGTGGGGTTCATCCCCGGGGCACAAGGATGGTTCAACATTCGCAAATCCATCAATGTGATACATCACATAAACAAAATAAAGGACAAAATTCATATGATTCTATCAATTGATGCAGAAAAAGCATTTGATAAGATACAACATCCATTTATGATTAAAACACTTACTAAAATTGGTATAGAAGGAAAATACCTCAACATAATAAAGGCCATATACGACAAGCCCTCAGCTAACCTCATAATTAATGGTGAAAAGCTGAAGCCCTTTGCTCTACGTTCAGGAACACGACAAGGTTGTCCCCTATCACCTCTGCTTTTCAACATAGTGTTGGAAGTCCTCGCCAGAGCTATCAGGCAAGAGAAAGAAATAAAAGGCATCCAAATTGGGAATGAAGAAGTTAAATTGTCACTCTTTGCAGATGACATGATGCTATACATAGAAAACCCTAAAGACTCCACCAAAAAGCTATTAGAAACAATCAATGAATATAGTAAAGTTGCTGGCTACAAAATCAACGTACAAAAGTCCATTGCTTTCCTATATACCAACAATGAAATCTCAGAAAAAGAGATAGAAAAAACAATTACTTTTGCAATTGCAGCAAAAAGAATAAAATACCTAGGAATAAACTTAACCAAGGATGTGAAGGATTTATATGCTGAAAACTATAAGACATTTTTGAAAGAAATTGAAGAAGACACAAAGAAATGGAAAGACATTCCGTGCTCATGGATTGGAAGAATCAACATAGTTAAAATGGCCATACTACCCAAAGCCATATACAGATTTAATGCAATCCCCATTAAAATCCCAATGGCATTTTTTAAAGAAATAGAACAAAAAATCATCAGATTTGTTTGGAACCACAAAAGACCCCGAATAGCCAAAGCAATATTAAAAAAAAAGAACAATACTGGAGGTATCACACTCCCTGATTTTTCCTTGTACTACAGGGCTACAATAATCAAAACAGCTTGGTATTGGCGGAAAAACAGACACATAGACCAATGGAATAGAATTGAGAACCCAGAAATAAAACCACATAAATATGGACAGATAATTTTTGACAAAGAAGCTAAAAACATACAATGGACGAAAGACAGCCTCTTCAATAAATGGTGCTGGCAGAATTGGATAGCTACGTGCAAAAGAATGAAACTGGACTGCTATCTGTCACCATGTACCAAAATTAATTCAAAATGGATCAAAGACTTAAGCATAAGACCTGACACAATAAACTGCATTGAAGAAAACATAGGTACTAAACTTATGGACCTTGGGTTCAAAGAGCATTTTATGAATTTGACTCCAAAGGCAATGGAAGTAAAAACTAAAATAAACAAATGGGATTATATGAAACTGAAAAGCTTCTGCACAGCAAAAGAAACTATTGACAAAATAATGAGGCAACCAACTGAATGGGAGAAGATTTTCGCAAACAGTTCCTCTGATAAGGGGCTAATATCCAAAATATACAAGGAACTCATGAAACTCAACAACAAAAAAACAAACAACCCAATTGAAAAATGGACAGAGGACCTGAAGAGACATTTCTCCAAAGAGGATATACAAATGGCAAATAGACATATGAAAAAATGCTCAACATCGCTAATCATCAGAGAAATGCAAATGAAAACCACAATGAGATATCACCTCACCCCAGTCAGAATGGCTTTCATCAACAAAACAAATAGTAACAAGTGTTGGAGAGGCTGTGGAGAAAAAGGAACTCTCATACACTGTTGGTGGGAATGCAGACTGGTGCAGCCGCTATGGAAGGCAGTGTGGAGGTTCCTCAAGAAATTACGAATAGAATTACCATATGACCCAGCAATCGCTCTCCTGGGTATCTACCCCAAAAATATAAAAGCATTTCTCTATAGAGACACGTGTACGCCAATGTTCATTGCAGCTTTGTTTACGGTGGCCAAGACATGGAAACAACCAAAATGTCCTTCGATAGATGAATGGATAAAGAAGTTGTGGTACATATACACAATGGAATACTATTCGGCGTTAAGGAAAGATGATATAGGAACATTTGTGACAACATGGATGGATCTCGAGAGAATAATGCTAAGTGAAACAAGTCAGACAGAAAAAGCAGAGAACCCTATGATTTCACTGATATGTGGTATATAAACCAAAAAGAACAAGACAAACAAATGAGAAACAAAAACTCATAGACACAGACAATAATTTAGTGGTTACCAGAGGGTAAGGGGGTGGGGGTTGGGTGATGAGGGTAAAGGGGATCAAATATATGGTGATGGAAGGAGAACTGACTCTGAGTGGTGAACACACAATGGGATTTATAGACGATGTAATACAGAATTGTACACCTGAAATCTATGTAAATTTACTAACAATTGTCACCCCAATAAAATTAATTAAAAAAAAAAAAAACAAATTATATACTTAAATACCCATTCTAAAATCTGGCAAGTTGCTATTTGTGGATATTTTAAAATTATTAATAATCACTATCCAAAAAATAAATTGTTTCAATTCCTTCTAAAGACCAGTTGGATTCTCCCTAAGAGATTAAGTCCAGCTCCAATTTCAAAAGCTGTAACAGTTTTTACTGATGGGTCTAGTAACGACAGGGCAGCGATAATAAGTGAAATAAATCAACAAGTCATTCAAACTAATTGCACCTCTGCACAGAGAGCAGAGTTACTTGCTGTATTAACTGCCTTATAGGATTATACTAAACCTTTAAATATTGTCTCTGATTCAGCTTATGTAGTTCACACAGTAAAAAACATTGAGATGGCGTTACTGTCTAATAACTCAAGCCCGTCTCTCCAGTTTCTTTTTAATCAGCTTCAACAGGTGGTTAGAAACCGACAACATCCATTCTTCATTACTCATATACGTGCCCACACCTCCCTACCGGGACAACTGATGCGTGGCAATGCTGTTGCTGATTCATTGATTGCTAATGTTCTAATTACTGAGGCAACTGAGTTTCATTCTTTAACCCATACAAATGCTGCTGGCCTTCAAGCTCATTTTCCTATTACTTACAAATAGGCCAGACATATAGTTCAAACTTGCCCAACCTGCCAAATTGTTAATGTTTCTCAAGAGTACAGCAGATCGCTTTTGGCATCCTTCTGCCAGCCCCCAGGCCTTGGTTAAATGGAAGGACCCACTTACGGGTTCGTGACAAGGCCCAGACCCGGTCCTCATATGGGGCCGAGGATATGTTTGTGTTTTTCCACAGGATGCAGACAGCCCTCGGTGGCTGCCAAAAAGATTGGTGCGACATATGGACCCTCTACCTACTGATGATGCTGATGACCCTCAGGAATACAACAGCTGATGGACACATAAAAATAAGAGACTGAGATTAAACACAGAGACTGTTCCATAAAAAGACTGTCCAGGCAATGCTTCTTTTCGTTATGATATCCCTGAAACGGACAGATATATTGTTGACTGGTCCAGGAACAATCAGCCAGGATGGGCTCGGGACATGATTGCTGGACTTTGGATTTCTGATGCGCAGTATCAACAAAGCGCCTTGTGGAAACTCATGGGGGCGATGGATGAGATTGTTCAAATGGTTGAGTTTTGTAAATCAGGTACTCCTTGTACTCCTGTGACTGTTTTAGAAGATGAAACTAGAGATTGGTCTACTATTACTAAAACTGTTAATGTATCTGCTTGTGTTCCTTCTCCCTATGCATTATTGATTGGAAATGTTAATGTAAAATTTGTAAAAAATCAGTTTCATGTATCCTGTAATAATTGTTCTCTTACAAATTGTATTTCCTGGGTGCCAGTGGAAACTCAGGTTATGGTACTTAAGCAACCTTCATTTGTTATGCTTCCTGTTAATATTTCTGGACCATGGTATGCAGAGAGAAGTTTGCAAGTTTTTAAAGAAATTGAGTATGCCTTAAGCAGACAAAAACGGTTTGTTGGACTTTTTATTGCAGGAATTATGGCTTTGGTTACTGTTGTTGCAACTGCTGCTACAGCAGCTGTAGCCCTTTCTCAAACTATTCAAAATGCTCATTATGTTAATACCCTTACAAAAAATGTTACTTTTGCCCTTGGAACTCAAGAGGATATTGATGTAAAATTAGAACAAAAGGTAAATGCCCTTTATGATACGGTTCAGTACATGGGAGATGTGATTCAAAGTTTAAAAGTTAGATCTCATTTAGAATGTCATTCAGAATATCATTGGATTTGTGTTACTCCTAAAAAGTATAATCAAACTCAATATAATTGGGATCGGGTTCGTTTGCATCTTCAGGGGATTTGGCATGATTCTAATGTGTCTCTAGATATGCTTCAGCTTCATAATGAAATTAAAAATATAAAAGAAGCTGAGCCATTGAAATTTGATGCTGCCCAGACTGCTTCAAAATTTATTGATGTTCTTAAAAATGTTATGCCTTCTATGCCAAATCTCACTTATTCTATTTTGATTTTTCTTATGTTAAGCATCTGTGTCTGTGTGATTCTGTGCCTACTTCCCATCCTCATTAAGCATTTCACTAATCAAATGCTAGAGTTGCGAGCTGATATTTATCAGCTAAAACTTAAGACAAGGCCTTGATTCCCTCTCCCCCCTGTGCTTAATGGGACGGGTTAGCCAAAGACGGGTAAGTCTTAAGGAGCCTTTCAACACCTAAGACAGGGCTTGTATTGCACAGTACGGGTACCGATGACGGGCAAGTTGATAAGGTTATCCTGAGACGCCTAAGCCAGGCGCCATCACCCTGCTTTTCTGCTGTATGAAAATGTTTGCAGCTTTAAAATAAAAAAGGGGGAGATGTGGGGAGCCATGATTTCTTGTTTCTCAGAAACCTTGTGAGCTGACTAGTGTATAGTTAACTTGTTTCAGCTTCTAAGGCACTAACCTTGAATGTTTGCAAGTTACTAAGGAATGAGGCGGGAGTGGCCGGTTTCCCAGACACAGATAACTGGTGGCTATCAGGACAAATGGTAGTCTCTTTGGGGAGTTTTGTAGTGACTCTGTAGTTTCTTTGAAGTTAGAAATTTACTCTCTGTAAGATAACATAAGCCAGTGAATGTTAAACTGCATGTACCCAAAGGATATAAATTGGTGAAGAAAATTAAATCATCGCTCCAGCACCACTGGAGACCTGCAGCATCTTAATTTGTGTGTGCCTCTTTTTTCATTCCCGCTCCCCCTTCCAGGTACCGTTCGTCTCGTCGGCAGGCTCCGACACCAACAAGAGTGCATTGGGTTGTCGGTCTATTTTCTTTCAATCAACCCCTGCTGCCATGAGATCACGCCACATCTGTGTGTGTGTTACTCTCTGAGGCCCACGACCTCGCCACTTTACTTTGATTTGAGCTTCCAGGTCTCAACTATTTGGACCTCCTGTCTTAACTTCCTTCGCCTCTGGCTTTCAACATCCCCTAGGGTGGCCATGGCAGTTGTAACTTCATGGATCCGCTGCCCCAAATAGGGTGTAAGAATGGCGACCAAGGATCCAAAAGCACTCGCAGGTGCAGTATCCAAAACCAGATCTCTCATGCTGGCTGTAAAAAGCTCGTCATCTAGCCCTTGCATATTACGGTTGAAAATAGCATGTCTCATATCCATTTCACGGATGATTTGAGTAAGTTCCATATATGACTGCCATTGACTAACAGTGTCTGGCAGCTCGCCAGCCTGTCCCCATACTGTGCGTACCACAGCAGTAAGCCACTCCATTAGAGAATGGTGCCCTGGTCTTGGGCCAACCTATGGCAGTTCTGTAACCTTTGTCGCAGGGACAGATGCATTGTCACGAAGGCTAGCTTTTCTATCTTGCCTGGAGAGCAGAGAACGTTGTCTGTTCCCTCATCCCATAAACATAATAGCCAAGCCAAGACTGGCTCTCAAGGGATCTGTCTGTACCACCTCCCCAGCTCCTGCAACTCAGTGAGAGTGTATGGGGTGTAGGTTGTGAACTCAGTCACTGATGGGTTGCCTGTAGCAACGCCCCCGGGGCCCAAAGGTTGCTCACGTTTTACCTTTTGCTTCAAGATTGGCTTGGGGGTTGGGAGCTACATTGTCTCCACTTGCTTACTCTGCCTCTGCCTCAGAGTCTCCACTGTGGGGCCCCTCTTCTAACAGGCGGACCCGAGCTTCCAGCGCTTCCAACCGGGACACCTGGTCCAGTACCTGGGCCATTTCATTAAGTGCATTTTCCGTGTTGAGACTCAAGGCTGTGAGGAACATCCAGCCCATGCCGCCGGCTGTAGCCTTCTCCTCCTCCGGCTACCGCTCAGCCAGAGCCTGCAGGGCCCTCTCCACACTGGCTGGAGAGCAATCGATGTCCTCCCAACCCTCCTTGGGGGTCCAACTCCTAAGAACAGTGGCCACCGGACACCACACACTGTGTGGGGGCCACACGTCCTCCTGCCCAGAGTTAGACTCCATTCCTACCTGTTCAGAATCTTGCTCGCCATGCCAGGCATCCGATCGGGTAGAGGCCTCAGTGCAAGATGTCTGCAACCCTCAGAGCTACAGCAGCAGCACATTACTAAAAGGAAGGTGACGCCTTCTATGGCCAGGAGGGAGGTGTACCATCTGGAGGCTCCAGTTTCCCAGGCAGACCACGCCTCCCATTCCTGGCACACTCCTCTTGGGCCTTCTGAAACTTAACTTTTAAACGCACAAACTGCTCCACCATGCTTCGGTAGGTTTTGGCCAGCACCATTCCCTGCTCATTGTGCCATTTGTCCTGCAGGAGACCCTGCTTGCTGTGCCGTGTAGTGCGGGGCGGCCTGCGGGGTCTCAGCTCCCGCTCCCCACCTAAGAATGCAGGATGTGGGTAGGCCAAAAAGGAACACCCATGGAGCCATAGATACGGGAGTCATACCACTATAGTCTCACTGGAGGCTGGGCAAGACACATGCAGTAGTAGTAGCCACACAATCTGCAGTCCGCCATTCACTTCTCTGCCTGCCAACCAACCAACCAATCAACGCAGCCCGCAGTTTCATCAGTAGCCAATTGGCTAACCGGTCACAGCCGAAGGCCAACCAATCACAGCTGATGCCCATTCACTTCCTGAGCCAGCACCTCCCCACGGAGGCCAAGAGTCTGGAAACTGCTCTCTGGGACTCTGTCCCCACACAACTATTTAACTTTCTGTATTTGCCTACGAAGTCTTTATTGTCACAATAATTAATTAGATAACAATTGAATAATTATTGTCACAATAATTAGATAACTAATCACGGGGAACTATGGTCCTATATGATCAAATGTTTTAAAACTTTTGATGTTTCCAAAATTCAAAAATTAAATAGAGCCTTTTTCTTAACCTGCAAATAACTTCCAGATGTTTTTCATAAGGATCTCAAAACAAGAAATCTCTCTTTATAAAAAAGGGATATTATTAGGTTGGTTCAAGAGTGATTGCAGTTTTGCACTTTACACAATAGCCAAGATATGGAAACAACCGAAATGCCCATCGGTAGATGACTGGATTAAGAAGCTGTGGTACATTTATACAATGGAGTATTACGCAGCCATAAAAAAGAAAGAAATCTTACCATTTGCAACAACATGGATGGATCTAGAGAACATTATGTTAAGTGAAATAAGTCAGAAAGAGAAAGACAAGTACCATATGATCTCACTTATATGCGGAATCTAAAGAAAAGAATATGTGAATGAACTAATCAGAGACAGTTTTGAGGACACAAAGAAAAAACCGAGAGTTGTTAGATGGGCGGGGGCTGGGGGGGGGGGTTGCGGATAAGGGGAAAGGTGAATGGATTGGGAGGCGGCTGGTGGCCGCAAGATGGCCTCAGGGTTTTCTGGAAATTAATTTGGGGAACTTATTCAATAATGTTGTAGGGGTTTTGTTGGGTATCCGATGGGCATGCGTCCTATTTGGGAGACCACCTCAGGGATGGTGTGGATGCCTGATCGTGGTGTTGTGCACCAGAGGCTAAACATTAATGAATGCCAACTATAATTTTATGTGTGTGATGTGATGGCTGGGTGTGAGGTGGGAGGGATGGTGGGTGGGGGGAGGGGAGTTCACAGTGTGAGGGATGTAGATGGTAGGCGTCTAAGTATTACCTTGTCTTGTACACCTGAAACTAATAAAAAAATTTTTTTAAAAAAAGAGTGATTGCAGTTTTTGCAATTCTTTTTAACCTTTTAAACCGCAATTACTTTTGCACCAACCTAATACACTAATTAGGCCATTTTTATATGCTAAAATTACATTGGAAGCATTGTCAAGTAAGAAAAAATAATTATGTTGTATTTGTATGGATATATTATTGTTTTTAAAATAAATGTTCTAAAAATTATTTTAAAAGTCTAAGAATCTACGATGTCTTGATATGTTTTCATTTGCAATTCTAGTTGTTATCGTAAAATGTTTTGTGTTGCAAAGAAAAGCAAACTTCTTTGTTAAATGCATTGTAACCTTTAACCTTGTCATTTGAAGTCTTTGCGTTTACAGAGATCACTGTCTTACTCATACTTTTTGCAAATACATTTGTTTCATCCTCTGAGAGATTCATGAACAGAACTCTCACACTTACTCTAAAATACAGGTTTCTGATCAACTTTCTTTCTTTTTTTTTAATTGGGGAAAGGGAACAGGAATTAATTGGGGAATAGTGTGTACTTCTGGAACTTTTCCAAGTCAAGTTGTTGTCCTTTTAATCTTAGTTGTGGAGGGAGCAGCTCAGCTCCAGGTCCAATTGCCGTTGTTAGTTGCAGGGGGCGTTTTTCCACAACCCTGTGGTTGAGAGCATGTGCTCTAACCAACTGAGCCATCTGGTCACCTGGGAGCTGAGCGGCATCTCATTGACTTCATTCTAGTTGTGGAGGGCGCAGCTCGCTCACTGGCCCACGTGGGAATCGAACCAGTAGCCCCATTGCCCAGAGCTTGCACTCTAACCAATTGAGCCACCTGTCCACCCCTCTAATCAACTTTCAATCATTCTATTAAACTAGATGAAAATTTGCAGCACTTAGGAAAAACTAAATTCATAAAACTGCCAAAAATTATCAACAAAAATTAATAACATGACTAAACAAACTAATGAGGATAATTATAATTTTTATGATTTTTTATTTGAAATACTACTTGTTCTTTAATAATTTGTTTTTCCAGATATAAGGAAACCTTTTCTCTTAAAGTAGTATGGTTTGAAGCAATTTGGTAAATTATACCTCTGTAAGAAAAATTCAGACATTTGCCTTTTTCTCCCTACCTGTTCCCTCCAGAATTTGAAAACTCTTAGTGAGCATTCTTATATTCACGGCAATATTTTTATTTGCATAATTCCAATAAGAATCTGTTCTCCTTGTAACAGGACACAATTGAAAACTGTTTATATTACCAAGGCTTTTACTGGAATGTCATTATTTGGGAGAAACATGCATAGACTCAGATATGAACAAACAGCTATAAAGAATTAAGATTGACTTACGGAACCAATAAGACCCCTGGAAATATCAGCCTTGTACCTTTTTACAGGATTCCCAGCAGCCTTACCAGGTGAGTAAGGAATGTCACTTCCTGGCAGATATAGGATATTTGAGGAACCTTGAGAAGAAAGGAACACACTCAAATCTATAGGTATTGCAGGCAACGTCTCATGGCAAGTCCTTGCCTTTTCTTTTCTAGTCTCAAGAGGCCTTTTAAAGCTCAATCTGAAAATTCCTTGAGAAAAATTCCAGAAAAGCATATTTTTAAAAGCCTATATGGTTAATTACTATACTTGCTGCTTCTATGTAAATAATGGGCCAAGTTTATTAAAATTAGACTTATTTTGCAAACAAATTAGTCTTAACTTGCTAACTTTGGAAACATTGAGGGTGATTTTAGAGAAAAACATTGTGTTTCAGTAATATACCTTTGTGGATATTAGATTCTAGTACTGTTTATTATCTTTTGAGGTTTTGTTCCCACCTATAAACTGAAGTGTGTACTGAATTCTTTTAGTTTCCTCCACTGTCTGGCTATGACTCTCCAAAGTAACATTTCCAAGTTTTCTCCCATCTTTGGATTTAGAATCATTGAGAACTAAAATTGCCCTTTTCCAATGTAATGCAAGCTAAAGTTAGACAGCTTGATATAAACTTTAGAGAAATTACCACAACCACTCATCTATGGACAGTCTTCATGACTGCTACAGAAAGATCACCAGACATTCAAACTGCAGACCAGGGGAATCTATCAGACTGTAACTGTCTGCCTTCACTCCATCTGGAGACGTCTTGACGGATTGCCTTCAGAACTCAGAAACTGGGCTTATAATCTGCTTTAATCATTAACAATTGTGTTTCTTTAGTTTCCATAGAGATGCCTTTTATTAAATACTTGATTGCTTGCACCATAAGCCTAACTTTAGGAGCCCACCAGCATCCCCACCTCCTGAAATGAGAGGCAACTGTTTAACTGAACTTACCCTATTCTGAAGACTGAGACTGGTTTCTGAAACTGATATATAATAACAATGTCTTAATTAGTCCTTTCCTGATGCTTCAACCTAAAAATTGGCACAAATATTGAGCTGATTATAAATTCAAATATGGTACATATGTCTCTAGCCCATGTCCTCCCTCCAAGGGACATGATGGACCCAAGGAAGGCATTGCTACCTTGGCATTGAGGGACTTTAAAATGTTTTGTTTGATCTATGATGTTTTCTGATAGAAAAATCTTGATCAAAAGGGGGAAATGCAGAATAGAGCGAAGAAATAAAAAGGAGTGACTATAGTGAAGCTGCTAAATTACTAAAATCAAGTAGTTTGAGGCATGAGGAAACAATTCTATTCTTGTTTTAACAACCTGGGAACTTAAACTTTTGAACTATCCAGTCCTGTGTTAATGCCTGGATATACATCAGTTAGTTGTATGTCAATACCTGGACATACACTGGACCTGCAGATAACCCTCTGATTATGTCCTGAAGGACTCATGTACCCAGACCACCTGGCATCCATCGACCACTTGACATCTGACCAGTACCCATCCTGGACCAATCCTATGGCTAAAAATGCAGGACTGATTATTCTTAAGAATGCACTTTTTACTTTGAGAACTTTCAACTTTTCTTTTTTCTTTGGAACACTTCTGGATTTTTGCCTAGCTCTATTCCCATTTGCAAACTTTTAAGACTCTTGAATAAATCTTTATCATTTATTTCTGATAAAGCCTCCAGACTCCTTTTGAGTTAGTTCAACAAACCCTATACTACACACACACACACACACACACACACACACACACACACACACACACACACTACTGGCCTGGCCTCTCAGGCACTTTGCTTTCTCCCCTGAACCCCTCCCTACCGCCCAGCTCTATTTACACAGCTGAAAACATCCTTTTTCTTTAGTTTAGAGAAGAATGCGCTGAAATTTTTCAAAATGAACAATTATTTTTAAAAACTGAAGAAAAAGAAAATCCCCATAAAAAAACATAAGGAAAGTAGAGCTTTCAGAGGAGACCCATGGTCTTCAGCCCAGATGCTCAATGGTTTACCTGGCGTCAGCACATCCAGCCCAGAGGTTCTACTTCCAGTCCTCAAAGCAGGAACCTACTTCTGTCCCTAGAGGACCCTGGTGAACAGGGGCAGAAGGGGGAATGGGACTTTCACAGTTCTTCAAAGACAGACCCTGCAGACACTGAGGAAGGATGCCGTCCCCCCGACCAACACCCCAACTATCACAGCACTACTGACCGCAAGACTGCCCATGAGCCACCTCCATACAGTCTCAAGACTCTGCACTATGAAACGTTCTTTTTCTTCAAGTCAGAACTAAATGAAAAATCTTATTTAGCAGGGGTGAATTGGCTGTGTCTGCTCTAGGGACCTGGGCTATAAGAGGGATGTGGACTATAAGAGGTCACATCACCTATGGGGTAAAAAGAGAGGGAAAAACTCCATTGCTGGATTTAGGGTGGAGAGGCTGCCCAGAGCTGCCCCTTAAGGGAGAAAGCAGACGGACAGCTGGGAGCCTTGTGCTGCCCTCTTGGGTAGTCAAGGACTTAACAAACCAGCCTCAACTGGGCTCTGCTTCATTCATTGGACAATTTCATTGTAAGATATCATTAGATACTTGGTCCTTGTCTTCTATGTGGCTATACAATTTAGATGTGAACAATAAAAATAGAGCACGATTCTTTCCATGAACCAGGCAGGTTTCACATATTGGGATTTCTTTCAATTCCAGGGTTTTTTGTTGTTATTGTTGTTGTTTTGTTTGTTTGTATTAGGTTTGGCTAGGACATAGGGACTTCTACATTTTTTTTTAAATTAATTTTATTGGGGTGACAATTGTTAGTAAATTTACATAGATTTCAGGTGTACAGTTCTGTATTACATCCTCTATAAATCCCATTGCGTGTTCACCATCCAGAGTCAGTTCTCCTTCCATCACCATATATTTGATCCCCTTTACCCTCATCACCCACCCCCCACCCCCTTACCCTCTGGTAACCACTAAATTATTGTCTGTGTCTATGAGTTTTTGTTTCTCATTTGTTTGTCTTGTTCTTTTTGGTTTATATACCACATATCAGTGAAATCATAGGGTTCTCTGCTTTTTCTGTCTGACTTATTTCACTTAGCATTATTCTCTCGAGATCCATCCATGTTGTCACAAATGCTCCTATATCATCTTTCCTTAACGCCGAATAGTATTCCATTGTGTATATGTACCACAACTTCTTTATCCATTCATCTATCGAAGGACATTTTGGTTGTTTCCATGTCTTGGCCACCGTAAACAAAGCTGCAATGAACATTGGCGTACACGTGTCTCTATAGAGAAATGCTTTTATATTTTTGGGGTAGATACCCAGGAGAGCGATTGCTGGGTCATATGGTAATTCTATTCGTAATTTCTTGAGGAACCTCCACACTGCCTTCCATAGCGGCTGCACCAGTCTGCATTCCCACCAACAGTGTATGAGGGTTCCTTTTTCTCCACAGCCTCTCCAACACTTGTTACTATTTGTTTTGTTGATGAAAGCCATTCTGACTGGGGTGAGGTGATATCTCATTGTGGTTTTCATTTGCATTTCTCTGATGATTAGCGATGTTGAGCATTTTTTCATATGTCTATTTGCCATTTGTATATCCTCTTTGGAGAAATGTCTCTTCAGGTCCTCTGTCCATTTTTCAATTGGGTTGTTTGTTTTTTTGTTGTTGAGTTTCATGAGTTCCTTGTATATTTTGGATATTAGCCCCTTATCAGAGGAACTGTTTGCGAAAATCTTCTCCCATTCAGTTGGTTGCCTCATTATTTTGTCAATAGTTTCTTTTGCTGTGCAGAAGCTTTTCAGTTTCATATAATCCCATTTGTTTATTTTAGTTTTTACTTCCATTGCCTTTGGAGTCAAATTCATAAAATGCTCTTTGAACCCAAGGTCCATAAGTTTAGTACCTATGTTTTCTTCAATGCAGTTTATTGTGTCAGGTCTTATGCTTAAGTCTTTGATCCATTTTGAATTAATTTTGGTACATGGTGACAGATAGCAGTCCAGTTTCATTCTTTTGCACGTAGCTATCCAATTCTGCCAGCACCATTTACTGAAGAGGCTGTCTTTTCTCCATTGTATGTTTTTAGCTTCTTTGTCAAAAATTATCTGTCCATATTTATGTGGTTTAATTTCTGGGTTCTCAATTCTATTCCATTGGTCTATGTGTCTGTTTTTCCGCCAATACCAAGCTGTTTTGATTATTGTAGCCCTGTAGTACAAGGAAAAATCAGGGAGTGTGATACCTCCAGTATTGTTCTTTTTTTTTAATATTGCTTTGGCTATTCGGCGTCTTTTGTGGTTCCAAACAAATCTGATGATTTTTTTGTTCTATTTCTTTAAAAAATGCCATTGGGATTTTAATGGGGATTGCATTAAATCTGTATATGGCTTTGGGTAATATGGCCATTTTAACTATGTTGATTGTTCCAATCCATGAGCACGGAATGTCTTTCCATTTCTTTGTGTCTTCTTCAATTTCTTTCAAAAATGTCTTATAGTTTTCAGCATATAAATCCTTCACATCCTTGGTTAAGTTTATTCCTAGGTATTTTATTCTTTTTGCTGCAATTGCAAAAGGAATTGTTTTTTCTATCTCTTTTTCTGAGATTTCATTGTTGCTATATAAGAAAGCAATGGACTTTTGTACGTTGATTTTGTAGCCAGCAACTTTACTGTATTCATTGATTGTTTCTAATAGCTTTTTGGTGGAGTCTTTAGGGTTTTCTATATATAGCATCATGTCATCTGCAAAGAGTGACAATTTAATTTCTTCATTCCCAATTTGAATGCCTTTTATTTCTTTCTCTTGCCTGATAGCTCTGGCGAGGACTTCCAACACTATGTTGAAAAGCAGAGGTGATAGGGGACAACCTTGTCCTGTTCCTGAACGTAGAACAAAGGGCTTCAGCTTTTCACCATTAATTATAAGATTAGCTGAGGGCTTGTCGTATATGGCCTTTATTATGTTGAGGTATTTTCCTTCTATACCAATTTTAGTAAGTGTTTTAATCATAAATGGATGTTGTATCTTATCAAATGCTTTTTCTGCATCAATTGATAGAATCATATGATTTTTGTCCTTTATTTTGTTTATGTGATGTATCACATTGATGGATTTGCGAATGTTGAACCATCCTTGTGCCCCGGGGATGAACCCCACTTGGTCGTGATGAATAATCTTTTTAATGCTTTGTTGTATTCGATTTGCTAGAATTTTGTTTAGGATTTTAGCATCTGTATTCATCAGAGATATAGGTCTGTAGTTTTCTTTTTTTGTGTTGTCCTTACCAGGTTTTGGTATCAGGGTAATGTTGGCCTCATAAAATGAGTCAGGGAGCACTGACTCTTCTTCAATTTTTTGGAAGAGTTTGAGCAGGATTGGTATTAGATCCTCTTTGAAGGTTTGGTAGAATTCACTGGTGAAGCCATCTGGTCCAGGACTTTTGATTTTGGGAAGGTTTTTGATGACTGATTCAATTTCGTTACTGGTGATCGGCCTGTTAAGATTTTCCAGTTCTTCATGATTCAGCCTTGGAAGGCTATATGTTTCTAAGAACTTGTCCATTTCTTCTAAGTTATTAAATTTGGTGGCATATAGTCCTTCATAGTATTCTTGGATAATCCTTTGTATTTCTGTGGTGTCCGTGATAACTTCCCCTTTTTCATTTCTGATTTTGTTAATTAGTGTCTTCTCTCTTTTTATCTTAGTGAGTCTAGCCAAGGGTTTGTCGATTTTGTTAATCTTTTCAAAGAACCAGCTTTTTGTCACATTAATTTTTTCTATTGTCTTTTTGTTCTCTATTTCATTTAGTTCTGCTCTGATTTTTGTTATTTCCTTTCTTCTACTGACCTTGGGTTTCGCTTGTTCTTCTTTTTCTAGTTTTTTAAGGTGTTACATGAGGTTATTTATTTGGGATTTTTCTTGTTTCTTGAGATAGGCCTGTAATGATATAAATTTCCCTCTTAAAACTGCTTTCGCGGCATCCCAAAAATTTTGGTAGGATGTATTTTCATTGTCATTTGTTTCTATGTATCTTTTGAGCTCTTCTCTAATTTCTTCTTTGACCCAGTCATTCTTTAAAGGTATGTTGTTTAATCTCCATGTATTTGTGTTTTTTCCTGCTTTCTTTTTGCAGTTGATATCCAATTTCAAAGCTTTGTGATCAGAGAATATGCTTGGTATGATTTCAATCTTCTTAAATTTGTTGAGGCTGATTTTGTGTCCCAATATATGGTCTATCCTTGAGAAGGTTCCATGTACACTAGAAAAGAATGTATAGTCTGATGTTTTAGGATGAAGTGCTCTATATATGTCAATTATGTCCAATTCATCTAATGTGTCATTTAGGGCTGCGATTTCGTTATTTATCTTCTGTTTGGATGATCTATCCATAGCTGTCAATGATGTATTTAAGTCCCCTAGTATAATTGTGTTTTGGTCAATTTCTCCCTTTAGTTCTGTTAGTAGTTGCTTGGTATATTTCGGTGCTCCCTGATTGGGGGCATAAATATTGATGACTGTTATGTCTTCTTGTTGTATAGTCCCCTTTACCATTATGAAATGTCCATCTTTGTCTCTTGTTATCTTTTTCACCCTGAAGTCTGTTTCATCGGAAATCATTATGGCTACACCTGATTTTCTCTGGGTACCATTTGCTTGGAGTGTCAATTTCCACCCTTTCACTTTGAGTCTATGCTTGTCCTTGTAGCTGAGATGTGTCTCTTGTAGGCAGCATATGGTTGGGTTTAGTTTTTTGATCCAATCTGCTACTCTGTGTCTCTTTATTGGTGAGTTCAGTCCATTTACATTTAGGGTGATTATTGATATGTGAGGATTTCCTGTCATTCTATCTTTAGTTTTCTGGTAAGGCTGTGTCTCCATTGTTTCTTTGCCTTTTTGTTGTTGTCTATTATTTCTGTGTTGTGGTATTCTATGATGTTTCCCTCTGTTTCTTCTTTTATTACAGTATATATTTCAGATTTGGATGTTTTTTGAGTGGTTACCCTTGAGTTTATGTAAAAGAAAGTTTGATATTTAGAGTATTCCAGTTTCTTCAGTCCGCTTACTTTCTCTATTCCCATATTCCAGTTCAGGCCTTTACGCTCCCCCTTTTTATGTTTCGGTTGCCACAAGTTGTCCCTGTTGATGGTGGTCTAATAGCCTCCTTTAGTATTTCTTGTAGTGCAGGTCGTGTATTAGAAAATTCCCTCAGCTTCTGGATGTCTGGAAAGGTCTTTATTCCTCCTTCATATCTAAAAGAGATCTTTGCTGGATATATTATTCTTGGCTCATGATTTCTCTCTTTCAATAGTTTGAATATTTGGTTCCATTCCCTCCTAGCTTGTAGAGTTTCTGCTGAAAAATCTGATGATAATCTAATGGGCTTTCCTTTGTAAGTTACCGTCTTCTTTTCCCTGGCTGCCTTGAGGATTCTTTCTTTATCATTGATTTTAGACAGCTTCAATACAATGTGCCTTGGTGAAGGTCTGTTGGGATTGAGGTAAGTAGGTGTTCTATTTGCTTCTTGGATTCGAGGATCCAGTTCTGTCCACAAGTTTGGGAAGTTCTCATCGACGATTTGTTTGAATATATTCTCTGTTCCCTTCCCTCTTTCTTCTCCTTCTGGTATGCCCATTATTCTTATATTGCTCTTTCTGATGGAGTCAGAAAGTTCTTGTAGAGTTCTTTCATTTCTTTTAAGTCTCAAGTCTCTTTCTTCTTCCCTCTGTGTAAATTCCAGGTTCCTATCTTCGATGTCACTGATTCTTTCCTCCATCTGGTCAACTCTACTACCTAAGCTGGATATTTTATTGTTAATTTCTTCTATTGAGTTCTTAATCTCCAGAAATTCTATTTGGTTCTTTTTCAAGATTTCAATCTCTTTTGTAAAATGCTCATGGTGTTCTTTGATTGTGTTTCTGAGTTCATTAAACTGCCTTTCTGTGTTTTCTTGCATCTCGTTCAGTTTTTTCAGAATTGAGATCTTGAATTCTCTGTCATTTAAATCACAAAGGTCCATATCTCTAAGTTCCTTTTCTGGAGACTTTTCACTTTCTTTCTGAGCTATCTTGTTGCCTTGGTTATTCATGGCAATCACTGATTTACTATTTCTCTTCCTAGACATCTACAGGAGTGTCTTCTGCAACAGGTTGATAGGAATGCGAAGAGCTTTTGGAGTTCCAAAGCTCTTTCTGCACCAGATTCAGAGCCCGTTTGTTTCAGCAGTTCTGTTTACTCCTGCAGGGATCCGCCCAGATAGGTGGGGCTAGGGGCGGGGTGAGTTGTGAGAGGTGGCCCAGAGCAATGGCGGCTACTACCACCACAGCCAGTCCTGCTTCCACAGCTCCCTCCCCTTTGCCGGAACTAGTTGAGCTGCGAATCTGTGTCTGCGGTCCACAGTTCTCAGAGCAGCAAATATTCTGTCCTTTGATCCGACACTGCTACTTTATCGCTTCTAGCACCGGGCAGGTGGGGGCGGGGCGAGCTCTGGGAGGGTAGGGAGGGGGCGGCTAGTCTCCGTGCCTAAGGCTTCCGTTCTCCGCTCGGCAGTGAGGGCTTAAACCACCGATTTCAGCCCTCTTCCCTCAGTCTTTGCTGCCAGGAGCGTTGGGTTCAGCCGTACTATATGCTGCCCCCTCAGCCCTGTGGGCCGTAAGCGGAGCCCTAGCAGTCCGAGTCCTTCCCTCTCCCGCAGCTGCGGAAGATCGGGCTCCGAGCACTGAGCTAGGTCTGTGTCCTGCGCCCGCGCGGCTCCGTCTCCGCACTTCTCCTCTCCCTCCTCCCCCGCTCGCGCGATTCACCCACCTGGAGGTGAATTCAGTAGTCGGCCTCTTCGTCTTGCCTGTCTGCTGTGCAAGGAGTCCTTTGTGGAGTTATTGTTGTCCGATTTGTTGTAAATTCCAGGGGAGCGTTACAGAGGCTCACCTCACGCCGCCATTTTTTTTGATCAATTCCCGGGACTTCTACATTTTTATTTAAATGAGCACCCACTAAACAGGTCTGTGTCTTTCATCTTTGTATCTACTGTGATGACTATAACTATAGACGGAATTCACATGATGGGAAAAACCTAGGCTTTTTCTTCCAATAGTGGGAAATTTTTTACCCTGCACACACTTCTATCTCCTTCTGCACTGCTGGAAGTAGCTGCTATTGACAGGACCTGGAGTGGTCAGCAAGTCTGCTTCTCCAGCCTCCATCACTTGCTGTACCTTTGTTCAGACAGATTCTTCTCTCAAGCTCTTTTAAAGAACAGCCTGGGGTGGCCGGTTGGCTCAGTGGTTGGAGTGCAATGCTCATAATACCAAGGTCGCCGGTTCAATTCCCACATTTGCCAGTGAGCTTTGCTCTCCACAACTAGATTGAAAACAACAACTTGACATGGGGCTGATGGGTCCTGGAAAAAAACATGCTGTTCCCCAATATTCCCTAATAAAAATTAAAAAAAAAAAAGAACAGCCTATGTTGTATGTGTTTCCAGAATTCTTTCCCACATGGGGTACAGATCAACAGTGACTCTTCCTTTTATTGTCAGTGTCTTGCTCACTATCATCATCAGCATGAACTCCTGCCCTTATGGGGCTTATACATGCAAGAGCCTCTATAAACGTTTAAAGCATTAGTGTACACAAGATGGGAAGCCAACAAATGTTAGGTGAATGAGTGAAGGAATGAATGAGTTTCCAGCTCTCCCTTCTCAAAGCACAATCTCGGTTTTGTTTCTTTTTTACGCAGCCTTCCTTCAACTCTCTGGGAAGGTATGTCTTTGCCTGAAAAGCAGACCCTATGTGAGCCTCAGACCCCTCCCACCCAGGTTCCTACCAGCTATTTCACTGGGCTCACTCTCCTTTCCTCTTTCTCCCTCTCCAGTTGTATGCATCATGCTACTGGTCCACCAAAGATTCCATTCCCTTTACCTATATCCAACAGGGCCAGGAGGAGGAGGAGGTAAGGGAGACACCTTATGCACAAATATAAAGAGTCATCATCCTCAGGGCCATGTATGAGTGAGAGTGCCGTCTCAGAGGAGGTTAGATACATCCAATCCACAAGTGCAGGCACTGCCTCAAACTCAATCTTTCTGCCACCTCACAGCACTGCTGCCTACGCTGGCTGGTAAGGGAGGGGCAAGAGCTCCTTTGCTCAGGACAGCCTGGCCAGTGCCTGGTGGCATGATGTTGGCTGGCAGATTATGCAAGAAGCTGGTCCACTCTATGGGAACCATCTAGGTGAAGAAGACATGGCTTAGGTAAGGTTCTTCCTGTCCTCTCAGCCCCCATCTCACACCACTCCCTTGAAGTGGTGCCCAAAGGCCCACCCTCACCCTTGGCTCCCTCACCCTGGGCTCCTAAAAAGCCTGCTCAGTGCACCTCCTTTTTGTCTGGGACTCTGCCTCTGACTCCTTCCCTGTCTGGCTCCATTCTCTCCTCAAGCACCCCACCTTTTTGTCCCTTCTCTACCTCTCCCCCTGGGAGAAGTGTGGCCCCATTCTGCCCTCAAGCCAGTACAAGGAGCGAGGTCAAGTATGATCAGGCCGGGACAGGGCATCACAGGGCACACCTTTCACACCCCACCCAAATTTCACTGGGCCCTGAATCTCTGCACCAAGCAGCTTTGGGGATTATTGTGAGCTCAGGAGGCTATTTGGCACAGTTAACACCTGCTACTCACCCCCAGCCCTCAGTGAAAATGGGCTGAAGGCTGTGTAGGCCCTTCCCCCTGGCAGGTGGGAGGCTGGGGAGGAGAGGGCTGCCAGCTGCTCTCTTAAATAAGGAATGCAGGAGGGGCTCCTTTGAACTCACCAGCTAATTTACTCCAGTGCAAACATTTCCACCTTTCCAATAATTACTGCAGCTTGAACTAGAGATTAGCAATGGGGGGGGGGAGGGTACCTGTCTCCTCAGACTTAACCCTTCCTGCGCCTTCCTTAGCCCATTTTCTCCAGTTATCACACACTGAAGTTTTTTCCTTTGGCGAGGTGGGATGCTTTTCCATTCGCCCTTACCACCTCTTCCCCCTTCCTCAGCTTCCCTGAAATTCCCCTCCAGGAAAAGAGCAAGGAAGAGTGCAACCCATTTCTTTCTTGAGTGGACCACTCTGGACATGCATTCTGCTAAGAGACAGTGTGGCTGCCCACTGTCTCCTCCCAAGAAATGCAGCATACATACTTCCAGCCTTCTCATGGCCTCCCAGTCCCAAAGCTAACAACTCAGATTCATTCAGTCCACTTTGACACACACTTGGATGTAGTCGCATAGCAACCTAGCAGTCTGTCCCCTCCAATCTTTCCTTAGGGAAAGGTGACCCTGTGTGATTGTCCCTCATTGGGGTTGAGTTTATTCTACTCTAAGTGTGGGGACAAAGCCCCAAAAAACAGTTTCCAGGCTCTCGGCCTCACAATAGAAAGGTGCTGGCTGGGGTAGTAAATGGCCATCAACTGTGATCAGATGGCCAGCAGCTGTGGCTAGTTGGCCGTCAGCTGTAACCCGTAGGCCATTGGCCACTAATATAACGGCTGTGGCTACGCTAGCAGAAAGGAATGGGGGCTAGCAAGAAGATGGTGGCTGGCAAGCGCGGACTGCTGTTAGGCAGATTATGTAGATCCTGCTTCCTGTGTCTCCAGCCCAGCCGCCAGCGAGAATATATTGGTTTGACTCCCCTATCTATGGCTCCGTGGGTGTTCCTTTTTGGCCTTACCGTGTCCTGCGTTCTTGGGCGGGGAGTGGGAGCTGAGACCCTGCACGACACTAAGTCTCCATGTTTGGTCCTTGTAAGCAGGGGCTGCAGTCAAAGACGGGTAAGATTTCTCACGGGAGAAACAACCTAAGCCAGACGGGGCCCCCCCAGGACCCCCATGAGCTAATGTAAAGTTAAGAGGTAGCTGTGCCCCTCCTCTTCTGAGAAGCTGCTGACGCATGCCTCAACTGTTGTCCTTTACCCTCAGGTGTAATGGACCCATTAGAACAATAGCATCTGGCCCCTCCTGTTTGGCTCATGGGATAATCTTATCTTGTGAGACTTGTTCCCCTCAGGATTGTATGCACCACACCTTGGTCATTTGGGGGATGGTATGCATCGGTTGCTTTGGGACGATTATGGGATTTGGAATGAAGGATTACTGTGTGGTGTAAGAGTTTCACAGACCCTGCCCCTAATCATGTGATCTCTATTGTGAAAAATCAATAAATACCCACGGTGAGGTGACCCGATTCGGGGTTCCAGTCCCTTGAGGCTGTGAGTCCCTTGGTCCTCTGTGATTTAACTATATTTTAGTCTCTGTCTCTTTATGAGAGTTTAACCCTCGCCGCCTCCCTCTCCTTCCCACGGCTTGTGTTGTGCAGGACACAACACTTGGAGAGCACCACCTCAGAGAAAGCCTGTCCTTAGCAATATAAGGGGGCAGAAATAAAGGGGCCCTAATCTCCACCTCACAGAGCCCCCAGCCTGGGAGGAAAGAGTGGGAGCAGGAGCTGCTCACACTGCAACATGCCTTACTTGCCTCTATCTGGCTCTCCCCTCTTCTCTCTCTCTGGCCATTTAGTAGCAATGGTTAATGTTTTTTGAGCACTGACTATGTACTAGACCCCATTCTGAACCCTTACATGTGCCACTCTTGACACACTGATTGTAATTACTGGGTTACATATCCCCTCTTTTCATCAAAACTGCAGACTCCTTGATGTGAAGGGCTATGCCTTGCATCTCTGTGGCCCCAGCACATGGCTCATAAGTAGATGCTCAATAAATATCTGACATATGAGTGACAGAATTGGCAATGGAGCCATAATGATTGCCCTCCTTTGGTCTCTCTGCCCCAGAGCCAGGCAGCTTCTGTCAAAACTCCTCCTCTGCCCCTTTCTCTCTAAAGATTTCCTTCCTATTTCAGTCAGGACTATCACAACAGCTGCTCCCCAGGCTTCCCTGCCTCTTCTTTGTCCCCAAACCTGCCCTGCATGGGGGCCTCCCACCAACCAGTCAATCCCAGCTTAAAATGACAGCAGCTGCCTCCCTCCAAGCAGTGCTGCTCAGAGCCTTCCCTTGACCCCACCAGCTGTAGAATCACCTGGGGTGAAGAGCTTGTTAAACTACTCGTTCCTGGGCTCCCTCGCAGCCCCATTGAACCAGAATCCCTGACAATCCAAGTATGCTACAAGGTTGAGAGCCCCTGGTCTCCAGAATAAAGCCTAATACTTAACCCAGTATTCAAGGCCTCCAGAATCTGACCCCTCAATCTCCCTCTTCATTCTTACTCACTTCAGTCCTGACGCATCCTTCCTGAGGTTTTCGCTGTCCCTGGAGCCCACTCAGGACTTCCCACTGCCAAGCCTTAGACACTCAGGTCTCCTCTCATGCTCAGAGCCCACCCCAAACCATTTTCTCAGCCTATCCAAATCACACCCATCTTCAAAGTGCAGCTCAAACGGCATCTGTTTTTTCCCCCTTCTACCTCCTCTCCCCCCTCAACTCTGGTTCAAGCTATTGTTTCTCAATCTAGTTGTGTAGGACACAGCTCCCTGGCTCATGCTGGTTTTATGAGCCTTGCGCTCCCCCTGACTAAGGCAATCGGTCGGCGGCTCACAGCAGCTCTCGCCGGTGCTCACTCTGGCTGCCAGCTACTCACGATGGCTACCGGCCACTCACGCTGGCCACTGGCTGCTCGTGGCAGCACACAGTAGTCCATGGCAGCACACAGCAGCCCGCAGCAGCTCACGGCGCTCCAATGATCTGAGCCACTAGGCCAGCCCCTCAAACGCCATCTTTTTTTTTTTTTTTTTTTTTTTTAATTAATTTTATTGGGGTGACAATTGTTAGTAAATTTACATAGATTTCAGGTGTACAATTCTGTATTACATCGTCTATAAATCCCATTGTGTGATCACCACCCAGAGTCAGTTCTCCTTCCATCACCATATATTTGATCCCCTTTACCCTCATCACCCACCCCCCACCCCCTTACCCTCTGGTAACCACTAAATTATTGTCTGTGTCTATGAGTTTTTGTTTCTCATTTGTTTGTCTTGTTCTTTTTGGTTTATATACCACATATCAGTGAAATCATAGGGTTCTCTGCTTTTTCTGTCTGACTTATTTCACTTAGCATTATTCTCTCGAGATCCATCCATGTTGTCACAAATGCTCCTATATCATCTTTCCTTAACGCCGAATAGTATTCCATTGTGTATATGTACCACAACTTCTTTATCCATTCATCTATCGAAGGACATTTTGGTTGTTTCCATGTCTTGGCCACCGTAAACAAAGCTGCAATGAACATTGGAGTACACGTGTCTCTGTAGAGAAATGCTTTTATATTTTTGGGGTAGATACCCAGGAGAGCGATTGCTGGGTCATATGGTAATTCTATTCGTAATTTCTTGAGGAACCTCCACACTGCCTTCCATAGCGGCTGCACCAGTCTGCATTCCCACCAACAGTGTATGAGAGTTCCTTTTTCTCCACAGCTTCTCCAACACTTGTTACTATTTGTTTTGTTGATGAAAGCCATTCTGACTGGGGTGAGGTGATATCTCATTGTGGTTTTCATTTGCATTTCTCTGATGATTAGCGATGTTGAGCATTTTTTCATATGTCTATTTGCCATTTGTATATCCTCTTTGGAGAAATGTCTCTTCAGGTCCTCTGTCCATTTTTCAATTGGGTTGTTTGTTTTTTTGTTGTTGAGTTTCATGAGTTCCTTGTATATTTTGGATATTAGCCCCTTATCAGAGGAACTGTTTGCGAAAATCTTCTCCCATTCAGTTGGTTGCCTCATTATTTTGTCAATAGTTTCTTTTGCTGTGCAGAAGCTTTTCAGTTTCATATAATCCCATTTGTTTATTTTAGTTTTTACTTCCATTGCCTTTGGAGTCAAATTCATAAAATGCTCTTTGAACCCAAGGTCCATAAGTTTAGTACCTATGTTTTCTTCAATGCAGTTTATTGTGTCAGGTCTTATGCTTAAGTCTTTGATCCATTTTGAATTAATTTTGGTACATGGTGACAGATAGCAGTCCAGTTTCATTCTTTTGCACGTAGCTATCCAATTCTGCCAGCACCATTTATTGAAGAGGCTGTCTTTTCTCCATTGTATGTTTTTAGCTTCTTTGTCAAAAATTATCTGTCCATATTTATGTGGTTTTATTTCTGGGTTCTCAATTCTATTCCATTGGTCTATGAGTCTGTTTTTCCGCCAATACCAAGCTGTTTTGATTATTGTAGCCCTGTAGTACAAGGAAAAATCAGGGAGTGTGATACCTCCAGTATTGTTCTTTTTTTTTAATATTGCTTTGGCTATTCGGCGTCTTTTGTGGTTCCAAACAAATCTGATGATTTTTTGTTCTATTTCTTTAAAAAATGCCATTGGGATTTTAATGGGGATTGCATTAAATCTGTATATGGCTTTGGGTAATATGGCCATTTTAACGATGTTGATTCTTCCAATCCATGAGCACGGAATGTCTTTCCATTTCTTTGTGTCTTCTTCAATTTCTTTCAAAAATGTCTTATAGTTTTCAGCATATAAATCCTTCACATCCTTGGGTAAGTTTATTCCTAGGTATTTTATTCTTTTTGCTGCAATTGCAAAAGTAATTGTTTTTTCTATCTCTTTTTCTGAGATTTCATTGTTGGTATATAGGAAAGCAATGGACTTTTGTACGTCAAACGCCATCTTTTAAAGAAGCATTCCCTGGCCACATCCACAGAGCCCTCTTCCCCACGCCCTACAGCAATATGGACAGCCTTTGTTGCCATCAGCACAAAGGTGTGCCTTTCTCCTCTGGGCCTTCACTTTCCGGGCAGATCTTGTTTCCACATTGTGATTATGGGTCCCTGAAGCTCAGGAACCCCATTGTAGAGTCCTCCTTCTCACCAGTCAGCATATCTAATTGATCAGAAGTTGTGCCAGACTAGGCATTGCAAGCCACACTAGGGACACATGGGGATTTTCCTCATCTTCTCACAAAGCCTTTCCTGACTCCAGAAACCAAGTAACTCAAAGTGAGAAAAGGGGTGAGCAGGGTGCGACTGTGGCAAAAAGGACCACACTCTGACGGTTGAAGCTCAAGTCCCAGCTCTGCCACACCATGATCTCCACGAGGTGCTGTCCTCGCTCTGGTTTTCAAATTCTCCATCTCTAAGGGGGGCAATAACAAAATCCTCTGGGAAAAGAGTTGTAGGCCTTCCAGGAAGCAAAATATGTAACCATGTCTAGGATTCATGCACTCATTTGACGAATGTTGTCCATGATGTGCAGAGCACCAAAGGGAGCATAAAAATTAGAAGACCTTGCCAGCCAATAGTCTGTGAGACGGAAAACTGTTATGAAACAATGTACTAAGAAGAGGAGGTTCCTCATTCTGCCTGTGGTAGGGAGGCTGGTTGGCTACATGACTGTCGTGCAGGGCGGCCTGCGGGGTCTCTGGTCCCGCTCCCCACATAAGAACGCAGGATATGGTGAGGCCAAAAAGGAATACCCACGGAGCCATAAGTAGGGGAGTCATATCACTATATTCTCGCTGGCGGCTGGGTTGGAGACACAGGAAGCAGGAGCCACACTGTTCGCAACCCTCACTGCGCCGCTTGCAGGCTCAGTTACCATCTTCTTGCTAGCCCCCATTTTTCTCTGCTAGCGTAGCCACGGCAGTTACATTAGTAGTCAATGGCTCATTGGTTACAGCTGACGGCCATCTAGCCACAGCTGATGGCCATCCAATCACAGTTGATGGCCATTTACTACCTGAGCCAGCACCTTTCTATGTGAGGCCGAGAACCTGGAAACTGCTTTCTGGGGCTCTGTCCCCACAATGACCATGCCAAGTCCAGAAGGGTAAATGGACCAGCATGCCTGGTGGAGGGACAAGTGCAACACCTACAGTGTAAAATTGATTGTTGTAAGAAGAGGCAGTTCTGGCTCGGCATGGCTGTACAATGGATGTGGAAGATCAGCCTGGAGAAGCAGGCTGGAGTAGGACTTAGGAGGGCCTTTTGTGCTGAGCCAAGAGTTTAGTCTTTATCCCGAGAGCAGCAGAAAGCCATGGAGGAATTTTAAACAAAGGGTGAGGTAGAAGAGGGTAAAGAGGGTCAAATATATGGTGACAGAAGGAGATTTGACTTTGGGTGGTGAACACAAAATGCTCGCCACCATGGTCAAATGTCAAGTGGTCTGGATGATGGATGATGTGTTATAGAACTATACACTTGAAACCTATATAATTTTAATAACAATGTCACCCCCAATAAATTTAATAAAAAAAGAAGTACAAATTTCCAGATATAATAATTGTCACGGGGATGTAAAGTACAGCATAGGGAATATTGTCAATAATATTGTAATAACTATGTATCAGGAGTCAGATGGGTTCTAGATTTATGGATAATCCCTTTGTAAGGTATGCATATGTCTAATCACTATGCTGTATACCTGAGAATATAATATTATATGTCAAAAAAAAAAGCAGAGGAGAAATGACAATGGAAACTGCAGTTTAGAGGACTCTCTGTGGCTGCAACTGGAAAGACAGGCAGCTATGGTGTAGGGTGGGATGCAGGAATGCCCGCCAAGAGTCAGAGGGGAGGATGTGGGCTTGTGTGAAGGCCCTTGTTGCCTGTGATTGCATGGCCAACCAAAGGCATGTGAAAGAGACTGACTTACAAGAAATAGCTCCTGGAAAAGCTAGAAAGGCCTGCAGCCAACTTCCATTTAGTCTGAATATTTTCACTTTTGGGGCATCTTGTTCTGAGTCAAGATTCCTCAATCTGAACATGGGACTGTCCAGAAGGACCACAGCTCCTTCCATGCATCCACTTGACATGGGATGTTTTAGATTTAGGTTGTCCATGGAGTTTGCCTGCCTCTCCGGAGAAGGATGACCATGTGGTCCCTGTGGAGTCTGTATCTCTGGGCAGGTAAATGGAGCAGGTGAATGGCCTGTCCTCAGAAAACTGAAACCTCACCCCGTGCCTCTCACTAGACATCTAGGCAGGGCTCCCCATACCAAGTGAGAACCCAGGAGCTGAGGAGGGGTAGGAAAGACTGAAGCAAGTTTTGGGGCAACTTTGAAAGCTAGGCAGAGGCAAAGAGATGCAGGGTGTCCTGGGTGGAAGGAGGCAGCAGCACTGGGAGTATCCATGTCCATGAGACTCAAGCTGTTTTGTGGCCCAGGGCAGTTAAAACATTGGTTTGGAAAGAGATGGTTGTGAGAATGGTAAGGATCTGGCAATGTTAACACATGGGAATTCTAAATACAGTCTGAGGAGAGAAGGAAAGGGCAGTGTTGCGTCCTGCACAATACAAGCCGTGGGAAGGCGAGGGAGGCAGCGAGGGTTAAACTCTCAAGGCCGGGGACCCAGACGAGACACTGGACAAAGTCATCTCAAAGTTCCTGTGAGTCTGATGTAAACAAAGGTGTCTTTGTCTTTGCCACAGTCCACCACTCCTATACCCTGGTTTTGTAGTGTTGACCCCTGTCACACTGAGCACTTGTTAACCAAGGAAGGGAAATCAGGCACCAGGCAGGATGGAGGGACCGCCTAGTGCTGAAGAGACCGGATGGGTCTGCATCCCAACATCACACCATTATCAGCTACCCCACATCCACATGTGCTATATTTAACTTTCTCTTGCCTCTCCATTCTACTGTATCCCTTACACAGACTTCAGGAAGGATGTCAGCTTTCCCACAGGCTGTTGGAAAAACATCCTTAGATTGTAAGAGCCCTACTCTGCCCTGCCCTTTCCTTCTCTCCTCAGACTGTATTTAGAATTCCCATGTGTTAACATTGCCAGATCCTTACCATTCTCACAACCATCTCTTTCCAAACCACTGTTTTAACTGCCCTGGGCCACAAAACAGCTTGAGTCTCATGGACATGGATACTGGGCAAAGGGAGTGCAAAGATGAAAAGAGAAACTCACAGCCTAGTGGGAGATGCTGACTCATAAACAGGCGCTAACAATAGAGTAAAGCATTCACAGCAATGATCCCAGGCCCCTGTGAGAACACAGAGAACAAGTGTGTAACCTCTGAAGACGAATGGGGGAGGTCAGGGGAACTTAATGCTTCAAGGATGAGCAGAAATTTGCCAGAGAAGGAGGGAAGGGACACTTTAAGCAGAGATGTCACCCACATAACCTCAAACTCAATATGTTTTCAGCAAAACTCAGCATCCTGCCATCTTCCCCCTCCCGCAAAATTCTGTTTCTCTCCCTGTTCTGGATCACAGGGAATGCCACCCAGTAGGTCCCAAGGACCTTGTAGCCATCCTTGACTCCTTTCTCCTTCACTCCTCAGATCCATTCTGTTACCAGATCCCACTGATCATGCATCTTAATCTCTCTTGGTTCCTACCACTTCTCCCCATCCCAGTTACTCTCCCTCCACACAAGTTTCCATCACTCTCCTTTGGATTAATAGAAGCAGCCTCAGTCTTGCCCCACCTACAATGCATCCTCTGCCCCTTTGCTGGACTGATCTTTCTAACATGCAACTAATCTTGTTACTCTCTTACTTAAAACCTATCCAAGAGCCCCCATTGCTCTAAGGATAAAGCCCAAACTCCAATGTCACTTTCAGGGCCCTGCATGATCTGGCTCCTTCCAACTCTGCAGTGGCAATTTCTTACTCCTCCTGCGAGAACTACTTTCAGTTCCCTGTGCACCATGCTTTCTCACCCTCCAGACCTTTATAGGCACTGTTCCCTCTGCCTGTTAACACTTCCCATTCCCGCTCCAGGCAGCTTTCTGCTTGGCCTGGCTGATTCCATTCCTCCTTTGTGCTTTAGATTAACCATTTCTTCTCTAAGCCCCTCAAGGCCAGGTGAGGTCACCCTATCACCCTGCCTATGTTCTACTAGGGCACCCCTTTTTCCCCATCATGGTACTTAGTATATTTTAATTGCTTGCTTAAGAAGCTGGCTTTTTCTGTGAGCTCCATGAGTACAGGTACCTAATTATCTTTTTTACTGTTTTATTCCCAGCCCCTGGCACAGTGCACCCTCAACTTGGTTAGAGGGAGTGTGGGGAGGGAGGCTCTAATTTGCTTCATAGCAGCTCAGCTGCGTACAGAAGACAAAGGAAGAGCTCAGGGCAGGCAAAATGACGGGGCTATGTTCTTGCAGCATTACTTCCCATTGCAGATACTGGTGCCCAAGTGCAGGGACAGGTAGGGGGCTCATTGCTGCTAGTGGCAGAGTGCCCCCATGGCTTCCACGTCCGCAAAGTGATCTGGAGATGTCTATGGCCTTCAGAGGAGCTCCTGGCCACATATTTCCAGGGTTCCCTGGAGACTCTGTACCATTCCCATTTCCTGGGCCGAACCCAGCTGCACAGCAACCTGAGTCTGGGCCTCTGGCCACTGGAGTCTGGAGACAGCGGCAACTTCTCTGTGTTGCTGGTGGACACGGGTGATCGGACCTGGACCCAGATTCTGCAACTCAAGGTGTATGGTGAGTACACCTGACACTGGCTCTCTGCCCCGCCTGCCCCCCGACAAAGCCCTAGAAAGGTATCCTGAGTCCTGGGAGCTGGGAGAAGTGGGTTCCAGAAACCTCAGGCCTCTGACTTCATGGCTGATTCAGAGGCCAGTTACTCCTGCAGCCACATCTAAGAAAACTCCTCAGGTTCTTCCTGGTGAGCTCCTATCTGCAGCAGCCCAGCTCTGCCTCCTGCAATCCTTGTCTGAGCTCCAACTTGGTCTTTTCTTGGCTCAGTAGCCTTGGACACAATGTTTAGCTCCCTGACACTCACCTTTTCATTTGTAAAGTGGGCATCGTGATATTACCACATAGATGTCCATTAGAGTGAAATACAGTGATGCTTGGGAAAGCATCTCGGACAGAAGCTGGCCTATTCTTATCAGTTCATAAGTATCAGATTATGACATGCCATTATTTTAGGTGCCTTTTATACTAAAAAGGAAAAAATATTGCCAATTAAACTATGACACAATATTTTTATTAAAAATTAAATTATAATTCAACTATAATTAAAAGTATAAAATTTTGTTATATTTCTTAAAAGAGCTCTGTTAGATGTATTTAGAGATTCTTACTATATAACATTCATGGATTCTTTCAGTCATTCATTGTTGCAGAAGAAACTATCCCAAAACTTACTGGCTAAACACAACTATTCTTATTTCTCACGATTCTCTGTGTTGGCCTGGCTCAGTCAGGCAGATCTTCCGCTCCATATGGGTTTGCTAGGGTCATTCACGCAGCTGCATTCAGCACCTCGGCTGGGGTGGCTGAATTCACTAGGGACTGGAAGGGTCTTTCTTTCCAGCAACTTTACCTCCACCGCCAACACCATCATCTCTACCACCGTCACCTCCACCACCATCACCTCCACCAGCTCCATATCACCTCCACCTTCACCTCCACTATATTTTTGCTGGTCAAGAAAAAAATGAACTTCTGTCTCTCATCTAGCTACCTAATAATTTGGAAAAGCTGTGTGATTGACCCCAAAACACTATTTCAGTAAAACCTCAGAAATTCGTTGAGGGGAGGAAAAGATCCAAATTTAATAATGGAGAGTAGGGGTGACAGCTAGGAAGAGAGAAACAATGAGGGAGAGAAAGTCAGTAGCAAATTGGGAAGAGAGAGAGAGACCCCACGGAGACCGCTAACTAGCTGTCCTTGGGTGTGCCACTCAGGGTACAGATGTGCAATTAGCTGGATGTCTTTCTGGTTTCATGCAGCCTGAACCAGCTTGACAAGCAGAGTGCTAACTGAATTTCAGCACTCCTACCCTCACCTCTTACCCACCTTAGCCAATGCCCTGCGCAGTGAATAACCTATAGAACCATATAGGCAGCTCGGGAGCCTCTCCCTTGTTCTTAGTCTCAGCTGTTGCACATATAAAATGAGGACATTGAATGTGATAATACATGCAGCACCCATACCACTAAGTTCTAAAATGCCTTGTTCTCAGCATCTGATTACAGATTTTAAGGTAATTGCTGTTTTATTGCTTCCAATACTTAGCATGATTAGAACTAACTACACAAAGCCATCCTTAGAAGCTCTGCTTTGACAATAGATAAAAAGAATTTGAATTAGCAGATCAGTTACTAGAAATGTCAATGGGTGATTCTACTGTGTCCATTGTGTTTGGAAGCAACTTGTCCTCTTAAATAGTAAATATCCCTCCCTGTAATCTTTTTTTATACTATTAGTGTGCCTGGCAAATCTTTTCTTTTCTCATATCACAAATACCAGCAGATTGGACTGGCATTAATGAGGTTTTGCTCTGCTTGACTTTGGAATGTTGTCAGACACTGTGTCCTCTTGTTGTTGTCACCAGAATTCTCTCCTGCTGGTCCCATTGCCACAGAAACTCAGGATTTAATCATCAACATATATAGGAAAGGGAAGCCACAGCCTAGAACACCAGGATACCAATTTGTCATTGGCCCAGGTAGCTGAGCACCTAGAAAGTGAAGGTTATGGAGATAACAAGATATAGCCACTACACCCTGGTCACCTCCTTCACAGCATTTTGTATCACTGTAATTATTTTCTTAATTATTCATAATCACTTATCAGTATCTGTCTTCCTCACCAAACTCTAAGCTCCAAAAGTCCAGGAATGTGTATGTTTTCTTGCTTGACTTAAATGCTCATTGTCTTTCTGACTGATATATCGTGAGAGAAGTGCTATGACAAGGGATAGAGAGAGTACTTGGAAAGCTCAGAGCCATACATGGAGTATAAGAGAAGGATTCACAATCAGGGCAGCAAGCAATATGTCCAAGCTAAGCCAAGGCGTTTTCTAGGAGAACAAGAAGAAAAAGGTATACGTGCACAGCTTAGCCATATGAAAGCATGGAACAGCATAACATGTTTGGGAGAACTGGAAATTAATTAGGATAGGTAAGGAGGACCAGCAGGAGGGACAGCTGGAGAGGTTGACATCAACCATTTCATGAAGGATTTTGAATACCAGACTAAGGAATTCAACTTCTATCCTGTGGGCATTGGGAAGCCAGACAAGAGTGGTCTAGTCAGAGGTGGCATCTAACCCTGTGTGGATCCCAGAGGCAGAGCTGTGGGTCCTGCCCAGCATCCCTGTTACCCACCCCTGCTTTACTGTTCTTGCCCAGATGCAGTACCCAGGCCCATGGTACAAGTGTTCATTGCTGTATTGAGGGATGGCCAGCCCCCCAAGACCTGCCAGGTGCTCCAGTCTTGTTGGGTCCCCAACATCAGTGATATAACCTATAGCTGGCAACGGGAGGGGACCATTGACTTTAGTATCGAGCCACCTGGCCTCTTCATGAATGGACAGGTACTGAGGGTTTCATTGGGACCAGGAGACAAGGAGGTAGCCTGTTCCTGCATTGTCTCCAACCCTGTCATCTGGGACTCAACTACAGTCATCCCTTGGGAGAGCTGTCATCATGAGGCAGGTATGCCAAGAGCCAGGGGTCAGTATGGGGTGGTGAAGCATCAAGTCTACCTCTGACCATGCCTCTCCATTTCCTGCTGTAGGGAAGGCCTACTACAAAGATGTACTGCTGGTGATGGTGCCTGTCTCACTGTTCCTGATCCTGGCTGGTCTCCTCTCTGCCTGGCACTGGGGCCCCTGCTCAGGTGGGAGTCCTGCAAGTGCTGGAGGTGGGTGGAAGAGCGGGATGTACCCGAGAGGAGGGTAGAGTTTGGACCTCTCCTATTTGTCTTCAGATCATCTGCCCTCCTTACTTCTCCCACCTCATCTCTTGGCATTCTCTATCTTATATCCTGGCCTCCAACCAGACTGAACTACTTGAAGTTTCATTTATAGTTCTTTAAATGAACTATTCTCTTAGATATGTAAGGTGTGATCAAACAATATGGTGAATATTTAAATTTAAAAATGTGTTACAGTAAAAGACACATTGCCATTAATCCCTCTCAAAATACTCCCCCTCTCTTAGAACACAATTATCCCATCATTCTTGCCACTTTCTGAAGTAGTTCTGGAAGTCCTGTCTTGTGAATGGCTTTAGTTGCGCTTTCATGGCTGACTCGATGTTCTGAATCACTTTGACTTTGGGGAAGAGCTAGAAGTCGCACAGTGCCAGATCCAGTGAATTAGGAAACACTGTAATGATTTTTATTTGACAGAAATTGCCATATATGAGAAGCGATGTGTGACATGGAGCGTTGTCATGATGGAGGATGATTTACGGCACACTTTAAAACACACCTTCTCTCAACCGTAGCTCACACCCAACTTACTGCACCAAACAAGTTGAAACTTCTCACATGCTGTTACTAAGGTTCAATGTGCCGCTTCCCTTATTGAAGATCCCTGCCTTTCCGTTGGATAGCACTTGACAGCAGCATTCACCGTATTTTGTGATCACAATGGAAAGGCTCCGTGTCATGCATCACTTCTGGTATGGCAATTTCTGTCAAATAAAAACATTATGATGTGTCTTCGTCCACCTTATTCACCAGATCTGGCAACATGCAACTTCTGCTCTTCCCCAAAATCAAAATGACCATGAAAGGTAAATGTTTTGAATCGATACAAGACATTGAGGCAACCATAACAGCACAACTAAAGACATGAAAGAGGACTTCCAGAACTGCTTCAGAAAGTGGCAAGAACAATGGAATAATGTGTTCAAAGTGAGGGAGAGTATTTTGAGGGGGGTTAATAGCAATGTGTCTTTTACTGTAATAATTTTTTTTATTTAAATATTCACCATATTTTTTTTAATCACACCTAGTATCTTCATGCCTTTGCACATTTCATTCTCACTGTGTGGAACACACTTTCCATGATTTCCCACCCAATTTCTTTATTTGGTTGTCTCCTACACGAAGGTGTGCCCGCTCTAGGAAGCTTTCCTGACCTTCTCCCCCATGCATAGGTTGTATTAGCATCCTGCTTTTAATGTCCATTACTTACCCTACTCAACATTCACTGCACTTCCTTTCTTACTGAATTCTCAGCCCTTTAAAGACAAAGGCTGGGTCACCACAGAGCACCTAGCAATGTTTCCTAGATCATAGGTGGTATCAATAATGGTTTGTTCAGTGAAAGTCTAGTTGAATCCCAACCACTTCTTGTCTAGGAAATGCTCCCTGAGAGAAGTGACTCTCTGGCCAGGAGCTGACAAGGCCTCCTTCTTAAAGAGAAAGGGAAGGTGAAACTCTGAGATCTGCTGGGTCCTGAGCTCTATACCTATCAGCCCTACCTCTGCCTCAGAATGCCCTGCCTCTGAAAGAAACACCCAACTAGCCTGGGCTTCATGGTCATGTCCATCCCAGGCTGTCTGGGCTTGTTGGCCCCTGGGTGGAGAGAGTGGGTCAGCAAGGAGAAAGACTCATGAGACCTCATTAGTGTGGATTTGTCCTAGAAGGCAAGAGTCTTGGCCTAGCCACTCAGCGTGGAGTTGGGGTGAATGACTGGCTCCTATATATTCTTTTCCTGGGGAGGCGGGATGAGAGCAGCTGAGGATGCACTCCACCCAGGGGCCCTGTCTGCCCCAGACAGTCCCCAGGATTCATGGTAAGAAGGTAAAAGCCAAGAAAAGAGCATCTTTTTGTTGTAACACCTTTATTGAAATATAATTCACAGACCATACAATTAGCCCATTTAAAATATACAATTCAATGGCTTTTATTGTATTCACAGAATTGTGCATCCATCACCACAATCAATTTTAGAACATTCTCATTACCCTAAAAAGAAACTCCCAAGCCCCTTAGCTATCACTCCCTAATCCCCTCTTCCCCTCCAGCCCTAAGCAGCCACTAATCTACTTTCTATCTATCTACTGTCTATTCTGGACAATGCACAAAGTGGTCTTTTGTGACTGACTTCTTTCACTTAGTCTAATGTTTTCAAGGCTCAGAAAAGAGTGACTTTGGCCACTGAGAAGGGACAAAAAGAGCCCAACCTCCTGGAATAGAGGAAGGGCCTCACACAGGCTGGCCATGGCTTCTGGCCAGTCATTTAACTGGGCCCATCCCAGTTCTAACGTTCTATACTTTCTACAGCTAACAGTATAGCATAGCATAGTTTCAGAGGAAGGCTAGACATTAAGAATTTCTGTCCTTGAAGTGTCACCTCTTGTAGGGTCATGGAAAACCAGGAAAAAAAGTGTGGGGTTTTTTTGCTTGAGGTTATCTTGGGCCAGGACAATTAGGATTCAGAGACCTTGGGCCAGGCCAAGGATGTTAAGATTCCAAACATTGGAGGAGTAACTTTCTTTCTGATCTCCTCACCAGGAAAAAAGAAGAAGCATGTCTGTACTGATGGAGTGGCTCCTGACACAGAGAACCCTCTTGTGTAGGGTCTGCCATGAGGGAGGAGGTAACCGATGCCTGGATCATGAGGAACCCCACCACATGGGCACATGATGGTCTGGGATATATCTGGTACCTGAAACTACCATGGTCTTCGTATCTCCCATGAGACTCTATCCCACTTTCCAGGAGCAACCTGGGAAGCCATCACACTGGGAGGACAGAAAACATTGGTATGACCTTCCATACCCTCCCCCTTCCCTCATCCCTCATTGCATATCCTGGCTCTGCTTTGGGCGAGATGGACCTAAGAGGACATTCCATAAAGAACATTGGACATCTCCAGGACACTGGACATTCTCCAGGACCCACAGGGACAGTGATTACCCAAGACATTCATTCCCCACCACTGTTCATGAAGTATTGTTATGGACTGTATTTGTCCCTCCAAAATTCATGTTGAAGTCCTAGCCCCAAATATCTCAGAATATGACTATTTGGAAATAGGGCCTTTAAAGAGATAATTAAAGTTAAATGAGGTCATTGGGATGGGGTCTAATCCAATATGCTTGATGTCCTTATAAGAAGAGAGAGAGATACCAGGGATGTGTGTACACAGAGAGAAATGGTCATGGGAGGACACAGAGGGAAGGAAGCCACCTTCAAGCCACGGAGAGAGACCTCAGATCTTCTGACACCTTGATTTTGGACTTCCAACCTCCAGAACTGTGAGAAAAATCTCTGTAGTTTAAGCCACCTAGTCTGTGGTATCTTGTTATGGCAGCCCTGGCAGACTAATACAAGTATTAACTAACTAGCACCAAAGGATTATCTCCAGCCTGGGTTCCAGGCTCTAAAAGGCATTAGACCTTTGAATTAAACATGAATGTCTGAATCATCCACTTCCCGCCCTAGTCCCAGCCTCAACCTCAGGCCCAGTCCTTATAGTTTGAGACCCTGATGCTTCATGATGACTAAGGCATTATCATAAGAAAAGGTCTAGAAATAGGTAAAGGTGAGAGGTGAGGGGCAAGGGTTTCTCTTTCTGGCCTGAAAGACTTTTATGTCATTTTCAGTTTTAGACAAAGGATGGTTGGGATGGGTGCCATTCACAATTCTGTGAATACAATAAACATGGTTGGGATAGGTGCCATTTCACAGGTAACACCTTTTTAATAGACATCTTCACCATCTCTGCTGACCATCATGCCTCCTGTAAGATCTGGGGGTGGGGTTTGAGATTCTCTCCTCACTATGTAGCACAGTGACCAGAAAAAAGGATATTAAATTTGCCCGAGCTAACAGGAAGATCTTGAACAACTTCAAGAAAAGCAGCTCAGCTCAGAATGAGTGTCTCAGCTTGAGACTAAGAGAGGGAAGAACCAGGAAAAGCTAAACAGAAGGAAAATTATTAAGGGAATGGTTGTTGAGGCATTCTAGAATCTGGAACATTCATTTTTAGTTGCAAGTTCAGAAGATCTACCCAAGTTCAAGGGAAGAGGACAAAGACCCCACCACTCAATGGGAAGATGGTCAAGGTCACTTTGAAAAAAGAGCATGTTAGATGGAAGTAATTATTGTGACCATCTTTGGAAAATACTATCTGCCAGTGAGTGTTTCTGTCTAGAAAAGCTCTGGGGCACTGCCACTGGAAAAACCTTGATGAACTAAATTTATACTTAGGGATTAGTAGATGATAAGGTTCATAGTTACTCCTTTCCAGGCATAATTGGATGTTTCTCTGCAGCCTCACTCAAGTCTTGATAATAGAGAGAAAGCAAGCATTGAATAAACAGGAGTAGATTTTGAAATATTTTCACAGGGTGGCTTCATTCACTTCACCCAAGATGTCAGTCTTGTCCAAGGATCTTCCCTCTTCTTCTCAATTCCTGGGCAGTCACTTCACCTTGGACAAATGGTCAGCACAAATGGCCTCCAGATTCATATCGCCACAGTTCCACTTGACTGGTCCTGGAATTTCCCTGCCTGCCAACTCTGCTCAGAGGTCCCCTGCTGCTCACCTGGCTTTGCCTAGTCTTCATACCTTTCCTGTACCCACTTCTCTCCCATCACCTTTCCCCAAGTCTACCTGAACGTGCACATAGCCACCAAATCTGGTAGCTTGTGTTGCCCCAACCTGACACCTAGACACATTCCCTATTCCTGGTCAGTGAATCTGCAAAACTGGCCTCAGTCCCTAAAGTCATGTGAAAGAGAAAGCCCAGGATCTAGCAATGGCCGTGATGGTTGTATGGGGGAATCACACACACTCTCTGCCCCACTTTCTTTCCTTCATCCCCAGGGTCCCACCTCAGATCAGAGACATTCTGATGTGACGGGGCCCACAATGCACCCTTCACAAGGTAACTCTTAGTGACCACGTTGAGACAGTAGTTTTGTAATGTGGTACACCAGGGCTTTTTTGAACAGATCTACACTGCTCGAATTAATTGACGTTTCCATCCCCAATGACTCAATTGTCAACTAGTAGACTAATTAACTCCCCACTGAAAACCTCAATGTGCTTCTGTGAGAACAATATTTGTGTTAATAAACATTGGGATTGATGCTTTAGAAGTCATATAAGAACAAGTATTGATTGAGGGTACAGCATGTGCTGGTACACTTCAATGCACTAGTGTGTCAGCAGTGAACAAAGCAATGTCCTTCCTTCATGGAGTTTATAATCTAGATAATAAATAAGAAAATAAGTATATGCCAGGTTCTGTTAAGAAAGATAAGCAGAGTAAAAGGCTAGAAAATGATGTCTTGGGGAGAAGGGGTCCATTTTGGATAAGGTGATCAGAGAATACCTTATGATGAGGTGACATTGGAACAGAAACCCAGTGAAGTAGAGTGATCCATGCAGTGTCTGGGCAAAGAGTGTTCCAGAGACCAGAAGACGCAAAGGCCCTGAAGTGATAGCATGCCTGGGTTTATGAAGTCTAGAGTGAAGGCTAGAGCGGCTGGGTCAAAACAAGGGAGTGAGTTTGTTTTTGTTTTGTTTAGTTGTTTGCTATTTTTTTGTTTTATATTCCATATATGAGTGAAATCATAAGGTTTTTGTCCTTTTATGATTTATTTTACTTAGCATAACACCCTCAAGATCCATCCATGCTGTTGCAAATAGCAGTATTTCATCATTTTTTATGGCTGAGTAATATTCCATTGTATATATGTACCACATCTTTTTTCTTTTAATTGGGGAACAATGTGTTTTTCCAGGATGTCAAGTCGTTGTTTTTCAATCTAGTTGTGGAGGGTGCAGCTCACTGGCCCATGTGGGACTCAAACCAGCTACCTTGGTGTTATGAGCATTGCACTCCAACCACTGAGCCAACAATCCACCCACCGGCAGCTCAGCTCCAAGCTTAAGCTGCTGTTTTCAATCTAGTTGTGGAGGACACAGTTCACTGGCCCATGTGGGAATCGAACTGGCAATCTTGTTGTTAAGAGCTCACACTCTAACCAACTGAACCTTCCGACCACCCCCACATCATCTTTATTTATTTGTCTATCAATGGAAACTTAGATTGTTTCCATATCTTTCCTATTGCGAATAATATTGCAATGAACATAGGGGTGTATATACCTTTTCAATTTAGTGCTTTATACTTAGAGATTTTTATACTTAGGGATTAGTAGATAATAAGGTTTTCAAGTCAGCAGCTCTTATATCTGTCCTTTTCACAGAAGGAAAGGTACAGAGGCTCTTGCCCAAGGAAAACATAATGAAAACAAGGAAAAGCAAAAGCAGATTTGGAGAGGATTCTGGTTGACACAAGCCTACTGGAAATAATGGTGCAAAGGTTATTATGAAAGGAGTCTGACACCCAAACAGAAGGAGGCTCTCCTGGCTACCTTCACCCCAGGGAAGGGATATTCTGAAGACCACAAGGTCCCATGTGCTGTGGCCTAAGGTCGGTCACTCTGACCTTCACCCTTCCACTCTCACTCCCGTTTTTTTATTTTATTTATTTTAAGATGATGTAACACTGGTTAATAACATTATATAAATTTTAGGTGTACACCACTATAATTCAATATCTGTATACTCTATTGTGTGCACACCATCAAAAGTCTGGTTTCTATATGTCACCATATATTTAACCTCTTTTACCCATTTTGCTCTTCCCTCCCCTCTTCCTCTCTGGTAACCATCATTCTGTTATCTGTATCTATAAGTTTGTTTTGTATTGTTTTGTTTGTTTGTTATATTTTTATTTCAAACAAAAAGTCATCAACCAACAGAATGGGAGCAAATATTTGCAAATGATATTTCCAATCAGGGGTTAATATCCAAAATGTATAAAGAACTCATGCAACAACATGGATGGATCTTGAGGGTATTATACTAAGTGAACTAAGTCAGACAGAAAAGGACAAAAACCATATGATTTCACTCATATGTGGAATATAAAACGAAAAAGTAACAAACAAATAAAGGGGTCATGTGATGTGATGTCAGAGAGAATGGAGAGGAGGTGTAGCAAAAGAAAAGGGTTAGAAAGACATTTTTTTCATCATTAGAGACAGGAGCACGCAATGCCTTGTTTAAAAACACTGGCTGCAAACATTAATGACTCCTCTAGCAGATCTTTCAAGTTTATTAAGAAGTAGCACCTATTCAGTTTATCAGCACTTGGTTAGTTACTGGTCTTCAGGGAAGTACCATCTCCCTCCAGCTCTGACCCAATGGCTCCCTGCATCTATTCTGCATGCATCTTGAAGGAGAGCCTCTAAAACAGCCATCCCCAGATCCAGGATAGTCTCCATGGATGCCTCCCCTTGGGCTGTGCACTGCTCACATGGGTCTTGTCTTCCAGGAGAGTTAGGCTGAGCACATGGGTGAGTAGTGGGGACACTCCCACTGCATGACTGGTCTGAGTCCAGTTCTGGGAGCCACACTTCCAAAGAGATACTGGAAAACTCAAGTCTCTATAAGAGAATGACTGGAATGATGAAACATCTGAGAAATGATTAAAGAAACTGGTCATGTTTCACTCCAAACAAACAACTTAGAAGGCCATAGGTTCTCAGATATTGGAAGGAATCTCATGTAAGCCACGTTATGTAACTGAGGCCAGTGGAGCATGTCACTCACTGAGAGGTAGACATTGACTCATATCAATAATAGGATCTTATAGCTAAAAGGAGACTTTGTGGTTACTCACTTCAAGTTTTTCATTTCTCAGATGGAAAACTGAGGCCCAAAAAGATTGTTACTCTCTAGTGGCATAATTGTTACATAATTAGTGGCAGAGTCAGAATTAGCTTTAGATTATCTAAATCAGTCTAGCCCTTTACCCTGCACCATACTACCAGGGAAGAACTTAATAACAAATGGAGAAATCCAAATATGAAATGAGTTGTTTCAATGAATGTGCTTAAGCAGGAACCATCTCAGAGCAATATTACAGACTAGAGACTTTCTGTATTAGGTGGGAAATTGTATTTGATCAGGAATGACAACTATGTGATGTATGTATCCAGACTTCTGTCTCCCAGGGCCATGTTGAATGTGGATAATTAATTATGACATACTTTTCCTACTGAGTCCACAAGCAGCACAAGGCTCAAGTAACTCCAACAATCAATTGAAGTGGGGAGTCAAGGTGAAACCAATTTGCCATTCCTGCTCTAGGTAACCCATAAGATCCTTCCAATATTGAGAATGAATTATAAATTAAAGAAAGAATAAATTAATAGACAGTGGAACCAATACGACCAAAGAAAGATCTGGGTGTCAGAAACAATCTGTGCTTCCTATAAAAAAGAGTTATTCTAATTTCCTTTCTTCTGCCATTTTCCTCAGTATATCGCTCAGGGAATATATCAGAATTGGAAACAAAGGAAAGATTGATGAGAAGTAGTAATACTATTGCCAGGAAAGCACAACACAATATGAACTTAATCAAACAAGTGAATACAATACATGTGGCCATTTAAGAAATCATGTTCTTTAGAATAGTTAAGAATAATGAGAAAACACTTGTATCAGTTAGAGTTCTCTGGATGCAACAAAGAAACCAACTTTGGTTTTAACTAAAGCAAAGGAAGGATTAGGAAGTGTGCATAGCTTTGTGTCTTAGTTCACACTGCTATAAAAGAATATCATAGTCTAGTCGATTTATAATCAACAGACATTTATTTCTTACAGTTCTGGAGTCTAGAAGTCCAAGATCAAGGTACCAGCAAATTCAGTGCCTGGTGAGAGCCTGCTTCTTGGTTCATAGACAGCCATCATCTTGCTGTGTCTCACATAGTGGAAGGGGTCAGGGAGCTCTCTGGGATTTCTTTTATTGAGGCACTAATCCCATTCATGAGGGCTCCACCTTCATGACCTAATCACTTTCCAAAGATTTTACCTCCAAATACCATCACATAGGGGAGTAGGTTTCAGCATATAAATTTTGGGAGCATACAAAAAGCAGTCTTTTGCACTCAGAACCAAAGAAAACACAGACTAACCAGGCCTCAGAAAGGAAAAAGCCAGATGGTCTCAGGGGTATAGGCTTCAGGACAATCTCCTTAGGGTCACCATAAAATAAATGTTAGGGGGCTGGCCCGGTGGCTCAGGCAGTTGGAGCTCCGTGCTCCTAACTCCGAAGGCTGCCGGTTCGATTCCCACATGGGCCAGTGGGGTCTCCACCACAAGGTTGCCAGTTCAATTCCTCGACTCCCGCAAGGGATGGTGGGCAGTGCCCCCTGCAACTAAGATTGAACATGGCACCTTGAGCTGAGCTGCCGCTGAGCTCCCGGATAGCTCAGTTGATTGGAGTGCATCCTTTCAACCACAAGGTTGCTGGTTAGACTCCTGCAAGGGATAGAGGGCTGCGCCCCCTGCAACTAGCAATAGCAACGGACCTGGAGCTGAGCTGCGCCCTCCACAGCTATGATTGAAAGGACAACTTGAAGCTGAACAGCACCCTCCACAACTAAGATTGAAAGGCCAACAACTTGACTTGGAAAAGAAGTCAACAGTGAGTACTTGGAAGTACTCACTGTTCCCCAATAAAATCCTATTCCCCTTCCCCAATAAAAATCTTTAAAAAATAAAAATAAATTAAAAATAAATGTTATATTTCCTGTTCCTATGTTGCTCACTGAAGATTAAAATTCCCAACAAACAGATTGAACTTTACTGGCCTAGCTGGGGTCAAGGATTCTCCCTCTTGGGGGTTGGGATTGGGAGGATTGCAGGACATTTTGTCAGAAGTGGTAGTTGGTTTAACAAAATAAAGTATAAATGAAGTTTAAACAGGAATTTGTAGAACAGGAAATGTTATTGGTTAATTCAGTGAGCATTTACTGATTACCTACTGGCCATCAGCACCAATTTGCGTACAGAGATTTCTAAATAGTGGCATCACCATCCCTTCCCTCAAAGAGCTTACAGTCTACTGGGGAAGCAAAGTATGGATAAGTGGTTCCAATAAGTAAGCCATAATACAGCCCCCAGCGTGCACTCAGGGGCATCTCCTGACCTGTGCTCCTCTGTCCCCAAGGAGCACCACTCAGATCCACAGGGAAATGGCGAAAGGGACAGAGGCTCTGAATGGGAGCAAAGCTTCAGTTGGCAGGAACTGAAGAAGGTTATGTCATGGTGGTTTCCTGGGGAAGCTCTTCCCAGAGCAACATCAGAGGTTTGGTTGACAGTGTTCCCAGAATATCAAGACATCCCAGGGTAGTAGGTTGTCTTTAGATTCCCCTCTAGGTAGCGCAGAAGAGGGACAGCTGTCTGCTGACAAGTGGGGGCTGGTACCACCCTCCTGGGGTGGAGGGTACTGGCTTGGATGCCTGGAGTGAGATGCTGACATACTCAGTCCTGCCCTCTGGCCCAGTCTCTTGACCTCAGGCCTGTACCTCCTTGCTGGGGCTGTTCAGACCCTCAAGGAGTCTTCTAAACTCTTGTTCAGAAACACTGGGATCCCGCCTGCCCCAACTTGATAACAATCATCCAGCCCAACACTCCCAGAAAATCCCTAGCAATCCATACACACATTGGGGGCTTTGGATTCCTCTTGAACACTGAGCACAGAGCCCAAATCCCCACACAAGGTGATGTCAGAAATGCAGGTGGTGCCGAGACTGATCGCAGGCCTGGCCACTCCAGGAAGAGGGACAGGGAGTGCAGAGATGGGGCTGAGGCTCCCGGTTTGCCTGGTGTCCTGAGGCCTGAGCACTCAGGAGATGGTGTGGAACTCTCATCCAAGCACTCCCTGGTCAGATTCCCCAAAGTACACCAAAGGCCAGAGTTACCAGCTAGAGCCTCAGCCAACTCCAAGCAACAGTTAGTAGAGAGTTTATTTCTCTGCAGGCTGTGTCCAGAAAGGATGAACACAGCAAGATGTCTATCAATCCATCCCCTGTCCAGTTATTCTCAGGAGACCAAGGGCAGACAGTAACAGCCTTCCACCAAGTCAAGGGGGGCCACCGCTCTGGGCTCGTACTGCAGAACTGCTCTGGCTCTCCTCCATGGGCAAGGAAACAAGGGCACATCCACCTGGAGCTCACTCTTCCCTTCTAGAACAGACTCTTGCAGGAATCCAGAATCATGGAATTCCCTGTCCAAATGGGAATCTGGAACTTGTTCAAGCCTCTTTTCTGGGTTCATTTTCCCAAAGATGGACCAAAATGCCTATACGTGCACGCCTAGATCTGAGGGTACTTAAGGGGCAGCTTTGGGGGTCCATGCAGAGCTCAGACATGAAGCCTGGGTTCCACAAAGAGGGGCACTGTGTGGGATGGAGTTGTGGGTTAAAAAAGAAGAGAGAGGTCTGGCCTCAGTCCTGGGGCTGGGGATCAGTTCTTCTTATGCTACCAAATTCTGGTATGAAACCCAAAGAGTCCAAGATCTCTGAATCCAAATCTGGCCTCCCAGGTCATTTTGAACGTATATTTGTCAAAGTCAGGGGACAGGAAATATTTTATGCAACAAATTGTTAGCTTGATTTATTAGTACAAATGTTAAGGGCAGGGGACCCTCTCCCTCTGGACTTTTCCTATCATGATTCCCATCTGCTTCCTGAACCTGAGGCCCCCTGCACGGCCACCTCCACTCAGGCCATGATGAAGAGCAAGCCCCCAGGGACAAAAGCCCCTGATTTCCTGGAGGTCTAGGCAGTCTATCTCCAGCATTCATCACTCAGCACATCTCTCCCGAGCAGCTGCTACGCACCAGAGACACTGAGGAGACAGCTGTGAGCAAGACAGATGGGCCCCTGCACCCAGGAAGCTAGCAGTCTAGTTGGGGGAGGCTGACATTAAATAAATACACAAAGATATTAATTAAGATTGTGCTAATCTCTGTAAAGGAAAAGAACTGAAAATTGTGAGCAAGGATGATGAATGAGAAAAACACAGCTGGTGCAGGGGCAAGGCAGAGGGCTCTCTGAGGGAGAGGATATAGCAAAGCCAAGTAGAGTGGTCTGCCACACTGAGGATGAGCACACCGGAAAGCCCTTCTGGAAAGATCTTGGCGTATATAAACATCTGAAGGAAGGTACCATGGCTGGAGGGTAATGAGCTAAGGAGATTCTGGAGAGAACGGCAGAGGTCAGATCATACAGAGTCCAGTAGGACATGGTAAGATTTAAAATTTAATTCTAAGTGTGAAAGCAGGCCACTGAAAAGCATTAAGAAGGAAAACAACATGATCAGACTTGCATTTTTAAAAGCTCAGTCTGGTGGCTGTGTGGAGAATGGATTGAAGGGGAAGCAAGTGGAAGCAGGAAGATGAAGTGACTGCAGTGATCCTAGCAAGACACGATGACAGCTTGGAAATGGGGGTAGGGGAGGTGGGAGAAGTGGGTACATTCAAGAAATATCTAAGAGCTGGGATAGACAGGATTCAGCATTGGTTATAGGGATGGGGTGAGGGATGACATGGGGGTGTCTGACCCGAGTAACTAGGCAGATGGAAGTGCTGTTTACCAAAACTGGAAATACAGAAAGTAGAGCAAGTTTAGGATAAAGTCAAGACTTAATTGGCCCTTAATTATCAGGGAACAGAGCTTTAAAGGAACAAAACAGGTAGAGGCTAAACAATGTATTGGGTTGAATTATATGAAAACGGACATTTTCATAAATTTTAAAAATGGTCAAAAATAAGTAATTTCATATGATGTAACCTAATAATTTAAATGTTAATCTATTTGAGGAAGAAAAAAAAGTTTACTCTGCCCAGCTCCATTCCCACTGAGGACAGCTGGTCTATGCCTATAATCAGATCCAGAATCACATTCCAGATCCTTCAATATGAACCTGAGGATAGAGGGGCTGTAAGATATGTCTGGGGCAGAGAGGTCCTCCCATAGCATCCTCAGCCCAAACTGCTCCAGTCCATCCTGACCTGGTTAGCTTCTCCACCAGCTGGCTTGAATCCTGCCTACCCGATTCCAGAAAAGACACAAAGTTGATATCATGGGGAGTGCTAGAGCTGCCTCAGTGGCCATGAGGGGCTGCCCATGACTCCAACATCCTCTGAATGCAACCTACCTCATGCCCACTCCTGTGGCATTCAGAGTCCCACAAAGATGTCCTAGGTGGAGCCTCTGAAGCTGTCTTGGTACAGCCTTTCCAAGTAGAGGGACAGTGTCAGGGTCAGACACAGAAGGGCAGTATATCCAAAGGAGTGGCTGATATACTGCCCTTCTGTGTCTGACAGACTCCGTGATCATCCCACAGAGGTAAGTCGCACAAGCCAGGTCTCTCTGGGGTATCTTTTTGTGGTGAGGACATCAAGAGGAGCTGCTCAGGGTCAGGCTGGCTGGTGGAAGAATTGTGTGATATGCCTTAGCTTTCCAGGATGGACACCAGTGCCTGACTGCAGGGGGCCTCCCAGCCACAGAGCTGGGCCTATCTCTGGCTATGCAGCCACTCTGTGCTGGAAATGCCCCATATTCTTCTGAAGGACCAATGAGGTGCCTATGGGTGGGGAGGGCAGGCAGAGAGTCCAGGGCAGCATGAGTCAGAGCCTTGGGGTTGGGGTGTTCTTGGGCCAGCAGAGGAAGGTACCAGCAGTCTGCTGTGTCCCATCACTGTAAGCTGTGGCCGTCTAGCCATCACTTACCCCAGTGAACATCCCACCCTCTTATACACTGCTTCCTGTAAGGTTGTCCAACCCAGTTTGAGAAACATCCCATCACCAGGTTATCTCTGCCTCTGGGACCAGCATAGCCTCAATGCTGCCATCAAAGCAGGGCCTCATTCCTGGAGGGCTGAGTCAGCTAGGTTCCTCGGTTACGCTAGAGTAGTGCTCCTGCACTGCCTGGGTCAGTGCAGGAGAAAAAAAGGGCCCTCAGCCTGGAACATGAAGAAGGGAACACCCCCTTCATGCTCACCACCACCCCTCACTGGGGACCATTCCAGCTGACATACACACCTCAACTCCCCTCTCCCCCAGCCCTACCCTTGGAAGTCCTTGTTGTGGAGATGACTCAACGATTAGAAGCCCTATTCCAGATTGAAACAGCTCTTCTGTCTGTCTAGTAAACTTGACAAGCACACGCCCTTTGCCCCTTTATCCAGGCTCTTCCCCTACCTCACAGCCTAGAATATACCCTTTTATCCATTTTGTTCTAAAAAAGCTTCAAAGCTCAGCCCCAGGCACTCCTTCTTCCAGAAGCTTTCCCTCAGGCGATCTCATAGCATTAACTCACTCAGCTTTTCATGAAGCTGAACCAACAGTCGTGTGCATCATTCTTCAATTTTTCCAAATGAGGTTAATCGTCTCCCTAAGGAGGCTGGGAGCTCCTGGAAAGGCCAGGTTTAATACCTGAGTCTTACCAATGACACACAATAAGCACATCGCCAAACCATACTTGTGAACTAAGTGGTCAATGCAGAGGGTGAGGGATGTGCAAGTGGACAATAAGTAACTCTTCTTCCGATATCCCTTCCACTGAGGAAGCCAAGAGTCTCAGGTTGGGAGATTCTACTTCGGGATGTCCCTCCTTCCAGGCAGCATAATCAGTTGGCTGGGCTCAAATAACCTTCTGGACCTCTTAGGGACCTCTTAGCCTCCCACAAGGAGATAGGCTGCTCCTCACTAATTTCTTACTTCCTAGGGGGCCCTGGGGAAGGGGTTAACTCCTCCTGCTATTGTTTGTCTGTCTCCTCCCATTCTCTTTAATTCTTTGAAACAATATTTATTGAGTGCCTAATATATGCCTGGCATATTTTGGAGCTTAGGTATAGGAAGTCAGACAACTTAACAAACTCGTCCTAGAAAAAAGTGCTACATACCTCATTGCTGAGTATCACTACGGTCACCTTCGAAGTACTCCCCTTGGGAAGCTATGCACCAACGCCAGTGCCTAGTCCATCTTTCAAAGCAATTTTGGAACTCTTTTTCTGGAATGGCCATTAGAGCTGTCATTGTATTACCCTTGATGTCCTGAATGTTATCAAAATGTCTTCCTTTCAATATTTCCTTTATCTTTGGGTAAAGAAAGAAGTCATTGGGGGCCAAATCCGGTGAGTAAGGAGGGTGTTCCAATACAGTTATTTGTTTACTGGCTAAAAACTTCCTGGCAAACACTGCCGTGTGAGCTGGTACATTGCCATAATGCAACAGCCATGAATTGGGCCGGCCCGGTGGCTCAGTTGGTTGGAGCACAGTGCTCCTAACGCCAAGTTCAATTCCCACATGGGCCAGTCAGCTGTGCCCTCTATAGCTAAGATTGTGAAAAACAGTTCTCCCTGGATCTGGGCTGCCGTGAGCAGCCAGAGGTTAGCGTGAGCTGCCGTGGGCTGCCATGGGCTGCTGTGAGCTGCTGTGAGCAGCCGGCTGAAGACTGACTGCCTCAGACAAGGGTAGTGCAAGGCTCATAATCCCAGCACGGGCCAGGAGCTGTGTCCTACACAACTAGACTGAGAAACAATGGCTTGAACCGGAGTGAGGGGGAAGGGGGAGGCAGAAGAGGGGGAAAAAACCATGAATTGTTGGCAAAAAGTTCAGGTCATCTTTTTCATGCAGCCTTTTCAGCACTTCCAAATAGTAACTTGGTTAACTGTTTGTCCAGTTGGTACAGATTCATAATGAATAATCCCTCTGATATCAACAAAGTTTAGCACCATCGTTGCAATAAGTTCATGAACTTAATTTTCAGACCTCATAAGAGTGAGTAAAACGAAGATCCCTTGCTCTTAACAGAGCTTACAGTACAGGAGGCAGGAGTAGTTAATTAATAATCACAAAAAATAAATTACATAGTATGGTAGAATGGGATACGTGCTATGGATTAAAGAAAAATAGGGGGAACTAAGGGATGCAGGCAGAAGGGCACTGGAATCTTAGATAAGACCTCAGTGAGGGGGAAATAGTTGAGCAAAGACTTGAAAGAGGTAAGGATCTAGCCCTTGGGAAATCTGGAAGAAAGCTATTCTAAGCAAAGAGCAAAGGCCCTATGTAGGAGGTTCAAGAAGTTAGAAGCCAGTGTGGCTCTAGTGGAGAGAGCCAGGGGGAGAAGTAGGTTAGGTCCCTGAAGTGACATAGAAGGCCCAGAGGACCAATGTAAGGATCTTGGCTCTGAGTAAAATGGGAAGCCACTTCAAGATTTTGAGCAGAAAAAAATGATTTAAGTATCACTCTGGCCTCTCCAGTGAGAATAAAGAACAGGTGGGCAAGGGAGGAACCAGGGCCATCAGCTGGGACACTGTGGCTGTAACCCAGGCAAGAGATGATGGTAGCTGGGAGCCAGTAAATAACCATAGGGGAGGAGAGGCGGGTTGGATTCTGGATGTATTCTGAAGGAAGAACAGGAGTTCCTGACAGGCTGGATGTAGTGGGAAAAGTGGGGAGAGAAACTAAGGAAAAACAGTTGTCATCAACTGAAACGGGGGAAATAGTGGGTAGAACAGGCTTAGGGAGGATCAGGGGCAGTTTTTGGGGCTTGCTAAGTTTGAGATGTCTGTTAAATATGATAAGTGACTGTGGAATATAGGACAGAGGTCTGGCCTGGGTGTATAAATTTGTGTCATTGGCATCTTGATTTAAATGGATAGATGGAGAGGTGGGGGAGCCAGATGGGAGGTTATCCCCATCCTCATTTCTCACTTTCTCCAACTGTGTTCTACATTCCTGGAAAGGCTGATGGGTATCAAAAGGAAGGAATCCAATTTCCCCACAGGAACAATGTTATAATAGCAGGTTAGGCTCCTAACCAAGAAACTGTTGCTCAAGTTTTTAATGGCAATGATCACAAAAATGACATTTCCTCGAGTCCTTAATAAACTGTGAATGAGAAGCCTGAATGCTGTGCAGGGAAGAGCTCCCTAAAGAGCATGTTGTCAAAGGAACAGAGCACTGTGATATGTTGAGCAGAGCCCTGCCTGACGTGGCCCCCTGCCCTGGGTCAGGAGGCCCAGTGGGATCTTTCCCGGGTACTGCTCTGCTCATTGGCTGCCAAGCCCTCTCTGGGAGGGCAATTTTCACACGACACACTTTTGAGGATTTGGGGGGATATGTGTGGCTTTTTTCATCATGTCCTGAAGTAATCACAGCACTCCAAGTCGGGAAAGTGAAATCTTTATCCATACACTAATTTGAGGGAAGATCAGCTCAGGGAGAGATTCAGAGCTCTTGAAGAGAGAGCTGTTGAGAAAGGTTATATAGCCCTGCCCTCAGTGGAAGCCTAACCTCCTCAGGACAGGGCAAAAATAACAAAGTAACCACCATTCCCCCTTATCTGGGAGCAGGGTAGAAACTGGGACAGTAGAACAGGATTTGGCCAATGCCTTTGTGAAGAATCTATGCAGGCCGAGAAAGAGGATGAGAGAGAGCAAGAAAGAGACAGACACAGATGGTTACAGGTAAGGCAAACAGCCTTAGCAAAGAAGCTGAGGCGGGTGGGGGCTGGAGCTGGAGCTGGGATTATTGCTGAATCCCAGGGTTTGGAGAGCCATGGAGCCAGTTCATAAAATTCATGGCAGGAAGGAGCCACAAGGCTTAGGGTGGCATCCAGGAAGGAGAAAGGGGAGGGAAAAAGACCAGGTGGTGTCTATAGGGACTGACAGGAGGAGACAGGGAGGAATTGGGGCCTGTATTGATCAGGAGCTCAGTTCCAAGATTGAGCTGATTCTCCCAAAAATGTATGTGCTCCCTCTGGGAGGGTCCCCCCTCAACTTTGGGAGAGCTGTGTGAAGACCCTTCAGGAAGGACTGTACACCTAGAAGGGACTGTCAAGATGAGTGCTACAGGGGGCGCCACAATGGGCACTGGGCCAAGAGGACAGCAGTGGTAGCCTGAGTGCCAGGAGCTGAGAGCAGTTACATGAGAAAAGGCAGCGAAGTGGCCCTAAGAATTCTGGCAGCTTGTCCCCAACCATGCCTGACTCAGGGACCCTGCCGAACTTGTGTTTCAGGTGCATCTTGTTCTTATTAATTTCACTATTAGTAATGAGGATCGCTGTCAATATTAACATATGCACGTGGATTCTAGGATTCTGAAGCAAGGCCTAGTTCTCCTCCTGCTTCTCTACTTGTTGCTTCCTGGGTTCCTTGCCTCTTCCCCTAGATGGTGAGCTCTCTCCAAGTTCATTCTCAAGGCTTCATTCTTCTCGCTCCATCCCTTTCTCTGTATACCTCCCATTGCCACAGCCTCCACCCCAACCTCTGTGTTAGATTCTTGCCTCCAGACCTGCACTTTTATGGGAGATGAAATTATATTTTGAGGGCTGGAGGCTTGGGGTTCAACCATTTACAGAGCCCCTACCATGTACCAGGCTCTATAACAAGCACTTCATACAAACTAGTCCTATTACTACCGGGTTTCCCCGAAAATAAGACCGGGTCTTATATTAATTTTTGCTCCAAAAGACTCATTAGGGCTTATGTTCAGGGACTATCATCCTGAAAAATCACGCTAGGGCTTATTTTCTGGTTAGGCCTTACTTTCGGGGAAACACAGTATTCCATTTTACAAATGAAGAAACCGAGGCTTTGGGAGCTTATGAAATCTATGAATTCAGGTCTTTCTAACTCAAAACTGAGGTCTTTTCCTTTGCATATGTGATCATGACTAACTCATATATATTTATTATAAGTTTTCTCCCTCCCTCCTTTCCTATTTTCTCCCCAAGACACCCACATGAGCTCACCATCACCTCAAACTCAGCCTCTAAAATAAGCTTGACAGTTTTGCCCCATCCTCTACTCGATTTCTTGCTTTGTCAAGGGCTTCAGTCTCCTGCCTCGTGCTCAGTGTCCCATCCTTCCCGTCCTTCCAAAATGCATCCAAGAAGACTGCTGAGGGCAAAGGTTGCAGAGGGGTGGTAGAAGGCCATCTTGTCCACGGCCCACTGGCAGGCATGGTGAACTGCACCCAAATTCTTCCAGATTTCCCAAAGCAGCCATTCTCTCCATCTTGCCTGCACAGTCCCATGTCTCTCAACACTCTCTCTGTTCAGCACTTCCTTCCTAATTTAATTACAAGGGACTGAATGGAATCAGCCTTGTTTCCATACGCCAGGAATAAATGAAATGATTACTCCAGACACACTGGCTGGATACAATGTAAACTCCAGAACAAGGGTGTCTCAGGCTCTCACCAGGAGGCTCTCTGGGAAGCACAGGGGACAGGGCTAAAGTTGAGACCCAGTTCCTTGCGTCTAGACAGGCTACTGCGTAAGCAGTGACTAGGTAATTCTCAAAACTCCTTTGTTTCCAATGAGGCAGGGAAGAAATATTCATCCCTCCCCAGACTCACCCCAATCTAACTGGGCCTAGAGTAACTGAAATGTAATTGGGCAGCATGCATGATAATAGTTACTCTAACAGGAGCACATAGAAGGAAATTCATTGGGACTCCATACTACTCATGGTCTTGAGAATTTGGGGCTTAAGAGAAGATGACTAGAGGATGACTTCCTAAACCATGGGGAAGAGATCAGAGAAGGAACTGAGTCAGGAAGGACTCAGAATGTCTCTTGAATAGATTTTCCATGGCTGGATGCCAAGTTAGGCTGCTGATGGTTACCAAGGACATATAAATTATCTGAATAATTTTTCAGTGACCACAGGAACTAGAATTCAGCTCTCACAAGGCTGGGCAGAGACACAAAAGGTGAAAATGGGAAGTAGAATGGAGACAACTGACGGTGCTGTTTGTCTCTCTATGGAAAAACAGAAAAATCAGGACTGTACTTGAGATCCCCTCACCTGAGGCATCATGTGTGCACACAGCATCCTGCTGGCATGGTGGCATGGTCTGCCTAAGTTTTACAAGCCAGTTGTTAAACTAAGCCATTATTAAAAATTAAATTATATAATTTTACAATTAAATAAGCTATATAAAAACAAAGGAGATCAGTATTCAAAACTCATAACTTCCTAATTATCTTACTCTTCACTCCTATCTCAGCTCTCGAGGTTATTGACTTCTACTACAGTATCTGTACCATTGAAATACTCCACGGTGTGGTGCTACTGCTCATTCGCCAGACTCCACACCAGGGGTATCATGTTGGTAGCCTGAAATCAGCCATAGTAGAGAATTTACATCATAGAAATGGCAAATGTTACAAATCAAGGCTTTCCTGCCTCCTATCCACCCCCACCCCACTGCCAAAGCCACTGTTAAACATTCACCACAATCAGTGTCCCCCTCTCACTCTGACAAGATTTCATGCAGGAGAAATAACAAAAGACCATGGAGTCCCTGAAGCAAAATCCTAGGAACTGAAACTTCCCTCCTTCCACACCCAGCAGTGATGACTGTGATGATGACTGCCATCCAGCCTAGAGTGAGGGAACTTCCTTGGCTACCCTGGTGAGTCACCCTAACAGGAAGTTGTTTCCAGAGTCTCTCTAAAATCTCTCTTGCTGCTTTTTAATGAGCTTTTCTTACCAGAGTCTCGCTGTTCTCACCCTTTAAATGAAGGCTGTCTGAGTATGGCTCCCTGGTTCCTGGAATGAGGAAGGTGATGTCATTTACCCAACGTGTTAAATGGCCTGCTGGCTGCCTCCTTCCCTCACCATCTTGCAGGTGGCTGAGACTTGCAGGAGGTTCCTCAGACTGGGAGGGCCCTCTCCAAGTCATCCTACTCAATCCTGCCTTAGGGCAAAAGAGTGCCAGGCCCAGTGTCCTGCTGAAGATCTATCTAACAAGTCATCTCATAGGTGCTCATAAATGTGTGTAAATAAATGAAGGGATGGATGGTTCCTGCAATTCCCTGCTCCCCTCATTGTTTAATCCCCTCACTCCCTGTAACCCCACCCATCCCAAGAACCCTCATTCCCACTCCAAGACATTTGTTCCTGGATGCCTCCAATATCCACCATTGTCTCTCCTTTTTCTTCCCCAGCTCTATCAAAGCAGAGCCAGCAATGCCATTACCCTTTTGTAAATACCCAAGCCAACTGGAAGGGCTTCCTAGTTATTTATAACCAAGCAGGGTTTCTGGGCTTCCTCAGTTAAGAAAACTGAAACCCAGATACTTTTGAGGTCCATCCATCCCCATAATTCATGTGGCCCTGAAACAGAAGCCAGAAGAATTAGGAAGCCTAGCTTCTCTCCTCAAGGGAAAAAGAGGCAAAGAAAGAAGTGCTAGGGCTCTCAACAGGCAGATGATTAAATAAGACAAAATATCAGAAAGCACTTAACATTTAGTGGGTGCCCAACAAATTTCAATCTTCTTTCCATTAAAAGGGGGGCTAGGTTAGATGACCTTGAATGTCTTTCTACCCCAGGGTATGACTCTGAAACCTTTCCTGGTTGTTGAGAGGGAAGGCATACATCTGGGAGAGATAAGAAGTCAGGATTGGGTAGATGAGGGCAGGAGGTAAAAGGATGATGAAATTGTCTGGGAACATTCAGAGAGGTCATCCCTGCCAGTCCCTTGTTTCCCCTATTTGACCCTCTGGAATAAAAGAGAAAAGTGGGATTCTGGATTTAAAATCCAAACCGAGGAGTTTCAATTTCCCCACCTGTGTACTGAAGGAGTAGGATTAGATAGCCCCTTCCAGTTCTCAATGCTACCTATCAGAGGAGGAAATGGTGCAGGAACAATGCGGGACAACAGAAAGCAACGTCCCCCATCCTGGAGCAGACTCTCCACTAGACTCCATGCCCAACACTCCGTAGAACCACAGCCACCTGTCTCAGGTTTTACCGTTTCTTTATTTTGCTAACACTGCCTCCTCAGAGCCCAGATCTCACACGAAGTACAATTCAGTCCTGACCACCACCCGCCCAGCCCGAAGCCCTCTGCCTTGGCTGGGGACACTGGGCCTCCGCCTCAACCGCTCTCGGCCACGTCTTCCTCCTCCTGAAGCCTCAAGGCCCAGGGGAGGCAAAGAGGGCTCCAAGTGGCCTTTCTCTGCCCTTCCCCTCCCCTCCCACTTCCGGGGGAAGGCTCTGCCTCACCACTCATTTCCCTAGGGAAATGCCTTCAGCCCGCAGCCTTCCGGCAGCCTGGGGCAGGCGGCGTGGGCGCAGCCCGAGCGTGCCCCCAGCCTCGGGCAGGTCGCCCGCCCCCTTCTCCCGCCGGGACACAGTCCGGCGGGCGAGCGCGCTCACACCAACAGTCCGTCCTTGCCCGGTAGCGACCCCTGGGCGCAGTCGGCGGGCTCGGCGCTCGTGACCTTGACGTAGACCCGGGAGGGCCCCGCTTCGCAGGCGGCGGCGGTGCATGGCGCCAGGGCCATGTCCTCCGGTCCGCCGCTGGGCGCAGGCGCGTACTTGCGGCGCAGTGAGCGGCTGACGGTCTGCGTCGGATACCCCAGCAGGTGGGTGACGCGGCTGCCGCGCCCGCTGGCCTTACACCCGGGCGCCAGGGCGTCCTCTCTGTGGAGACAACAGGTGAATGGGTGAGCGGGCTCCTCAGCGGCGAGGAGTGGGCCCGGCCTGGCAGAGCACGGGCTCTTGATCATCTCTGGGCTACCGCGCCTCCCTCCCTCGGCGCTTCCTCTCCCTAGCCCCTCCCCTAGCTAGCGTTGCCTCCACCTTTTCTCCTCTCTGCCTCTTCCTGGGCCGGCGACCCCGCAGCAGTTCCCGGTCATCCCATCCAACAGACAGAGCTTGTCCACACGTTTCCAGACAGCCTAGGCGCTCTCCAGTCCCCTTCTGATGTTTTCCCACCGGCTTTAATAAGAACCACCGGCTTTAATAAGGAGGGAAACTTGGAGTTCCAGAAGGAACTGCTTTTCTGGTTCTTCTTTCCTTATCTAATCCTGACCTTGCTCTGTCCATCTCCTCCCCTCAATCTTCATCTTTTCCTTCATTCCCAGGATGCAATCATTAGCACTACTAGTCTTGTTCTATGTTTATTTTTAGTTTGTTTCTAATATAAGTTATTAGCACTGTTGTTAACACTTCTTAAATATACACATCCAGAGTTTTCACCCATACAATACAGGGGAAAGGTGGAAAAATACAGAGACTGCCCTCCAGGAGCTTACAGTCTAGACAAGACAGAGTTGTTGCACAGACAGGAGGGAGATGGGGCAGGGAGGAGAGCTGAAGACTGGGCATGGGAAGGGGGAGAGAGAAAAGCCATGCAATGAGTGGCAAGTCGACATGCTGCAGTCCCAGCACTCAGTGGTGATGGCGGGAAAGGTTGGGGTGGCAGGCAGGGGTGAGGAGGGGCAGGGCGCCGGTCCCCTGTTGCACAGCAGCAAGCAGCATGCCTCAGGTTTTACCTGATCTCATTAGCCAGGTCACTACAGGCCCCTCCGCCGACCCTGCCGCCATTGCTGTAGCCAAAGGTACCACAGGTGCCACCGCCAGCACCGGCTCCCCCGCAGCAGCAGCAGATGAGTCCCCAGATGCCCACCAGCAGGCACCCCAGCGCGAGCAAAGAGCCCAGCACTGCGCCGATGATCACGCCTACACGTCGGGAGTCTGTGAAGAGAAGGAGAGACCAGTCAGGTTCTCTGCAGCCTGGCAGGTGCCTGGCTAACCAGGAAGTACCAGGGCAGAGTATCTGTGAGAAAGGGGGTGCTCAGGGCCCTGGGACACCCATATTTCTCCCAGGGCTTTCCAGCTGCCCTAGGCAGAAACCTACACATGATGCAATGGGCAGGTAAAGCCATCTGAGACTCCAAAACACAGCCCAGGTTCCTCCAGTCCAATCTTCTCAGCCACAGGGCCCTCAGGGCCACTGCACCTACCTGAGACCTTCACCTCCACCACACACACACTGTAGCCCACGTGGTTGGCCACCGTGCACTGATACAGCCCATCATCTTCATGGGAGATGTCCTTCAACATCAGGTCACCATTGTTCAGCAGACCTGAAACTGAAGGAGCAGCGGAGGGCTGTAGTGAGGTAGAGGGACCTGGTATCTGAGAGCTCCACCCCAGCCTCAAGTACTATAGGGTGGGTGATGGAAGGAAGGACAGTTCATATGCACACACACACCCAGGTCTACTCCACACTACAGGTGAGTCACCTTTCCCCTGCTGAAACAGAGAGGCAAGGAAGGATACCTCTGCCAGCAACGGGTCAGAGACACCATTAATTCACTCTGTAACCTTCGGGAAATAGGTCCCCTCTCTGAGCCTTGGTCCCCTCCTTTGTACAGTGAGGACAGGGTTAGACCAGAGGAATTCTAAGGCTCTTTCCAGCTCTGATCATCTTTGTTGAACTGTGAGTACTAGCCATCTTTTCTGTGTGCTGGCAGCTTTGCATCCCTCACCCAATCTAATTTTCACAACCCTCTGAAAGATAGACATTATTATTCCTTTCTCATACATGATGAAACCAAGGCACAGAGAGGTTAAGCCACTTGCTTGAGTCTTGCAGTCAGTCAGTGGTCCAGCCAAGATTTAAGCCCAGCTGTCTATCTTAGACAGGAGTTCTAGGTTTGACTTGGTGCCACTGATGACCTAGAGAAGCCGTAGCGGGTCTCAGAGTCCTGATCTTCTGCTCATCCCACCCTCCTCACCTGGGTCCCCCTCACCTTGATTTATGGAGCTGTGGAAGGACTCCTGGTAAGTTAGCTCAGAGTGGAAACTGTGCTGGGAATGGTAGGACCCAGCACGGTAGGGGTGGATGTGTCCGCTGATCTTGGCCCACTTGTAGGAGAGAGGCAGGGTGCCCCCATTAGCAAAGCACTTCAGCACCACGTCATTGCCATGTGCCATGTGGCCCTCAGACCAGCATACAGGCACTGCAGGCCGAGCTGCAGGGAAGCAGGCTATTGTGAGCTAGACCCAGCCAAGAGGCAGAGCCAGGCTCAGAGTGGCCAAGCTGCCTTGGCTCTGAAGTCTGAGGAAGGAGCCCAGAGGAGCCTGGCCATACCTTGGACGGTGACAATGACCTTCCGGGTTGCCATGGTGGTCTTCTTCACCCGGCACTCATAGGTGGCTGTGTCTGATACCTGCAGGTTCATGAGGTTGATGGAGGCATCATACTGGCTGGGATCTGAGGCTGCAAAGCGGACCCTTTGCTGCAAATGGGGGAGGTTGCCATGGTTGATCCTCTTGTCCTGGTAACTAAGGAACTGTGAAGAAGAGAAGAAAACAGGTGGTGAGACAGCAGAGCCAAAGAGGATCATGTGGATTGGCTGCCTTGGGCAATTCAACTCTGAGACTCACTTTTCTCAGCTAAAAATGAGGATGATGCCTGACCCACTGACCTCTTACAAAATGGGTGGGATCAGATAAGACCAAGTATTTTGGAAAGCATAAGGTCAGGCTGGGAACTTCTTGAAGGCAGGTGCCATCCCTTTGGAGTAACTGCAGAGCTCTCATTCCCTATTACTCCGTTCCACGAGAGGCCTTGGGGATTTCAAGGTCTTGGTTTCCTTATTTTCCCTCCTCCCCTCAGAGTGTTGGCTGCCCACCAGGAAGACACCATGGAGTAAGGTAAGGGGAACACTGTGTCCGGCACTTACCACATTCTCCCGATGTGAGGGATCTGAATTGACCTGCATCCACTCAATGTCCAGCCCACTGGGACCATAGTCCTCAGGGTCCAGAATGTAGGGGCAGCCCAGTCTCACATTGTCACCTTCCGCCAGGTATAGCACCTCCTGGCCATCCCCATTAATGCGCACAGCAGACAGCAGTGCTAGGGGAAGGACAGGACAGGTAGGGTGAGGGGAGCAGAACCAGAGCTTGGGTGGTCGGCTTCAGCCTCTCCCTCCACATTCTCTATCAGCAGCAACTCAGGCTTAGTGGGGGTTCCACAGGGAGGAGGGGCTGCTCCGAGTATGTGTCTGTGTGTGTACATGAACAGTATATGCATGTCTGTGCACACTTGTGTCTGTATGTCTATATTCTATGATGTGTAGGATTGCATCTGAATCCTGTTTGTGTGTGAGTATATATATATATATAGCTGTTAGATATGCTTGTACATATGCATGATTGTACGTGTACATGTGTGCTTATGAGTATTTGTGGCTACATACATGTAATGTAAGGATATTCATGCCATGACCAGGTAGGGTGTCTACTTTTATATTTACATGATTTTGTGTGTGTGCGTGCGCATGCACACAAACACACACACACACACACACACACGGAACACATAGAGCAGTTAAATACTCTGATGGAGGATCCTGGCTGGTTAAAAGCTGCCTGTCTGGGCCAAGTGAGGTGCTCCTATCTGGAGGCAGGAAGATGGACACCATGGCCTCTGGGGTCCCTTTCCCAGCCCAAGGAGTGGAAGACTGGAGGTGTTTTTATATGTCTTGTGTATGACAGTACATGTCTGTGGCTCTATGCCTGTGTGACAGCATGTGCCTGGCTGTGTCAGTGCTCTGAGTGACAGTGCATGCCTGTGCTTGACCGTGACCTGGCTGTGTTTATATGACATAAATGATGGTGTGTGCCTGGGACTGTGGCCACATACATCTGTAGGATAGTGTGAACATTGTGTGATGAAGTATGGCAGTGTGGACTTTGAGTCTTGCCCTCGTGTATTGTATGGCTTGGGTATAACCACCCCCACATGCTCGCTCCAATTGAGACCCCCTCCCACTGCTGCCAGCCTGCTCCACTGAGTCAGCCTGGGTGAGGAGCTGGCATCTGGAAGCTCAGCGCTGGGCCCCTCTGCCTCCCTACACTAGCCCCAACCACTTGGACCTAAAGAGGAACAGAATAGGGGTATGTATCCAGGGCCGCAACCTTGGCAAACTCTGCCTCCCAGTCTTCTGAACCCTCCCCACCCCCAGGCCCCTCACCTAGCCCTGCTCCCTCTCCTGCTTCATTGAAAGTCAGCAAGTCCTTGGGAGTCTTAGCCCCTGGTCTCAGCAACTCATTCTACTCTGCCCTTCTCTGGCTCTTTTCTAGCATCATCTTCACACTTAAGAGAATGTCTCACACACACAGTTACACACTGTCACAGCCAAACACATCAACACATAGATACTCTTACAAGCCTTCAAAATGCAAGTACGTACTTATGCAGTCCCACCTTCCTACACACAGACACTATCAGATCCATACAGACACACATCTGTACACAAACAGGTCCAGATTGATCTGGAAGACACGCCCACTGCACACTCAAGTCCACTCATTCAAGACGAGACATACAGAAGTTTAGCCTGGCTCTAGAGAGCCAGCAGGCATACTTCCTACCCCCCCAACAGCTCACCCCCATTGAACTTGCCCCCCGGAACACTGGCTGGGCTGTCAGCCATGGTCTAACCCCACAAGACTTCAGGGGGACCCAGAGCAGGCAGGCTAGCTACTGGGGCTCTAACAGGACCTGCTGGTGCCTCCTCCATCCCCAGGCCAAGAGAACACCAGCTCATTCCTGAGATAAGAATCCTGATACTATCTTCCAGATCCTGGGGCAGCATAAGGCAAGCCATGAATGAGCCAGAACTCAGCAGACAGCGGAGGCTCCACCCTGAGGAAGGTCTCCTGTAAGCAACCCACAAAGAGAGGAATCTCCCCACATCCAGAAGTAAGTATTCAGGGAAGGGGGCTTGAGGAAGCGGAACAAAGCTGGAAGAAGAGTGCCTCCACCCTGCACTAGACTGAGTGTCTTCCATTGTCCCAGGACAGGGAGCCTCACCCTAGCCTTTCAATCTTCCTAAAACTTTCTCAACCTCCTCCTAAGGGCCTTTCTGTACCCCTTCACGCTCCTGGGGAAGTTCTTCCTGGTGTCTCACTCTGATTCCTCTTGCTGTGGCACTGAGGAAGTACTCCCAGGGAATGTGAGAAAAAAAGAGAGGCTGGAGAGAGGGAAGAAGGCCAGCGTGGTCGAGAGAGCTGGGCAGGGAGACGTGGAGAGAGAAAGGGAAATCAGTGGGATCCAAGGAAGAGAGCAGTGGTGACTCATTGTCTTCCCACAAAAGGACCAGGGGCTGCACACCCTCTGCAGGGTCTCACCTCAAAAGCAGTGTCTAGTCTCAGCTTGTAAATCCTTTGTGAATTTTCAGCTTGCTTCCAGAGCTACTAACCTTCCTCTGGAAGTGAGGGAGGAGAAGAGAAAGTAGTGAAGAAAGGTAGCCCCCATAAGAGTACAAGAGGGTATTGGTGCATAAATACACACAGCACACACCCAGAACATAAGCCACACACATAGAGATGTCCCAGCTCTCACCGGAGGGTATTGCAGATGTCCTGCTGTAAACATGATCATTCACACACGTATACACACACACACACACACACATGCATTCTCACACTAACACAACAGCTGAAAATACTCCCACCTCCACAAACTCCTTCACCTCACTCCCTCACCCCCAATCCAGATCCCACGGGACTCTCAGAGCCATTTCCAGCAATGCCCACACAGAATGGCCCTTGCTGGGACTTGCCCCAACCTGGGCAGGTAGCCATGACATCCAGCCTGAGCCCTACCCTCGAGGTGTGCCCCAGTGGGGTAAGAGGACTCTGGGAGTTACCATCCCCACCTCTCCTCAGGCCTCATCTAGGTAGGGGAACACCACCCTGGAACTCTCACAACACGGGGGCCTGGAGTGGAGGTCTCAGGCCCAGGCTTTCACTGGCTAAGCTGGGAGTAGCCAATTAGACCACAACAGCCAGAAACTTCTTGAAGCAGCTCCCTGGCCCTGGGCTCTGGCCTGGGGGTGGGGAAAGGGCCCTCCTGCTGGAATAGCAAACACATTGGTGAAAAGGGCTCCTTCCCAGGGTCTGCCACCGTCCCCACCCAGCTATGCTGCTCACCTGACCATCCACCCCACCCCCAGTTCCTGCAGCTATGTACTCCCAGTCACAGCACTGCGTGTATGTGTGAGCCCCATAGTGAGGAGCCATCAAAGACATGTCCCAAACATGTCCCAAACTTTAAGACCCAGGGCTCTCCTGGGGAGAGGCCCCTTGGCAATATCCAAACCTGGGTGGCAGGAGGACAAGGGTGGGCCGCGCCCTTCCAGGGCATCTCAGACTACCACTTAGGCTCCTCTGTGTTCCCCTTGCTGTCCCTTTCCCTGCCCATCTGGCGTCGTGCAGACATCCCTGCCTGATGCCCAGACCCATACCTGGGCTCAGGCACACGAGTAGAAGGTAGTATGCTCCTCGAACTCCCATGTCTCTAGGCTCGGTGTTTCCTCCGCCTGGGCTGGGTATCCCTGGGCTGGTGGTGGTGGGTATGTGGGGACGGGTGGAGGGAGGGGGAACTGAAGGCCCAGCACTGCCCAGGGTGGCAGGAAGGTCCAATGAGTACCCAGCTGGGGAGCAGCCGGAGTTATTTCTATGGGAGGGAGGGGGCCTGGTCCCCACCCTGGGGAGGAGTCCCAAAAACCCTAATTATCGGGGTGACAGAGTGACCTACCCAGGCATTACCCAGCTGTCACCCAAGCTCTTCCCTATCCTGAGAGTGGGGCAGGGCGGCCAGTGGGACTTGTAATTAGGCACCTGTTAAACTTCCACTTCCTCCTGGCCCCGTCCTCAGGTGACAACAGTCACCCCATTTTATGACATCCACAGAGCTCCCCTCACCACTCAGTTTTGTTGCCTTCTTCCCCAGGGGAAATAGAAGAGGAAGGAGAAGCCAGGCTTGAGGAAGAAGGGTGCCCAGGCCTTGAAGGGTTAACACTGACCCCAGGGCACAGAGGTCTGGCACAGTTTCCAAATCTTGCCCCCTCCTATCCACGATCCTCTGAGGAACACACCTCCTGCCCAGAGGACATGGGAAGGGGCACAAAGGAAGGGGACACTGGGGCTGGAGGGAATACTCAAGGAGATGAAAGAGACCCAGGAATGCCCAGCCCGCCTTTCCCCTGATGCCTCCAGCCCTTCAAAGGGAATCAGGCCTCCAGAACTGAATGAGGGAGGGAAGGGGTGTGTCGGGCATCAGGATCTTCTCTTGGCTGTCCCCTCTGGAGCTGTGCCCCCTAAACATACCTGATGCAAGGTCATCCTCGAGTATAAGGGAGCTGGGGGTGTTATGAGGATCCAGCCCCACCTCCCACACAGAACTAAAACCAGTTCAGTGAGGCCTAAGGGGAGAAGGACCAGGGTGTGTAGAGGGAGTGTGGTGAGTGGATGGGTGGGTGAAGGGATGTTGCAGAGAATAGCACTATGAGGGCCAGGGAAGGGGGTGTGCCTCTGTGTGTGTGTGTATGTATACCCACTCACTATGGCATGTCACCTTTCTGCTGATAAGTGCTAAGCCCGCTGTGTGCACTTCTTTTAGGGACTGCTTAGTGTTCTTGTTTCTGTGAACAAAAACAAGGGAAACCAAGGACCCTCATAACCTGGACTGCTCATCAAAGTGATTAAGCCATCAATGTCTGGGCAGATTGGAACTGGAATGGGAGGGTCCTAGCTGGCAGAGGGAGGAAGCAGAGGGCCAAGCCTTGCTGGTTGGTTTAGGGGGTCCCAGAACAGGCCTCGAGCTTCCCCTTGGCTCCAGAAGACATGGGCCTGGCATTGGGCACGGGATAGGTAGGAGAAAGAGTCTTGTGGAGAGTGATGGAACTCAGGGATGCTGTCAGGGCCCACCCCTCCAGGAAAAATAAGACAAAGCAATAAGGAAGCACAAGGAGTCTATACGTTCCAAACCTCTCCACCCATACTCCCAACAATAACAGGGTGCTCTGGGATCCCATCAGATGTACACAATGAATATCCTCATTTCCTTATTTCTTTTGAGGTTTATGGGATTGCCCTGCACAATCTGGAGAGCAGGGATCATTATGCCCACTTTATAGATAGGGAACAGAGGCCTGAAGAAACATGAGGATTCAGTCCAGGTGATGCTGCTGGGGTCTGACTAAGTGAGGGACACCTAGGCATCCTGATTTGTCAGTCCAGTCCAGAATGGTCTAAGGAAAGGGCTTGGTGACCCTATGAGTTAATAGACACACCGATTGGAAAAAAACATGGAAGTCAGTGATGGGTGGCAAGGAGAACAGGTGGGACCAGGAAGAGGGAGACTGAAAAGAAAGGAGTAAGGCTAGGTTAAACTGAAGTGTATGGTTGTAGTTTAATTGGGTTCTACATTTCAGCTAATGTTAGAGTTGGGTAAAGGCTTGATTAAGGTTGGGGTAAAGGCTGGGGTTAGTTAGTTGGAATTATGAATGAGGTTGAGGTCAGATTTCAGGTTGGGATGAGAATTAAGGTTGAGATTAGGGTTACCATAACAGCTAGGACTGAGACTAGGGTTGATAGCCAGGATCCGCTTATGAGAAAGAATAGGGTTTTAATTTCATTTACAGTTATGCTTGAGAATGCAGTTATAGCTCAATTGAAGACTGGGTGGAAATTGATTTAGGTTTGGGATTACAGCTGGATTAGAATTGAGTTTGGGATTTGAGTTACAATAGACTGTGATTAGAACATGGGTTAAAGTTATATGGGCAAGAAGATTCATGGGGATCAAAAATAAGGCTTTATTTATGATATATAAAGAAAGACCTCAGCTTCCATCTGCTAAATCCAAGTTTAACTAGAATTTTCATCCCTGTGCTCAGCGAGTATACCAATAGCATATGTTGATTGGGGACCCAACATTTGGGGGAGAGTTGCAAATATGTATGAGTTCACCTGAGGGGTATGAAGCAATTTAATCCCATGACAAATGTAACCTCTGAAGTCCTGCTCCACGACCTTAGCTCAGCACAGATCACACTCTCTAAAAGGGATCTGGGGAGGGAGACAGGAAGCTATTAGCAATGAGTGGGGCTCTGACGCAAAATTAAACTAGAAGATGAGGTCCATTAGAAGCAGTTTTACTGTTGGGGGTGTAGATGGGGTCCTGGTTTTGGAGTCTAGGAGGTGGGAGTTGGGGGAGACTGAGGGCCTAGGTGCTCCCAGAGGAATAGCCACTTTTGAGGGCTCCACAGTGGCCTCTCCAAGACTTAAAAGGAAGGTATACTGTTGCTCTCCTCTGACCCACTGAGAGCTAATTGCCACCTCCTTGCAATTTGGGGCCCATAAAAGAAGCTGTCAGCCTTCCTGCCTTGTGCCGGGTTTGGTGGGGAGAATGGTGGGGTAAGGGCACTGGGCATCAGCTTAGTTTTCATAGCATAGGTCTAGCTCACGGCCCATGTTTCTCTCTGAGCCTCATCTTCAACAGGAAGAGGGCCCACTCCTGGGAGGACCCTATCCCAACTCCTCCCTCTTTTTTTCCCTTACCCAGTCTCTACCCCAACCATCCCATTTCCTCACCCACTTCTTTTTCAGGTCCCATAAAGGTCTGGACAGATTCAGACTATTGGTGTGCCCCCAGGGCAAGACAGTGATGACTGAGAGGCAGAGGAACACAAATTTTCAAAAAGGCTTCTTGCTTTTTCCCTGAGAAATTCATAGCTCTCCGAGGGGAGAATGGCCGCTCTTTTATGCATATACCTCAGTTTGGCTTGTATTTGTTTCTATTCTAAGACAGAAATTCAAAGATAGAGGCTTAGAAAGCAGTGAAGAGACAAAGGAGGGAAGAGGCAGGTCAAAGACCCAGGGACTGCTTCTGAGATGAGGTGCAGTTCCACCTCAGAACATTTAGGGGAAGGACAGGCAGAGGCCTTGGCCCACCTACTCTTCCTCCAAAGTGCCCTTAACAGCAACTCCACATAACCCCTGTAGGCTATGCCCTCACCTGCCCAGACCATCCCTCCAGCCCCCAATGCCCTGGCCTCAGGCTCCCATCTCCCCTCCTCTATCCACCCCCTCTATAACTTGACCCTTTCTAAACTACACACACACGCACACACGTACACAAAGTCAGCAGGCTCCTTAGCAACTCTCCCAAGTCCCCTTGTAGACCAGGCTCACCCCTGCAACCTTCAGGAGTGAGCAGCAGACCCCTGGAATGTTCATGCAGAGAAAGCCTCTGAGGAAAGAAGGGTCTGGGAGGAGGAGTCATGAACAGCACGGAATGGGCAACATGCTAAGTCTCAGAGAGGACAGACAAGGCACCATGAGGACACAGTCTCGGAAAAGCCAGGGAGTCGCTGCAGCTGCTGCCTTTCTACCCAGCCCTCAGTGAAGGTTTGGGATTGGAAGACTACCAGATGAGGCCATGCTTAGACAAGAAGAGTGTGATCTTAGAGGTGGTACCGGTGGTGTAATGGGAGAATGTTGAATTCAGCTGAGGAAGGGCTAGAGTTAGAGAGAGAGAGAGAGATGAGAGCTATGTGTGGGGTTCTGTTTCAGGATCTGGGTTGGAGTTACGAGACTGAGGTCCAGATCTGGGCTGGCAGGCAAGAATTTCAGACACATGTGACCCAGGGACTCAGGCTTCCCAAGCCTTGGCAATTCCTACTGGTCCACCTCAGAAGAAGAGGGGATGCCAGGAGAGAGCCTGGATATGCCCACATGAGTGATATCCTAGAGCTGACCAAGATTCATAAGAGCAAACTGCACTGAAATGCTCCCCATCACTGAAAGGAGTGGCTTAACCCACTACTATGTCAGCAGAGCACCATAGCAAAGCAAAGCATGGTTGATTAAATGTTATGAACTAAACTGTTTTCAAGAGAACAGTGAAGGAAAGAAGAATTTCTTGTAAAGAGTGTGTGAATTCCTGCTGACAGACCTGAAGAATTAAGAGACCCTAGAGATCAAAGAGATCTTCACCTCAACATGATCAACCATATCCTGCAGAACCTTCATCCATTCAGCAAATGGGCTGGCCTTGCACTAGGGCCTGGGGAGCAGTGACTAATGAAACAGTGTCTGTCCTTCTAGAGCACCCAGTGGGGGAGATAGACAAGCGTAGGGGCGCCAACCCCTTATTCCAGAATGATAAGGTATGGTAATCAAAGCAGGGCCCCTGACCTGATGGAAAGGATGTTTAAACAGAGATGAAGGATATCTGAAGATGTTCTGGGAGAATTGAGAGTGGAGAGAGGTAGCCAGAGAAATACTTCGGTCCTTGGGAAATAAACCAGGGCCCTGCCAGAGACCAGAGAGAGAAATCAAGAGAGACAGATGATGGTTACTTTTGGACTGAGGAGGGAAGATCCTTGAGAACTGAACCTTGGGAACCTTCTACCCAATCCACTAGAGCACTCACTGGGGTCAGAGCCAGGCCTTTAGGATGGACTAGGCAACTAAGATCCATCTTCCTGGATCATGTGCATGTTTGTATGTGGAGAGAGAGACCTTGTGATGGATTAAGTCATATGTCCACTGGGACTCTGACCATTAAATTTATAGAAATAAAATTTGCCTTTGATTCTGCCATCTGGATTCCCTAATACATATCCACAGAGGGAAACTGGTCACCCTCAGCCCCCAGGGCAGCCCTAGGCCTGCCTTGCCTTCCTGGCTGTTGCCAGGGACGTATGTGGGAGCTGGCAAACAGTAGAGCTAAGCCGGTTGTGTGTCTGCTTCAGAACCTTCCCCACTAAGCCTGTCCTGACCAGCCCTCCCTCTGCTCTCCATGTTTGTTTCCTGTTGCCTGGACACTGGGAGAGGGGAAGGAGTGTGGGGAAGGTGGTGCCAGAGGGGGCAGGGCTCAGAAGCAACACAGCTTGGTCAGGGTTGGAGAGCAACATGCCTAGCCCAATGGAAAAAGTGGGAGGTTCCCCGTTTTCCGTGTCTTCTACCCTCTGACAACCCACTCACCTCTCCCCAAAAAATACTGCTCAGAAGAGCTCTGTGTTTCCAGAACTTTGGACACTTGCCCACATGGAGCAGGCTGTACAGGAGCTGTGGGAGGAGTTATCTGAAGGGGCTTTGTGTAAAAAGAGCCTGGACTTGTTTAGTGTGGTCCCAAAGAACTGGGGCCTCACAGTGGATGCACAGGAAGATATATATTGACTCAATATTAAGAACTTTCTGAGCATCAGGGCTGATCTGAGATGGTTTGGGTTGCTTTGTGAGGTAATGAGCATCCTGCATCTCAGGTATGCAAGCTCAGACTGTTCATTTGATTAGAGATTACAAAGGAGATTCAAGCACCAGAGGGTCCTTGAGGTCCCTTCCAGCTTTGAGATTCTATGATTTAGTACTCACCTCCACTAGTCCAGGGACAGTCTTTCCCCAGAGGCCATGAAGAAAAGTTTAGCTCTGGGCAGTTTTTCTTGCTCCCCACTCCCACCCACCCCCTTGATTCCTCTTTCCAGGCGTCTCCTGAGAAAGCCATCTCAAATCTCAACCCTATTCCTGTCCCAGCCTCAAAGTTATCAAAGGTGATTGAGATGATAGTTAAACCCTTCTCCCAAGAGGATGTGAAGAATACAGGAAGGCATGCAGAGCTTGCACTGCAAGGAGAACATCCCAGCTCAGAGGATGGGAGCTAAGAGGAAAGTCTAAGCTATTTAAAGCCAGTCAAATCGAGAATAACTTAGCCTTTTCTGGGACTCTAGATTTCTATGATGTTGGAAATGAGCTTCTTCTAGGTAACCTTGGTGTGATTTACTAGTATCTCTCTCAGATTATGGGAGGGAAAGGGAATGGGGGTGCGGTGGAGCTGTCGCCTAGGAAGCAGCTTAGGATGGGGAAGAGTGAGCTCTCCCCACGCCCCAGCTCTCCCCCAGGCCCTCGCTCTGCAGAAGCAGCAGTCAGGATGAATAAGAGTGAGGAACTCTATGGGTTCCACACTCAAACTCCTTGTCTGAGACTCCAGTGTCCCCCCCACCACCACCACCACTGTCACCTAAACAGCTGCCACCCTTCTTCACCCCAAAAGCCCATCTAGTTTTGAACTCTCTGAGCCCAATCAAAGTGCTTTTACTGAGACCAATTAATGCCCAGCTGTGACCCAAGTCACATATGTGAATGCTGAGCCTTTCAGGGTGCTGGAGGACATCCGTGTACCCCACTGATTCAAGGACAGCCTCGCTCAGCCACCAGGACAGGCCACTGAGTCATGACCAACTGGAGCTGCTTCTTTGGCAGGTGCAAAGGTTCTGAAACACCCTCCAAGCCACAGCAGAGCATGATGCAGGCAGCAGGCACATGTGGGCAGGTGAGTCATGGATCCCAGCCAGGAGCAAGGGGGCCACTGCCTGCAGACCTGATTCAGTGCTCCAAAGTAGAGCCCAACCACTGGATTTCCCAGGCTACACTAGCGCATTCTGGCATTGCAAAGAGAGGAAGACCCAGGGGACAGAAGAAAGAGAGCTGGGAAGCCAATCAGAGACCCGTACAACAAAGTCAGTACTTAGATACTTTTTTTCTTATAAGCTTCTTACATCTTTACATCAACAGAGGCAATCCACCAAACAGCACTGTCTACTCATCCTCAGATTTCCCCAGCACCACTCTCCCCTTTGCAGCTTCCTAGACACCCGAGATGATTCAGTGACTTGGAGGGGTGTAAAAAGGTCATTTCCCCTCTGCGAACTAGAAGGAAATCCTGAAGCCACCCTAGCAGAAATCACCATCTACCCAAAGGTCCAACCTCTAGCAACAAGACTGAGACTGGTTTTTCCTGAGCTGGTAGGCTCACTAAATTGTCAAAAGAATTCAGATTTTTCTCTCTTCATCTCAAGTCCCCACCCACCCTGTAAGCAGAGTTTACCCAGTCCCCTGCTGGCTCTGCCACCACTATCATGCCTGAAACCACCAGCCTCCTTTACCCAGGTACCTTTTCCCTGTAATTATCCGCACTGCCATTCCTGATTGAGAGTAGTGGCGAGTTTATAAAAGATGCCCAGATGTGGCTGGCTAGCCTCAGAGCCATCTCCTAAGCTGTTGGCCTAGCTGTCAGGAGTGTCCTACTTCTAGAAACAAAGTTCCTGCTGAGTCAGGCCAATCCTGAAACCCGTGGAAGCTTGTGCAGAGCTTCTCAGGAATCCAGACAGAAGAAATTGAACCTCTCTTCCACATCATGGGCCAATTATAAGAATTCCTGGAGGGGGGCAACCCTGAGGGCAGAACTCTGAGATTCTCTCCCAAACCATCTTTACCTGCTCAGAGGTGGCTACACTCTTCCATCTCCGAAGCCAGACCTTGATTCATTAACCTATAACCACCCCCACCATGTCCAGGCCATGTCGAGATGGTTTCACTATTAGGCCTTAGGATCAGCCAGGCCCTGCAGACCTGCATTTTCACCAACAGCAGTTCCATTGAAATGCTAGCTTTGCTTTCAACTTATGAAGTTGGCTCATTTTTTTCTACATGGGCTCAGAAGTTAGCAATGGGCATGGAATTCCTTTTCTCCTTGACCTGCACACCAAGGAAGCCCAGTTCTCCCAGCCCCAAAATGGATGACTTAGGTAGAGGGCTTGACAAACTCCAAGCTGGACAAACTCTGTTCTGGCTTTCCTGGCAAGAGGATCCCCAGAAACAGGTAAGGGCTCACTCCTTGGTCCCTGTAGGTACTAACTGTGCAAAAGATGATGCTCAGAGAAAACCTAGACAAGTAAACCATCTGAAGAAAGGGGCCAGAATCGTCAGTGGTATTGCCATGTCTTCTCTCCCATCCTAGGCTGGGTACGAAATATTTCTAAGACCCCGAGGGAAAACAGTAGCACTTCCCTAGGTAGGAGGTACTAAGCAGAAAAGATGAGAAAGCCTCTTTCCCAAGCAGCTGGTGGGGCTGCCCATCTGGCTGGGTAGAGCTAGTCTTCCCTGATGGGAAAGGTAGAGAAGGTGTTGGGTGAAGCTGCAATGTCCTGAAGAAGAGGAAGCACAGGAAGCAGCTTGCCCACTCTCCTTGGGTCCTATGAAAAGAGGACTCTTGCCTGAGGCCCTTGTAACTTGGTGCTATAAAAACCCAGGACACGCCCAGCAGCTGTCCTATGCCTCCTCTAGTATAGGACCCATCCAAGGAGACACTACGGGGCTCAATTTGGGAAATGAAAAATAGGGGCAGGCGGCTAGGGCGCCATTAGCAATAGAAGCTGGATGGAAACCCTGTTCCTCCAAGGTATACACAAATGGGGAATGGCTCCATCCCCTAGAAGGTAGCACTTTGGCCCACAATGGAAGCTTAATAATCAGGGTCATCCCCCTAAAAGATCTGAAACTATTCTAAAGGTACAAGAAATTTGATGGGAGCAGCTCATGGGGATAAAGTAAAAGAAGACTGGAACAGTGAAGTTTCTGTGAGGGTGGAATCAGGTCTGCTGTGTTCACTGAATGCCTAGAAGGCACCTAGCACATGGTAGTTACTCAAGAAATATTTGAATGAGTGAATGAATGAATAAAGAGTACTTGGGGGGAAAGTGAAGCAAGCTAACACAGATAACGATGGCTTTGAGAAGCCCCACTGGTCGGAGTGAGGTGGACTGAGGAGAAGCCAGACACTGGAGTGAGTGAAGCAGCTGTATTTGGGTGAGCGGACTGGGCCGACAGGGTGAGGAGAGGGGCCCTGGGCTTGCCCTGCTGAGGGACAGGCAGGTGTCTCTGTTGTGGCACTGCCCGGAGTTGAAAGGCTCTGGCAGGAGAGGGCTGAGACACCACCCCCTTTACAGATGCGGTCTGAGTCAGGTGTGAGCTCAGTAAGAACTCTGCCTCAGGCAGCCCAGTGCCTCCTACCCCACACTGCCCAGCCCAGCCCTCACTCAGGCCCCTCCTTGAGAACATCTAGCTCCTTGCCACAGCCCTGAAATGCCTCTGAGCTGGGTGTGGAATGGAGACAGAGACTACACTATGCTGAAAATGAACATGACAGCATCTCAGAGGATCACAAAAAGGCCATGAGCCACAAGAACAAAGGGACCACCTTGCTTAGGATGATCATGGAGAGCATCCTCCCATTCCCAGCCCCTGAACATCACAGCACCCATACTTGGGTCTCCTGTAACCTATTTTGTTCCACGTTCAGTACCCTATTGTAGCCACATCCCCACACAAGAAACGTGGGCTGTTCCTTAAGAGAAGTAGAATAGATTTAATCTGTAACTTCAAAATGTCTAGGTTAGCAGCAGTCATGGACACTCAGACTAGTTGGAATCTTCCCCTGAAAACATCCGGAGGGGCTTGGAGGTGCCCCTCAGTTCACAGAGGTGGCTGGTAGGATGTTAGCTTTGCGCTCAGCTTCAATGCAGTACTTCTCAGGAAGGCCGGTAGCTCTGCCAGGGAAACACAGGGTAGGTGTAAGGGGAGGGTGGGACCAGAGAGTAAGTAGCAGGAAGTGGGCTCTGGGTGGCTTACAGAACCTGGGGCCCTACACCCCCAACCCCACTCCCACAAACCATCCCCCAAACATATTTCTGTCAAGTCTCTAGCATCCTACCAAGTAGTTCCCAGAAAGCCAGGAAAACCCAAGTCCTAGGACTTTCTGCTGGAGCCCCCTTCAGAAGGCAACATCCCTGAACACCTATGTAACACCCCTTCAATCCCTGAATCCCAGCTTTCTAGCCCGACATGCCATCTCCTGGGGAAGGAAAGAGGAACGGGGGGAACAGATAAAAGTGTACCTCAGCTCTTCAATCATTCTCTTCTTGATGTCTTTAATACGCTCACACCGCTTCTGGGCCTCCTCTTTGAGGCGTCGGCCCTCTTCGAAGGTGGTGATCCGGTCCTGCACCTGTTTCTGCTGGTTCTCACGCACCTGGCGCCGGAGCTCATTGGCATGCTGTAAGCGCCCTGTGGCTTTTTTCTCCTCCTCCCGCCGCTCCTTTTCAATCTGCTCTCTCTGAGCCCTGGAGGAGGGACACAGATTATGGGGTAGACTGGGCTGAGCTGGCTCTGCCAAGGAAAGGCCCTAGGGGAGCCTCCTGGGTGGGCTTCTCCAGTGGACGTGTTTCAGAGACCACAGATCTCCACGCTCTGGCCCTCTTGTTTTGTGGCTCAGAGATCAGCTCCAAAGGCTGCCTCTGCACATGCTCCCCAAGTCCTGCCCAGCCAGTACATACAACTGTATGCCACAAGCACGCTTAGAAGGGCCCCATGCTTAGCTTCATGCTCTGCTGTCACTGTTTTGAAATTCTTAATAACTTTTGAACAAGGGGCCCCACAATCTCATTTTTCACTGAGCCCTGCAAATTATGTAGCTGGTCCTACATCCAGAGTTTTATCCACTGGAAGCTATTGTTCCTACTCTTCTCTCTTATAAGAATGCACAACTCCTCTCCAGCTTGTTCTAAGATATCTCTCTCTCTCTGTCTGTCCCTCCCTCCCTCCCTCCCTTAGTACCTCCTTCCTTTCTTTCCTCTCTTCCTTCCCATGGACCGTGACATCAGGGGGGAAATAGCTAATGTATACTAGTTAGGCTCAGAAAAACTCTAATGAAATGTATTCACATCTCTGAGGAAAGGCAATCATAGCTCATCTTATCATTTTTTTCTCAATGTAATAAAAAACAAAATGTAAAATCATTTTAGGCAGGGATCTCTCACCTTCTCTGCTCCCTGGAGTCACTCACACCCCAACAAAGGTACCAAAAGCATCATTTCACTTACTCATTTCCCTCTAGCCATCTTCTAAGATGCACCATAACTCATACATGGGGTATCAGCTCAACCCCAGCAACTCTTTTATACCATGTGAGCACCTCCTAAAATTCAACTCCCACTACACAGCCTTCTCAGTTTATCAAAAGAGAACTACTGAATTCCCTGCCCCTCTGTATTTAAACACCAAATCCCCACTGCTCAGGCACATCTACAGCAGCAGGAAGACTCTCCTCTTTGCCTTGTCATTATTTTTCTATATAGAGACGTTTCCTATTGTTTCACATTTTGTGAAACAATGGAAATAGGGGACCTGTATGTGTCACTAAAGAGCCCCTGGGGGTGGCCAGCAGTTGAAAATCTGAATGGGGAAGAACTAGGCCATTTCACAGGGTTAAAGCAAGTGATCTTGGAGCCTGCCTATATTACAATCCCCTGGGACCTTTCTAAAACTACTGATTCCTGGATCTCACCCCAAACCAGTTAAATCAGAATCTGTGGAGGTAGAGCTTGGGCATCAGTGCTTTTTGAAAGCTCCTAGGCGTTTCTAAGAACCACTAGGTAGAGTCGGTCAGCTATCTCTGCTTAGTCAACAGGCTGGAGTTAAAGGCATCCCTCTGTCCAGAAGCACGAAGTCCATATATAGGCCGTACAAGAGGCCATGTTTTTGAAGTAGGAAAAGTTGGCTATGGCAGAGATGCACCTAGCACTTGAAGACACCCACTATGGTAGTCACATGGCCCTGGAGACACTAGGTCTAGATGCTAACCTAGAACAACAGGTAAAATTGAACTTCTCCAAATGACTGGTCTAGCTTTAATAACTGGCATCAGGCAAACAAAGCAAAGAACAAATGGGTCAGTGGCAGAAGTAGAATTTTAATTTCTTTCCATTAACATTTATTAGTGCCCGCTAAAGGCAACACAGATGTCTAAAGGCATAGAGGCTGAGGAGGGCACTCTGGAGCCCAGGGGCAGAATCTTTGGGGCCATTAAGGAAGCTGCCTTCTTCACCAGGTAGCCAGAGACCATGGCATAACCCTTGAGGGTAGGGAAAGTTAGAGCCAAATTGCAGCCAGTGGGGACAGGCTGCAGTTCAACATAAGACCAGTAACCTGACTCTGATAAGGACAGAGATTTCTGGATCTGCTCTGTCTCTGGCCAGGGGTCTGGGGGTCTGGTCTGGCATGTGACTAATGGGCCATGCCAAGAAGAAGGACTTAGAGCATGCAAACCAAGCAAGCCAGGCTGCACCTTTCAATCTCTACTTATCTGAGTATAATTTCAGTAATTTTGTATCCCAACCCCCAATCCCCAATTCAAATTTTGTTTCATTTGTTTCCTTTTGAAATTTCCTGATCTTATGGAGTCTGAACTAGAGCAAGAAGGGAGTCATTCCCAGTTAGGCCAGAACAGTTAAGAGTCAGGAGAACACCCCAGGGGCCAGGTCTGGTGGTGGCAGATAGTGCCTAATAGAAAACAGAGCAGCTGTGACTGCTGACTGCTTTAGGGGTGGAAGAGGGGGCAGGGACAGTGAGAGATGTGAACACATAGCTTCCACTTATGTGCTGGAATTATCATTGAGCCAACAGAAAGAACAAAATAAAACGATAAAGAGCTGGCAAGGCAGGAGGCACGGATATATGTATACATGAGGTTCATCCAAATGAGTGTCTAGCATCCTTCCTACATGAATGGACAAGGACAATGTTTTATTCATCTCTAATATATCCCATAGCCCGCAACACAGAGCCTTGAACACATGTGCTTAGTACAAATTTGTCAAATGAATGGCAAAGACCTCCCTTAAAGCCCTGATCCAGTGACTCACAACCATTAGTGTTTGAAGTTCTCTCCATCTCTCCTAAACCTCCCTGCTGCCGTTTAATCCCTACCTTGTAAGGTGGGGATTGTGGGGCGGGGGGGGGGGGGGGGGGGGCGGGCAGAAAGGACCAGATTTATACCTTTTCTTACACCTTTAACGCTTCAGGGTACATAATCCCAACAATCCCCAATTCCTTCAACCTTTCCAGGTGCTTTCCAGTTCTCTAATCACAAAATTCTTGGTTCAAGAGTCTGAAATATTTCAATCGTCCTTCTGGTTAGAATGACCCCACCAACTCAGTCAAGGTGGATGTGCATGTCTGTGGAATTGCCAGAAAGCTCCTCTACCCAATACCGGCATCCCTGCCACAGGGTAAAGAAAGAAAACCAAGGTTCCCAGCTCCTCCTACCGGAGGATCCTCTCGAACTCATCCCGGTCCCGTTGCACCTGAACGGCTAGACTGTGCTCCTTGAACGCCACCTGCTCCAGCCGACTTTTACGCAGTTTGGCTTCTGTTTCCATCTTCTTCAGCACATTTTCCCTTTCCTTTCTGCGCCACTCTCTGTCTGCTACTTCCTGGTTGCGCTTGGCCCGCAAGGCATCCTGGGAAAGGAGAGGGTTGGGAGACCAGTGAGGACGCAAAACAACCTCCGCACTGACCAGGTGCATTTGGGAAGACACTCCCTCACAGACTCTGTCTGACACAGCCTGCTTTGAGAATCTCCGTGAATTTCTCTGGCAGCAAGGTTATCATAGGAAATGGAGTCCTGTCATAGAACTTTCAGGTCAGAATATACCCCAAAGGGCCATCTTGTTCTTCCATTCCACTCATTCCAATTCTTTCCCTATACCTCAAACACCTCCAGACAGTCCTGAAATTGCTTCTAGTTTTAAAAACTGCTAATGATAGAGATAGCACTGTTTTCTCTGTTTTTCACAGTTGAGGTTGAAAGTTCTTTACAAAGTAGCCAAAAACTTCCTCTTGAATCTTAAGGACTTAGGCATAATGCACTGCTTGGTCTTTGCTGCCATTGGCGCTGGGAGCAGACCCACCCTTTCTTCTCAGATAACTGGCTCATCTCTTCTAAATCTCCACCCACAAGGCCATTTTACATTTTAAAGGCTGTCAAAGGAATAGTAAAAGATTGGGAGAGGTTGAGGGAAGCAAAGACTAAGTAGATACCTGTTCTGCCTGGTAATCCTGGGCCTTCTCCTGCATGGCCCTCAGGAGGGCAATCTCCTTCTCTTTCTCCCTCCGTATTCTCTCCTGCTCAGCCTCAAACTCTGCTTCTTGAGCCTGCCAAAAAGGAAAGTCTGCCCTGGGCCCGACTTCACCGGCCCTGTCTGCGGACCGGTGAACCTCGCCCGGAGAGCACAGGATAAAGCATTCACCTTTCTCAACCCACCTGACTCTCTTAGCTTCATTATCTCGCTGCAAGCCTTACAGAGAGAAACCAAGCCCCTGTACCAGTCTGTCCAGTATATCCCCTACCACCTCTGGACTCCTTATAGTAGACCAGAATGACTATGTATCAATGTATGGAAATAGAAACCAATTAGTGTTTGTAAAATGCTTTCTCCCGTATTATCCCAGAGGATCTTCTCATCTCATGAAATAGATATTATAGATGAGGAAACTGATGTTCATAGAGATTGAGGGTCCTGCCCAAGGTTGCAGAGCTAGTCACCTACCAAACAGGATTTGAATGCAGGTGTCCTGAGCACAGCCTTCACGCTCCTTCCACTACTTAACAATTTCCAAGTTGCAAAGCCACTGGGCCAAGTTTCTAGAAGTAACAATTGTGACTCCCCTGCCTGTCTTATAAAGTACAGCAGGTAGAGGTTATCTCATCAGTTCCTGGGCAAATGGCCAACACACAGGTTAGCAGATACTTAAGGAGTGAACCACCAAAATTAGCTCCTTTTGCTACTTCTCTGATAAAACAGATATATTCCTAAAAGCTTCCCAAACCCAGCTTCCCAATGACCATTCGAGGTCAGACATAAAACTAATGGCTCAGGTTGGGTGGAAATGTGATCTTCCCATAGAGAACATTCCCTAGACCCCATTCTACCTGCCCACACTTCTGTGCAGCCCAGTGCGTTGCCTGCTTGTGAGCTGTGCATGCTGGCTGTGTGTCAAGCTGGTCTCTCTGTTCCACCTTGCTCTAGATGGCAGGCAGAGAACTCTGGAGGCTTCCACAGCCAATTAGCTCTCAAGGGGCAACCGTGGCTGCAAGAACAGAGACCCCAATGAGGTCACGAAAGGGCTTAAAGCATACATGGATACTCACAGTGGGCTGTGGGCATGCCCAAGTGCCTGATCCCTTTGCCAGTCATCAGCCTCTCGCAGCTACCTCTGCCAATGCCCTCTCCATGTATGAAGACAAGACATCTTCCTCTGCTCAGAAATCTATGGTGATTCTTCACTATTCCATGCTTCCAGCTCTGCTCAAGGTCCAAGGCAATCCCAACAACTGCTCTCAGCTCTCTGGTATCACCTCATTTCTTATCATGACTGCCACAGATGCTCTGCTGCAGCCAGCAAACCTGTTCACCAACTCCAACACATGACTGGCTTATTATCACCACCTTCACCAACTCAGGGAAATAGATTCTGAGTTCCATGTGATGTACATAGTATCTAGATATGTTCAGCCTCGTCTGACAATGGACACATATTGAAGCATTCAGGACATTTTAATCAATCAGTGACTAGGTTCACAAGGAGATTGTAATGATTAAATGAATCAACATGTGTGTTACGTGGGGTCTCTGGTCCTGCTCCCCGCATAAGAACACAGGACATGGTGAGGCCAAAAAGGAACACCAACGGAGCCATGGATAGGGGGTTCATACCACTATAGTCTTGCTAGCAGCTGGGTTGGAGACACAGGAAGCAGGAGCCACACGATCCGCAATCTGCTGTCTGCTTCTCTGCCAACCAACCAACCCCAGTTGCTAGCTGCAATCCGCCATCTGCTTCTCTGCCTGCCTGCCTGCCTGCCTGCCAACCCCTTGCTAACTGCAATCCGCCCTTGCTAGCTCAGCCAAGGCAGTTTTATTAGTGGCTAATGGCTAACAGGTAACAGCTGGCAGCCAACTAGTTACTGTTCATGGTCATCTACTGCCTAAGCCAGCACCTCTCCACGTGAGGCTGAGAGCCTAGAAATTGTTCTCTGGGACTCTGTCCCCACAACATGTGAAGCACTTGGCATAGAACCTGTGCACAGATTAAGGGCTCAACAAGTGGCAGTTGTGTGATCACTATTGTGGGGACAGAATCCCAGAGAGCAGTTTCCAGGCTCTCGGTCTCACGTGAGAAGGTGCTGGCTTGGTTCTTAGATGGTCATAAACTGTAATCAGATGGCCATCCCCTGTGGCTGGTTGGCCATCAGCTGTTACCGGTTAGCCATTAGCCACTAATATAACTGCTGTGGCTAGTCTAGTGGGTTGGTTGGTTGGCAGAGAAGCAGACAGCGGGTTGTGACTGGCAAGGGGTCGGTTGGCAGAGAAGCGGACTGCGGATTGCAGCTAGCAAGTGCAGTTAGCAAGCAGGTTGTGGATTGTGGATCATGTCGATCCTATCCTGTGTCTCGCCAGGCGTGAGACTGGTGCAGGAAGACCCCTTGCTGGGGTACTGATGGATGTTTGCTTTTGTGTCTCCACCAGCCTCCATTGAGAATATAGTGGTATGACTCCAGTATCTATGGCTCCGTTGGTGTTCCTTTTTGGCTTCACTATATCCTGTGTTCTTGTGCGGGGTTGGGGGTGGGTGGACTGGGAGCTAAGTCCCTGCATTACAACTATTATGCATGAACCATCTATGCTTTCTCTCCCCCGCCCCCCTGCCCGTCTTGCATTCTCATTCTGTTCCCTGTATATCCTGGCATCCAATAAGAAAACGAAAGCCAGTAAATAAGCTTTGTTGAGCTTCACTTTCTGTGGTTTGCCTTGGGAGTATGTAGGTATATCCCTATGCCTTTTCAAATTATACCCACACCCTCCCCTTGTCCATAATTAAAACTCTACTATAAAGTATGATGTGACCTCTGTCGTCACGGAACCTCAAAACTAGAAGGGAGACAGGACCAACACATAGAATTAAATAAATTTCCTGCTACCTTGAGACCATCCTTCTCTTTTCACATAAATCCATGTTCACTCCATCTAAACAGTGCTTAAATGCTTTTTTTTTTTTTTGCCTGCCATCATTCCTCAAAGACCATTACCCCATTTTGCCCCAGAATGAACCTGCACATTCCTAAACTGCATCTCCCAGTAACTTTTGCAGGCATTGCCCTCTGCTCTATGATGCATTTGTTATGGGTTCTACAGTGAGGGATGGGGGTCTATTTTCTGAGTCTAGCACCCAGTACAGGATTCCCAATATAGGAATTTTCACAAGAAATTTATGGGGAAGCTGACTCATGATTACCGGGGATATAATTATCCAGGTCATGAGGAATCCACAGATAACTTTACTTTCACCAATAGTTTCAATTTTCTTCCCTGCCTGCACCTGACCCTCATTCCAACTTCTAATCAAAGGTGTTAACAAGGATAATAATACCCTAATTTGTGTGCCTTTCCAGGCTGTCTGTTAATGAACAAGTGCACTGGCCAAGATGAAGAGGAAAAGAAGCCAGGCTCTTGAACTAAGGACATGAGTTTTAGAATGAAGACAGGGCTGCCTTGAGTTGAAGTCCCCTTGGTTCTCAGGCCTGTCTTTCCCTATGACAGACATTCCATTCCTGGCCAGAAGACCCAGGCATCAGAAACCAGCTCCCTACCATCTTCTTCTTGGTGAACTCCATCACCATCTGGTCTGCCAGCTTCTCCTGAGCCAGCAGCTCTGCTTTCTGTTTCTGGCTCTCGTCATTTATGCGCTTAATCTCAGCTTGTATCTTCAGTTTTTGCTGGTGCCTTTGTTCCATGTCCTGCCAGCAAAGGGAAGAGAGCCTCAGAGTAGAAGGGCAAAAGACCAAAAGATACTAGCATACTACAATAGAGAGGCACAAATAGACGCAAGGAGACAAATGCTTCCATTTCTATCCTTTGTTAAAGAGGTCGTCAATGACCTCTTCCAGCCAAATGGCCTCTTCAGTCTTCATCTAACTTCATGGAAGCCCCTGTTACTGTTGACCTATATATACTCTCAGGAAGTAGAGGATCTTAAAATTCTAATCCGCGTCTCCCACATGTCATGCTAAACCCCATCCGTGTGGCTTTGTTCATGGTATGTTCCTCCTGCCTTTAATTTTCTTCTCCTATTTAAACCCAAACTTTTGGTCATCATCAACAGTAATGATTTAAATAATAAGTATTGCCCTAATTGGGTACTTTCTATTCATTGGGCACATAATCTATCTCTGACACCTAAATACATCCCAAAACCCTGAAAGGTAGGCCTTGTTATCGCTCTCATGCAGATGAAGAAACTGAGGCCTGAAGTGTAAGTGATTTCCCCAGGGCCATACAGCTAATAAACCCCAGAGCAGAATTTTGAAACCTGGTCTGTCAAAATTAAAGTTCCAATCTTCTCTGGAAGTCTTACTTGACTGCCCCATGTTCAATTCTCTCTTCTCTTCTGAATCTCTGCACTTAAGATAGTGCCACACCTCCTGGGATTTAATTTTACACTGCTTTGTATGTCCCATGCATTTCCTTTGTGTTCATTCTGTCATAAGTAGAAGACAGGGACCATGTGTCACATTTCTTCTCTTTCTCAATAGCATGTAGCCCAATGAGGAAAACAGAAAACACTCAATAAACTATTGCTAAATAAGGCAGGGAAGTGGGGGCCAAAGTGAGTGGCATGTGAGAAACAAAAAATCGTAAACACAGAGAAACACAATGAGCAATAGAGATCAGAGAACCAGTGTGATCCTCAATGACAAGCTCCCTTCTAAGTAAGGAGCCTCTGCCTTTTCCAGCCATAAGCCTTTGGAAGCTCCAGATGATAGGACCACTTCTGAGCCCGACCACGTTCTCAGGCCCCATTGTGGAGGGACACTGGAATTTTGTGCTACTGTCTCCCTACACCCTACACCCTTCCAATCAAACTCAGACTCCTTGCTTCTACCCATCAAGTCAACCCCCCACACACACTGTTTCCAGCTCCCTCCATTTCTTCAAAGACTGAGCCCCTTTCCCTGGCCTTCTGCTCCTCAGTGCAGCTTCTGCCTTGACTCATTCAAAGCAATTCTACTGTCTTTCCCCCAACCTGGCTCACTGCCTACATAGTTCAGGGCTCCTTCCTCCAGGAAGCCGTCTGCCTCTAGCCAGGGCTATGTGGCACCTGAATCATGGCTACCAGGATTCCTTCACTCTCACTGTACCCAAGTCCTTGTGCACTCCACTTTTCCTCTTCTGCTCCTCCAACTCTCACACTCCTTTTTCTCCTTCTTCCTTTCTTCATTTCCTTTCTACTTCTTCCCCCCAGTTTTAGGCCTGCCACTGGTACCCCAGGCATTCTATAATCCCATTGACCCTCAAAGCTAAAAAAGCTGCCAACCTCTGATTTATGACATACATACAATCATGTATTTACTTTCTTTGCCTATTTACATTTTAATTTGTGTTTTTGTTAGTTTATATCATTTCCAAGAAACCAAAGGACTTTTCGTTTCCCATCTTTGAAGCCATTCCAAAGCAACTGCAGATGAACTCCCCTCATTTTTCTCCATCTTGCTAGCAAGGTGGTAAAAGCTGCTCTTGTGCTACCCTGAGATGATAAGGCAAGTCTAAGCTGGAGGGGCACAGTTTTCTACCTTAAAGTTGCCTAACAATACTTCATGGAGACTCAGGGAGTGCTTCTTAGAAGGACAGCGAAATGACAGTGACAAAACATCAGTCTAATGGTGTTGACTCGGTGACACCTGGAACTTTCTCAGTGAACCTACCAATTCCCACTCCCCACAATCTAGTTGGATTTTCCAGCATTCATTTCTCACCCCTTTCCCTTTGTATTTATCCCATGCCTCTCCTTCCTGGCCCTTTCCCTCTCTTTCCTGAGCCAGGAAATTTGCCAGGTTGTTCTGTCTTCTTGGCCTTGTTGGTCTCCTTCTGAAGCAGTTCACAAGGCTACATGCCCCCTCATCTTCCTTTACTATCCAGGTGATCCTCCTCCTGTACCAGAGGTCCTCTGAAAAGCCATTATAATCATAAGGGCATCTGTGAGACCCTTCAGGAGCCCCTGTCACTCACCACCATCAAATGCACTGGAGATAACAATTCAATCATCCATGAACATGGGGGAGGAGAACAGAAATAAAAGCATATGTTTTCCACAAATTAAATGGCACCTCAAGAAAACAATCAGACAAATCAGACTTTAGGATATTCTTCAAGTCAACTAACATGGATGCTTCAAAATATCAGTGTTATAAAAATAAATGAACTAATGAATGAAAACGGAAACTCTTCTAGATCAAAACAGACTAAAGAGACTTAAGCGAGTGATTCTGGTTTGGGAAAAAGAAAACAACTGTAATACATTTTTGGAACAATTGGAGAAATTTTAATATGGATTAAATACTAAATGATATAGAATCATTGGATTTGATTTTTTGATAAGGGATGTGATAATGGTATTGTTGACATGTAAGAGAATGTCTTCAGAGAATGTTCTTTGGAGATGCAGACTGAAGCATTTAGTAGCACAGTGTCTTTTAAATAGTTTATCAAAATATGCATATACATCTAAAAGAGACAAGCAACTAAGGCAGATATTAACAATCATTAAATTAGTGAAGCATTGATTGGTGTGGTATAATTCTTTCAACTTGTCTTTGTGTATAAAAATTTTCAAAAGGGAGAAAAAGAATAAATGCTCCAAATGCTTGCCATGTCCCTGACTGTGCTTTTGTGTATTCCAAAAGACCAAATAAGGCAAATGGAACAGCTTTTTTTTTTTTTAAGTGTACTTAGTCATCATTTATTTTGCAATGGATATGCCTACTAATTTTATTTAGGCTAACAGGAAAAAAAGGTTTGGCTCCTCAACACAATTAATGACATCTGGATGCTATATACTTTGAATGTGGTAACGAACAGCAGGGAGCCTGGAACTAAGACACTACTACTGTTCATCTATAAAGTGTATAGCATCCCTAGATAATTAAGGGAAGACTATAAAACATCCCTCTGTTTATTTGTGTAAATCGTGCAGCCATATATTTCCTTTATGTGTCCATTCACATGGACATGTCAGTCTTGGACCCCAGGTCCCCAAGAGTCAGAGAGTCTCTATCCAAATCACTGCTCATCCCCAGCATGGCGCCATGGCCAAATAAATGTTTAATATGCCAATAAAAAGTTGATGGTGATGGTGTTGTAAAATGAGTATGTGCCTGGCAGAAAATTAGTCTACTCCCTTAAACCCCCAAATTTTGGAAGGCTTTGTTGCTGATGCTTGTGGAAGTTGGCATATCTGTCCAGCCTGTTACCCTGAGATCCTCCTTGTGGAGCTGTTCTATGTATTCCAGCAGCTGCTGCTTCTCCTGCTCCCATTGCTCAGCAAGTAGTGATCGCCCCTCCTGGTTCTTTTCCATCTGCTGCACAATGTGCCGTCTTCCTCTGGAGGGAATAGGGCCACAGTGTCTTAGAAATCGAGGGTCCAAGTCTCTATGCTCCAACCTCCACCCAAATAACTTTCAGCATGGGAAGTGTGACAGGAACAATTTGAGAAGTGCCTAAACATTGCTATGCTTCATGAACTCAGACCAAAGTCCTTCTGCAAAGTGTCGCGAGTGATCAGTTCTCTATTTTCCTGGGTCTGGGACTCACCCTTCTTGATATTATTCCATTTCTTCATTTGCTTCCCAAGAGTTCACTCCACGTTATAATGTACTTCCTCCCTTCCAGTGTATAAAGAGCTTCAGAAATCCTACAACCTCCCAAGCCTTCCCAGAGCCACACGGAGCTGGCTTCCCATGCTGGCTTCACAGAGCTTCAAGAGTTCAAAAGCCCACAACTTCTTCCTCCAGTATCTCTGCTATCACCCTGAGTATCGTGTCATCCAAGACTACCTCCCATGCCTAGTTTGCCGACAGTCTTTCTTATATTCTATCGCACATTTTGAGACAGCAGCTGGTGGACAGGGCTGAGACTGAGGAACCAGTCTCTACAATCAGTGCTGCCCATGGCTCCCTATGTCTTTTGGGATATCAATAGACTTAGAAGCACCCATACACTGGGGTATATGAGTAAAGGCTGGAAGAATGTGAGAAGACACAGATTAGGATAAGAATCTAGGGCAAAGAGTATGAAATTCACATTCAGATAGAGCACTCGAATGGCTTCATGACTCTAGATGAAATAAACGGGAGTAATGAGTAAGTCATATGGAAGCGGGTTTGAACTCTATAAGTATAAAGACCAGCTCAAATCATTAGAGCTGCCTAATGAGGCAGACATTTTTCCTCGATTGGAGCTATTTATACAGAAGGTGAAGAGCCACTTAGCCATTAAATCAACTTTTATTGGGAGCCTACTATAGTCCACCAGGTACCTACTAGAAATCCAGAGATGAATGGTGCAAGAGTGCAACAGAATACAGGTGGGGAGAGAGAACTGCCATTCAGTGTGGTACAAGTACTATTTATAGAGGTAATTCTTATATTATATGGTTGGTGTTCTAAATCTAGGACACTGCCATTCTATAATTTACCTGCTTTGGGTCTTGCCCTTTTCTGCAAAACAAAGGGGACTAAATTTATTCATTCTAATTATTTCATGTATTAAGTACCTACTATAGGCCAAACACTCTGCTAGGCCCAGGAGCTACAGAAATGAATGAGACAGGGACCCTGTCCTCCATCTAGTAAGGATCAGAGAGCCAAAGTGCAACAAGTTGTGTGCTAGGTATAAACACAGTGTGATGGAACACAGAGGACAGAGTCACCAAGCCTACTTGGGGAAGAGAGGGAGGCTTCTTGGGGGAAGTGACAACAAAACTATATACTCGAGGAAGAGACAGTGTTTTCCAGAAGAAAGGAAAGAGAAAGATATTCAAAGCAGCAGGAACTTATGACAAGACCTGGCATGTTGGGAAATGGGAAAACACATAGAGTGGATGGCAGGAAATGGTGAGAAATGAGGCTGAATTGGGGCCAGATTGCGCAGCATGTGTTATAATCTTGGAAATAAACTTTAGGAAGTTCTGTGGTTCTAGGAATGACTTCATAAATGTTTTGAGATAATAATAGATGATGATAATGGCCATTTCTCATCTCTTCCCTCTGGGAAAGGCTACATGGACCTAAAGATACATGGAAATGACAGAAGAAGATGCAAAAACCACCTCTTTACCGTATTCTTTCCTCCTTCCTCTTCCTGTCCCATTCCTCCTGCCTTTGAATGGATTTCTGCCGTTCCACCTCCATCATCTGATCCAGTCGCTTCTCTTCTGCATCTAGTTCTTTCTGGATCAGCTGCTTTTCCAGGATTTGGGCATCCCGGATGGCATGGCACTTGGCATTGAGGATGATCTGAAGAGTGGAAATGAAATTGTGGCACTAGGTCTGGGAGTAAGGTTAGGGAGGAATGCATCACGAGGGTGTAGAAGTTGGAGGGGGCAGAAATGGGAGCAGAGCACTATCCAGTGTGCTGTAAATGCACATAGCAGCTTACAAGCACAGAAAAGCAAGAACATTCTTATATTTGCCCTTCCCCTTAATATAGTTCAAACCTAACACTTAATGGGCTCCTAAGTGCTAATTTGTGCAAGGAGAGGACCAGAGTAGCGTCTTTCAGCATATTGGGTCTTAGTGTTAGGGGGTCATAATCACTCTTTGGGAATATGATGAAAGCTATTGCCCCCTTTCCTCCATAAAACTCACTTACATATAGACACACAAAATCTCCATGAAATTTCAGAGGTTTGTGGTCCCCTTAGGGACCCATGAACCCCAGTTAAGACCCCTGTTCTACTCCTCAGGGAAACTAAAAACACTTGCAGAGGCCAAGCCAACAAACTTTTAAGCTGGAAGAGCCCAACATCACACCGAAGGGGATAATAACCCAGGGTCATCAATAAGAACCATGAAGCAAAAGCTTTAGAAAATAAATGAAGATATAAGTAGAGATGTACCTGAGAGAAAGAAATAGATGAAGGGGTTGGGGCGTCCACATTTTTCATTGGGTTGAGAAGTGAACCACAGGCAATGAGAAACAAAATAGAATTCAAATGAGCCTCTAGCCTTTGTGCTTTCAGCTAAAACACTTGAAAAAGAACCCAATGGCCTGGATCACCCTCTGTGGCCAGAATTAAACTAGCAGGATAAAAATAAAAGTAATATCCCATTTATTGATCAATCCACAGTTTGCAAAGCCTCTCCCATATTTCAGCTTATTTAATCCTGCCAATAACTGTGCCAAGTAGTTTACCCTTGGACTTTACAGATGAAGTGAGGTTCAGGGAGGGCAAGTGCCTCGCTGAAGGTCACACAGCAGCTCAAAGCACAGCAACCATATGACAGATGCAGCTGTCCCCCAACCCCCAACCTCACTTCCCCTCTCCAGCCAACCCCTCACTTCACTTTTCCCCCTTCTTGCCCTGCCTCCAGATGGAACCAATGCTGTCCAGAGTTTGAATAAGAGGAGGGAAGAAATGCAGGGCCCCCCACCTTGTTCATGTCCTTGAGCTCCTCCTCCTGCTCCATCCGCAGCTTGTTGGCTCTCTGCAGAAGGTTCTGGGCCCTCTCCTTGGCCACCTCCTCTAGGTCACTGAGCTTCTTGTTGTTCCTCCAAACCATTTCCTTCTCTTTCATGACTGTCTTGCGTGTGGTCATTGCATCCTACAGGAGACCAGACTGCATCAGTGTGGGATTAAAGCCTGTGTCCTGGCCACTAGCCTGGCTACCACAGGTGACCCAATATGATTTTGCTTCACTCCATCATGCTATCAGAACCCAGAATTTTCTCAGCCTGACTTCATCCTCGCCACTCCCGTTGCCCCCTAGTTACTCCCACAACTAGGCTTCATTCTAGAGCATGTCTCCATCCATGCCTTGTTCCAGGGTCCCCTAACTAGATCCCCAAGTTTCATGGAAAGCTGGCCCTCTCCCCAGTACGTCTCTCTTCTGCCCCCCATCTATTGAGACCAGGGCTCAGGGGCTTAGCTACCATAATGGCTTCCTTTTCCTTCCTGAAGGCCTGCTCCCTGGCCTCGAGTTCTTCTCTGGTTAGCACATGGGATGCCCATTTGATCCGCTCAAACTCCTCGGGGCTCATGATAAGGGACTCCCCAGAGGGATCCTTGGTGGGAACGCTGACATAAGGAATGAACAAAGTTAGGGAGGGGAAGTGAGAAAGAGCTCTCGGCACCACGATGTAGGCTTCTCTGCTCTCTTCCCTCCCCTCATCATTGCCAACCCTCCAGCATGAACATGGCCAGTGGTAGGAAGGACTGCCAATTGCACTGTGGGTCCACTGGGAAGAAGACATCCAGCAGAGGGTGAAGTAGCATCACAGGCTATAAAAAGACATTTTAAGAACTTTCTCTAAAAGGCCCAGCCTTCTTTGTGTAGCCATCCATGGCCCTCCCACCAATATACACATATGTCGATCACCCACATCAGGCCCAACAGACCACCCCCTATCTCTGAGTCCACCACACTCTGCTCTCACTGCCCATGTTATGGCCAGCTGGGTGGGGCCTTTATCCTCGCCGGATTACAACTCCTTCAGGACATAGTCTCTGTATTAACAACATTGGTAGCTTAGTAGTCTGGCCCAGTGCTGGGCACAGAATGAGAACTCAAAACAAAACTGTCGAATTAAACTTTAAAAATGGATTATTCCTCAAGGATGACATAAAAAGGACAAGGGGACGCCAAACGGGTTGAAATGGATGCTAGTGAGAAACCTAAACACCCTGCCCATCCAGACCAGAGAGAAGCTTTGAACTCTAAACATTAATTAGAATGTCTGATCAACAACAGTTGGAGACGTGTCTGTAGACCCCTCCTTTCTAGCTGCCCAACCATTCAACAAACCAATAAGTAATTATAATGATTACAAACAAACGACATACATTAAAGACGGAGGTGGGAGAAACAGGGGGTGGGAATAAAGCTGCTTCTGGGTGAGGCCATTTAACAGGCACATAGCAATGAGACGCAGCAGTCTAAGGCAGGAAGTGAAACCTCATCTAATAAAACTAGTGTGGGGGGAGGTCCAGGAGGTGGAGCAAATGAGTGGTGAATTTGGAGATTAGCCAAAATCTCATGATTCACTGAATGGCACGGCCCCAAACAGTCTGGAATCTGGAATGACCAGGAATGATCTGAATCTGAGGCAGCATGTCGTGGGCTTTCAGCAGCCCAGACAAGGAGACAGCAGCTTCAACTCCAATGTGTTTTCAGGACTAGACCCCTCCAAGAAGGAACAATTTCTCGCATCCCAGGGATGGCCACAGGGCTTCTCACCATTTTTGGCCATTTAATTCCCCGGACTGACCAGATGGTGCTGCTGGAGCCTTGCCTCCCCAGCTCGTGACACAGGCAGCATTTTATAGCAATTCAAACTGTTGGAAGGTGGGGCCAGAGTAAGAACAGTTTCAGGGAATGAAGCACTTGCACAAGAGCTAAACCACCGAGCAACAGTACTGTCTCATTTCACATTGCTGAGTGAGGCCCAAATCCCACAGGAGGGGCCAAGCAAGGAGGCAGCTCCAGTGGGGAAGCTGTGCTAAGCTTATCCCAAAAGAACCCAAGAGCCTGTGGGAATTTCTTCTTATGGCCTCAGAGCCTGGGTAGAAGCCAGGGGGTAATTAGGCAACCAGTCAGTTTCCCTTTGCTTCAGATTCCTGATGCAGTAAAAAGGAAGTGACTCATTTGGACCATTCCCTTTACCAAGTGCACTAATGGGGGCTCAGGGAGGTCCCACTAAGCACCTCCCTTCTACCAGCCCTGTAGGTCCTACAGCAGCCAGAAGAGAGGAAAAAGAAAGAAGCTGGGAACCAAGGGTAGTGGAAATAATAGATACAAGAGGGGAGAAACAGAGACGCCAACATGAAGAAGAAAGAAGGAGAATATGAAACAAACAGGGGAAATGAACACAAAATAAGTGGAGACTTGACTGACAGTGAAACCAGGTGAGTTTTCCCTTCACCCAGCTTTCAGCAGACCTGGGTTTGGGCCCTGGGTACTCACATGAGTTTCCGAACCATGTCCCTAGTGATGAGCTGGATGGTCTCCGGCTTGTGGTCCAAGCCCAGAGCAGTGAGAGTTTTCTGAATGGCATGCTTATCTCGGAGCAGCACGATGGGTCTGTCACTCTGGGCCAGAGGCTATGGGTTCAGCAAAGACAGCTTAGAAGCTGGTCATCTCACTTCCCATTGGTCAGGCCTAACTTCAAGTGTAAACTTCCCCTCTCCTGGGGCTTTCACCCCATCCAGTGGCAAAGGAGGCTGGCTGGGGCCCAGACTGCAGAACCATCAAGAGTAGCTAGGGCACTGAGAAAGCAGCATCGTGCTCTACACTTGAACTTGGCCAGATGTGTTCTGTACTGACCAGCTCTTCTGAGAACAAGGCCTCTCTATAACTTGTGTGCATACTCCTGAACAGATAGAAAGAGAGGTTGCTAGTGTGTGTTCATTCCTAACCTAAAACTATCAGGAATGAAAATTTTAGGTCTCCATCTTCTCCCTCCATGATTTATGAAAGAAGGAATAACTCTCTCTTTGATCACACTGTGGGCTTGAAGCAATACAATTTGTTACAGACTCATCCAATCTATGATATTCACATTTTTAGTGTTTTCTAAGGATTAGATTAATTTGCTCTGATTCCCCAAGAAAAAGGCCATATGGGGGAAGTTAGAAATGGCTAAATGGCCTGGTAGAGACCTGCCCTTAAATCTAATGTGGTGAGGAAATCAGAGAGTTCAAATTCAGCAAGAATACAAGACATATGTTTTTTCAAAAATTTCTGACAGTGAGAGAGTTAGGTAATAAGAAAATGAAATAACTTATTTCAGGAAATTTTTGAACACAGGAGAGAATTTCATTTGTCATTAATGCAGTAATTGTGATCCTGAGTGGAGGCAAAGGGATGGCCTCAATCGAGGTCCTTCCTGTCCTGAGAACCTCACTTTGCATAGAGGTCCCAGAGTGCTGCTGCCACTGTGTGCCCATCTCTGCTTCCAAGTCATGCCACAGACCCCTTCTGCCCCCTACTGCCGATTGAGAGACTTCTTAGACTCTCACCCAGCAATAAGGCCAAAGAAACAGGGCCAGGAACGGCATCGTTCTGACTGCTCCTTTTGCTAGCCAGCAGGACTACTCCTAGAGAGTCTTTCCAAATCTATTTTCGCTTTGACTAGAAATTACATTCCTTTGATTCTTCCCCTTGTCAATAGGAAAGCAGCTGCAGAGTGGGGGTCTTCTAAATGCAGAAAGATACCTGTCTTGAACCCTCTGCAAAGTCCCTTTTGATTCCCAATGAGGATAGTGAGGAGCAGGGATAGGTATCACCTCTCCTCTCTCCAGCCCACCTGCTGCCAAAGGTATTCACGCCACCACTGGCATCTTTCCTCTCTTTTCTCTCTCAATCTCTAAATACCCTTCTCTCCATGTCTCATTCTCTTTCTAGTCTTGCCTCTCTTCCTTCTCCCCTGGTGAACTCCATCTGTACCAAGATTATTCCAAGTAATGCTTTAGCTCTCCTTCTTAGACTAAAGAAGTTGTCAGCTTCTTTAGTCAGGATGGCAAATAAAGCCCTGCTCGTTTCCCAAAGCTAAGAAATTATTTTTGTTGAGCACCTGGGAAAGGAGGATGACTCTGTGGTTTGATCCAATGTTGTTCTTAGATGAAGGGGGAAATATGTTGCTCTGTGTCTGCAAGCTTGGTCCAGTGGCCCTCCAATGTTTTCACCATGGAGTGTTCACTGAGCAACTATCAAACTCTCTGCAGCCAAGCCTCCCCTTCGAAATTACAACAAATTTTCAATGCTGTGCAGACATGACGCTTGTATTAGTGGAGAAAGCCAGGTGTGTGGTATACATGGGCCACACTAGATGTCAGGGTTCAACTGCTAGCTCTCAGAACTTTCTTCTGTCTTCATCAGAGAGAGGGGCTGATGTGACCAGTGCTAGCATTATTCCGAGCAACACTAGTCCAGGTCACTACCTCCAGGTGGTAGCTACCTGGAGGGGCTGGGAGAGGGTTACCTTGATACCTCCAAAGAGGCTCTCATCTACTTCGGAGCTCATGGTTTTGGTCCGATAGCGAGTCCTATTCCTTGATCTGTTGGAAGTGGTAGAAGAACACCTCAGAACACCAGTTGTGTGTAACGGCTGCAGAAAGAGGCAGAAAGTTTGGGCCATCAGTATTGAGTGCCATCTGGATCCTTGGCAAGGTAAACACACTTCACCAGCCCATGCCAGGGTAGGTAGGGGTGCCTGCAGAAAAGCCACTGAGGGAAAGCACCTGAATGAACCCTGAAATGTAGAGGACACCCCCACAGAAACAGAGGGCTCTCTAGGTAGGGGCCAGGCACACTAGCTCAGTGAGAAGGAGTATTTCTGTAGTCCTTGAGCTGAAGGCCAAGTCATGTTGCCATATGGAAGAAAGAAGGAAGGAAACAAGGTGAGAGGATAACCTCATTGTTGGCCCAGTCCCAATTTCCCACAAGGACACTCTCTTGTGAGGTCATCTGGGCTTGCCTCCCCAGAAATGTATTGTGTCCTCTTCACGTCCAATCTTCTCAGCCTGAGCTCCAAGCCCCCTCCACAAACAACACTATTATTCGACCTCTTTCATGTCTCCATAATCTCACAAGGTTATAGTGGGGAGCAGAGGATATTAAGGATGGAAAAGCACCTTGCCTCCTGCTTGGCACACAGTTGGTGCCTAATAAACTTTAATGGATGAATGATGACTAATTGCCAGCTACAATCAGACAAACTAGTACATAATGTCCACCGTGTGACTTTCACTCCCAGGACCCCTTTAGTGTGCATTAGTCAGTTTTAACCACCCAGTGTCTTCTATGTTTGGAGATTTCCCCTCTAATGAGGTTTGGAGACAAGGTTCATCTCTGATTATCAAAGCTGAAGACACCAGATATTCGTTTTCCAAGCTTCGGCAAAACCAATCAGATCACCGAAGCCTGACAAGGGACAGCGAACTAGTGATGCAAGAAGAAGAACAAGGAAAACCTTTCTGGAAAAGGCAGCAGTCACAACCACACCTAGTGTCTAGGGCAGTGCTGATAAAGACACTAGCAGCACCTCACAGCGAAAGCTGCCAGCATTGGAGGTGCAAAACAGCATCAAGGGTCCTCACCAGACCAGTGCAGTATTGTGTTTTTGGCCTCTGTTCTAGCTGCAACTGCTCCCTTCGTTCCCATTTACCAAGCCTAGTTTCCCAGCCTTGATGTCAGGTCCGTGAGCTCTCCCAAATCCTTAAAGTTCTGTCTCTCATACTTATAACAGGAACCCTGACTAATACAACCTCATTCCCAAAGCTCATCCAGTTTCAGCTCAGTCCCCAGAGGAGAAGTCTGTCTCCAGGAGGTGGCTTCTGTGAGGACTGTGGGACAACTCCAGGCTTAATCCAAAGCTGATTCAATTCTCACTTTGCAGGAGCCCACATCTCTCACAGTTATCTAAGCTGGGATGTCTTGGGGAAATGAGCTATACACATTGGGTCTCCCAAGCCTGGGAATCAGCAACTGTCAAAGGGACAGAATGGACAGGGAAATGGACTGTGCATTCCAGGTCACTAAACAATGGACAGTGTGTTTTGAAAGCTTTCATCTACCATGACCAACCAGACACCCCAGCACCTCTTCTACCTGTTTCAGGTTTTCACACTAAATTGAGCAGTTATTCTCCAGCTGGCTCTGTTCTGTACAAGGAGCACTACTGTGTGTACTCTTCCTCACTGCTTGGCACAAGTATCAACAGGCTTGCAGAGGGAACGTCCCTCCATTCGCAGCCACAGTCAGCCCCAATGGAGCAGACCAAAAATGTTCAGATTTATTAAAAAGCAAATATAGCAGCCCCAACGATGCCTAACAACAGACTAAAGCAACAGACTAAAGCAACAGATGAGCAACTGTTCCCCTTTCCACCAAAAATAAAATAAGAGGAAATGAATAAAAACTGCAATAGATGGTACTGAGACTAAGCATTGGGAATAACTGGAAAAAGTGGAAGGCACTGGATCATGAGCGATAGTGTGAGTGCTGTACACAATTAAGGGAAAAGATGCAGTCCTAACACATAGTAGGAGCTCAATATGCATTTGATGAAGAATTGATGAATGAAAGCAAGCAAGATGACCTCTCAAGGGCTGCAGACCAGACTAAGACAGAAGCCTTTCTGGAACATGCCTGCCTGAGTCCAGGCCACTCCACCACTTCACATATTCCATATCACGTACAAGTATGGCCTGCATTATGGAAAATTATGTAGGTGAAAGGGCTGGAGTACAGATGGAAAGTATTATTATTGTTTTGCATTTGTTTTCCTATTTCTTTTCAAGGGCTTCTGCAGGTTTTCTCTTGTCCACAAGTGTCCACCAGGCTACGGGTTCCTCAGGGCTGACACTGCCATCACCTCTTTCCTATGATCTTGGTACCCAGATCAAGAGGAAGTCATTCAAAAGATACTCAACTGCCTGAGCATAGAAGTCAGAACAGAGGAAGGAAAACAGATGACCACAGAAAAGTAGCCACTGGGCAGGGCAGAGGGAAGCACTGAGATCTAGGATTGGGTGGCAGAGAAAACCTCACTGGGGAAATGCTGACTTTGAAACCACAAGCCGTACACCAGGATTAGAATAACCAGTTTGCCAAGAGTAATAAGAAGGATTAGAGATGTCACTGTGTAAAAATACTGGAGAAAAATGAAGAAACAAGCAGAAATGGAAAGTTAGATCCTTCTGGACCAGAGTCAGTAGCCAAGAGGTTCTTTCAAGAGGTGAAGGGCTGATTTTATTTCTTGCATGACCAAATAAACATCCCCAAGAAGCTGAGCAGTGCCTAGAAGAAAGCCTGTCTAGTTCTTAGTGGGAGGCAGCTCTTGAGAAAAAGGAAGAGAGCCTGATAAAAACTGGTAGTAATAGCTGAAGAGGCAGGAGGGATTGGGGAAGATGAAGATTGGGCACAGATAAAGATGCCAGCCCAACTTTAATATTTTCATTTTGGTGACCTAGCTGACTCCCTTTCTCTTCAAAAATCATCCTATCCCAGGAGTATAAATATTTGGCCACTGCTCAGAGCTCTGGGAGAGACTCTGATGCAGTAAGATTAGCTGGTCAATTGGATGATGATTTTGACTTAGTCATTGATATAGGATAATCTCCATACCATATTGTTTTAAAGAAAACAGAATATAAGACATGTAAGTACCCCTATAAAAATGTTTGTATGAGGATATGCACCCATAGTGTGTTACTGAAAGAATTTTCACAAAAATGTTTAATTTCAGGTGAGCATTACCATCTTAAGACATTTCTTGTATTGAATAATTTTTTGCAATGAGTAGGTAACTCTTTTTATGATCAGAAAAAAAAACACCCAAAACTATTTTTATTTGAAAACGAAACATAACAGTGGACCTGATGCTCCAACTCTGAACACAGGAGACTCCAGCCCTTTAAAAACTACAGCATTTTATGTCCCAGGGCCCAGGATGTTCAGCTCAAATCCAGCAAGACAGAGCTGGGACAGGATGGTGTAGAGTTTCCCTGACAAAACTGGAACATCTATCAACTGAACAAAGCTGAAGGCATGTTCTTTTCTGGATGTCCTCTCCACCCTGGATCTAGCTCCTCCTTTGCATATAGGTTCACTGCAAGCTAGCAAATTCAGGATTTGAGCTCTTCCTGATTCTACTTCCTTTTTCTATAAGCTTTGGTTACTGAGAAGGTCGGGATGCTTAGGCAGCAGGCACCCAGGCTTTCACTAAGTGATCCACTCAGTTTACCTCTTTCTTCAAATGGAACCAGGTGGCCATCTGTCGGATGCCTTCTTAAGACAACATCCTAGTCAGTACTGAGGTTCATCCCTCCTTCTACAAGATGTTGTTATTCCTTGTTTTTAAGGGTCCTGGAGGTCTGCCTGGTTGTGAGCCTCCCCACCAACACCATCTCTCCCCACTCCCCCAAACACTCTCATAAGCTAGCGAGCAGCATCTCTCTTTTTTTCTCTCTCTCATATACACCTGGCCTGCCAGATGAGCCGAGGTCACTAACTTGACTTGCTGCTTCTCAGAGGTTCCCTTATGCCCAGTCCTGTCCAAGGGATTTCAGAAGGGCTCAGTCAGCAGAGCAAACCCCTTCCCTGAGCGGCCCTTGGATGGGGAATCCCTGATCTGGGTGCAGAGAAGCCCACAAGCCTAGCCCTGATGCAACTCACTGATCAATTTGGGCTTAGAAATATGAAATTTTTAAAACAAGAGAAAAAAAAGCACAAACTTTTACTGTATGCCCTTAGATGCCAGGTGTGATGCTAGGCCCTCACAGACAGATATACACCACTGTGCCTGTAAGGCACTGAGGAGAGCTAGGAATAATATACAGAACAAACGCCTAGGTGAAAAAGACCCCACTGCAAAACCTTAGGTAGGTCTCAGAAGAGGGGAACTGCTCTTTTCTGGAGACTTGTTTATCTTGTAATTAACAAAGCTCTTCTGAAATCTCTACTTGGGTACCCTGCATTTGAACCACTGAGCCCCAGAAAAGTAGTGTCACCTCTGGGCAGGAAATATGTCCACTAGTACACACAAGGAGCCACCTTTGCCACTTAGGTGTGCCCTCAGAAATTCAAACGTTATTTCCAATACCCCAAGGCTCCAACACCTATCCTCCACCCACCTCCCTTATCATTCAGGGACCAACACACTCCTCACTGGAGCCTAGACATCCCCTGCATAGCTCCTCCCAGGCCTGCTGCCCTTCTCAACCCTCATGACCCTTGTAGTCCTTTTCAGGCCAGCCAGACCAGTCCCAATCCCTCCAGGGTCTTTCAAAACTGGTACCTTCCTCATTCATTCATTCATTTGCAAATATTTGTTTAGTAGCAGCTGAGTGACCCCAAAACCCAAGTAACAAAAGAGAAAACTGAAAGTCAAAAATATTCTGTGATTTATGTGTTGTCACTGCTAGTTAGTGTCAGACAACCTGTCATCTGGCCTCGTCACCAGTGTTTTTTCCCCCTCACATCCCACAACCCCCAGCCCATAGAGGCCCCAGTCTGATAGTAGGGGGAAAAGGTTGGGACATCCCTTTCTCCCCAACTTCCACGCTCAGCATCATTTTACACTTTTAATTCCTATCGCCGCCCTAATTCCTCTTTTGGAAAAGCAAGTTCCTCAGGACTTCCCTTGCCTCTTCTAGGGGTGTCCTCCCGATCCTGGGCCTTCCGACACCTTCTGCACTCCCCTAGTACTCCATTTTCCCGGCTCAGAAATCCAACCCAATTCAGAACAGTTGAGGCACCACCTGAGGTTCTCCCCCATCACCGGGGACCTCACCATCTCAAACCGAACCTCCGCCGCCTCTGCTGCCCGCACCTCCTAGGAGGCGCTGGGTGTTGACGTGTTGGCATAGCAACCAGGGGGCCCAGGCCCAGGCCCCGCCTCCGGCCCCGCCCCTGTCCTCCGCTCAGTAGGGCGGAGGTGACGTGTTGGTGGCCCCTGGAACCCGAACCCTCCCGCTAACCACTCCAGTGGGGGCTGCAGCGGGGCCCCGAACTCTGAAAGACTGGCCCGCCGTGGCGCGTCCTGCTTCTCGCTTTGGCTTTGGCTGAACTATTGGGTCAGGACGCGAACCCTCAAGGGACTAGCATGGGGTCTAACTGTCCGCAGCCCCTGGAAGAGCCAGGCCCAGGGTCACGGTTTCTCCCCCCCCACACACACACACACACCCCACTTAGGTTACCATGGTTACCATTGCCCCAGTGAGGTGCCAAGCCAAACCCTGATGACAGTTTAGTCTGCAGAGAAGGAAGCAGGATTGGAAGAAACAAGTTTCACAACAGGAGAATTTTTGTAGACCAAAGAAAGAACGTCCAACCATGAAATTGTGTATGTCGTTTCAGGAGCAGTTCCTTAAAATGTGGACTTCAGACCTCCAGCTCAGAATCACCTGGGAGAGCTTATTAATAGACTACATGAATGGAAATCTCTGACCTGGCTTTAGAGAGCCTGACTTTTAATGCTTCCTGGTTTGTATGTACTGTTTTAGAGGGGGTTTAGGATTTTTTTTATTTTCTCAATTCTGTTTTGCCCGTATACTTCCCAATCCACCGAGACCAAATTGAACTGACTGCCTGATGGCCCCAACCCTTACCGAAGTTTTCCTACCTGACCAGTGCTGATTGACTGAACTCTTAGGCCAAAAAGAGGTGGTGACTCTGGGATTCTATGAACTGTCTGTGAGCTGCTTTCCCACTCCCAAACCTCTCTCCACACCCTCACAGGTGACCCTTCTGAAGTTTACTCCAGCTTAATTTCTGTATTTCAAAGCCAATCACTGCATTCTATAGCATACTAAGGGCTGAGGGAGGATTGGCTGCAGAGCTAGGGGCATTGAGGGTTGTTCACAAGCCCCAGGGGAATGGAGGAAGGGAGATGGGATCACTTCCACCTGCTTTTAAAAAGGACTTACTCCAAGAGGCTTTACATTCTTTCTCTAGATTTCCCAGCCTTATCTCCCTTGGCAATCCTCAAAAAGACAAGATGGGGAGAACACAATGTATGGGGAGAACACAACGTATTGGAAGTGGGATTAGAGGGAGGGTGAGGCAAGAGTAGCTACTATACCATAGGCAGGCCTTAAGAGGCAGAGCACAATCCTTGGGGCTAGGAAATGAGGAAAGGGCTTTTCTGTTCCTAGCATGCTCCCTTTCCCAGTCTTGACATCATAACCCCCTCTTCTCTGCAGCCCAGAGAGGCGGGAAGAGGAAGTAACCAGCTCACTGTGGATTGGATACTTCCCCAAGTTTTCCACCCATTTCTCACAGCCACATCTCTGTGGGGTAGTTATTATCCTTAATGCTGAAACAGGTTAGTTAGTACGATTGCTAAGTAGATAGGGGGGGGGTCCCTGGTGAAATAAACAAAAGACAGCCATATCCTAAAACTTCAGGTTTTGAAATCACTCCTTCACTCCAGGATATAGTGTAACAAGGCCTTGAGGTTAATCATAAAATTCATTTTGGCCTGACAAATGGAACAGATCTGATAGATAAGAGTGGATTACTTTGCTGATTCCTTTAGGATGGGCAAGCAGAACAAACCTGGTAGACGAATTTCATTAGAAAGCGCCAGTTCCCCTCTTCAAATAGTTCCCTTCTTCAAACAGCTCCCCTTCCCCAAGCAGACAAGGGAAAGCATAAAAGTAAGAGCTTTTGCCTCAGTCACGGACACCCCCATTGGGGACCCCTCCTGCTCAGGAGCTGCAACCTCTTCTCCTGCCTCTAATAAACTATCCTCTTTTTAAAACTTTTTTCCTCTCCCTGGTCCATGTTTCCATTCTTTGGCTTCACGAGACACGATCCTGACCCACACTCAGAAACTGCCGGCAGATCCAACATAACCTACATCAATAAGGTACAGCAAATTCATAACGTAATTTCCAATATTAAACAACAGACAGGATTCTTTGGTTTAGATTTATCCTTCCTTACTTCCTGGCTTCCTAGCTTAACAGGACTTAAAGAAGTTGTGGGGACAGAGCCCCAGAAAGCCGTTTCCAGGCTCTCGGCCTCACATAGAAAGGTGCTGGCTCGGGTAGTAAATGGCCATCAACTGTGATCAAATGGCCATCAGCTGTGGCTAGTTGGCCATTAGCTGTAACCCGTAAGCCATTGGCCACTAATATAACTGCTGTGGCTATGCTAGAAAGGAATGGGGGCTAGCAAGAGCGGATTGCAGAGAGGCGGATGCCGCCGGCGAGAATATAGAGATATGACTCCCCTACTTATGGCTCCGTGGGTGTTCCTTTTTGGCCTCACCATGTCCTGCGTTTTTATGTGGGGAGCGGGACCAGAGACCCCGCCGGGCGCCCCGCATGACAAATTGCTCAGCGAGCAGTGTCCCCCGCATGACAGAAGTCTTTCTCATATTTCTGTTATTCATTATTATAGAAATTGTCTCTTGCTGCTTGCCTACGGTGTATCTCTGCTTGTGGACCACTCGCTAGCTGGCTATGATGGCCTCCAAAGCAACAAAACCCTCATCTGGATATGCTCATCTACCAGGGACCCTTAGATAGGCCTCTGGACAAGCCCTAGTTTCTGGTCTCTCTCTACGCCCCTCCTCAGCCTGAAGTAGCCAGAGCAGTCATCACCCCTATCCCCTAACAGCAGTTAGGATTTCGTCTTCAGATGGGGATTGAGACAGACTAGTTAGTATGACTGCTAGGTAGATAGTGGGGTCCCTGGTGGAATAAACAAAAGACTTCAGGTTTTGAAATCACTCCTTCGCTCTAGGACATAATGTAACAAGGCCTTGAGGTTAATCATAAAATTTCTTTTGGCCTGACAAATGGAGCAGATCTGATAGATAAGAGTGGGTTACTTCGCTGATTCCTTTAGGATGGGCAAGCAGAGCAAACCTGGCAGACAAATTTCATTAGAAGGCGCCAGTTCCCCTCTTTAAACAGTTCCCTTCTTCAAACAGCTCCCTTTCCCCAAGCGGACAAGGGAAAACATAAAAGTAACTCAGTCACAGGTACCCCCTATTCGGGAACCCCTCCTGCTCGGGCGCTACAACCTCTTCTCCTGCCTCTAATAAAGTATCTTCTGTTTAAAACTTTTTGCCTCTCCCTGGTCCGTGTTTCCATTCTTCGGCTTCACGAGACACAATCCTGGCCCACACTTAGAAACTGCTAGCAGATCCAACATCACCTACATCAACACCAAAGAGGAAACTGAGGTCAAGAGAGATAATTGTCCAAACTCAAAAGCTGGTGTTCTTTTCTGAACCCAAGCTGCCTCTCTGAAGGAAGGTGTAAAGTTGAGGCAGGAATGAAGGGATGACAGAGTGCAGTGTAAGGAAATCACCTACTAGGGTTTTGTTTGAGTTTACCTCAAAGCTATCAATGCTTGAACTTCAGGCATCTCATTTGCATGAACCCTTTGGGAAGCTAGCAAAGTGTCTACTTGGCCATATATTTTTTTAAATTTGCAAAAGTAGGTTGGGGGTGATAAAAGTCAACTGACATCTTAGGATGACTAACCACAGATTTAGGTTTATGGCAGAGCTGGGTTCCCTGTTATTCTCTAGTACTGACTTCCTGTTAAAACTTTAGGTTCTAACTTCCGGGGGAGGGATTTATTTGTATAGGGAGCCATCTTATAGGGAAGAGGGCTCTTTTTGCAGTGGGTGGCCAGACAGAGGTATGTGGACTGCAGGTGTGTGTCCTCACACTGCTGTGGCGGTTTTGTTTCTTGTTCTTTTCCTGAATAAATCCTCTTTTGGTGGACTACCTGGAGAATTATTTTGTCCAGTCAACAGGAGGATACATTTATTTTGGATTTAGTGAAACATGTCTGTGTTCTCCATCACTTAACACATATAGTTAACTTACTGCCTGCTGTCCAGGTGTATGAATGGCTGCCTGGAACACTCCTTCCACTGCTTCACTATGTACTTCACCTGATATCAGGACAGGAAAATGCTGGCCATATTCTCCCTGTGAACATGTGCTGTGGTGCCTGATACCAAAATTTTGCAAAGTGGAGGTTGTCGCGGCCCGTGTGGCCAGGAAGGCTCGGCCTGAGGGGGAAGGGCGAGGAGACTGAGAAAAGATGTGGTGACAGGAAAGCTGGGATTGGGAGGTCCACCGTCCACAGATGGCGGAGCAGTGGCGCAGTCTTTATTTCACACACAGTTTATATATAATCTTAGAATAATTGTCTATACAAACAAGTATTAGCAGAACAAGCAGGTATTATTAGAACATTTTGTTTTGTGTATCGGTGAGTTTGTATGTCTGTGGCTGCATTAGTGTTATCTTGTACTTTCTCAGAAGATGTTGAGGTGAGGCTTCCCATGGGAATGACCTTGCAGGCTGCAAGGCCCTTGACAGCTCACAGCCCGCTCCCTACATCGGTAAAACGAGATTAGAAATAAACAAAGCCAGGAGCCAGTCTGTGAAAAAATTCTAACCCTCCATTGTGTTAAATTGTAAGTGGGAATTCTGTTCTAATCAATGCCTGGTCAAAACTGAAGTTCTCTCTGGTCAGGAAGAGAATGCTGCATAAATAATTATAAACACATTATACATCTTATCAGAGAAAAAGCTGCTTCCAGAGGACCCAAACTTGTTGACTAGTACTTTTTTCCAATAGGCATACATTTTCTTTTTGCATTCCTCTCAAAGGTAGAATATTTTCAGCACACATACATGAATTTTTCTATGTATAATGAGAGTCTTTCCATTTAAAAACTATTCAAGCCTTATGTATTAGTTTTCTGGTGCTGTAACAAATCACCACAAATTTAGTAACTTAAAACACACAAATATTATCTTACAGTTCTGGAGTTTGACACAGGTCTCACTGGGGTAACACTGAGGTGTTAGCGGGGTTACATTCATTCCAGAGACTCTAGGGTCAATCTTTTTCACAGTTTCTAAAGGCTGCCCATATTCCTTGACTCATTGTCCCCTTCCTCCATCTTTAAAGCCAGTAATATTGCATCTCTCTAAGCACTCTGCAGTCGTAAAATCTCCCTCTACTGGGAAATGTTCTCATGTGATTACATTGGGCCCACCTGGATAATTCAAGATAATCTCCCCATCTCAGGGTCTTTAATTTTATCATATCTGCAAAGCCCCTTTTGTCTTATATGGTAAATATTCACAAATTCTGGGAATTAAGAGGTGACTATTTAGAGGATGGGACGTACATTATTCTGGCTACCACACCTTGCTAGGTAACAGTGATAGTTTAAGGATCAATAATGTATTTTCAAAGGCTTGAAAAAGAAACACAAACATAAACAAAGTGAAAAAAATTATTCAAAACGTTAATACAACTTGAATATGCCATTTTAAATTGCATTTTGGAAATTCTCCTTGAAGATTTAAATAATACAATTGAGATTTAACAGATTTGGACATATATCAAGAATATATTTTCTTCTTTTGTCAACTTTAAATGTATGTACTAAAGAACAGAAAATTTACTTAAAAATTAATGGGTTTAGTCTGCATAGCAAGGAAATGATCAACAAAGTGAAAAAGCAATTTACAGAATGGGAGAAAATATTTGCAAATCATATATCTGAGAAAGGGTTAATATCTAAAATGCATAAAGAACTCATACAACTCAATAGCAAAATAATAATCCAATTAAAAATGGACAGAGGAACTGAATAGACATTTTTCCAAAGAAGATATTCAAATGGCCAAAAGGTACCTGAAAAGGTGCTCAACATCACTAATCATTAGGGAAATGCAAATCAAAACCACCTCACACGAGTTAGAATGGCTATTGTCAAAAAGACAAAAGATAGATAACAAGTATTATTGGTGAGGATGTGGAAAAAAGGGAACCCTTATGCACTGTTGGTGGGAATGTAAATTGGTATAGCCACTATGGAAAAAGTATGGAGGTTCCTCAAAAAAATTAAAAATAAAACTACCTTATGATCTACCAATTCCATTTCTGGTTATTTATCCAAAGAAAACGAAAACACTATTTCAAAAAGATACCTGCACTCCCATGTTCATTGCAAAAATGTTCATTGTTATTTGCAAAAGACAAGATATGGAAACAACCTAAGTGTTCATCGATGGATGAATGGATAAACTGTGGTATACATGCAATGGAATACTATTCAGCCATAAAAAAGGAAACCTTGTCATGGTAGGAACTTGAGGGCATTATGCTAAGTAAAATAATTCAGACAGAGAAAGATAAATACTATATGATCTCACTCATTGTGGAATCTAAAAAACAAACAAACAAAATGAACTCAGATACAGAGAACAAACTTGTGATTACAGGTTGGGGTGGAAGAGGCAAAGTCGGTGAAAGTGGTCAAAAAGTACAAACTTCCATTTATAAGTCCTGGGTATATAATGTAAAGCATGGTGACTATAATTAAAAATACTGTATTATATATTTGAAAGTGACTAAAGAGAGTATATTTTTAAAGTTCTCACCACAAGAAAAAAAATTGTAACTATGTGTGGTGATGGATGTTAACTAAACTTATTGTGGTGATCATTTTGCAATATATACAAATATCAAATCCTTATGCTGTACACCTGAAACTAATATAATGTTATATGTCAATTATAATCTTAATTTTAAAAAGTAATGGATTTATGAAACAAAAGTGATAAAAATGAACAATGAAATCAGTAGAAATTATTTTGAAATTGGGAAGCAAATTGTAACAAAAAAATTCAGATTATACAAAAAAAGGTAATTCAATAAAAAGAATAGACAAATTTTAAATATAATGAACAGGCACTTGGATTGTTTGACAATCCAATTAACAAGGAGAAGAAAATCATGAATATATTGGGAAAATATTACATTTTTTGATTTGACATAAAACATTGACATTGATGGAAATTGCATAAAAATCATATTAGTACATTAAAAAGAGGACCTATGACAATCTGGTTAATGAGTGCCATCAATTCAAAGAACATTAAAGATTAATTACTGAACAATGTCTTGAAATCCTACAATGCATATAAGAAATTTAGAACAGATGTTCCCAAATTTGACATCATAAAAAAAGATACGATTTTACCATCAATAAGCTGTGCAATGAAAGAAACATTCTAATCTATCAAAATAATAAAGATGTTTATCAATCCATTCCAGAGAAAAGGCTGAATTATCGTTCTGTTCTTTTTATATAAAGTAATATTTTAAAATAATTGTCATTTGGAGAGACAAATAAGTAGCCAAAAACAGTTAAGGGTGAACAACTTGAGAGTTGCTTTAGGCTATGAATTCATACAAATCTATTTTACTCTTCTAGATATTATGATGTTTATAGTATTTGCCAGATTTTTAAAAATTTATATTTTGCTATAAGTCATTATTCTAAATAAATGTTTACTCCTATAATTAATTTTGTATTAAGAATTTTGTATTACTTTTCTTAATTGGGACTTCCAAAGTTGTATAAGCTTCAGGCCTCACAAAACTCAGTTCCACACCTGATCAGTAGGGAGGCAGCCTTTCCCTTCTCAGCAAAACTTGGCTCAGCCATATCTTCCATCTTCTCCTCTGAGCCCTTGTCTTCCTCTAATTTCTACTTGCTGGCATCTTTGGGGTCTTCTTTCTACCTTATCCCAAAGCTCTCATTTTGGGATTTTTTTAGGTTAGTTAGCATGTTTTTGGTCGAATAAACAAAAAAGCAGCCATATCCTGAAACTCCACGTTCTGGAATGTCTCCTTCACTCCAGGACAAAGATATGAGAACTCATGTTGAGGTTAACAAATTATCTCAAATCTCTTTTGGGGGAACAAAGAAGCAGATCTAGTAGATAGGAATAGGTTATTTTGTTAATCCATTCAGCACAGGTAAACTGGACAAACCTAATAGATGAATTCCATTAGAAGGCTCCAGCCCCCTTCCCCAAGTAGGCAAGAGAAGATATAAAAGTAAGAACTTTTGCCTTAGTCACTGGGCACCCCCATTTGGGACCCCCTCCGAGCTCGGGAGCTCTGACACTTTGCTTTCAATAAACTATCCTCCTTTTAAAACTCTTTTGCCTCTCCTGGGTCCGTGTTTCCGTTCTTTGGTCTCACAAGATACGATCCTGGTACTCACTTAAAAATCCCCTATATCATTTGGGGACTTACAGAGAAATATTCCTACATCAATTTCATGCTCATTTAATTCTCCTCCTCTGCTCTGTCCCATTTTCAGCATTCTCACTGCCCCAAGGGTGAGAACAATGGGGAAAGGTTTAAGAAGCTGAAGACTACCAGAGGAGGAAGGCAGGTCCGGATTCTCAGCCCAACCATAAGCCTACCTCCAGCTGCGTGACCCTTCCTACCAGAGTGCCACTCCCAGAGAAGTCTCAGAATGAACCCTGGATTGTCGGCCAGGGGCCAGGAACTCAGAGCTGGGAGAAGAGCTGGAGGCAGAACCCAGTAGCCCCAGAACCCAAATGCTGGGCTGGGTCCCACAGTTCCTCCTCTTTCCACCAGGCCTTGGAGCCATCTTGGCAGGTGGAAAGCTCCTGAAACAGGGCCTGGTTGGTGCCTCCATAGTAGAGGCCTCTCCATGTGGGCCTCATCTTTCCTTGACCTACCTATAGCTTAACAATAGATCATCCCCCTGTGGCTTAAACTTGGAATGGCCCCTGTCCCACCCAGTTCCCTGTTTTAGAAAATTACCCTGGAACTTATGATTAATACCCTTAGGCTTAATGATCACAATCTCACCCATCAATGTTCCTGGGTTTCTGACTTCACCAGAGAATCACGTGGCCAAAGAGAAGGCTCCAATGCAGACCCCCAGCCACTGGAGGAAGGCCCACGTTTTCTCTTAAAAACCCCAAGTGTGGGGACAAAACCCCAAAAAACAGTTTCCAGGCTCTCGGCCTCACATAGAAAGGTGCTGGCTCGGGTAGTAAATGGCCATCAACTGTGATCAGATGCCAGCAGCTGTGGCTAGTTGGCCGTCAGCTGTAACCCGTAGGCCATTGGCTACTAATATAACGGCTGTGGCTACGCTAGCAGAAAGGAATGGGGGCTAGCAAGAAGATGGTGGCTGGCAAGCGCGGACTGCTGTTAGGCAGATTATGTAGATGCTGCTTCCTGTGTCTCCAGCCCAGCCACCAGCGAGAATATATTGGTTTGACTCCCCTATCTATGGCTCCGTGGGTGTTCCTTTTTGGCCTTACCGTGTCCTGCGTTCTTGGGCGGGGAGTGGGAGCTGAGACCCTGCACGACAAATGGCGCAGCGAGCAGGGTTTCCCGCGTGACACTTGGCGTAGTCGGCAGGATACGGTGCTGGCCAAAGCTTTCCGAAGGGCAGTGGAGCAGTTTGTGCGAATGAAAGCTCAGTCTGAGGAAGACCAGGAGGAGCAGCTGCCGGAGAGCTCGATCCCCGTGGAGGGGTGGAAAGACGTGGATGGTTCCCCAACCAGCAGAGGCCAGAGAAAGCGAAGGTTGTTGCCGCCCTGTGGGCTGGGAAGTGCTTGCTGAGGCAGCCCGGATGCAGGACTTTTAGTCCCAGGAGGAAACGCTTGCTGAGTCCTCCGTGGGAGATGAGGGTGAGGTCAAAGTCATTCCTCACCCCCAGGACAGCCCTGGCGAATAACTATGGACTATGGGGAATTGCCTTCTATGCCTGATTTAATGGACGCTTGACTGTTTGGGAACATACCATCATGTAGTGGGACTGGTGGATGTTTGCTTTTGTGTCTTGACTGGCCGCCATTGATAATATGTAAGCACCTTGATGTGAGCCGCTGTTGTTCCAGCACGGTACCCCGAGAGGCCCAGAGAAAGTGGCAGTGCCCTGAGAGCCCTGGCTGTGTCCAGGAAGTCTGGCTGTGTCCAGAGAGAGTGGCAGAGCCCTGAGAGGCCCTGGCTGTGTCCAGGAAGTCTGGCTGTGTCCAGAGAGAGTGGCAGTGCCCTGAGGCCCTGGCTGTGTCCAGGAAGTCTGGCTGTGTCCAGAGAGAGTGGCAGTGCCCTGAGAAACTCTGGCTGTGCCCGGGGAGACAGGTGGTACCCTAAGAAGCCCAGGAAGTCTGGCTGTGACCAGAAGTACTGTGGTGGTCCCCTGAGAAAACCTGGCTGTGCCCGGGGAGACAGGTGGTACCCTAAGAAGCCCAGGATGTCTGGCTGTGCCCAGAAGTACTGTGGTGGTGCCCTGAGAAAACCTGGCTGTGCCCGGGGAGACAGGTGGTACCCTAAGAAGCCCAGGAAGTCTGGCTGTGCCCAGAAGTACTGTGGTGGTGCCCTGAGAAACCCTGGCTGTGCCCGGGGAGACCGGTGGTACCCTAAGAAGCCCAGGATGTCTGGCTGTGCCCAGAAGTACTGTGGTGGTGCCCTGAGAAACCCTGGCTGTGCCCAGAGAGCCTGGCTGTGTTCAGGATAGTGCATTCACCTCCAGGCTCCTTGCACAGGGCCCCTCGCAGAAGACGCTTGTCGCGTAGATTGTGAGGCGAGACCCTGTAGGGGTGGAGTGTGGGGACAAAACCCCAAAAAACAGTTTCCAGGCTCTCGGCCTCACATAGAAAGGTGCTGGCTCGGGTAGTAAATGGCCATCAACTGTGATCAGATGCCAGCAGCTGTGGCTAGTTGGCCGTCAGCTGTAACCCGTAGGCCATTGGCTACTAATATAACGGCTGTGGCTACGCTAGCAGAAAGGAATGGGGGCTAGCAAGAAGATGGTGGCTGGCAAGCGCGGACTGCTGTTAGGCAGATTATGTAGATGCTGCTTCCTGTGTCTCCAGCCCAGCCACCAGCGAGAATATATTGGTTTGACTCCCCTATCTATGGCTCCGTGGGTGTTCCTTTTTGGCCTTACCGTGTCCTGCGTTCTTGGGCGGGGAGTGGGAGCTGAGACCCTGCACGACAAATGGCGCAGCGAGCAGGGTTTCCCGCGTGACACCAAGCCAGTCTGAGAATGTAAAGGCAGTTTTTGGAGGTGTTACCCTGCTGCCTTCTCAGACCACAGATGCTCTGATAATAAATGCTTACCCTATGACCCAACTCCTGTGTCAGTCTATTGGCTGAGCAGTGCCCAAGCCCAGGACTTGTTTGGCCTCCAGTTTCACTCCCACTCTGCTGGCATCCTGAGGTGCTCTCCATACTGGCAGAGGTGGGAGGGATAGGAATTTTCACTCTGTGGTAAATAAGCACATTTAAATGGGAGGAGCCTGGGAGATAAGACCCAGAGGAGCTATTTGGTTAAAGTGAAAATTCTGGCCTCTCACTTGAACATGTCTCCTGTCTAAGTGAGAAGGAAGACTCCGATTCCCAATTATCTCTCTCTCTCTCTCTCTCTTTCTCTCTCTCTCTCTCTCTCTCTCTCTCTCTCTCTCTCTCTCTCTCTCTCTCAATGTATTTAGGAACTGAGCACAGGGATCAGAGATGTTGAGCCTGGGTGTGGGATGGGGGTAGGAGGGAATGAGCAAAAGAGATGGGATAGCCACGTTCCTGTGGAAGACTGTTAAGTGCATGTAGTTCTCTGTTGGTAATGGTCAATTTTACTCAAGTTTTCTCTGAACTCCTTGCTACACATATCATGGGAGGTCTCTAGAATAGGGGCCCCACCTCCTTCCTCTGGACCTGCCTCTTTTGCCCTGTGGAGCTTCTGCTCCCCGTTCAGTGGTGACCAAATGCTCATGAAGGGAATTCTGGGATGCCCATTCAGTTCTCAGTAAAGCACTGTTTCTTCTAGGCTGGTTCATAGCCAATGATGCCATCTAGAACTGCCTGGAAGAAGCTCCTCCACAGTGATGCTCCCTGGAGCAGCACAGTGAGAAAAGAAAGCAGTGACTGATTCTGGAGCCAGACTAGCAGGGTTTTGAATCCTAGCTCAGCCACTTACAGCTTAGAGACCTTGGGCAACCTACCTGGGCCTTGTTTCCTTACCTGCGAGATGGGTTAATATCCCAAAAGAGAGGTGCTGTGAAGAAAGCAACAGGCTCGAATCAATTTGCATAGTGCCTTGTAGCTTTCTTCCCTTTTTCTCCCTCTAGAACAGGAAAATACGGTGTGGGCAGAAAAAGGGCCACAGGTTAAACCTGACAAGCTCAGGAGATTGAAAATAACCACATTGGATAGCAGGAACATAAAAATTCCTAAAGTGGGCCATGGCAGGAAGTCACATCTTTAGTCTGTAGCTTCCTTGACAAAGGTCAGTTTTTACCTTAAGTGAGCCTGTCTATTGTCTTTTTGCATCTAGAATCACATGCCCTCAGAATGTCAATAATCCCTTTTTCTGGACCAGAGCAGGAAACTATAGAATCCGTGTCATGCGGGGAACCCTGCTCGGTGCGCCATTTGTCACGCAGGGCGTCCGGCGGGGTCTCTGGTCCCGCTCCCCACATAAGAACACAGGACATGGTGAGGCCAAAAAGGAACACCCGCGGAGCCATAAGTAGGGGAATCATATCACTATACTCTCACCGGCGGCATCCGCCTCTCTGCAATCCGCTCTTGCTAGCCCCCATTCTTTTCTGCTAGCGTAGCCATAGCCGTTATATTAGTGGCCAATGGCTTACGGGTTACAGCTGACGGCCAACTAGCCACAGCTGATGGCCATCTGATCACAGTTGAAGGCCATTTACTACCCGAGCCAGCACCTTTCTATTGTGAGGCCGAGAGCCTGGAAACTGTTTTTTGGGGCTTTGTCCCCACAATCCCTCATTATTATTCTTGTCCCCTGATTACCATCTCTATTTGTTGTGAAAAGTGAACTATGAACTATCCTGTACTCACCTATGTAAAATAAGTACCTGTTTTGCCAATTTACTTTTATCCAATCCCAGAGATTTCCCACACACACACACCACTTTGCTTTCTTCCATCCCCTTAATCTACCACCAATGGATTTCATGTAACCCTCCTTTGATTCTACAGATAAACTGCAAACCAGCATTTTCTCAATCCGCTGAGATTTTGCTTCCTGGCAATTGTCATCAGTTTGGCTCAAATAAACTCTCATAAATTTTCTCTTAGTCTGGATGTTTTTCCGTCAACAGTGAGAAGGGAAGGGAGTCTTTGTTCTAAGTGTAGTATAAACACAACAGGAATCAGACTGCAAATCTTTAGTTGCAAGGGTGCCTGAGAGGCTATTTCACTGACTCCTCCTTCCTTGAACACTTAACTCTCAAACTGCTTTCAAGTCTTTCTAAAACAAAGGAGGGCTTAAAACATAAACAAATATTTAAATACATGAATTATTTTACTCAAAGTATTTGTTGCTTTCCCTTTTTCTTCAAAACTCTCTCTTTCTCATTCTCAAAAACTGTAGGGCCTTCCAGTTACAACCTGAGAAACCAGGCACAGGGCAGGAGTGGGAGAGAGTTTGAGAAACAAGGAGAAATTTGGGACCAAGGAGAAAGACTGAGCATCAGGGACAGAATAGGGGTGGAATGGAGGTGGGGGAGGGAGATGATTAGAGTGGGAGCAGAAGTGGGAACTACTGGGGGATGCCTGCACCTGGAGACCCTGGATCCAGAGTGAAGAGGGAAGAAAAGAGGAGAGGACACAGCCAGGACAATATCAACTTCTGAGAGTTGTGCCCCCCACCCCCATCCGAGGTGCGGGGCAATGAATGAGGAGGTGAATCTCCAGGGAAGTGACAGAGAGAGTCCCATTATTGGTCATACACACGCCCACCCCTCCACCTCTCCTCAACACCCTCCCCCCCAACCTAGCCACATTCCCACAGAGCAGATAGATATCCCCTAGGCTCAGAAAGACTTTAAGGAATCTGCAGCCACCTGCCCCCTGCTCTTCAAAACCTCGTCTCCACCCTCCTGCCCACTCCAGGTCCTTGGGTCAGCGTTGCATGGTGTCTTGGACACTCCTCCACTGCCTGGCATCAACTTCCCTGCCTACCTAATCAGCAGAAGTCCTGGCGGATGCTGAGATAAAGCCAAGGAGGGGAAAACCACCAATGCCAGGAAGTTACACAGTCTGGTTCCCCTGGCAACCCAGCCACAGCCGCCAAACAGTTCAGGATAGGGGGTAGGGACAACTCCTGTTCAAGGCCTCAGGCCAGGGCCCTCAATTTTCATGTTGGAGAAATTTCTCCCCAATCTCCTAGGATACTACCTAAGAATTATGGGGGTGGAGCCCATTTAATATGCAAATTCAAGGCACTATCCCCACACACTCTACAGCAAATTCTCAGCCTACTAGGACTAACTGAATCTGCATTCCTAACCAGCACCCCAGATAATTCCAATGCTGGCAGTCTGAAGACATCACTTAGAGAACAGAATAAGTTTCAGGAAGTTGGGACTCCCTGGTTGAAGGTAGATACAGGACAGGGCCTAGGGCATCTCAACCACCCCGTGTCTGCTAGAATCTGCAGCCAGTCCCATCCCCAAGGGTGCTTGACTTTGGGTCTTTTCAACTTCCAGTGAGTGACCAGGAGTCCAGATACCTGGATTCTAGTACATGCATAACCAGTTCAAAACCATGACCTTTGATCCAGCTCCTTCTGGACCAGGTACTACGGTACTGAGAACCATGAGTCATATGAAGATACACAAGGTGTGCTCTCTACTCTCAAGAACCCTGGGACCTGGCACATACAGTCTCTAGGTTTCAGTTTCCTCCTTCTCTCCAAAGGGTATAAAAATACTAGAACCTTCCCAAAAGGTAACGAGTTTCCCTGGAATTACCTATGGAAATGCCTTGAAAGCGAAACTCTCAGATATTGTCCGGAAGGTTGTGGTAGCTTTTACTGCTGGAGGTAAAAGTTGGGCTGTCAGAGGCTCCAGAAAGGTCAGGGAGCCTTGAGGCCAAACTATAAATTGCAGGATCCAGGAGCTGGGCCTCAGGGCCTTCCTGAAGCTGCCAGACCTTCCTTGGAGAGGAGGCTACTGCAGAGCTGAACTTCCTGCACCCCTTCCCAGGCCTGACCTCTCCCTTCCTCTCTGTGGCCCTGGCCTCCACCCACAGAAAAACCGCAGTTCATACTGGCTGCAGGCTGAACCCTTCCCCAGGGTCAGCCACCTCAGAGGGAAGCCCCGTGATGGAGCGAGCAATTAGCTTGGACTTGTTTTGTCATAAGTTTAAATCCCAGATCAGTCCTTAGCCAGGTTCTGCAAGTTAGTTTTGCTTTCCTAGCCTCAGTTCCCTCATCTGTAAAATGGGAGATAATATTTTGTGGTGGTCTCAAGCCCCTTCTCCTGGATTTCCCATCCCAGCAACAGACAACACCATTTGCTTAGTCACTGAAGCCAGAAGCCTATCTTTCTGGATCCTTCTCCCCCTTCTTCATTCTCCAGTCAACCAGAAAGCACTAAACAATTTTGAAATCCATTCTCTTCTTTCTACCTCCACTGGCCCTTCATTAACCCAGGCCATTCTCACTTCAACCTGGACTACTGCAGTAACCTCCTCAAGGCTGTCCGCCTCTACGGTCTTCCCCAATCCTAGGCCATTTGTTCTCTACCCTGTAGCCTAAGGAAACTTTCTAAATAGAGCACAATTCTTATCATTCTGTTCCCCTGCTTAAAATCCTTCAGTGGATCCCCATGCCCTTAATGAAATGTCCAAAATTATTCATTTGACTTCCTTGGATGATGTCGCCCTGACTCCCCTTTTCCATTGCATTGCTCAGCACCCTACCCCACACACCTCTAAACACTTTCTACATTCCAGTGCTGCACAGCCTTGCCTGCAGCCTGTGCATATGCCGCACACCTGCGTGTAACACTCTCCTCAGCACCACTGGCCTCTCCTTTCTGCTTCCTCAGTTCAGACATCACATGTCCAGAAATCTTCACTGACACCCCTCCTGTGTTAAGTCCCCTCCTGTGGCTTCTCAGCACCTAGAATCCCCTATCATGTTGCGTATCACATTATATCATAATTGGCTCTTTACTTCTCTAGCTCCTCCCAGGAAAGCAGAGACTACATTTGTCTTGTTGACTGCTATATCCCCTAGCACCCAGCAGATGCTTTGCCCTGAATAAGTGCTAAAGGAATATTTTTTGAAATAATGAAAGAAAAATTACAGTTAAAGCTCTTAGCACAAAGACTAGCAGAAAAATGGTAATGAGTGCTATCATCATCATCATCATCGTCGTCGTCGTAGTTCAGTCCCACACTAAGCCACATCCCTCTAAAGAAAACAGTTCAAAATTCAGGGCCTACCAGCAGTGGGTGAAATGGTGTGACAGCCCTGGTGTCTGAGATGTTTGTTCAAACCCTACCCCACTCCAGCGATGTTGATCTGTCCCTCCCCAGTCCCTGGTCCTCACCCTGACTCAGGACTTTTTGCTTACCCCCACTTCAAGCAGGAAAGTAATAGCCCCTCGCCCCCACTGAAATATGACCTCTGACCACAGAGTAAATGACAACTCCTTTTTCTGGAGGAGCCCCTCTAATCTGCAGCCCCACTTACCTGGGCCTATCAGAGGACAGGATCCTTGAGATAGTTGCCTCAACTGGCCATAACATCACCACCAGGCTTCACTCTGGAAATGAATGACCCAGAACCGGGGCATGGGCCAGTGATCCTCCGGAAGAGCCCCATTTGCATTCCTCTGAAGATGCGTATCACTGGCTTACTGGGTTAGCATGGCTACTATCTGTGTTTCGTCCCTACAGGACTGTGCACTTTTGGGACAGAGATCATGTATTAATAATCTTCATATCTCCTATAAGTTCTGATAGAGTTGAACCCCAATAATTGTTGAATGGACAACTACATAAATGAAGAAATAGGTGTGTCTTAGCATTCCCAGGCAGAATTGCCAATTTTCCACATTAGGAAGACAGAATTTGTCCTTTTATTGGAGACCTTCCTCCTGACCCTTAAGAGATTCCAGAGGCTAATAACCTTCAGAGTCAAGAGGATCATTTTTGGTTGTCTAACCTAAATTTCTCTAGATGCAACTTCAGTGCATTTTCTTTTTGTCTATCTCCAATAGCCACTGGGATTAAAACATTTCTTTGTGAGGAGACAATTACTAATTTACACTTTAGCCTTCACTTCAACAAATTTGATCCCATACCCTTTATTGTTCCCTCCCTGGGGCCCTATTGTCCAGTCCTTTCCCTGTTCCACTGCTCCTTGGGCCGTTTGCCAAGCTCTCAAAGACCGCCCTCCGCTGTAGAGGCACACAGATGCTTACTGGCCCACCTTTGCGCACAGGACACATACCTCTCTGCGCCCATAATCCCGTCCTGGGTAAACACATGTTTATAGGCAGCCTCCACACACAGTCATCTCCTCCACCTGCACCCCCTGAGCTCTAGTCCTGTGAATTCTCACACCTGGATGCACACTCACACATAGGAATAGACCACACAGATTTAGTCTTTTTCCCCACAGGTGAGCCAAACTAAATGGAGTGTCTGAAGCTCTCCCTCTCTCCTCCTCCCCCTCCTTCCTTCTCCCCTCCAACTCTCCTTTCCATTGGCCACAAAAAGCCAAGCCTACTTTCTCACCACCTCCACATCAAGGCTGAAAGCAAGGAGTAAATGAACCAAAGTTGGCTCCTCTCTCTCACTCTTGCCCTCCACCCACTTCCCCCCAAATCCTCAATGCACCTTCCATTTGCCCAGAGCAACACCCATTCTCCATCCCCTTCTGAACCTCCACTTCTCTGGAGATAGGGAGCATTGGCTTCTTGGGTTTTTACCTTTCAGAAATGGACAATGGGGAAGCACTGAAAACTGACAAAGCCAATGGCAGGTGGGCTGCTGAGATCCTGGGCTGGTAACATGCCACCCAGCTGGCACAAGGGATTCAGGAACATGAGCGTAGTGTGGTACTCACCCATTCATTCATTCATTCATTCAACATATATTTATGCAGCACCTACAACATGTCAGGCACTACCCTACATCAACAACAACACAAGCATGCTCTTACAGAGTGTACATTCTATGAATGGAGACAGAAAATAAATAAGTAAAATATATTGGGTGTCAGGTGGTGACACAAGAAAGCAGGGAAGGAGGATGTGGTGCACGCTGAGGGTGGAATGTACAATTTTAAATAGGGTGGCCAAAGAAGGCCTTACTTGGAAGGTGACCTTTGACAGATGTGAAAGAGATAAAGGAGCAAGCTAAGGTGAGATCTGGAAGAATATTGTTCCAGCAGCAGGAACAGGCCTGCAGGTGTAGTGCTAGGAAACACCAGTGTAGAGAGCCATGGAGAGTGAGGTGCCATGCAGAGGTGTTCTTCCTCCTGAAAAAGTGCCAGGATTGATGAGAGGCCAAATTAGGGATGGAACTGTGACCTCAGATGGGACAAAATACTAAAATGCAAACAGAAAATAAAATTTTGAGGTGTCAGTGCAGACCATTTCCAGAAGGAAGGAGCTGACCCTGCAGCAAGATAAAGAGGAGACATGGAGAGTCCTCACAAAGCTTGTTGGTGGCTGTGAGTCACAACCAGAAGGCAAGCAAGGCCCCATGGTTGAGCCCTTCTCAAATCCAATCAACATTTGCTTTGAAGAATGAGTTCTTTCAGAAAGTGAGGATGGGGCTACTTGAACCATGTCCGACCACGTTCAGTAGGGCAGTGGTGTGGCTGGGCATCACCTGTCGGCAGTATCCACACAAACCCTACCTTTTCCCCCACACTCCCATTTCTTTAGCACTTATTATGTGCTAGGGACTATGCAAAGTGCTTTCTGCATGTATCTCATGAAATCCTCACAGCAAACCCCATGAGGAATAAATATCTTGTTTGTAGATGAGGAACACCCATCACTCCACCACTTTTTGTCACCCTTTCCTCCTGCAGCTCTTCTTGCTGAGCCTTGAACAGCACAGGCTTATCCAGGCTCACAAACAGGTTGACCTGGGCTCAAATCCGTCCCTTCACTTACTCCTTACGTGACTTGGGGCAAGTTTCTTGTCCAGAGACCCAGTGTGCTCATCTGGGAACAAAATGGGGAAATATAGTAATATCCACTTCATGGACTATTGTGGGAATCTACTGGGAGAAGGCAGTGATTCTGTCTGGGTTCTGAAACATGCTGTCTCAAAAAAATTGTGAGGTGTGTGGCCAGTAATTTGTAGCCGTAAATAGTTAAGTCAGGGAAGGGTGCAAATGGTTTGCTTTTTTAGTATAAGTGTCAATGAAGTCAATGTTTTCTCTGCAATGACCGTCATTCTCAGTGGCATTCCATAAAGCCTTCCTGAATGGGAGATAAAGGAGTGGAAGAAGGGCTAATCCCCTGTGAATTTGCACCCTATCTTACCTGAGGGAGTGCAGCCAGCAAGCAAATGCCATCTCTCCCTGGTGTGGTGTCATATCAGGCTGAGGTTCTGGGCTGACATATTTTGTACAGCTCTGGCAGGGGTCTGGCACACAGTAGGTGTTTCTTGGCAGAGGGAGCCACAGTAGGGCAGGGGAATGGTGGGATAAAGGATGAAAGCTCACTGGTTATCAAACCTGCATAATCTGTCACCTTAGGCACAATGTTGGGGCTTTCCCCTCCTAAGGAAACAGATGTCATGAGGTAGAAGGGGGGAGAGGGACAATGGTGGTCAGGCCCCTAGACTGGCTGATTGGGGTGGGACCTGATGTGAGAGGCTGGCCCAGGGTCACTCAAGTTTTCCCTAGGAAGACACAGTCTGATGGGAAGACCATAGGGTAAAGGTGACCCGAGGGATTGGAAACTAAGGGTGGAACATTCATGCCTAGGTGAGGGCTAGGAGCACGAGACAACCTGACCCCAAAATGGATTATCTTGTCCAAGTCCCCCCATCTAGAAAGAAGGGAAGATTGCTGCTAGGCTCTTCCCAGCATGTAGCTCACAAGTTCAAGGGATCAATAGATAAGGCTTCCTCCTTCCAGCCACCACCACCAACTTCCTGCGCATACCCCATCTTGCTAGTTCTTACTCATCACCGCAAACCCCAAGCCTGCCTGAAGGTCCTCCCCCATGAGACTTGCCAGGACTTGGGGCTGTGCCAACAGCCAGCCCCACGCTCCTGCAGGGCTTGAGAAGCTGTTCCGGATGGAGGAGGGGGAGAAGCTAGCAGGACTACCCAATTCCTTGGGTTGGTGAGTGCCCCATTCCTTGTGGACACTGCCCACATATCCTAGTCCAAGGGGAGCTGTGAGGAGGGCCTATCCCTTTCTCAACTCCAACCTACCCTTACCTAAACCAAAAGCGAAAGATGGAGAAAGAAATCAAAGATTGGGGTGAGAACTGTAAATGTTCATTTCAAAGCCTTCTTCCCCTGAACCAGACACTGCACTTCCCCATATTCTTCCCTCCTTAACAGTGGGCTCGGTGGCCCCAGACACAGCCAGAGTCCATCCAAAAAAAGGAGATTCTTTATTTAAATCAGCAAACTCAGATTCTTCAAGTCCCAGCCCACAATGGGCAGCCCTCCCTCCCCTAGCCCCTCACCCCACCGCTTTGCCACAGTGAAGGAAATAGAAAATGAGAAACCAAGAGGGCCTCCACCAGGGCAGGATGCCTTAAATGTGTGGTGGGCCCAGTCCAGCTGTGGCAGGGGTGGCAGCCGCCACAGGCCCCTCCCTATAAATTAACTCCCTGTAACTACAGCTGTAGGCGAGGCATATTTGTGGAAGGAAGGCTGAAGACAGCATTGCCAATCCCCAGCCAAGGAATGGATTGAGGGCAGAGATCAAGGGAGAAAGGTATAGAGAAGAGGAAGAGGCCCTAAATTTTGGTCCCAGGAGAAAAGAAGAGGTCAGTTGGTCCAGTTTTTGTGAGTTTGGAGAAGGGAATGTATCAGTAAGCACAGGGGGAGAGGCCACCATCCGGCACCCCCAGAGGAGGTAGGCCAGGCCAGGACCCCACCCTGGCAGAGCTCCAGAGGGCTCTGGGGGAATGTCACTGCTAAAATATATACACACACACATATATATACATACTTATATGTATATATATGTGTGTGTGTATATATATATATAAAATCATCCATGGGAGGGTAGGGGCAGGACGGAGGCACATCAGAGGATCTGGCGTGGCATCCCATAGCCGGTCATGCCTGCCTGAGATGCCCCGCGGTTGGTGCCCATCTGTAACCCAATCACGTTCTTGCCCTCTTGCAGCTGGTTGTCCGAAAAGTTCCGAGGGTTCTCTCTGGACTTCCTGGGTAGAGAGGGAGCATCGGTTAGGAGGAGGTTGAGGTTGAGGCTGCCCCAGTAATGTCTTCTCTGGTCAGAGTACAGGCTTTGCTGGCACCAGTTCTGTCCTTGAGACCTGAGCTCTCTGAAGTCACCTCCTTATCTTTCAAAAGGGACATTCCATAGTGGAGGATTAAGTGAAATAAGAAATGTGAAAGTGCTTTGTAAAGAGCCAGCTACTACAGTGGATCAATCTTTTCCTAAGGACAGGAATGGCGCTTGGGCAGCCCCAGCAGTACTCACTTAGGAAACCAGTTGGGATCCCCAGAGAAAAGCCCATCGTCCCGGGCTACTGCCAGCCCACCCAGGTTCATCAGTGTCCGCTGCACACAGGCCATGTTCTTTCCTGGGAAGAAGGGGATGTGTTGGCCTCAGCAGAGCTGGGGTCCTACACACCAGGGTTCTACCTCTATCATTAAGTCAGCAGGCCCAGCTTCCAAATTCTTTTACCATCCGCATATCTTTCTCCATCCCGGCCCCCAACATGGCCAACTCCTCCATTGCACAGACACAGACACACACCCCTTTTTGTCCTTAGGGTGAGAGAAACCTGCCCCTTCTCCCTGGTCAAAATGGTCTGACCCAGTCTCTCGTCTTCTGGATGACAGAACCCTGGCCCACCTTCCCAGAGGTCCACAGTCTGGAAGATGTCAGTGGTGTTGATGCCGTAGCGCTCAGCTGCTTGTAGGAACTGAGAAATCTGTTCCATCTGCTTGAAGGCCATGGTGGAGGCCTGGATCTTCTTCACTGGGCCCTGCCCCTCAGGGTACAGTCCGTTAATGAGCTCACATAGCACCTGGGTGAGGACAGCAGGTAGGCAGAGGTGGGGTCATGCCTATACAGACCGGAACATGCCACTCTCAGCGCCAGAGACAGTGAACCATTGAGGTTCCTCCCTACCTGAACACACCTTGAGTAAGCCTCTGGCTCTTACTGCCCAACCCCTGCCTCTGAGCTCAGAGTGAAAACCTTGATAATCTAAAATCACTGACTAGATTATAACCTCCGACAGTTCTTTCTTTAGAGCATTCTGTGTGTCATTTAAGGCATTCCATGGCAGGGAGGCCTATTCACCCCCAATCCCAGCCCCACATCACTTGATGGGAGGGAGGAAAGCATGGGTCCTCTCTCTAGGCTCCAGAAGAAGTTGGGACGGGCATGCCCTCAGTTCTTCAGGTGAAATAATCCTCAGAACCACCACCCCCCGCCCCCGCCATGACCCAGCCTTGTTCTCCTGACACTTTCAGTTGGAGGGGCCCAGCTCTCACCGTGCCATCCTTGAGCCAGTTCTGGAAGTTCTCACGCCCCGGCTGGGGCCGGCCCACATCCCTGCGGCACTGGGCAGTTATCCACTGGATCAGGATTTGCTCTAGGTCTGCATCATACTGTTTCTCAATCTTCTGCTGTACCTCCCGGCTCAGGCCATAGGCAGGTCCCCTGTTGGCCATTCTGATCGGTGGTAGCGGCTGTGGGGAACTGAGAAAGGGACACACCCAGGCCTGTGGGTGGGGGTGTTCTGCCTACAAGGATACACACCATATCCCCAGGGTAGGACCCAGAGGTGATAACAGCTGCCAAATGAGGGAAATCTCACTTTGACCCTTGGACATGGACTAGAATAGCACTGTTCAGAACTGTCTACACAGGTCACCTCTGGGTTCCCCTACCTGTGACAGGCAGTCTGTTTATTATTCAGGCTTCCCATTAGATTTCATTTGAATGGTTCCAATACTAGAATGCAGTATTAAACCCACTGGAATATGGGGTACATGAGGCCAAGATTGGGGGTTCAGCCAGGTCCTCATTTGCGGTGGTCAGCTTTAGCAAAGGCAAATTGGTCATTCTAACCATAACCTTGCTTTTTTCAGCCCTGGTAAGGAAAATGATTTGGGGAAAGGAGGAAGAACATGAAGAGGCTTGGGAAGCCTATGCCACGAGCTAGAGGACTGGCTGGATCAACTCTCAAACAGCCACTGGATTTTAACTGAGCGCCCACTATTTATGCTGGGGACTGTAGAAGAGACAGAATCCTTTATCCTAAAGTTGCCCTATAGTGCCATCAGAGACAAAGTGAGCATACATGAAAGGGTAAACATTGTACATGACAAATACTAAACTGCTCAGACCATATGCTGTAGGCATTCAGAGAAGAGTATGGGCAGAAGTAGCTTGGAGGGCTTCCTGGAAGAGGTAGGCCTGAGTAGGTAACTCACAGATTTCAGCAGTAGAAGGAACCTCCCATGACAAACTAGGAATTAAAAACAATTCTATTTTCCTTTCTGGAAGGTGTGATAGGCAGAATAATGGTTCCCCCAAAGTGTCTATGTCCTAATTGCCAGAAACTGTACCTTACGTGGCAAAAGGGAAGAGTACACTGGATCACCCAGCTGGGCTCAGTGTACTCATAGCAAGGGTCCTCATAAGCAAAAGAGGGAAGCAGGCGAGTCAGAGAGGGAAAGTGAGAAGGAAGCAGAGGTCAGAGTAATACAGGGCCATGAGCCAAGCAATGCAGGTGGCCTCGAGCCTCGACCTTATAAAAGCAAGAAAATGGATTCTTCCCTAAACCCCACCAAGAGGAATGCAGCCCTGTCCGTGCCTTGATTTTAGCCAGTAAAACCTTTGTTGGCATCTCTTGAACTGTAAGATATTAAATGTATGTTGCTTTAAGTCACTAAATTTGTAGTAATTTTTTACAGCAGGAATAGAGAATGAATACAGGAATCCTTGGTGGTATTTTTCAAGGAAACTTAGAAAAAGATGGAGGGATAGGGAAATATGCAGGAAGGTTTCTTTAACTTAGTTTGAAGACCTCAGGAAGAACGGGGTGGTTTCCTGATGGCTGGCCTGAGTTGGCAGCACCTTAGTGGCCAGTGTTTCCCACTCACCACCTCACTGCCTAGGTCCCACACCTAGGGGCCTGTCAAGTAAGCCCCCAAATCCTCCCAATGCAGAGGGGGAGCCAGGACCCCATCCCCTCCCTGGATGGGCAACTTTCTACTCTGAAATAGAGCTAGCCATCTCCTTGCTGATAAAAGAGGGTCCCCCAGGACAGGCACCTGTGCTCAAGGAAAGGAAAGAGAGCCACTCCTCCTGACATTTGGCTCCAGGCCAAGTAAATGACGTCACTCTGGCTCTCTTTCTCCATACACCCCAGGTTAAACAATCAAGCCACATCCTCAATGGGCCTTGGCCACCATGTATAAGGAGCCAGGCCACAGGGGCAGCAGCTGCCCCCAACTGTTTCACATCTCTCACCCCCAGTGGTCCTTAGTTTAGCCCTTCCTCCACCCTCTAACATGGCTGCTCCTTTAGACTCCAGCTTATCTAGCTGCACATTTCTGACAGAGAGACTCCCCATAATCAGTTATTTTTAAACATCATTAAGGGCAACCCACCCACCCCAGACCTCCCCCAGCCTGGAAGTGGGGCCAGAAAAAAGTCAGTCTGGGCCTTGACCCATACCACCAGCCACACATACTCAGCTCAGGGAGGGCAGGCAGTTGAGAGGCTGAGACCTGTGGAGAGAGGGAGACAAGATTCCCCCCAGGGCAGCCCCAAATGCTCAGTCACCACTCAGACTGTAACCGATGACCCCTGCCACAGAGGCATGGCTGGAGGCTTGGGAGGAAGGAGAGTGGGCTAGGGACTGCTGCCTGTTCCCAGTAAGGCCCCATTTTCCAGCCCTATGTCCAGACCTCTCTCCTTGGAGCAGCTTCACTATGGTGACCTGGGCTTCAAGGCTGTGCCTTCATAGAGCCAAGTGGCCTGAGGACAAGGGATCACAGTGGCCCAGAGAAAGAAAAGGCAGGAGAATGATTAATCCAGACATCAGTTACGGGGGAAGAGGAAGTCCCAAGCCTAGCCTTCCAGTGCCTCCCTCTTTGGCAGGACAGACGCAGCCTCCCAGACCGACCTCTGGACTCTGGGTGGATGCTGACGGCCCCTTTCCTACTTTGGAACCTGGACACAGCTGGCAATGTCACAGCCTCCAGCTGCAGTGTTCAGGCTCCACTCTGGGGCCATTGCCCTAGAGCCCTGAGGTGCCAGAGTCATAGGGCAGAGCTCTGGGAAGGGGCAGAACTCCAAAAAGGGGAGGGCCCAACCAGGCCTGTGGCAGCCTGTTCTCCCCATCCCCAGGGGCAGGTGAGGGCTGATGGGCTGCAGCTGCTGAAGCAGGAGTGGACTACCCTAGTGACACCCACAGGACCTACTCCTGCCCTCCCTTAAAGGATGGGAAGACAGCCAATTGCCTGCTGGGGTGGGGAGAAGCTGTGTGGGAGATGCTCAGAGCGGAGGATCCAAAGGAAAGACAACAGCTGAACAACTTGGGGGGTGGGTTGGCTGTGAGTAACCTAAAGTAGAGAGCTGCCTACAGCTGTGGGAACAGCCCTGCACCCCCACCCACAAAGGTACAACAGTTGGGAAACCGGGAGGGGCCACAAAAGGCTCCACCCAGACCCTGGGCTGGAAGCTTACCTCAGCCCCCAGACCAATGCCAAGGAAAAGGCAGATATGGGCTGGGCTGGGCTGGGGTTGGGAGGATTTGAGGTTTCCTGGCTGGGGATTTAATTGGGAAGACAAAGGGACTCTCCATTCGTTGTGCACATAAAACAGGGGTACTTCCCAATTCAGAACTGGGATTAAGACTACTCTAAAAAGGCAAGATGGGAGTACCTGTCTCCAACATGAAGTGCCACATGGAACAGGCACAAGCAGGGATGGTGGGAGACCTGTGATTGGGGCAGCCCCCTCACCATCAAGAGTCAATGAGGAGAGAAAGCTGAAGCTACACAAACAGGAAGCTACAGGCCTGCAGGAGGAGGGGTGAAGTGGGGGACGTTGCCATGGCTTCTGTGTACCAAACACAGGCAAGGGGGCAGGGAGAAGGCACCAGACAGAAACATACATTCAACAGAGGGGTGAGAAGCTCCAAGCACTGGTGCTGAGGAGGGTCCTTGAAAGAGAAAGGGGCCACCTCACAGCAGTTCTCAGGGATAGCAGGGTGCAAGGCGATCCTTAAGGAGGCAGCTATGTTGCTTACAGACCGCATTTGGAGATGGGAAGTTCTGAGTTTGGGGGCAGAGAAGTAGACTCAAGGAAATAGTTCAGCAAAAGAAGAAATACCCTGAGAACAGAAGGTATAGGTATTCTCAGCTAGTGTCCCATGCCTGAAAATCCTTTTAGGAGAAGGGGAGTTAGGGTTGCGCCCATCTGGCAAAGAAAGAATTAGAGGCCAATACCCAGGGGGCAGAAGAGGCACTGGGGGAATGAGAAGGGGTTGCAGTTGGTTCTGACTACTTGTTGTTGGTTCTGCAATGTAGGGCTCAGCTGGCCCCACCCTACCTTGGCCTACCCTGCAGTTTTGTCATCCCAATGGACTAGGTGGGGATTTGGAGCTGAGGAGCTGCCCCTCTATCTCATGTTCTGGGACAGAGAAGGGGAGGGACCATCAAGGTCCCCTCCCACACTGGACTTCCACAGCAGTCCATCCTTACTTCCACCCGTCGCCTTCTTTCTGCTCATGGATACCAAGTTCCCCAAGAACTTCCCCGGTGTGGGCTCCAGGAGGCCTGCAGGGCGGGAAAGCAGCAGGCCACTTCCGGTCCTGCAGATCCGGCCCCCTGGCCACACCCTGGCCGTTACTGCGGGATGACTCACATCGCTGGCCCGCTGGGGTGACGCAGTGATTTGGCCAGCCCACCGGACAGCCTGCAGCCGCCATCCACTTTCCCAGCAGCAGCGGGTGGGGGGGGGGGCATCCCTCCCACCACCACCTCACACAAGGAGGTACCTGGGCACAGTTAGGGATGCAGCCCCCAGATGCCTGTGCTCCGGGGATTCCACTGAAGTAGACTGTGGCGTCAACTCCCCGCCCGAACTGGGCAAGGCGAGGCCACTGTGGGACCAGAGTCCCCGAGTACCAGCCCGTGACCCCGAGTCCTCAGGAGACGAGCTGGCAGGAGCAGTAACAGAAAGGACAGCCTCGGGTCTCAGGGGGCAGGCTGCGCCCGCACGTGCTCCTGAAACCAGGAAGTGCAGGGTCGCGCCGAGCTGGCCCAGGGCGGCTTCTTCGGTACCCCGGACATGCTGTCCCTCCGGGCCAACTAGCCAATCCCCAACGCCCTCCCTCCGCACCCTGGCAAAGACCCGGGGTTGGAGCCGGCGTGTGGGGCGCAATCCCTGAGTCCCTGCTCTAGGGGGACGCTCCATCTGTGCGCTCGCAATATGGCCTGACCTCATCGCCCAGCAATGCAGGTCAGGGCATGGGACAGGACCTGATAGAGCGGGACAGAAAGGTCATCGGGCCCTTGCTCCCTGCCCTTGGACCCAAGTTCAGTGGAGCACGTCGCCAGCTGGCCTTCTTGCTTTCAACAGACACCCCCACCCCCTTCCACACACACCCACTCCCTCCTGCTCACCGTCGGGCGGAGAGCACGTACTCCAGGCGGGGTTGCAGGGCAAGTGGTGCGTTCTGGCCCCGCGCGGGGGTTTTCTGCGGCTCCTGCCTGGGACCAGGCGGGCCGGGGGCGGGGCGAGAGCCGGAAGGGTTTAAAGGCGCCGTAGCGCAAGCCGAGGACCATGCTTAGAAGAAAGGGGCGGTTGGACGAGATCCTGGGTTAAAGGATCTGGGGTGTCCGGGCCTCCTTGGATAGTGGCAGTGGTCTCCAACTAGAACAACTTCTACTCCACCCTAGAGCCCAGAGATCTGTGCTCCAGTGGGAAATTTTCTGCTCAGTTTAGCTCGTTTGTGGGCGTGTTTATGTAGGAAGAAGCCTCTTGGTTTAAAAGGGTGGTTAGATAAACGGAGGCACAGAAAAACACTCCTCCCCAACTGACTAGGGTGTGACAGGACTGGGGCTTACAGGCAGGGACAGTACCCGCACCTACTTCAAGCCTAGGCAGGAAAACGTACTGAGGTCATTAGTAATTGTCTGGTGCCTCAGGGGTGTGATCAGTGCGGGGGACCCAGGTTTCAGACCTGACTGCTCTCCCCTTCATCGCCTCCTATGATTTGGCATCTCTCCTTAATCCTGGGGGGCTCAGAAGAGGAGGCCCCAGTTGAGGAGGCTGGCAATTCTTCTGTCTCTGAGGGTGGAGGAGAGCATAATCTGAGAATTGAAGGAGTGCTACCCACTTTTCAAGTTTCAGCTGAGCAGTCCCCGTGGGGTGGAGTCCCTGCTTACATGCATCACTGGAGTTCTTCATGTATGGTGGAAGCGTTTCACCTAGTTTTTATCAACAACCAGTGTCCTCCCACCTTTCCATTCTTTTCCCCAATCCTACCCAGTCCTACAGTCCAGTGCCTCCAAGTGTACAGTCCAGTGCCTCCAAGTGATTCCCTAGGCCAATGTTTGGACTCCTGTGCTGTCGTGCGGGGTGGCGTGCAGGGCCTCTGGTCCTGCTCCCCACATAAGAATGCAGGATATGGCTAGGCCAAAAAGAATAACCATGGAGCCATAGATAGGGGAGTCATACTACCTTAGTCTCACTGGAGGCTGAATTCACACGACATGCGACCTGCTGTCCGCTTTCTGCCAACCGACCGACTCTCTCCTCGACTTCACTCCCTAACGCAGCCGTGGCAGTTATATTAGTGGCCAATGGCTCAATGGCCACAGCTGACAGCCGTCTACTACCTGAGCCAGCACCTTTCCACGTGAGGCCGAGAGCCTGGAAACTGCTCTCTGGGGCTCTGCCCCCACACTCCACCCCTACAGGGTCTTGCCTCACAATCTACGCGACAAGCGGTTTCCGCGAGGGTCCCTGTGCCATATTAGCCTATCGGCACCTACGGACGAAAAGAAACAGTAGTCTTAGGAACCAACAATGGCAAATCTCTTCCATCTGGGATGATACACGCTAGTTTTTTGTCCTGGGAAAGGAGGGTCGCTGCCACTGGCACATTTCCTGGTTTGTGGTACCAGACCTTTATGGCAGTGCTTGGGGTCCCTTGCATAGTTTCAACATGTAACAGAACAGGGGACCGCATAATAGGCCATAGTGAGAGCACATAGGTTCCCTGCAAAATCATCCCGGTATCGGTTCCTCCGTATATTACAGTCACTTGCGGTGGCCACTCAGCCACCACCCCTGGCGTCACTTGCAAATCATGAGTCAAACCGGCCCCCCATGGGGCTATCAGGCCCAACCATCAACAGTGGGGGCTTTTGACCTACCAGGGCCACGTCCATTGCTGCCATTACCCTGCTTTCAAGCATGTGGGTGCTGGCAGCAAAATGTTTCCATTTCTGCCGTAGCCTGGCTTTAACAGAGTCTCACTGGTGGTAACTTGTAATTGAATGGGAGCAGCCGTTCGATGTAGCAGAGCTTCTACTGGTGCAGGCCCTCCCTTCCGTGGTCTCTTATTCAGGACTCTCAGGAAGTCCCATAGACGCGAGGCCCAGTCACGCATCGTGGGAGGGTGTTTTGACAACTGGAGACCTTGCTTCAAAAGGCCATTATGGTGTTCAACCATGCCAGCTGCTTGTGGGTTATATGGAGCATGAAACAACCATTGCACGTCCATCCTGGCAGCCCCGCGCTGCACTTCTTGCCCCGTAAAATGGGTACCCCTGTCACTTTCTATGACTTGGGGGTGACCATAGAGGGCGCACAGCCATGTAAGAGCAACCACTGTATGCCGCTCATCCACAGCCGGACACGGCCAAGCAAACATCAACCCTGTAGCAGTGTCCACTGCTGTAAATGCGTATATCGCATTGCGGGCCTTAGGCAGGGATCCAATGTAATCCACTTGCCAGTGAGTGAGGGGCACCCTCCCTCACGTAATCTGCTGTGTCTCCCAGGGGAGGCTCTGCCTTTGGGGGCTGTCCTGGTCACAGATGGCACAGTCATAGCAGGCATCTGTTATCTTCTGCTATTTCAAAGGCAGACCCCAGCGTCTGCTCACCTGCTACATGGTTCGGCTTCCAGTGTGCTGCAATTTCCTATGCAGCCAATGGGCCACATTAGTGGCAGGAGCCCGTTCTAACCATCAGACCCGTGCTAGGGCATCTGCTTCATCATTACCTGGGGACACTAAGGGGGAGTGACCTGTGACATGCATTAGGGTCACCTCCTTTCTCTGCCCTAGGTCCCAGAAGTCCTGCCACATGGCTTGACCCCACAGTGGATGGTGTCCTACCAACCAATTTTGGTGTTTCCATGTAGGAAGCCACAACATTAGGCCCCGGAACACCTCCCAGCTGTCAGTACAAATAACTAGGGGCCCAGGCTCGTGGCTGATTACCATCTACACAGCCCGTAATTCAGCCCACTGGCTACTATGGCCCGTCCCAGTATCAAACCAAATGGTGTCTGTTTTGGGCTGCACACCAATAGCCGTCTAAACAGCTGCAGCTCCTCGGCTAGAATCATCGGTAAACCAGGCATCCTTAGGTACTGGGGACTGTCCTTCTTTGTAGGGCAAGGGCTCCAAGTCCTCCCCTCTAGGCAGAGTGCTTGGCTCAGCCTGGGCTATAAGCTCCACAGGCCCCAGGACCTGTTGTAGCTCTGTGCTCAAAGGGTGCTATGTTGCTCCAAGTAGGCACCCCACTTGGCGAGGGTGGTGGTCTGTGCCACCCCAGTTTTGGGTCCCTGGGCCCACATACGGACCCACTCCTGGACAGGATAGGTTGTTCGAACCAACACCTGTGCTGTTCCTGTGATGGCTTTTCTGGCCACTAGGGCTGCATACACAGCGGCCAGCTGTTTCTCTATTAGAGAGACTAGCGGACCTCCGCTCCTTTCCATAATTGGGACCAAAATCCCACTGGCAACCGGAGATGCTCCTGCCGTTGCCAGAGGCCCCATCCATACCCCTCTTGGGTTACATGAGCATCAAGTTCAAATGGGTGGCCGGGGTCCACTACTTGCAGAGCCTGTGCCTGCTGCACTGCCCGTTTCGTGCCAATGAAGGCTTGCTCTATAGCCTCTGTCCAATCATATGTGGCCCCCTTTTTATCATATTGGACAAGGGCCTTGCCATTTGTGCCAAATGGGATACAAAAGCCTGCCAATACCTCAGCAGTCCCAAATACGTCTGCAGTTGGGAGCACTTGGTCAGCTGGGGAAAGGCTTGTATCTTATCAATAATTTCCTCAGGTATAACCTTTGTCTTACCCAACCACACAACACCCAAAAACTTGACGGATAAGCCAAGGCCTTGAACCTTTCCCTCATTCACCGCCCAGCCACGTGACTGCAGGTGGCGGAGAAGAGAGGGAGCTGCTTGCTCTAAATCAGAAAGAGAATCTGATGTTAATAGAATATCAACATAATGAAACAAGGCCACAGAGGATGGGCGATCCCACTGTGCCAAATTCTGGGCCATGAGCCCGTGGCAGATAGTGGGGCTTTGCAAGTATCCACTGCCACCCATCCCAAGTAAAAGCAAACTGCTTTTGATTTGCGGGTGCATTGTCAATGGAGAAAAAAGCATTGGCCAAGTCCACTACATAGTAATATGTTCCCAGGCAGACAGTCAGACGATCCATTAAATCATGTACTGAAGGCACTGCAGCGTGCAAAGGTGGTGTCACTTTATTTAACTCCCTATAGTCCACAGTCATTCGCCTCTGGCTTCTCGACAGGCCATACTGGGGAGTTAAAGGGACTGTGCGTTGGCCTCACAATATGTGCTTTCTCCAATTCCAATATTGTATGACCAATCTCCTCCTGCCCTCCTGGCAGGCGGTACTGTCGCACTGTAACCACGTGCCAGGGCTGTGGCAACACTTGAGGAGGGTGGTGAGCATGTCCGCGTGTCACCACTTTCACCACTAGAATCTGGAGACGGAACTCTCCTACGGACGTCTGTAAGCTGAGGCCATGTAGCGCATCCACCCCTAGAATATACTCCGGGACGGGGGAGACATAAACCTTGTAGGTACGAGGGGGAAGCCTTCCTATACCCAGTGATAAGGAAACAGCTTTCACAGTCAGTCTTTCCCCCATAGCCATCAATGCAGATTGCTGGTTCGGGGAACAGTTCTGGGTTCCCATAAACAAGACTGCAGTCTGCGCCAGTGTCAACTAGGGCCAAAACCCTCTGCACATTAGAAGGGGACCAATGTATGAACAGTTCAACGTGGGGCCTCCTGTCCCTGCTTGTCCTCTCTGACCGGGTACCTTGGCCCCACCCCTAATCAAGCTGAAAGGAGTCAGCCTCAGGAGGCTGCATGAAGTCCTGGAGGGACACGGGTCGCGCTTTCTCAGACTTCTCCTTTAGGCTTCTCTGGAATTGTTCCAGAAGCAACTGTTTCCAAAGTTTCAGCAGGAGTGCATTGGGTTGTCGGTCTATTTTCTTCCGATCGACCCCTGCTGCCACGAGTTCACACCACATCTGTGCGCGTGTTACTATCTGAGCACCGGGACCTTGCCCCTTTACCTTTGGTTTGGGCTTCCAGGTCTCAACTGTTTGGACCTCCTGTCTTAACTTCCTTCACCTCTGGCTTTCAGCATCCCCTAGGGTGGCCATGGCAGTTGTAACTTCATGGATCCGTCGCCCCACATAGGGTGTAAGAATAGTAACCAAGGATCCAAAAGCACTCGCAAGTGCAGTATCCAAAACCAGATCTCTCATGCTGGCTGTAAAAAGCTCGTCATCAGGCCCCTGCATGTTAAGGTTGAAAATAGGCATGTCTCATACCCATTTCACGGATGATTTGAGTAAGTTCTGTATATGACTGCCATTGACTCACAGTGTCTGGCAGCTCGCCAGCCTGTCCCCATACTGTGCGTACCACAGCAGTGAGCCACTCCATTAGAGAATGGTTGCCCTGGTCGTGGGCCAACCTAGGCAGTTCTGTAACCTTTCTCACAGGGACGGATGCATTGTCATGAAGGCTAGCTTTTCTATCTTGCCTGGAGAGCAGAGAACGTTGTCTGTTCCCTCATCCCATAAACGTAATAGCCAAGCCAAGACTGGCTCTCAAGGGATCTGTCTGTACCACCTCCCCAGCTCCTGCAACTCAGTGAGAGTGTGTGGGGTGTAGGTTGTGAACTCAGTCACCGATGGGTTGCCTGTAGCAATGCCCCCGGGGCCCAAAGGTTGCTTACATTTTATCCTTTGCTTCAAGATTGGCCAGGCTTGGGGGTTGGGAGCTACATTGTCTCCACTCGCTTTCTCTGCCTCAGAGTGTCCACTGTGGGGCCCCTCTTCTAACAGGCGCACCCGAGCTTCCAGCGCTTCCAACCGGGACACCTGGTCCGGTACCTGGGCCATTCATTAAGCGCACTTTCCGTGTTGAGACTCAAGGCTGTGAGGAACATCCAGCCTATGCTGCCGGGTGTGGCCTTCTCCACCTCCAGCAACTGCTCAACCAGAGCCTGCAGGGCCCTCTCCACGCTGGCTGGAGAGCCATCCATGTCCTCCCACCCCTCTTTGGGGGTCCAATTCCTGAGAACGGTGGCCACCGGGCACCACACACGGTGTGGGGGCCACATGTCCTCCTGCCCAGAGTCAGACTCCATTCCTACCTGGCTGGAATCTTGCTCACGTGCCAGGTGTCTGAGTGGGTGGAGGTCTTAGTGCAAGATGTCTGCAACCCTCGGAACCTACAGCACCAGCCCACCAAAAAGCCGGTGATGCCTGCTATGGCATGCCATCCGAAGGCTCGAGAGGACCACCAATTCACCAAGGGGTCAAGTTTCTCCCAGGCTGACTGCGCTCCCTGTCTCTGGCGCGGCTTCTCATCTCTGGCGCGGCTCCTCGTCTCTGGCGCACCGACTCATGGGCTTCCTGAGACTGTGTTTTCACAAGCACAAACTGCTCCACCATCCTTGGAGAGCTTTGGCCGGTGCCATACCCTGCTCATTGCGCCATTTGTCGTGTGGGGCGGCCTGTGGGGCCTCTGGTCCCGCTCCCCACATAAGAACACAGGATATGGCTGTGTTCCCTAAAAGGATCACCCACGGAGCCATAGGCAGGGGAGTCATACCACTACACTCTCACTGGAGGCTGGATTCACAGGACGTGTGACCTGCTGTCCGCTTTCTGCCAACCGACCGACTCTCTCCTCGACTTTACTCCCTAACACAGCCGCAGCAGTTATATTAGTGGCCAATGGCTCAAGGGCCACAGCTGACGACCATCTACTACCCGAGCCAGCATCTTTCCACGTGAGGCCGAGAGCCTGGAAAACTGCTCTCTGGGGCTCTGCCCCCACATGTGCTTTCACATAGGCTGTTCTTCTGCTTGGGGTGCTTTGACTGACTCTCACCTGCTCTACACCTCACGCGCCGTGACTTTGCAAATTACTAAAGCACTGGACACTTCAGTTCCCTTGCCTGATAGTACTACCTACCTCGGTTGTAGAGAATTAACTGACACATTGTGGGGACAGAGCCAGGAGTGGAGTTTCCAGGCTCTCGGCCTCACATGGAAAGGTGCTGACTCAGGTAGTAAATGACCAACAACTGTGACTGGATGGCCATCAGCTGTGACTAGTTGGCCGTCAGCTGTAACCAGTGAGATATTGGCCACTAATATAACTGCTGTGGCTACGCTAGAAGCAAAATGGGGGCTAGCAAGAAGATGGTGGCTGAGCTAGCAAGAGCGGATTGCAGTTAGCAAGTGAGGTTGGTTAGCAGAGAAAAGTGGACAGCAGGTTGCAGATCATGTGGCTCCTGCTTCCTGTGTCTCCAACCCAGCCGCCAGCGAGAATATAGTGGTATGACTTCCCTACCTATGGCTCCGTGGGTGTTCCTTTTTGGCCTCACCATGTCCTGCGTTCTTATGTGGGGGGCGGGACCAGAGACCCCGCAGGGCACCCCGCATGACACATGGTGCAGGGAGCAGGGTACGGTGCTGGCCAAAGCTCTCCGAAGGGCAGTGGAGCAGTTTGTGCATATGAACTCTCAGTCTCAGGAAGACCAGGAGGAGGAGCTGCCAGAGAGCTGGATCCCCTGGAGGGGTGGGAAGATGTAGATGGTTCCCCAACCAGCATAGGCTGGAGAAAGCAAAGGTTGTTGTGGCCCTGTGGGCTGGGAAGTGCTTGCTGAGGCCCTTACCCCCAGGTTGGGGAGAACTTGGAGCCCTCACCCTGTGGAGAGGGCACACATTGTGAGGCTAACGCACAGCCCTGGCGAATGACTGTGGACTATGGGGAATTGCCTTCCATCCCTTATTTGATGGATCACTTGACTGTTAGCTTGGGAACCTACCACCATGTAGTGGAACCAGTGGATGTTTGCTTCCTGTGTCTTGACCAGCGACTGTGGAGAATAAGCACCTTGACTGTGAGTCGCTGTTGTTCCAGCACAGTATCCTGAGAGGCCCAGAGAGAGTGGCAGTGCCCTGAGAGCACTGGCTGAGTCCAGGAAGTCTGGCTATGCCCAGAGAGAGTGGCAATGCCCTGAGAGGCCCTGGCTGAATCCAGGGGGTCTGGCTGAGCCCAGAGAGAGTGGCAGTGCCCTAAGGGCCCTGGCTGTATCCAGGGAGACTGGTGGTACCCTAAGAAGCCCAGGAAGTCTGGCTGTGCTCAGAAAGACTGATGGTGCCCTGAGAAACCCTGGCTGTGTCCAGGACATTGCATTCACCTCCAGGCTCCTTGCACAGGACCCCTAACAGAAGATGCTTGTCACATAGATTGTGAGGTGAGACGCTATAGGGGTGGAGTGTAGGGACAGAGCCAGGAGTACAGTTTCCAGGCTCTCGGCCTCACATGGAAAGGTCCTGGCTCAGGTAGTAAATGGCCATCAACTGTGATTGGATGGCCATCAGCTGTGGCTAGTTGGCGGGCAGCTGTAACCAGTGAGTTATTGGCCACTAATATAACTGCTGTGGCTACACTACCAGCAAAATGGGGGCTAGCAAGAAGATGGTGGCTGAGCTAGCAAGAGCAGATTGCAGTTAGCACAGCGGATTGCAGCTACCAAGTGAGGTTGGTTGGCAGAAAAGCGGACAGCAGGTTGAAGTTCACGTGGCTCCTGCTTCCTGTCTCCAGCCCAGGCACCAGCGAGAATATAGTGGTATGACTCCGCTATCTATGGCTCCGTGGGTGTTCCTTTTTGGCCTCACCATGTCCTGCGTTATGTGGGGAACGGAACCAGAGAGCCCGCACGCCACCCTGCATGACACACATGTAAAGATCTTAGAGCAGTACTGGCACATTGGGAGTGCTCAGCTGTTATCATTGTCCCCACTCTGTCAGGACTCTAAAGATCCCCCACATGAAGCATTTGTCCCAGCACATGCTGTAAGGATTCACTGTGTTGACCCCTTCCTTTGTGTTACCATAACCAACACATCACTTTATCACAGAACTTATCGCATCATACTGTGACTGTTTCACTTGTCTGCCTCACTGACTAGAAAGAACTCCCCAAGGGCAAAGGCATGACTTAGTGAACTTTGTATTTTCTCAGCATCTAGTTCAAAGGCTGGTCTTTAGTAGGTGACTTCAGTCGGCACTCAATACATGCTATTTAAATGGATGTTGAATGCACCTCCATTCCTTCAGAAAGAGTCCCCTCCTTTTTAAGTGTTTGGGATTTTCCCACTGCCCTCTTAAATTCAACGCCAGACACAGAAAACATTTTCTAGATTTTTTTAATTCACCTGTAAAAAAGCCTCACCAACACCACGACGACCACCACCACCACACACACACACACACACACACACACACCAGCAGACATAGCATGCCTGTTCCAGTGCCCAAACTAGAGGGGCTCAGCATATACATCCCACACTATGCCCACCCGAGCCCATCAGGATTTATGCCTGGGCCCCAAAGGGGCAGGAGCAGTTTGCCAGGCTGGAGCTAGGTCTTGTTGGGACTTCCTTTGCAGGGTCCATGTGCCTTCACCCTGCCTCACATTAAGGCGTTCACAGCAGAGTGGCCTGTTCAGGGTGGGGGACTGGCTGTCGATAGGCTGGTAGCTGGGCCCTAGTGGCATCTCGGCGGCGGCGGAAGGCCAGGAATTCCTCCCGAAGGGCAGCACAGCGGGCCTCAGGGTCAGGAGCATGGGCAGTGTTCAGGAGGCAGCATTCCTCTGGAGTCTTTTCACCTGCAAGAGGAGGGCAGAACAATGAGAGGAAGAAGTCTTGAGGCTCACTGGCACCATGAAGTGCCCCT